>NW_028241278.1:0-745678 GCF_964263255.1 Lissotriton vulgaris
CCTTAGCGCAGGAAGCCCAACATTCTCCATCGGGGGGTCTAACCAAATGCTTGGAGGAGGTGAAGTCCTGGATGACGCTGTCCTCACTGAAGCTGAATGGGGACAAGACAGAGCTCATGTTGTTAGGCCCGGCCGACCCGACCCTCTTCAAATCATTATGGCCCACCTGTCTAGGTCCCCCCCCGGCTCCAAAAGATAACATCAAAAGCCTAGGGGTGTGGCTGGACAAGAACCTCTCTTTTAACACCCAGGCTACAAAGCTCTCCGCCACCTGCTTTGGACTCCTTCGGACATTGAAGAAGGTCCTACCCCTGCTCCCAATGGAGGCCAAACAAACAGCTATTCAGAGCTTAATACAATCACGCCTGGACTCAAACAACGTCCTTTACCTGGGAGCCCCAGAGTACTCTTTAAATAGGTTGCAACTGGTGCAGAACTGTGCGGCCCGCACCCTACTGCAAATTCCACGAAGAACCTCAGTCAGAGAGGCATTGACCAGCCTTCATTGGCTACCAGTGCGAAAAAGAGTGACCTTTAAGGCAATGTGCATTGCCCATCAGGCCTTCTGGGACTCGGGCCCAAAACTCTTGCGCAGCCTAGTTAGCCAATACCACCCTGGCCGTGAACTACGTTCCAGCCAGGCCTTCATGGCAACAATCCCCAGAATCAAGAGATCTAGAGCAGGTGGAAGAATGTTCACCCTCAACGCCTCAAAAATCTGGAACACCCTTCCCCCTCACCTGAGATCTAACCCGAACCTTGCCTCTTTCCGCAAGCAACTAAAAACCCATCTATTCAAATCCCCGTAATCATCTCAGCCCTCTATCTTCCTCCCAGTCTCTGACAGTCTCATTACACCCTTCTGGTTCCCTAGCGCTTGGACGCCTCAGGGCAGCAATCGCGCTGTACAAATGTATTTTCATTCATTCATTCATTCATTTGCAGCTCTATCTGGGTTGGAGAATTGTGATTGACTGCGGGCTTCTGTACCACCTGGTCCTAAACCAGCTACACCCCCCCAGACTACAAGAGATTTAGCAGTGAAATCTGTAGATGTGAGGCCGAACAACTTTTTATCCTGGAACATTGCTGGGTTGGCTAATAAACTTCAAGATCCATGGTGGGTACGCTATGTGAAATAATACACCGTAATTAGCCTACAAAAAACGTGTTCGGTGGCCTGCAATCTTTTCATAGAAGGTTATAAGGCATTTTTTGTCTCAGCCACCCCTTCGGTGAGTGGAAGACCAAGGGGTGGTTTAGTTACTTACATTTCGATGGCTGTTGATTGTGAGTTGCAGGTGATCCCATATTCACATCGGGGAATTTTGGCATTGTCAGCTACTAGGGGGGACACTAGTTGGGGAATTCTCAATTTTTACAACTTGGTGACCTGCCCACAAGAGGAATGTAACATCACCAACTTGGGAGGATTCATAAAAAAATCCATGGGCCAGGGTTCCTATAATCTCCTGGTTTCTGGCGATTTTAATATACACCCCAGTCGTAATCCCTCAACATCTTCTACTTCGGAGCTGGGCTGCCCCCATCTAGGAACATTATGGACATATAGCATATTTATTCAGAGATGTTTACAGATGATTTACCTGTGTGGCTACGGAACTAGTTTCTCTTTTTTATATCATGTCAATAACTAATTGTTTTTTTATGTATGTAATTGTGTGACTTTTATGGTTTTGTAAATGAAAACCGAATAAAGTTTATTGAATGACTGACTCTTCTCTGTCGAGTAGGGTGAGGATGTTGTCCTTGGTGACGATCAGGGTGGTCTTGAAGCTAGGTTCGCTCTGTGAACAGATTGGGGGGGGTCTAGCAGGTTGTTTTTCTTCAGCTGTTCAGTGAACTGAAGGTTGATGGCCTTCTCCAGAACTTTTGCGGGAAACTGGAGCAGCGAGATGGGGGCAGACATTCTAGACATCGCTAGGGTCTGCGGAGGGATTCTTGAGGAGAGGCCTGACCTCCGCGTGCTTCCAAGCATGAAAGGTGGGTGCAGTGATGGATATGTTTAGGAATGTGGTGAGATCTTGTCGTTGCCAAGGTTGAAGAGGCGGTGGGGGCATGGTTTAGAGGGTGCTCCTGAGTGGAAGGAGATCATTATGTCTGAGGTGTCTGGTGTGCTTAGTTGTTCGCATGTGTTGAGGGGCGGTCTCCATGGGAGTGGGAAGGCTGAGGAGGTTGTTGGGTGGATCTTCTTGTGTATGATGAATATCTTGTTGTGGAAGTGATCTGCAAGAGAGTCACAGGAGAACTGTCTGACGATGGCGAAGAGTTCTTTGGTATAGTTGGCGGCCTTGTGGTCTGCAAGGGCCTTCATTCTTGGGTCTTTGAGTTGATAGTGGTAATTGTTGAGGGCTGTTTTGAAGGTGGCTCAGTCTCTGTTGATGTATCATCTTCTTTCTAGTTGTTTACAGCTGCGTTTCACTGTGCAGAGTTCCATAATGTACCATCTGGCTTGTTAGGTGGATCTGTGAGTTTTGGCTGGGTTGATGGGGTGACTAGATTGACAGTGTTGGTGATCCAGGTGTTGAAATTGCTGACTGCCTGATTCAGTTTGGTGGTGGCATCTGGCAGGGTGGTGTTGAGGGCGTTCGTCCTTTGGTTCTGTGTTACTTCGCTCCAGCTGTGGGTGGAGATGCTGGAAGTGTTGGAGGTGGTATGGGGGGGGTCCTGTGATGGTGAAGTGGACGATGGAGTGATCAGTCTAGGTGAGTTTCATTTCAAGGCTGTATTGGACTCTGTTGCTGGATGTGAAGCTCAGTTCCTGAGTTCTGTCTGTGAGTAGGGTCTGTGTATATCTGGTTGAGGCCGATCTTGTTGATTCGATTCTGGAAGTCAGTGGAGTTTGGGTCTGTAGGGTCGCCCAGGTGGAAGTTGATATCTCCTAGGAGGATGTAGTGCATGGATTTGATGGCGAGTGGGGTGATGAAGTCTTTGAGGTGTCATTCGTCTACCGAGCCCCTGGTCACTCCTGAGTGACCCAGACTCTCTCCCCTCTGCTTTCAGGTTCCTTCCGTCAGGAGCCCACCTGTGGTTCCACCGGACACTTTTCTTCTTTCCAGCAGTGGCATTTCTTTGAAGACTCCCATTGAGATCGACAACGGTTTCCAACGCCACTTAAGCCCTATGCACCTGGCTTCCCTGGGATAGGTAACTCTGGTACTTCAGTATTCACGGGTGGGGTGGCTCCCCAACCTTCTATGTTCAAAAGAGTTTCCTCGTAATCCACTGGGAAGGGTCCTTAAACACTAAAACTACAATTGCAACTCTCCCATTGAATTGTACGTAGCATGCAGTCGTGTTCCCACACTGCACCCGTCCTCCGTGGAGTACCTCCTTACTCACCTTGGGTGGTTCCTTGGAGACCCAGCAATTCTACACCCTGTAAACACTGTCTTGACTCGAGACGTGGTTCTTATGCTACTATTTTAGTATATGGTTTGGTCTCCCCCAGTGTATTAGTGATACCTACATTTGTTGCTGTGCTATATTATTGTGTGCTTTGTGTTTATCTGTGTGTAGCAGATACTGTGAGGCATTTAAGGTGTGTTATAATAATAAATACACATTTTTATAACTACTGTTTGGTTCTCCTTTCATTTAACCAATGCAATAAGATTGCATTCTGGTAAAACAAGCTGCTTAACATTCCTTCAAGACTAAGCCTGAAGGTTGCTCTCCGCAGCTACAACTTGGATAGCTTCATAAGGTTATCTTTGACCTCTAAAAAAGGGTTGTTTGGACTGGTGCAAGGTTCCCACTTTAATAAGTGGACATCATATACCAGGCCAACTTCTCACAATAGCTCAAATACATTTGACAATTGATCTGGTTTAATGTGCTATAACATGCCATCAAACGCAGCCCAATACTTTATAGGTTTGCATAACAGGCAGTGCAAGCTCTCTGGTTGTGAAAGGCCCATTGTGAACTTACAGTGGCCTTAAAGCATACCTGTTGCTTACCATTAGTTGAATTTAAGGTCCCTCTCATTAGCTTGCTTTGTATGCATTGGTTTGTGTGGGCTTGGCATTCTCTTCAGTGCTTGCCCCTTCCCCTGGAGTACAGTCTCTTTACTTCTATCATTCCAATGCTTAAATTCCTGTACTTACATTTTATTTATGGTTAAGCAATCTGTCGGAAACTTGCCTTTTCTGCATAGTAACCCCATACCTTTCAACTTTCTCTGCACCATATTTTTGCTGGATTTAGAACTGTCTGCATTATCTGTGCATTATCACCCTGTTCTTCCCCTTTAAACAGGGTTATATTGGTTTATTCCAATTGACACATTTGTCTTTCATATATGTCTCTAGTATATGGTTTGGAAAACACACCCTGCGCCCCAAAGTTAAATGGCACCATTGACTGTCACCACCTATTCTGCCATCCACAAAGTGGGAACATAAAACATGGCTTCAAGTCAACCATTGGAGCATGACTGCTTCAACGCAAAACCTGCTGTGCAACCTGATAAAAAAAGAAATAAACCTTTTAGCAGGCAAAGATCTTCCTTAATAACAATTAACAAGTACATGCAGAAAATTATTGTCAGCATGTTCTTACAGTGACAATGCCCACAAAAGGCATGTTCACTAAACCAGGTTTGGCTGCACTATGCAGAAACCCACAATCCAGACTTCCATATTTATAAAGCTATCTTGGTTTTGGGACCAGCTTAAAAAATAATTAAACCACTATTTTGAATAATTTTTGAAATCCATACCATTTTCCTTAGCTCTCCAATAGCCGCCCAGCCTGTAGTTAGCCTTTAAAGAGGCGAAATTTCTTCCAGGAGCCACACAATAGACCACTTTGGTTGACGATTGAGCTCAGCTGGACATTCGAGATGGGGGTTATTGCCTGGCAGTTAGCACAAAAGTGTCAAATCCAACCTAAAAGGCTTGCCTTTGACATTTGTAAAACATTTGCTCTCTTGAAAGGGATCAAATAGGACTAGATCACAGTTCTCGAGCATCCCATGTCTGGTTGCTGAAGTGCCCTGCCTTGCCATACCAGACTTGAGTCTCATTTTCTATTGTGGGTCCAGGACCGGTTTCAAACTAACTGGAATTTAGATATGGGAGCACAGTAGTAATTCTCATACTAAAGCCACCCACACATCTCTAAGAGGTCAAGTTTAGTGTGCTTGAAGATGTTGGCATTCTTAGAACTGCCTTGTCAGCAGTAAGGAAAACTTGAACTGCTAAAAACCTAGGTAGATCATGACCTGGGAATGTTTACCCCATTAGTTTGGGAGTACCCTGACATCATTCCCATCCACTAAGTGATGCAACCATAAATGTGTTGCCCCAGTTACCCTCCCCAAAACACTTTCAGGAGCAGTGGAAGATCCAAAGAGGATTCGAACTGCTGTATGTTACCTGAGAGGAGCACTGAAGGACTGGATCTGCTCCCTCTTGATCCAGGACAAAGAAGTGGATTCTAAGAGTCAGTTGGCTGACCTCCTGTATGGCTACAGGGAGGCAATCTGCTGCAAGTGGTCTTACCACTAAAGTGCCCAGAAGCAACTGGTACTGGACTAGTACCAGAATTTGTTGTTGGCGTCTGAATAACACCCAGAGAGTCTCAAAGCACCTTCCTTTTAGGGCTTGGATACATATTTTACTTATTGCCCTAAGTAAAGCCTGTCTGCCCTGTGTCATGGCTACCAGAAGGTTGAGCTCAGGCATTCACGACCGCCACACTAAAGAGGTGGTGGGGTGGGTGGAGGAGGCTGGAGCACGGGAGGAGGACCGCACAGGGGTTTATAAAAAAAATACTTTTAAAAGCAAAACATTCATGAAGCTGCCTCCCACGTCATACTCAGCATATTCCTGCCACTCCCAGCAAGCACTGGGGCCACGTCACGGACTCCATGCATGTGAGAGCAGTGCAGGGATTTGCCTGAGCAAACAGGGAACAATGCCTTGCTTGGACCAGGGAGTCTGTGGGGTTTCTCCAGCCCAGATACTTTATGCAGCTGGGTGGGAGAACCTAAATTCGCATGTGTGTTCTAGACGGCAGGGGACAGTCGGCCAAACACATATGCGCACTTAAGAAGTGCATTTAGCACTCCTCCACCCAATACCCCACCCCTCTCTTCGCAAGCTGGCTCAGAGCTGGAAAATGAAACATTAAGCAATAACATTGTTTTATTTGGCTCTGAGTCAGGCAGTCGGACGATGCTTCTCCACTATTGTGCAGAAGCCGCCACTAAGCTCAGGTTTGTTTAGGGACTTTGAAGATTAACCCTGACAAGAAGAGTTGTTATTCCTTGAGGTAGGCAGTCACGACTCCAAAACATAATCCTTATTTTTGCACATTCCATAAGAGTGCCTGTATTTTCCATTTGTGTCCCTCATTTACTTCTCTAAGCCCTGTTTCTCTCTCTCACTTGAGTGCTTCTCTCCCTCCCCCTCTATATTGCGCTCATCTTTGTGTGCTTCTCCCCATATTGCTTTCTCTTTCATGTGCTTCTACATCCATTGCTGTTTTCCCCATCCACCTTCCCTCTCCCTGAAGCTACCTCCTCCTATACCCCGTCGCTGCCCCCTCCTTCCCTCCCGCTCCCTTTCGCTGGCCCCTCCCACTCTTCCAATTCACATTGCTGCCCCCACCCCTCATCTGTTGTCTTTTTTATTTATACATTTTAGTTGATGCAGAAGACAAATCAGCAAAATTGCTCTTGGCCCGTAAAACTAAAAAGTACTTTTGGGCTAAACTATTTTTTTTTTTTGTATTTATCAATCCTTCTGGGATAACTAAAAAAATGACCTTTGTCATTTTGTAGGCTCACATGGGTATTAGAGGTTACAGGCATAAACAAAATCACGTGGCTACTTGGTTGCACTCTAAATTAATTTTTCTTATTTTTGCTTTGTTACAGTGCCTCTTGCTCATGCTGTACTGTATGACTAAGAAGCATTGGAAAAGCAGATATGCATAGAAGGTGAATATTGGCTTTGTCAATGCTCATTTCGATTGTAAGCATATTTTGTTAGCTCTATTAACTTTGACATTATTTTAAAAAATATTCTTGCGAAAGCTTACCACTGTTACACACAACTTAGTAACATTATGATACTTTACAGTAATTTACAGGGAGGGGTGGCACTTCTCCACTGAGAAGTCCGATGCAGTGGCCGATGGAGAAGTTCTCCACTTCTCCTTAACCATCAATTCTCATTTCACCTTGGGAGGATCACTGATCTATAGGCCTCCAGGCTATGCTAGCCATTTTATTGATGTTTTGGAGGAATGTATAGTGCCACGGGCCCTGAGCTTTCCGAAATTTCTCCTGGTTTGCGACCTCAATATTCATGTAGATGTTTCTGACTCTATTGAGGCCCGCCGCTTGGGGGAAGTTTTCGACTTGGCTCAACTTAAACAGTGGGGGGTTTCTCCAACCCATGTTGGTGGTCACCTTCTGGACCTAGTCTGCTCTAATTTCCCCATCAAGGCACTGAGTTCAGAGAAAGTGACGTGGTCTGATCATGATCTGATTAGGTTTTCATGGGAAGTGGAGGATGTAGGCAGATCAGCTTCTGCACTGCCCATTAGCCACCCCCAGAAGGTCAATTTGGTTGCCTTCGGCCAGGCTCTATCTAGAGCCCGCCCAACGCTTATCCCTGAGATAAGCGAGGCGGTCAGTGGCTTCAATGGGTGGGTGCTGCAGGCGGCTGATGCCTCCACGAAACATACTACTATGTCAAGGCTTCGCCGCACCCCTTCTCAACCCTGGTTCTCACCCGAGTTGAGGGGGTTGAAACTGGGGTGTAAAAAGTTGGAGCGAGCATGGAGACTTGAGTATAGTTTGGAGACAAAGGCCGCCCTGCGCACAGCCCAAAAGGACTACTATACCTCTATTAAGACAGCTAAAGGCAGCTACTGTGCAGGGAGAATCGCCAGAGCGGAAAATAACAGCAGAGAGATTTTCTCCATTGTTAAAAGCTTTTTATCCCCTGTTGCTGACACAACCATATTACCTTCCTCCACTCAATGGTGTGAGGAACTGTCTGACTATTTTATTAATAAAATAGCTAAGATTCAGAAGGATCTGCTTTCTGCGCTGCCAGTGGCCAGCTCAGCGGCTGGCTCCTCCCCTATGCCATGTCACTGCGATATTCAGCAGTTTACAGACTTTTCTGTAGCTGCTGAATGTGACATATTGCCACTTCTTCAGTCCCTTAAATCGGGCTCACCTTCAGACCTTTGCCCTGCCCGGGTACTCTCTGAAGTAGCCAGTACAGTTTGCAGTGAGGTCACCAAGATAGTGAATCTTTCTCTATCCTCAGCAACAGTTCCTACAGGTTGGAAGCAGGTAAAGCTTTTGCCGCTCTTTAAAAAACCAGGGCTGGATGCTGCTGTTCCAGGGAACTATCGGCCTATATCCCTTTTGCCAGCATTGGCCAAAATCTGTGAGAAAGTGGTTTTTCGCCAACTTGAGAACTTTGTTGAGACCTCTAATGCCCTGAATCCAGCTCAATCAGCTTTCAGGGCGGCCTACAGCACGGAGACAGCTCTGGTTGAAATGGCGGAGGCAATCCGGGAGTGTTTGGACGGTGGCGGCAGAGCAGTCTTGATTCTTCTGGACCTCTCTGCCGCATTTGACACCGTTCCTTACGAGCTCCTCTCGCCAGGCTGTCTGCGATTGGCATTGGTGGTTGCGCCCTTGCCTGGCTGTCATCATTCTTAACAGATAGGACACAACAGGTCTGGATGCAGCCCCATGCCTCTGAGCCTAAACCACTTCTCACGGGGGTCCCTCAGGGCTCCACTCTTAGTCCCCTACTGTTCAATGTTTACATCACTCCCCTGGTTTACCTGGGGGAACAGTACGGGGCTAAGATTATTGGGTATGCCGATGATGTCAATTGTTGTTCACCTGGCCGGACGACCATCTGGATACCACAGCAGTCCAGCTCTGTTTGTCCTCAGTCTTTCGCTGGCTGACTATGGCCCAGCTGAAATGTAATGAGGACAAATCTGAGGTGCTCTTCTACGGTTCTTTCCCTTCCAGTTTTAAAAATTCACTGTGGCCCCCGAACATTCCCAGTCCCAAGGTGATGGGTGGCCCCGCAAAAAATCTTGGTATATGGTTTGGGGGGGACCTAAGATTCGAGGACCACATAAAGAAACTATCAGGGACATGCTTTGCTACTCTGAGAACACTACGAAGATTTTTCCCATAGCTCCCCAGAGAAGCAAAAGAGACTGTTGGCCGAGCTCTCATCTTGGCAAGACTGGACTATGCGAACGCTCTGTTAAGCGGTATCCCTGCTTATCTGGTCAAACGCTTGCAGGTTATCCAGAACGCTGCTGTCTGCCTCTTGTTCAATGTTCCAAGATGGAAGAGCGTTTGCTCTCACATGCGCAGCCTTCATTGGCTGCCAGTGCCTCAGCGCATCTTGTTTAAATCCCTAGTGCTCTCGTTTAGAGCAATTCACGATCAAGGGCCTGCCTATTTGAAGAAACGGTTTACTTTCTATGCCCCTCCACGAGCTCTCAGATCGTCCTCCCTGTTCAAGATGACTCTTCCTCGCTTCAATCGAACCAGACTAGGGGGTCAGTCAATAGCCGTGGTTGCTGCCCGGGCCTGGAATGCCCTTCCCCTCCACCTGCGCTCCATTCAGTGCGTAGGCCAGTTTAAGAAATGTCTGAAAACCCATTTATTTACCAGTGTGGCTTAAGCTGGTCTCTGCTCTGTCTTCTCTGCCTTTCTCCATCGCGCCAGCCAGGATACTCCCAAGTAATAGAGCGCGCTATAAAATGGTTTATACATACATACATACATACATACATAATTATGAACGATAAAGAAATTATGTGAATTGCATACTTGTCTTATGGAAGCCTATATGCTCTGCTATACTATCTGTAAATTTAACTGTGTGATAGAGAGGGATCCTGATGAAGATTTACCACCAATGGCCCATTTTGAACATTCAAGGCAAGGCACCCATCTGGATAGTTTATGAGCAAACAATAATTTTTACTGTCTAAAGCCAGGAGAAGAAAAAGAGGCGATACCATCTTTCTTTGGTAGAGGTTGCAGTTCCACTATAGACTATGTCGTAAATTCAGCCCCCATATACAAACATGTTCGGGAGGTTAGGGTGGCTCAAACCAGTTTCAGTGACCACAATCCTGTTATTGTGGTAACTAAAGGCTATTTGGTCCTTAGGGGTGGGGAGCCAAAAGCTTTGGCTAATGGGTTTTTTCGGACGACGGACCAGGTCCAGGACCAAAAGATAAGATGGGAGAAAATTGTCCCGAAATTCTTTTTACTTTAGCTATATACTGAGGGCAAAGAGGGAATTGAGTGATGTATAAATACACACAGTGAGCAGACAGAAGTATTAGAGGTTTATGATCGACTAAGTAAGCTATTTGGTAATGAGCTAACACGCAAAAAAGTCTAATGCAGGAGCATATGAAGCAAAGTGGTTTGAGGCCGACTGTTCCAAACTCATAAAGCCCTCATGGTTGCCCTGAAAAGCATACCCAAAGACCCCGAACTATTTAAAACTTGTAGAAAAGCTTGTGGTTTTGCTTTAAAATATAGGAAGGTTTCACTGAGGGATCAGGCTTGAGATGATCTAACATGGGCGTGCTCACAAGCGCATAGAGCAAAATTTTTGAGAGCGGTAAATAGCTCATTTTTTAAAGACAACAAAGCAACAAAAGTAGAATGCATAATTCCAGCTGACAGGAGGGTTGGCCACTTTGAACAAATCTACTCAGAGGTTGTTGCAGAACCGATAGGTCCCTCCTGGGCACCCAGCCCTTTACCCCTTGACCTGACTGTGGACATAAAAGAGGTTCAGAAAGCTATTGAGGGTATGTCTGCCAGGAAAGCCCCTGTTCCTGGTGGCATAACAGTGGACCTTTACAAGTCAGATGTGGGTGTATGGCCGAAGATTTTAACTGAAGTGTTTAATGCAGCCGTGAGGGCTGGTCAACCTCATTCATGGTCAACAGCGGTGATATTGCCAAATGTTTTAAAAAAGGAGCCAGGGAAGACCTGGGATGTTATCACCCAATTTCTATATTTGACTCTGTGGCAAAGATCATGGGAAAAGTAATTTTAGACCGCTTAGAGACCAGGCTGGAAGAAAGGGATGTGATATCAGTACTACAATTTTGGTTTTCATATAGGGAGAGCCACCCTAGAACAATGCATGAACTTACTCATGATTACCAGTAGATATACCTAGCTAAAAAAGGATGTATGTCATTGGCTTTTATGGACTTAACGTCCGCCTTTGACAGGGTAAACAGGTCTAAGTTATGGCACTTATTAATAGATAATGGGATGGACATGAACTTTGTAACTTTCCTCCATTGGTTCCATCTCAATCTAACTGCCTCAGAGAGATTTAGCGAAGATGGCTCCCTATCTAATGCTTGGAAGGTCCAAAGTTTTATTTACTTTGTATATTAATAATATGAGTTTAGTATTGTCTAACTCTTGCCTAGACATTGCTAGGATAGATTCTGAATCTATTCCAGCACTTTTATATGCGGATGACGCAGTTTTAATTGCCAGGACCCCAAATGCATTGAAATCCGTAGTTAACTCTTTTATTGATTTTATGGTAGCCCTGGATCTTGCTGTTAATTTTAAAAAATCACACATTATGTCAATGGGTTACTCCAAAAGGAGGAATACATTTCTTCCCTGTAAAGGTGGAGGGCTAACAAATGTGCACACTTATCTATACTTGGGCATATTATTTGACGACAGGGGCTCCTGGGTAGCACAGCGCGCTATAAAGAAAAATATTTCGGCTAGGGCCACTGGAGCCTCACTGGAGTTCGCTAAAATATTAGGTAGCAAACCAATACAACCACTGCTAAAAATATATAATGAGAAATGTGTTGCAATGACAGCGTATGGTAGTGTGGTGTGGGGTTTTAAGGATTGTAGCGAACTCCAGGGGGTAGAAAATTACTATGTACGAAAACTCTTAGCTGCTCCCCCCATCATTCCACCTTTTATCATCCATGAGGAACTAAGACAGGGCTACTTGACAGACAAAATTGTTGCAGTGCCCCTTATATGGTGGCTAAATGTTTGGTCGAAAGATAAACAAAACAAAACCAGACCATCTTAGACGATTGTATGAGTTTGGATGGAGCCATGGAAATCCTGTGGTTAAACTATATTTCACAGCAGCTTTCAACTCTTGGGCAACCAGAGCTATTTAAGACTCCTAGGAAGCTGCAACCTGAAATTTGCAAAAATGTAAAAACTCAATTTCTCACTAGGAGGTAATTAGATAGAGAAACAAAAGAACTTATGAAACCTTCGTGTAGATATTTTATGATTTTAAATCCTGGCATTTTAAGTCAACCATTTTGGTCTTTTGTAAATAACCTGGACCACCACTTTATTTTATAAAGGTTTAGATTTAGTTGTATCCATTGGCTCCTAACTGTACCTAAAGGCTTCTCAATGTTGGGCTCTTTGCAACCATGTGCATGTGACAACTTCTCCGAACAAGATATGTTGCACTTTATGTTATTCTGTGGCTTTTATACTGAACTGAGAGTTAAATATATTCTACCACTTTTTAAAGATTGCTATTTTGCACAAGTTAGGCCAGCACTGACCTACCTACAAATGCTTTTTCGCCCTTCGTTTCTTATGGGGGTTGCATGTTTTCTGTCAAGGGCGATCTGTAAACGAAATATTATGGTGGGTTTACAATCATGATTTGGGTCATTAGAAAATGTCAGCCCTTTGTGTCTCTATAACTTTCTCTATTTTAACTTACAACATCAATGTCTTTTTTAAAAAGGTAAAATTTACTTTTATGGCCATCATGTGGCCGAATAAAGTTTGAATTGAATGATTGATATACGATCTGTATTTTTTGTTGAATTTATATATTCTCCAAATAATTTCCTTTTAAATTCGTTGATAATTTATTTTGCCAAAAATGCAAACAGTTCACAAATTTGCATATAATTACTTATATTATTAATACCAAACTGTTAATGAATTGTGATTCTCCTTTCATTGTTTAAACATTCAATTATCGTACAAAAGCCACTGAAATTTTTATTCGAAGTTATACTAATTCAAATACCTTGTTTCAAGGTCTTGACATCTGTAATTTTGAAGAGTACCATAAAAATGTTAATATTTTTCCTTTCGAATAAAGAATTTCATCTAAACAGAAAATGATCACATAGAACAGAATAACTGGGCATAAATCGTATTGGGGAAAAAATCCAGAACAGTTTTCCATGCTTGTGGACTTGCAAAATCATTACTGATTGACAGCAAATTCTGTTTTCTTCGGGTAATCGTTCAAACAACAGTACACGTTTGACTCGCCCCAGAGACCAGGAATCTGCCTTGCCCTTAAATGTTTTCAGATTTTAAATTCTATTCTCCTGCTTCCCCCTAAGGCGTCCATTATCGAGCTGTAAGCATTATTATCAAGCACTGAGTTCTGGAGACACTCATGGAAGAGATTCAGAGAACTGACAAGCAAGAGTTGGTATGTGTGCAATGAATATTGGCAGTATGTAATGAGGCCACTGACATCCCATGTCTCTTTCTCTTCAATTTCCTACCAAAGATAGGGCAATGGCAATGCACAAGTGTGAGAAGTTGGCCTGATATATGATGTTTTCAATTCTGGAACCACCTTGTATCAGTCCAAACAATCCCTTATGGTGTCTGGTTGTAAGTCAACCTTGTTAGACAAGCTATCCTAGGGGTAGCATGGACTAAGCAGCCTTAAAGGCTTAACTTAAGAGGTCGTGTTAAGCGAGCTGTTTTACCACATACAATCCTGTAATATCAAATGAAAGGACACCACACAAGTATATATTATAAAAATATATGTGTTTATGTCTAAAACAATCCCCAGTACTCTTTATGAGCAAAGGGGCACAAGCGTTAAATCAAAAGCACAGTATAACATACAAAGTTGGACAATTATGGATGAGGGCGGGTGGCCACTCAGACCATATACTAAAAAAGTGGTATAAGAGATACCAATCGAACAGTGGTTAGGCCTAGAGCCTAGGGAATCGCTGGGAGCAGTCTGGACTAGCAATTCTGAAGTCGGGAAAAGCCCGCGGGATTCGGGTGCAGCACGTAAAGTGCGGCTTGCACCAATGCAAAGTCAATGGTGCGTAAAAGTTACACAAAGTTAGTTTAAGGATACTTCTGCTGAACCTAGAGGAACAAAACTTAAGACACAGACCCTAGAGGTGTGTACCAGTGTAGGAACACTGGCGTTGCAATGTTACTTCACCCACAGGAAGCGGGTGCACAGGGTCGAAGTGGCGTCGGGTTTTGACATGCAGGCTCTTGGTGCTTGGAGCTGAAGATGCTGCAGGCGATGGGAAGCAGAAGTGTCCGGTGTGATCCAAGGGTGGATCGAAGTCAAAAAGTATCTGAAAGCAGAGGGGACAGAGTCTGGGTCACTCAGCAGTGACCAGGGTGGAACCAGGTCGGAGCCAGGCAATGTCGGGCGCAATCAGATGGTTGTCAAAGAGCTTCTCTCCGCAGTCACGTGGGCTCTGGGGCATCTGCGATGTCCAGGAGCAGGTCACGATCTGTCCCACGCAGGCTCTCGCCATCAGCGCCATTGGCTTCAAGATTGGAGCAAACAACACTTGGCAAAAGCAATCCACGCAGAACCGGGAGATTGCTTCTCACTCAGACCAGGAGGGTCAGAGCGGGTGCTCCTTTTCACAGGAGTGAGTGCAAATCTGGAGCAACCAGAAAAGCAAGTCGGTTTAAGGTTTTCCTCACCACAGGGGCCACAAGTCAGCTGGCAAGTGACAGGGCCAATGCGTCAAGCCAACACAAGCAGAAGGGCCCCACGCAGCACTCGTCAAGTGTGGAGGGGTGAGCTTCGGTGCAAGAGTAGCTCAGGGTTGGGGATTCTCAAACCCCGGTGTACAGCTTCAAGGGTCACTCGTGGGCTGCACAGTCAGCGTCTCGTGGCCTTTTCAAGATGGTGTGTCCCACGCTTCCGGTCGCCTCCATGGGTCTCAGCTCTGCAGGGTCTGTGGATCAGGCTGAAGGAAGGCAGGCAAGCTTGATCTTGTTGATCTCTGTTGCTCGAGTTCTAGCGGGAACTGCAACAAAGCAAGGGTTGAGGTGCTGGATGGTGCCTGTTTGCACAGGGTGGTCACTCCTTGACCACAAGGGAGATTCTTCAGTCTTCTACGTTGAGTAGGATGTCGAAGGGTCAAGAGTTTCATTTCTTATGTTTCTTCAGGATAATCTGAGTTGCATTGGCACTGCTCCCACTCTTATTCGAATCTGGTGGGCTGGATTACCTGCTAGGTCCCCTCCTATGGGTGGGACCCAGGAAGGGGGTGGATACACCCCTTTCCTTTGATCCAGGCCATGCTGGGACTGGGGCTGGTGTGCCCCAGAACCGGTTTGGCCGGATTATGCAAGGGGCAGCCTTGTGCTCCCCAGGCAGTGTCTGGTTTCTTTGAAACCTCCCTGCTACAATCCACTATCTCCTGTCTGGGGTGGTGTGACACCGCCCTGCGACAGGAACCCCTTTGTCCAGGCCACCATCTGCTGAGTTTCGGTCAGCAGCAGGAGGCCAGACCCGTGTCTGTGGCAGAGGCATCCATTTTGTGGATCTGAGGCTCTTTTAAAATCAACCGCGTTTAGGTAAAGTAACATGTCTTCTCCCGCTAGAGGGGTGGAATGCTACCCCCGTTGCCAGAACTGGCGAGAGGGTAGTATTCCAATTCGTATGACACCTTACACAACATGTTTTGATAAAGCCAAACCAAAGTTGCTATATAACCGCGAGGATTATAAGGCACTTAATAGTATATGGTATGGCATTATTCCGGATCATCTTAGGGAGTCGTTCCTGACAGCTGCAGACAGGCTCAGCTCATGCCAGAGCTCCATCTCACATTAAACCACGCACTCTGTCTCCAGGATTGATACGGCCTTCCATAGGAGCGGCTCACAGGTTTATATATGTCCAGATATAGGTTTAGATATAGGTATACTATATCTAAGCAAGGGGTGATTACACCAACTTGCCCCAGCTGAGTGATCAGCCAGTTGTGTCAATTTAAGAACCAGTCAGGGATGGCAAAAGCTATGCTTCAGCCCCTGGTAGGCCTTGGTGGCACCTATGCCCTGAGCACCTATAGTGCATGGTACAGGGGCTGACAAGGAGTCCATTTCCAATTGTGGTATGTACCTATAGCACATGTATTATGAATTTAGAGAGAGAACAGCAGGCTGGGGGTCTGATTAGCAGGCCCACAGCCTCAGTAAGTCGAAAACCAGTGAAGCAAAAAGCAAAAAAATGGGGTGACCATAGGATAGCAGACCTTACTCTCCTACAACAAGACAAGAAGGCAAGCAGACCCAACATTCATTCAATCACAGATAATTACATTTGTGCACACCAAATTACAATCTACGCTCAATTAGCATTAAAAAAGGCGATAAATAATGCAATGAGGAATAATCCCAATAGCCGACCACTGAGCTCAGCCCATGGGGTCAACATACAAAAATATATTTATTACAGGAACGTACACCTCTGCCTATTCATGGTATGTCGGAGCAGACGAAATTCATTAAACAGTCTAATGACAGCGAGACCCTAAACTATATATTTATTTTGCTCAACCTGTCTAACTCTATGTTCTGAATCCCAAAGGGCTATATAATTGTAGGACGTTTAGATGGTTCAAAACCCACAGGAATATCTGCAGGGCTACATCTGCAAGTGTGCTGGTGTGAGTTGCCGTGAGTGAAAGAGCTATCCATGACATAGTTATCTGTTCTGATCATCCCACATACTGGTTTTGGTCCATTCAAGCTTGCATCTCTAGTGAAAAAAACTGGCAGTGCGAGACCCAAGTGCATGTCTCTGATTGGATGTGCCTTGCAATATATACATTTTTTAACAGAGACAGTGGTCCCTAAACAAACAAAATTAGTTCAATGAATATAGACTAAATAGATCTATATTAACGTCCAGCCGGACCGTTTTATTTGGTTAGATAGTAGATTGTATCAAAATCTTAAAAGATATAAGTGGGACACCAGCCGGTGCCCGACTAAACACACTCCACAGGGAAAAAAACATACAACATAAATTGTAGGCAAAACAGGGGGTAGTCTGATTGGCATAAATTATACACAGACTAATCATAAACTACACATATGCACATACAAAATCTAAATGCATTAGTGACATTTGTGTATGCTGTCGACGACGTTTCGAACTACAACATATTTAGAGTTCATCTTCAGGACAATTGATCCTTTGCCTAGTCTGAATGGCTGAGCGAGCTCATAAGAATGATGAGAGAGGCAAATCGGCTGTACATTTAATGCCGAGTTGGATTGCACCGTTACTATGCCGGGGAGGATTTTACATACAGTCCCAGACGGTCGGCACACTGACAAAGATTAAAAAATGCCGCGGTCCTGGATAAGGTCCGGAACCCGGTGACCAAATGCCAGAAGGATCCTCAATGGGAGTCCGGTTACCACTGGGGTCGATGCCCAAAACTTTTTAGATTAGCAGGTCCTCAATGGGGGTCCGATCTGCTTGTGGCTGTGTTCGGCGAACACAGCCACAAGCAGATCTGACCCCCATTGAGGACCTGCTAATCTAAAAAGTTTTGGGCATCGACCCAAGTTGTAACCGGACTCCCATTGAGGATCCTTCCCGCATTTGGTCACCGGGTTCCGGACCTTATCCAGGACCGCGGCATTTTTAAATCTTTGTCGGTGTGCCGACCGTCTGCGACTGTATGTAAAATCCTCCCCGGCATAGTAACGGTGCAATCCAACTCGGCATTAAATGTACAGCCGATTTGCCTCTCTCATCATTCTGATGAGCTCGCTCAGCCATTCAGACTAGGCAAAGGATCAATTGTCCTGAAGATGAACTCTAAATATGTTGTAGTTCGAAACGTCGTCGACAGCATACACAAATGTCACTAATGCATTTAGATTTTGTATGTGCATATGTGTAGTTTATGATTAGTCTGTGTATAATTTATGCAAATCAGACTACCCCCTGTTTTGCCTACAATTTATGTTGTATGTTTTTTTCCCTGTGGAGTGTGTTTAGTCAGGCACCGGCTGGTGTCCCACTTATATCTTTTAAGATTTTGATACAATCTACTATCTAACCAAATAAAACGGTCCGGCTGGACGTTAATATAGATCTATTTAGTCTATATTCATTGAACTAATTTTGTTTGTTTAGGGACCATTGTCTCTGTTAAAAAATACTACCCATAGGTCCCTAGCGATTGCACCGTGGGTTCCCTTGTTTTGTAAAATATGTTTAGCGCAATCGATTGATTGCAAGGGATAGCACCCTTACCCCCTTTTATTAAGTGGGTTCCCCTCCCTGTCCCCTTAACCCACCCTTCACCTAAATATCTTGATTCGTTCTTTAATTGGCATGTCAGACCACACACCCTTGTATAATGAGGGCTATATTCAAAAATTGATGGGAGGTCCTTCCCTGCTCACAGGAACCCCTGAGACTCCGAGCACTCTGACTATTCCATTGGGTGACCAACTCGAAAGGCGAACACAGCCACAAGCAGATCGGACCCCCATTGAGGACCTGCTAATCTAAAAAGTTTTGGGCATCGACCCCAGTGGTAACCGGACTCCCATTGAGGATCCTTCCCGCATTTGGTCACCGGGTTCCGGACCTTATCCAGGACCGCTGCATTTTTTAATCTTTGTCGGTGTGCCGACCGTCTGGGACTGTATGTAAAATCCTCCCCGGCATAGTAACGGTGCAATCCAACTTGGCATTAAATGTACAGCCGATTTGCCTCTCTCATCATTCTGATGAGCTCGCTCAGCCATTCAGACTAGGCAAAGGATCAATTGTCCTGAAGATGAACTCTAAATATGTTGTAGTTCGAAACGTCGTCGACAGCATACACAAATGTCACTAATGCATTTAGATTTTGTATGTGCATATGTGTAGTTTATGATTAGTCTGTGTATAATTTATGCCAATCAGACTACCCCCTGTTTTGCCTACAATTTATGTTGTATGTTTTTTTCCCTGTGGAGTGTGTTTAGTCGGGCACCGGCTGGTGTCCCACTTATATCTTTTAAGATTTTGATACAATCTACTATCTAACCAAATAAAACGGTCCGGCTGGACATTAATATAGATCTATTTAGTCTATATTCATTGAACTAATTTTGTTTGTTTAGGGACCACTGTCTCTGTTAAAAAATACTACCCATAGGTCCCTAGCGATTGCACCTTGGGTTCCCTTGTTTTGTAAAATTTGCAATATATACATCGCAACACAATTGAGTTGGCTTCTGAGAAAGAATCCATTTGGTCAAAGGAATTTGACTGCAAAGTTTTATTTGACCATAATATCTTGGTCTAAATATCATCAGTGCCATAACAGTCATGGAGAACAACATCGAGGTTAATATACTGCTGTTTATCTCTGTTAATCATATTGATGTTTAAAGCATAGGCTACTAAAAAGTTGTAGTTTATAATATCATTTTTATACATTCTGTTTTTTCAGTTTAATTCATTTTTAATTTTTAATATTTGGTAAATTATTGTTATATAATGTTATTGTTTTACATTTTGTATTTCTTTCAGGCTATGTCTCTTTATGAGGGAATTCAACGAGAGGAGTTTAATGTATAAATAGTTACATTTTAATTTTAATTATGCTATTACATGTACTCGTTATTCATTTTATGCATTATACTTTCAAAATAAATCCAGGATAATTATTTATAATTGTATTTTATGTTTTGGGTTACAAAGATTTTAGATGAATTGAGTGAGTATTGCCTTATTTTAGAGATATGTTAATTGATTGTAAATTATTAGTTTTAATTTATATGATTAATTTTGATCGTGATTGTTTTATTTAGTCAATTTGAAAGTCATGCCCAACAATTGTGTTAAATTTATGAATATTTAACTATTTGTAAAGGAATTGGTCTATACCAACAATTGTTTATTTTGGAAAATATCATTCCTTAACCCTTCGATGCGCGTGACAAGGTCAGCTCGTCATGGGCGTTACCTGCGCTGCGCGTGTGACGAGCTGACCTTGTCACGTAACGCAGGATTTTCAAAATCGCAGCACGCAGCGGGAAAACCGCTAGCGCGCATGCGGTTAAAAACATGAAGGTAAATACATTTTCTCCCAACAGCACAATAAAATAGTACACATAATAAAAATCGAGACAAAAGCAGCAACCCTAATTATGTACTATTGCACTACGAGGAACAGTAATTCATATTTTTATCTTAAAATCAATAAAAGAAGGAGAAAAGCCATAGCAGCATATGCATGTTGCAAATTGAAATGCTTTTAAAGCAATTAGATTATACTCTATAAATTCATATGAGCCTCATAGCATTAAGAACACTAAATAAACATGAAGGGCTACAAGAAACACAATCATTTCCTATTTAAAAATAGCACTTCATTATACTTTGTATCATATTTCCAATACACTTGTAAGGGTCTGCAACTTTAAGGAAAACTCGATTTATACTCTAATGTGCAATACAATGACAACCTTATAGAATCAGTTGTATACTTTTAAACCTTTTTGCTTTCTCATGAACCATACAGCGAATTGCTTTGAGATAGCATATGAACTGTAGATTAATTCATAATGGGCGTATCATTTGCTTCTTGGCTTTACAGAAGGAGGACAAAAAAAACAAGATGTGTAATGTGATCTTTAGAATGCATCTAGCAAGTAAGATAGAGGCCATCATCGACAACAGCCCTGCCAGCTTTCCAGTGCAATGCAAATTACCCTATTCCAAGATTACCATAACAAAGCTTTATGTTCAATGTTTTGGCCAATTGGGTATGGGAACTTCCCGGAACTACTCAAAGTAGGGTCTGAGCTTATAGATAAAAAAATGCGGCTGACAGTTACCCTAGAATAGCACTCCGATGCACACTAGCAATAATAAAATCCCAGAAAAGGGATCTCAATTGCGTTTTTTGAGGATGACGTTAAAGAGCCCGGATCTGACCAAAAACTCCTGAGACCTAACTCGGAGAACCGTGAGTGTACCTGCCTGAACCATGGAAAAGTGATGCTCTTAGCTAAATCCAAAAGTACAATGACAGCTTTCCTGTATGAGATTAGCTCCTCTATGTTCCAATTCCTCACCCAGTAAAGTAGAGGCCTTAGCGCTGCTATATGTTCCACTCTCTTAAGTGCTACAGCAAAGATCATGGGAACATGGCAACAAGAGGTGTACTTTTTGGGAGATGTAAGAGAGAACGTACAAAATTATTCTCACTGTGGGTAAGAGATTCAATATTAGCAGAGGCCCTATTTTTGGCATCATATAGGGCAGTGGATTTAGCTTTTTAAAGATTAATGGCAGGAAATTGTGATCTTGACAACGTTGCCTGGTGCTTATTAGACATAGCCATAGCTCGTTGCTGAAGCATCGCCTTTTGCTTCTAAATAGGAGGAGCTCAGTATTCTTTACTATCTAACATAATACCCAGATACTCAAATCTTGATACACATTCTAATTTCTTCAGTGCCAGGTAGGAGGCCCCTCTGAATGAGTTATGGGGCCTGCTCACCATGAGTTTTATCTTGCTGACGGTAATCTCCACACCCTTATTCTTACAGTAGACATTAAAATTATTCAATAATTGTTGCAGGCCACTTGCAGTTTATGGTAATAATAGTGTTGTCTGCAAATAAAAGTGCAGGGACAAAAACCCCTTCTAGCTTTGGAGAATCATTATTACATTCAAGTGGGGCCCTGATAACATCATTTACGTAGAGGAAGAAGTGTGGAGGGTTAGCACGCACCCCTGTCTAACCCCTCTAAGTATGAGTTGTCCCTTTGGTCCCCAACAAACTTGGGTCTGAATTCTCATGATGTAATCTTAGTAATTGGATAAGAAGGTCATCGGGTCTATTATCTTTGTGTGTTGGTTCTACAGTTTACATTTTGGGAATGTAATTGATGCTGATTAAAACAAAAATATTCTGAATGTGTCATTTTTTGTTTTTATTATTTATTTGGGTCTGTGCTTAACACAGATTTAAAAAAATATTTTATTTAATTTACGAAGAATAATTAGGGTTGACATTTGTTTCAATTTTTCAATTTTATTAGTAAAATGGAGGAGGCAGAGTTGAAGTCAGTGCTTACCAAGGCGAACTCGGTGGCTGTTGGGGCATTTTATTCTAAACCTACTTGCACCAAGTCTATTCAGATTGTGGAGAGACTTGCAGTGTTTTAAGTGTAATATAGGCGTCATGTGTTTGGAGGATTCAATGCTTGAAGACATCCAACTATGAATCCACAATTTCTAAGAATCCTTGGCCTCTCACCATGTTTGTAGATTGCCGCAGCCATCTAGATTTACTGAAAATCTCTTTCCATGTGTTAGATAGTGTACATGCTAGACAATCACTCTACAAAGATGGTGCCACCAAGGCCCTTACTTGTTTACTTGTGGAATTGTGATACATGTTGAGAAGAATAGTTACTTCATTGAGAGCCTGCTGAAGGGCATTTGAATAACAAAGAACCATTGTGGAAATGATATGAAGTAGAATTAGGAAACAAACTCCTATCTATTTGAGAACATAGACTTTTATAGTCCAATACTTTGTGATTTAATGACTTTGTTTAACTTTTAATTCTTCTATGATGCTTTTATGATGGAACAGAAAGTTATTCCTGCATCAAGTACCAATGATTATGGTACTTATTTATAAAATGTGCATTAGGTACAAGTGGTATTTTGTAAGGTATACATGGATGGTTATGGACAGGAGTCCTAGATTGTTAATGCATGTTTATTGTTTTTCATTTGCACGTGAGACAAGTCAGAACCCTAGCCAATCCATCTCAGGAAGAGCATGTTTTGAAACTTTAGATAGTTATCTGGACCAGTGGCGGCTCCTCGAGGGAGGCACAATGTAATTTGTTTTTATTTATATATTTATTTACTTAACTTTGTTTTGCCGTATGCCGGAGTTTACTACCCCCCACCCTGCCCCTCCCCCGCCTCACCACCCCGCAGCCCTCCCTCGAGGAGCCGCCACTGATCTGGACAAAAGAGAAGAAGGTTAGCAAGCACTGGGGCAGTCACTTATGTTTTGTTATATTTCACTTTCAGGAAAGTCAGCTTCATATCAGAAGGCAGAGACTTGTTACACAGAGACATATTGAATGTAGAATCTTTTATTTCTAAAGTAAGATATGTTTGCCCCTTAGGTATTATTCTTCCCCTTCCTATTTATGGGTTCTGTTGACATTCCTGCATATGTTCGCAGCATTGGCAGTCTGAGAGGCCTCAAGGGCAAGTTGAGTTAGTAATTGGATTCACAATATTTCTAAATTTCCTACTTGTGACTTATGCAAAAGACAGGATGTGAAATCATAAAATAAAGAAAACCCACCCTTTGGCTGTGTACAGCAGATCCATGACATATAATTGAAGGTCTAAAAATCGACCAACAAAATTATCGGAGCAAGAAATCAATGTCAAGAATATCGATAGTCTATCTACAACATGGTAAGTACAAAAATATTGGTAAAAAAAATATTGATGTCAAAAATATCATTATTAAAAATATTGTTTTGTTAGTTATAAAAAATAGGTAAAATAAATGAAATAATACTTATAAATGAAATAAACATAGTTAAACATTTTCTATATTGTTTAAAATTAATTAATAAGATATATAATTTAATAAAATATGAATTAAAAATATACATATAATATATATACTTAATAATCAGTTTTAATAAATATTTTATTAAGTTATACATTATAAAAAATATTATAAATTACAAATACACCTAGTCACATAAAACAATAACATACATAAAAATTAAATATTTATGTATAACGAAATACATTTTTTTTTACTTTTGCTATTTTTAAAATTAATTAACATTAACTAAAATAATACAAAACATATTAAAAAGCAAAGGGAATAAAACTAATATTCCAACTCCAAAAAAAACAACAGTAAGGAAAATTTTGGATAGCGTAGGGCTTATAATTACTATTCCCACTCCACAGAGTGCAACAGTAGAGAATGCGTTGGATAGCGTAGGGGTTAAAATTACTATTCCCACTCCAAGGAGTGCAACAGTAGGGAAAGTGTTGGATAGCGTAGTGTTAAATATTACTATTCCCACTCCAGAGAGTGCAACAGTAGGGAAAGTGTTGGATAGCGTAGGGGTAACAATTTCTATTCCCACTACAAAGTGCAACAGTGGGGAAAGTATTGGATAGCGTAGGGGTAAAAATTACTATTCCAACTCCAGAGAGTGCAACAGTAGGGAAAGTGTTGGATAGCGTAGAGGTAAAAATTACTATTCCCACTCCAGTGAGTGCAACAGTAGGGAAAGTGTTGGATAGCGTAGGAGTAAAAATTACTATTCCCACTCCAGTGAGTGCAACAGTAGGGAAAGTGTTGGATAGCGTACAGGTAAAAATTACTATTCCAACTCCAGTGAGTGCAACAGTAGGGAAAGTGTTGGATGGCATAGAAGTTAAAAATAACATACTTATAAATAAAACAATGTTTTTAAATAATTAATGAATGAATTACTAACTAACTCTATACTATTTACAAATACCAATAAATAATTATGAAAAACATAATTACAAATGAATATATATTTAACAATACATTAATAAGAAATACCAATAAATATTAATTAATACATATTCATTAACAAATAATACATATTGAACAATAAAATAAGTTTTATAACCAAAAACATATTAATTATGCAAATTGTATTACCAATTAACAAATCTGGAACAATAAAATTCTGTTTATACCAAAAATAAAAATGATTAAACATTAATTACCAATTAATATTTACTTATTTCATATATTAATAAAATGTGTCAACAAATAAAATTTAATTACCAAATAATGATAAAACAACAATAAATTAATTTTCATAATCAAGAAATTATGTTTTAAAATAATTACCAAATAATATTTAATGTCCAATAAATTAATTATCAATACCCAACATTAAATTTAATAATTACTTAATTAGATGTCAATTACTTCCAACACCATTCCCCTATAAACACACAACACACTTCGATAATAAAATAATACACTTGACATAATTATCAATTATTCAATTAATACAAATTATTTACCAATTAATAAAAAATAATTGCCAAATATTAATTAATTAATTAATTAATTAACAATAATATAATTATCAATACAAAATAAAGAAAATACATTATTACTTAATTACAGTTAAATTACTTCTCACCCAATTCCCCTATAACCCACAACCTGCTACAGAACTTAAACTCAAAAAATAATTAAAATTAATATAGAATTCCTAAAAATTAATAACTAATTCAGTATAATTAAATTACTTCCGACCCTATTCCCCTATAAACCCACAACCCGCTACGGTACTAAAAACAAAAATAACTTAAAAAAACATTATTAACATATAAAAATTGTATACATATATTTTAAAACAAGTAGAACACTTAACAAAACACATATCACACATACACATTAAATACATAATAAAATACATCACAACAATATAAATATCGATATCAGTAACAACGATATTAGCAACATCGATATATTTGATATTGATATTACCATCTTCGATATTACTTACATCAATATAAAAAAAAATAGATATTACTTACCTTAGGATCGATATTCTGTCCATCGATATTCTTAACATTGATATTCTGTCCCTTCAATACTGTCATTTGGATATTAACGTAGGTCGATATTTAATTTTCGATTTTTGACTGCTCACCCTGTACAGCAGGGGGTTGGTCACAGAACCCCCTACATCTGCACAACCCATATTTTCTTAGATTTCTTTTCCTTTCGGGTACCTTTGTACTCCTGCGGTCCTTGAAGCTCAAGCTTAACACCAAGGTATCACAATAACATGCAAGGTTCCTCATTAAAGTTTGTATAGCACTGCTCTACCATGAAGTTAAAGCTTGATTGGCGGGGTACTGCAGTAGTACTGCATTACCTCACAGGAGGCCTGTGTTGGGTTCCACAGGGTACCACTGCAACCGTGACATACATTTGATTTTTTTTAAATGTTGTCCTTCTCATTTGCGGCCAGCCAATCAGATTGCTCTGTACTACAGGAACAGTTCAAAGGTACCAAAATGGCCAAGGGGAGAAGAAGCTCCATCGGGCAATCACAAGGCCCTGTTTTTTTAATTGCACATTGTCGGAGTACTCGGAGACCAAGCGCCCAGATATACTTAACTTTTGAATCATTTCAAGCCCAACTTGAGCAAACTTAAATGCTAATTTCCCCAAAACAGTGCAACAAATTTACACCAAATCATAAAAAGCATGCATTATGAGTAAGATTCTAACTTTATGTGAATATGGTATCTTTCGGTGCAGTTGCTTTTTCTGTATGGACTGCTAATTTCCCCACATATTACATCACTCATGACATGATGTTTAACATCACTGATAGAATACCTGCAACATCCGAAATGACATCATTGATGACAAGACTGTGCATGGTGAGGGTGTGAGTTTTTTATTTGAGTTTTATATAGCATGAACTAGACACGAGGATTTCAGGTATCAGAGCGCTTTACATGGGCACCATTTTTGTTGCAGACAGACACATTCATTTTTGTTAGGCACGGGGAGATTAAGTGATTTGCCCAAAATCACAGGAAGTTGAGCATCGCTGCCGAGACTCGAACACGGTTCCCCAGCTTTGAGGCCGACCGCTCTATTCATAAGGCTGAATCCTCAGTTATAGTTAAGACCACAGAGTCAGAGAAAAAAGCATTTTTCTTATTTTCCTAATAACTTTGGCACTTGTTTTAAACCTTCACAAAACTTTCCAAAATAAATGTTCTTCCACTGCTGCTCCTAACCTTTAAAAAATGTTGACGTAAATTTGTGGAAGATAAGTCCATGGTAAAGTTAAAAAGTAATAATTGCAGGTTACCGTAAAAACACCCCCAGAGTGTTCGAGGGTGCAGATATTATTTAAGGGAAAGGGGCACAAGGACTTCCTCCCTGAGCCTCCAAGAAGCCCAAGGAATCCCAACTTCCAAAGCCGATGTTTTAATGAAGTGGAAAGGTGCAAGACCACCCTCTATGAGCCTACAAAGTTCCCAGGTACTCCCTCCCCTGGAGCTGACATCTTACTAAAGGGGAGGGGATGCCTGGACCCCATTCCCTGGGGATGCAACTCAGCAAATGGGGTGGGGGTATGTGGACCCCCCCTCCCAGATCCATTGAAAGGCCCTGGTGATCCCATACATCATTGCAGACTCATGGATGGTGTCCCAGGGTTCTTAGCCCCTGTGACACTGTATTTTCCTACCCGAGAGTGCGGGCTGGGAAAGTGTGCTGCGCTCCCACCAGGCCTGGGCACAAAGAAGCTCTTGCTGGGTGGGAGCACAAAACATTTTTCCTGCCCATGCTCTAGGGAAAGGAAATACAGAGAATTGCTCTCAAGGGAAACTGATCCTGGGGAGGGAGCAATTGTGGCTCCTGCTGCAGCTGTATGGATGCAGGTAGGGGCACCTGTGGGGCTATAGGGAACTGGGCTATCCTCTGCAACCCCCAACACGAGACCTGCTGTGGGGTGCTCTGGGTGGGCACCCACTTAAAAGAAAAATACCGGCTCCTGTAGAAGTAGAGAGCTACAGGGCATGGCGGCCCAGGAGAAACCCCTGCAGCCTTAGGAAAACTAACCAAATATTTCTAAAGCACTCCTAGCCTGTTGTGGCTGTGTATGTGTCACCATGATGACTGGACGTACGGAGACATTTCTCACGTCGTCTACGTCATGTGGAAGTAATTACTAATGGAGTCGGAGAGATGGACTCCGTTGCATACACCTTTGCCGGCGTCCAAGATGGCGGTGAGCGTCTGAAGCTCGTGGAGGTAGCATTTATGTGCCCGATCGGCTTTACTGGTGTTTCGGAGTAAAATTGAGTTGGGAGTAGTACCACGTTTGTTTTGGAATTAAAGGAGCCAGATTGAGATTCTACATTTGAGTAAGGATTTACCCAGGATGGACCTATAGGAATATATAAAGGGTGTGGAGTTACAGACAGCCGAAGAGACAGTGAATATTACACTGTTTTAAACACAGACCGATGGCCTGATTGTGCCCTGGTTTTGTGATTTGGACCTTAGATAGAATTTCAAAGAAGGTCAATGAAGATGGAGTTCATTTATAAGAACCCACATTTGATTTATTGGGTATTCAAGATGCTACATCGATTCATTACAGTTGCACACACTTTTGTTTAGTCCTGATGAAGACCGCAGATTTACATATCAAGTTTATGCGAGATAAGAAGGGGTCGACGCGTCTCAGTGTCTATCAAAACGTCTTAATCAGTGTCAAATAGGCGACTGTACAATTCAACTGTGATATTTTGACACATGACCAGTAATTAGGAATAGGACGTGATATGAATAAGCCAATGTTATATATTATCATTTTTATTTGTAGATATTGTAATGTGATGTGATGTGAATATATTTATGTAATGTTTATATTTGTAAATGTTTGTAATATGATGTGATTTATATATGTCACCACCTATATATTGTATATATTATGGGGTCGATTCCGATTCGGGAAACAAATACGTACGACGATTCGTATTCATAGCCGTTTCCGTCTGAATCGTCTGAATCCGTCCAAATCGCGTAGTACGATCCGTTCCGAGAAAATACGTCTGAATCTTTGCGAACCATACGAAAATGAAGGGTAAATCCGTATGACATCGACCCGCACAGTGAACCGTACAATTTGTAAAAATGCCGTACGACCCTCCAAGTACGATCGGGACCGGGGAATGAGTACGCGATTCGTAGGGTAAACGTCGCGTATGAGCAATTCGTTCGGAGGGCAACACTACCACATACACACTGTACCCCTACAATCAAGGGGTGTACACACGGGGTGTACGCACCATACACCTACGACACTGGGGAGTATGAACCGTACCCCTACGGTCCCAACACCTACGATTATGGGGTGTACGCATGGGGACATAAGCACCATACCCCTGACACCCAGGGTTGTATGCACCATACCCCGATGCACCGTACCCCTGCAACCATGGGGTGTATGCACCGTACCCGGGGAGTTCCATTTCGTATGCATTTCGAGACAAAATCTGCTTTATGGACATTTTCAGCTTCCGTAGAAAAAGAGTCGTACGGAGTGTTGTAGATACAATTCGTACTTGCTGGGTCAGAAAATGCAGCTTCGATCCGTACGGACATTGCGTGCTGCGCGTTTCAAATGCGATTCGTACGGATTGGTGAGTTGTACGGTCTTCGGTACGATTCGTATGGAGAACTGCTTTGGGTACACACCGTACTACATCGTCGTACGGGTACGGTTCTGCATATGATTAGTTCAGGAAAAACGCTCCGTACGGCTATTCGGAGGGCATTTTACCTGAATCGGAATCGGCCCCTATGTGTGTTTAAACACTATCAACTTTAATACAAATAACAATTTTTTCAGAAATATTTGGGAGAATCTTTCTTTAGGATTGACAACCTACTTTTGGAATTTGTATTATATGTCACATTGAATGGGTAACCCACTATAGGGGTCTTGATTTGATTTGAAGCGGTCGCTCCCACGCTCCCTGGCCTCCTTGTGGTATCGTTACTGACTTCGTTTGCATTGCTCTGTGCCCTTTAAACTCGGTGCCTGCTAGGATCTCATAGCGCTCATAGCGCTCTATTTGCCCATTAGCGCCGCCTGATTTCAAAGAGCTTTAGTGCCTCTTATGCTGCCTTGACTTATTTGCGCTGTGTGGGGAAATTGTGCATTTGCTCTTTTGCTCTGCTGGTCCCGTGGCGCTCGCATTGCCTGTTATCTAATATTCTCTGTGCCTGATTGTTGCCGGTGCGTTACCTCACTCTGTGCCCCAGCCTCACTCGGCTTTGCTTCGCTTCCATTTTGTTTGTTGTGCCTTCGGAGCCCGTCCTCCCCACCCCGCTCCTGCCTCCCAGCTGCCCCTCCCACCTGCTGACCCATACGGCTGACTCCGTCCACAGTAGAGCTGTGACTATCCTGACTCCATCAGAAGCGGTCGCTCACACGCTCCCTGGCCTCCTTGTGGTATCGTTACTGACTTTGTTTGCATTGCTCTGTGCCCTTTAAACTCGGTGCCTGCTAGGATCTCATAGCGCTCATAGCGCTCTATTTGCCCATTAGCGCCGCCTGATTTCAAAGCGCTTTAGTGCCTCTTATGCTGCCTTGACTTATTTGCGCTGTGTGGGGAAATTGTGCATTTGCTCTTTTGCTCTGCTGGTCCCGTGGCGCTCGCATTGCCTGTTACCTAATATTCTCTGTGCCTGATTGTTGCCGGTGTGTTACCTCACTCTGTGCCCCAGCCTCACTCGGCTTTGCTTCGCTTCCATTTTGTTTGTTGTACCTTCGGAGCCGGTCCTCCCCACCCCGCTCCTGCCTCCCAGCTGCCCCTCCCACCCACTGACCCATACGGCTGACTCCGTCCACAGTAGAGCTGTGACCATCCTGACTCCATCAGAAGCGGTCGCTCCCACGCTCCATGGCCTCCTTGTGGTATCGTTACTGACTTCGTTTGCATTGCTCTGTGCCCTTTAAACTCGGTGCCTGCTAGGATCTCATAGCACTCATAGCGCTCTATTTGCCCATTAGCGCCGCCTGATTTCAAAGCGCTTTAGTGCCTCTTATGCTGCCTTGACTTATTTGTGCTGTGTGGGGAAATTGTGCATTTGCTCTTTTGCTCTGCTGGTCCCGTGGCGCTCGCATTGCCTGTTAGCTAATATTCTCTGTGCCTGATTGTTGCTGGTGCGCTACCTCACTCTGTGCCCCAGCCTCACTCGGCTTTGCTTCGCTTCCATTTTGTTTGTTGTGCCTTCGGAGCCCGTCCTCCCCACCCCGCTCCCGCCTACCAGCTGCCCCTCCCACGCCCCTCCCCTTCCATTAGCCACATATGACAGATGCCTTTACGCGCAGCGTTCACGCGCTGCGGACGCGCCCCATGCGCGCCGAAGGTGCGCCAAAGGTAAGCCCGTCTACGCCCGTCCGCGCCTGGACCGCACCCAGCACCAGTCCCCCTGTTTCCCGCAATTCCCATTCCACCCGCATAACGTACAACGCTGCTTCCCTCTTTGCCCTCAACCCCGGACGCTCGCCACAATGCTGCACAGCTACCCCAGGACACACCCATGGTCCATTCGCTTGCCACTCCTGCAAGTTCACCTGTATCAGGACCCACACCAAATCCACTTCCCCCAAACTCAGCTCCGACTCTAACCACCTGAAGTGCATCCTGTTGAACACCCGCTCGGTCCACAGACACGCCACTGAACTCTGGGATCTACTCGACTCTACATCGCCGGACATCGCCTTCCTTACAGAAACCTGGATGAACGCTTCATCAGCGCCCGACATCGCCATAGCCATCCCGGGCGCTTACAAAATCATCCGAAAAGACCGCACTAACCAAACAGGAGGAGGCATCGCTATCGTCCATAAGAACACCATCCGAATCACGACCAGCTCCGACGATAACCTCGCGACCGCCGAACACCTTCATTTCCAGATCCACACCGACCTCAGGACCACAATTAGAGGCACCCTCATCTACAGACCACCAGGAACCCGCACACAATTCAACGAAGACATCACCGACTTCATCAGCCCACATGCCCTCTCCTCCGAGAACTACATTCTTCTGGGAGACCTCAATTTCCACCTGGAAAAGAATAACGACAGCAACACCACCACCCTTCTGGACAACCTGGCCAATCTCGGACTCAAACAACTTGTTGACACCCCCACCCACCTCACCGGACACACGCTCGACCCTATCTTCACCTCCAGCAAACACATTTCCTTCGATCACACCACAGCTCTCCATTGGACAGACCACAACTGCGTTCACTTCAGCTATAAAAAGACCACGACCCACAACCCCCCACAACCTATTCCTCGAAGAAACTGGAACAAACTCACCACCGACCAACTCCTCACATCGCTAAATCAAAACCCTCCTGCCATACCATCGGACCCAAACCAAGCTGCCACCAAACTCACACAATGGATCACCCACAGCGCCAACGTATTAGCACCCTTGAAAAACCATCAGATCAAACAAGGTAGCAAAAAGGCCCCCTGGTTCAACGATGACCTTGAAAAATCCAAGAAGCTATGTCGTACCCTCGAGAAAACCTGGAGAAAAAACCCTACCTCTGACAACCTGACCACCTTCAAGGACGCCACCCGCAAACACCACCAATTGATCCGATCCACCAAAAAATCAGCATTCAAGGATCGACTCGACAACAACGTCTACAACAACAAGGAACTATTCAACATCCTCAAAGAATTTACCAACCCCACCGCCGGCACCAACGACATCACTCCCTCCCAAGACCTCTGCGACTCTTTATCCTCTTTCTTCCACAACAAAATCGCCGACATTCATAACAGCTTTGAAAACCAGTCCGATGAACAACCCACTCCACCCACCCCTGAACCAAAACAACACTCTCACAACCTTTTCGCCTGGAACCCAATCACCACTGAAGACACCATCCGCCTGATGAACTCCATTCAATCAGGATCGCCAACCGACCCTTTTCCCCACCACATCTACAACAAAGCAGACTCCATCATCGCACCCCATCTCCGCGATGTCATCAACTGTTCCTTCAAGTCCGCTACCTTCCCGGAAAGCTGGAAACATGCCAAACTCAGCGCCCTTCTGAAGAAACCCACAGCAGACCCGTCTGAACTTAAGAACTACCGCCCCGTCTCACTCCTCCCATTCCCTGCCAAAGTCATTGAGAAAGCCGTCAATAGTCAGCTCGCCGCCTTCCTCGAATCCAACAATTCCCTCGACCCTTCACAGTCCGGCTTCCGAGCCAAACACAGCACCGAAACCGCCCTCATCGCAGCTACCAACGACATCCGAACGCTACTGGACAACGGAGAAACAGTTGTCCTCATCCTACTCGACCTCTCTGCCGCCTTCAACACAGTATGTCACAGCACACTCATACAACGCCTCAACAACGTCGGAATACAAGGAAAAGCTTTGGATTGGATCATCTCGTTCCTCGCCGGAAGAACCCCGAGAGTCCGCCTCCCCCCATTCAAATCAGAGGCCACCGAAGTCATCTGTGGTGTACCACAAGGATCTTCACTCAGCCCCACCCTCTTCAACGTATACATGAGTCCCCTCGCATCCATCGCGCGCCAACACAACCTCAACATCATCTCCTACGCAGACGACACCCAGCTGATCCTCTCCCTCACCAAAGACCCAAACACCGCCAAAACCAATCTACACGAAGGAATGAAAGAAGTAGCCGAATGGATGAAGAACAGCCGTTTAAAACTGAACTCGGACAAAACGGAAGTCCTCATCTTAGGATCATCCCCCTCTGCCTGGGACGACTCATGGTGGCCACCGGCCCTGGGCACAGCACCCATACCCACAGATCATGCACGTAACCTGGGCTTCATCCTAGACTCCTCCCTCTCGATGTCCAGACAAGTCAACGCTGTCTCATCTTCATGCTTCAACATCCTACGCATGCTCAAAAAAATCTTCCGCTGGATCATCACCGAAACAAGAAAGACAGTCACCCACGCACTGGTCACCAGCCGTCTGGATTATGGAAATACCCTTTACGCCGGGAACACAGCCAAACTACAGAAAAAACTCCAACGCATCCAAAACACCTCAGCCAGACTCATACTGGACATTCCCCGTCATGCTCACATTTCCGGTCACCTGAAGGATCTCCACTGGTCAACAAGAGAATAACGTTCCGTCTCCTCACCCACGCACACAAGGCCTTCTACGACCTAGGACCCGAATGCCTCAACACACGACTGTCCTTCTACACACCCACCCGCCAACTACGATCATCCAATCAAGCCCTCGCCGCAATTCCGCACATCCACAGATCCACCATGGGTGGAAGATCCTTCTCCTACTTAGCGGCCAAAACCTGGAATTCTCTCCCCACTCACCTCCGACTTACACAGAACCACCTCTCCTTCAGAAAGCAACTAAAAACCTGGCTATTCGATAAGTAATGCACCCACCCTCCCTCAAGCGCCTTGAGACCCTCTGGGTGAGTAGTGCGCTATACAAATTCTTGAACTTGAACTTGAACGTGAGAGATAATAGCAGAACCATTGTACACTTACTGTCTTATTAAGGGGCAGCCTTAGCCCCAGCAGGCGCTAACAGCAGGGGAGTATCACAGGGGGCAGGACAGAGTTTCCACGTCTGGGGCCCAAGTGCGGAAGGAACTACTTGTGCAGTCCCCTCCGGGTGGCCCCCGATCCACTACAGCAGCGCCCAGGGGAGCTCACCCTCAGCTTGCGCCGGTGAATGTTCTCATTCGTACCTGCCATTGGACCATGCCGCACTCTTCATTTGACACCGTTGGGGGCAACGGTCACGCCGCACCCCAAATCCCCGCAGTCAGTAGCCGAATGTACGCTCATTTGAAAGACTGCAGCAGGGGTTGCCGGTGAATCTTAGACTAGCTAGTAGGCTCAGACACCAACCCATGCCTCATGGGGTGCGATCCCAGCTTCTGGTGGCAGTTTCTCCCTCAATGACAGCAATGCAGGTAGGAAACAGGAGAAGGGATGCTTGTGGCCAGGGATGATGGGCTCCCAGCAGGATCAATGCCGGATAATGGTGAGTTATCGATTTATATAAGTTTAAGATAGAATACAGTGGAACATTCACGCTTTAAACATATGAGGCGAGAATTCAATAGATAATAGTACACATCAAAGGTGATAATAGAGTAACCAACAACTAGAAACACAATCCGAGAGGATCTAATAGATAGCATAAGCAAATATGAAGAGCAGAGCTTACCTAGATCACGTGCACCATGATGGCTGCGCAAGCCACGCCCGCGTGAATAAGGAATCCAACCGTTAAAGAATACAGAGTGTACCAGTTTCAGCATTTTTCCGGTTGAGTTTAGGAAATCGAAAGCATTTAATGAAACTTGTGAAAGAAGAGATTGCTTCATTTTGTGAGGACAGTCTGTGGACACCCCAGAGGAAATGATAAGACAACTATGTATCTATTGCCAAAAGGTAGATTTGGGTTGGACGTATGTAAGTTTCCTGACCTTACAGAGGAGTATAGTAACAGAGAATGCTGAATAAATTTGAAATGCCTCAGGCAGCTAAATACACACAATGTTCGCATTGCATATTTTATACAGAAAAAATAATACGTTGGGATGCTTGAGGAGAGGAGAGGTGAACCCATCGATGATAATGAGATTGCTTTAGATAGTTTAGGGAGGACGTGCATTTTCGAGAAAATATGATGCAAGGATTATATTATGAAGTAGGAACAGAAATATCGAGAAAGAATCATAGACACAAAAGGGACTCACAATTTGGGTGAGGTGTGAGACATTGCAAAAACGAATAGGACATAATTAAGTGTGTATGTATTCAAATCAAACATGTAAAGAAGAGGAAGAAGGGTTCAGGAAGAGGAAAATTTGAGGAGGTAAATAAGGTAAATATTATGTGACAGTGTAAGTACTCTGTATACTGTCAGGGACGAGTGTTTGGCTTCTTTATCAAGTCAATATTTGTGGGTGGTTACAAGTGTCACTTTGATAGATGCTCCCTCAGTTTTGAAAGAGGGGGAAAATGACTTGCGACAGAATTGGAAACGCGAGCTGACGAGTAGAAGTGCCGTCGCCGAACCTAAGGTACCCTAGACGTTTCTGTTTGAGATAGTGTAGTTGGAGGTTTATAATCTGAGAAGGAACAATCAGACTACCTTCTCATTGAAGTCTGTTTGTAATTTGCAGGCGCAGACCGACGATATCAGGCACGTAACACCAGTAACAGGAGTGCATCAAGGGTGCAACCATTATAAGAAACGTGCAAGATTTAAAGCACAAAGTTTTACAAAGGTAACAAACTATGCCTTAGAGGTTGCGAGCACAGAAAGAAGAGCATTTTTAATAACCTTCGCACTTGCCCCCACCACCCCTCTTTGTACCCAATACACCATCATACTGCGCTCCCCTTCTGCCAACCCCAAAAATAATCAAGGCACACATATTCTCTCTTGTTGTGGTCATTTGTTGGCCGCAGTTTTTATTTTTGGGATACAAAGAAAAATTAGACATCATTTTTGTGTTTGCTGTTTCAGTCTCTTCGGCCCTTGCGGGTCGTTCCTTTGCTCTTGCCTTTGGTTGGATTTGGGCTCCCTTTGAGCGGGGGAGAGGGGTATCGTCAGTCCCCGGAGTTCGGCCCTAACTCGCTACCTTCTGGTTCCGATTGTTCCCTGCCATCCGGCAGGGGCTGGGCTGCGAGCGCCGTCTTCGTTTTGCTACCCCCCTTTTTCCGGTGAGCCACCTCACCCAGCCGTGCGGCATCTGAAGGTGAGTGGTCTTACCCTCTGCCCTTCTGGCCAGCTCTCCCAGCCGTGAGGCATCCCAAGGTTAGTGGTCTTTTCCTGGCACACCGCCCTCCGGTGTGCATGATTACCAACCCTAATCCGTGTAGTTCTCCGCCATGCTTGTCCCTATGCTAAAGCCTGCGACATTTCTTTTCCTTCGGTGTGGCTGGGTGGGAATTTCCGGTTCTTGTGCTGCTCCCCCGCTCAGCCGTGGACATGGCACTCACCTGGGGGAGCAGCCTTATATCCCCCCCTGACCCTATGCCCCTCCGCTTGCACCCTCCCTATTGGGGGGTTCGTAACATGCTCCCCCCTCCTATTGGCCCGGCTGGCCCACCTATTGCATGGGGGGGATTATCCATGCTATTTCCCGCCCGGTACCGGTAACGCGCCAAAATCTGGCGTGCTACCTGGACTGTCCTTGTGGGGGGAAGGAGAGGGCCTGGCGACCGTTATGGCGCCGGCTCTCGAACCCCCCCCTTCGTGGTGGCAGCCTCTGCTCATTCTTTTGTAACAGTTAGTTAATCACAGTTCTAAAATCAGTTACAGGGTATCGAGCGTAATACATCCAATTAGAAGATCCATCGGCGATACAGTAACCAGACTGCAGGCGATATCGGCAAACGGGTGTAAGTAATAACTCGGACATTCATGAAAGGTAAAAATGGCCTCAATAAAAAATAAACAATGTATAAATAGGAAGAACTATTGTAAAAAGTAGATGCTTAGTGTAATTTCTGTTCACAGAACATTTAACCATCTGGAACCACTGGCACAATCAACTAGATAACAGTTACTACTGTGAGCCAGATTGGAATTGTTGAGGAAGACATATCCCATAAAAGCAGGCAACACTGTACCGAGCCAATGAATTATTCATGGTAAGAAGGATGTGTAAATACAGGTTTACTACTATTGAGATTGGAGAGGAGGAGAGTTACTCGAATAAAAAAATAAGGACCTGATGAAATGCAACTTGGGTTCACGAATTAAGGTGCAAAAAAAGGAAGAAATAGAATATATATCTTGTGTCGCTTTGTAGAATGGGATTGCCATCTCTTCCATAATAAGGAATAACATTAATGGGGGTTACAAGTAGGGGGTAGTAGGTCAATTAAGCCTCTAAACTTGTCAAACATCTAATATATAGGCACTTGCTGTATGACAAAGTGGGTATGATACCTAATCATGAAGAGGTAGAGGGTTATAGATCATGTTATATGGATTTATTCATAAGCTGTGTGTAACAACGAGGAAAAAATGTAATGTGGATAACGAGATGTTGAAATTATTTGAATGTTTCAATGTTCTTGTATATAGCATGTGGCTAATGATCTAGAGCAACATTTCATGTAGAAATATGAAACTGATTAATTCTATTTACATCTACTTTCAATCAATCAATCAATCAGTGACACTTATAGAGCGCGCTACATACCCGTAGGGTCTCAAGGCGCTGGGGGGGGGGGGGCGCTACTGCTCGAACAGCCAGGTCTTCAGCTTCTTCCTGAAGGAGAGGTGGTCTTGGGTCAGGCGCAGGTCGGTCGGGAGGGGGTTCCAGGTCTTGGCGGCCAGGTAGAAGAAGGACCTTCCTCCTGTAGTCGCTCTTCGGATGCGGGGGACGGCGGCGAGGGCGTGGTTGGTTGATCGGAGGTGGCGTTTGGGAGCGTAGAAGTTGATCCGGCTGTTGAGGTAGCTCGGGCCTTGGTCGTGTAGGGCTTTGTGTGCGTGGGTGAGGAGGCGGAAGGTGATTCTTTTGTTGATGGGGAGCCAGTGAAGGTCTCTCAGATGTCCGGTGATGTGGCTGGTTCGTGGGATGTCGAGGATGAGTCTGGCTGAGGCGTTCTGGATCCGCTGGAGTCTCTTCTGGAGCTTGGCGGTGGTACCGGCGTAGAGGGCGTTGCCGTAGTCCAGTCGGCTGGTGACGAGGGCCTGGGTGACGGTCTTCCTGGTCTCGGTGGGGATCCACCGGAAGTTCTTCCGTAGCATGCGTAGGATGTTGAAGCACGCCGAGGAGACGTTGTTGACTTGCCTGGTCATGGAGAGGGAGGAGTCCAGGATGAAGCCCAGGTTGCGTGCATGGTCTGTCGGTTTGGGTGCGGTGCCCAGGGCGGGGGGCCACCAGGAGTCGTCCCAGGCGGAGGGGGAAGAGCCCAGGATGAGGACCTCCGTCTTGTCAGAGTTCAGTTTCAGGCGCTGGTCGTCATCCACTCGGCTACCTCTTTCATCCCTTCGTGCAGGTTGGCTCTGGCGGAGGCAGGGTCGTTGGTCAGGGAGAGGATCAGCTGGGTGTCGTCGGCGTAGGAGATTATGCTGAGGTTGTGTTTGCGTACGATGGCCGCGAGGGGGCTCATGTAGACGTTGAAGAGGGTGGGGCTCAGAGATGATCCTTGAGGGACGCCGCAGATGACTTCGGAGGCTTCTGACTTGTACGGTGGTAGGCGGACTCTCTGTGTTCTTCCGTCGAGGAAGGAGATGATCCATTCCAGCGCCTTGTCCTGGATTCCGATGTTGCTGAGGCGCTGTACTAGGGTGCGGTGGCAGACCGTGTCGAATGCCGCGGAGAGGTCTAGGAGGATGAGGGCCGCTGTTTCTCCATTGTCCATCAGGGCTCGGATGTCATCGGTGGCGGCGATGAGGGCGGTCTCGGTGCTGTGATTGGCTCGGAAGCCGGACTGTGAGGGGTCGAGGGATCCGTTCGTTTCGAGGAAGGCGGCCATCTGCTTGTTGACGGTCTTCTCGATGACTTTGGCTGGAAACGGGAGGAGCGAGATGGGGTGGTAGTTCTTGAGTTCGGTGGGGTCCGCTGTTGGTTTCTTGAGTAGGGCGCTGAGTTCGGCGCGTTTCCAGCTCTCAGGGAAGGTGGCGGTGTCGAATGATGTGTTGATGATGTCTCGCAGGTGGGGTGCGATGACAGCGTCGGCCTTGTTGAAGACGTGGTGAGGGCAGGGGTCGGTCGGTGATCCGGAGTGGATGGAGTTCATCGTGCGGATGGCGTCTTCGGTGCTGATCGGGGTCCAGGCGTGGAGGGTGGTGGTGGGGGGTGATTGGTCGGTCATGGTGTGCGTTGGTTGGTTGTTGAAGCTGTTGTGTATGTCCGCGATCTTGTTGTGGAAGTATGAAGCAAGGGAGTTGCAGAGGTCTTGCGATGGGGTGATGTCGTTGTTTCCTGCGCTGGGGTTGGAAAGCTCTTTCACGATGTTGAAGAGTTCCTTGTAGTTGTGTGCGTTGTTGTCCAACCGTTCCTTGAATGCTGTTTTCTTGGCGGCGCGGATCAGCTGGTGGTGCTTCCGGGTGGCAAGCTTGAAGGAGGTCCTGTTGTCCGGTGTAGGTTCCCTTCTCCAGACTTTCTCGAGGGCTCGGCAGTTCTTCTTGGAGCTCTTGAGTTCGTCGGTGAACCACGGGGCTTTCTTGCTTCCGGGTCTGCTGGGCGGGGTCCTCAGCGGGGCGAGCTCGTCCGCGCAGATGCTGATCCACTTCGTGAGGTTGTGGGCGGCCTGGCTGGGGTTCGCTGAGCTGGCAGGAGGGTGCTGGCTCAGGGAGGTGGCGAGCTGGTCTGCTGTGATCTTGTTCCAGCTTCTGCGGGCGGCCTGTTGCTGGAGGTAGTGGGTCGTCGTTCTCTTGAAGGTGAAGTAGATGCAGCTGTGGTCCGTCCATTGGAGCTCTGTGGCGTGGCTGAAGTCGATGTCTGTGCTGGAAGAGAAGACTGCGTCGAGTGTGTGTCCGGCGAGGTGGGTGGGGGTGGACACCAGTTGCTTGAGTCCCAGGTTGGCGAGGTTGTCCAGCAGGGTGGTGGTGTTGCGGTCGTTGTTGTTCTCCAGGTGGAAGTTGAGGTCCCCCAGGAGGATGTAGTCAGCGGAGGGGAGGGCATGCGGGCTGACGAAGTCGGCGATGTCCTCGCTGAATTGTGTGCGTGGTCCAGGGGGTTGGTAGATCAGGGTACCTCTGAGGGTGGTGTTCGGGTTGGTGTGGATCTGGAAATGCAGGTGTTCGGCGGTGGTCAGGGTGTTGTCGGTGCTGGTTGTGAGACGGATGGTGTTCTTGTGGATGATGGCGATGCCTCCTCCCATCTGGTTGGCGTTGCGGTCCCTCCGGACGATCTTGTAGCCCTCTGGGATAGCGATGGCGATGTCGGGAGCTGAAGAGGCGTTCATCCAGGTCTCCGTGAGGAAGGCAACGTCAGGGGCTGTGGCGTCTAGGAGGTTCCAGAGTTCGATGGCGTGTCTGTGGACGGAGCGGGTGTTGAGCAGGATGCACTTGAGGTGGGTGCTGCTGGTGTTCGACTTGGCGGGTGCTGGTGTGAGGCAGGTCCGGATGCAGGTGAATTTGCAGGCGTGGCAGCTGAAAGGTCCGTGGGTGCGTCGTGGTGTGGCCTGATGGCATTCTGGGAGTCGGCCGGAGTTGAGAGCGATGAGGGTGGCGGCGGAGTATGTCAGGCGGGACGATCGGGGTCTTCGGGGGCCAGGGGTCCTGGCGCTGGTCGCGATCCGGTCGCGGACGGGCGCAGACGGGCTTACCTTTGGCGCGCCTTCGGCGCACAATCGGCGCGCCCGCTGCGTGTGACCGCTGCGCGTTCGCACGGTCGCCATATAAAGGCGAAGTGCGCGGGTGGGCGGAGCAGCTGGGAGGCGGGAGCGGGGAGGGAACAGAATAGAAAAAGGGGCGGGGTCTGCGGTGGTGGCGGGAAGCGGGGAGCGGGGAGGGAAGACGGAGGGCGGCGAGGTAGGCGGGCAAACAGGAAGGACGCAAGCTGGAAAAAAACCAGGCACTAATGGAAAACACAGGGGCTAACACGGGCAAGAAATACAATAATAACAAGCACAAATGACGATCAAAATAAAAACAAAACAAACGACAACAGAGTCTAATGGAAAACACAGGCGCTAACACGGGCAAGAAATACAATAATAACAAGCACAAATGACGATCAAAATAAAACAAAACAAACGACAACAGAGTCAGCCGGCGGCGAGGCAGGCAGCGCGGCAGGGACAAGGCTAAGGGGCACACGCAGCAGCTGGTGGCCGTGCGGCGCGGGGGTGTCCCACAAGTGGGTCACACTTACCTGTGTCGCACGGTCGCCATATAAAGGCCAAGTGCGCGGGTGGGCGTAGCAGCTGGGAGGCGGGAGCGGGGAGGGAACAGAATAGAAAAAGGGGCGGGGTCTGCGGTGGTGGCGGGAAGCGGGGAGCGGGGAGGGAAGACGGAGGGCGGCGAGGTAGGCGGGCAAACAGGAAGGACGCAAGCTGGAAAAAAAAACAGGCACTAATGGAAAACACAGGGGCTAACACGGGCAAGAAATACAATAATAACAAGCACAAATGACGATCAAAATAAAAAAAAAAAACGACAACAGAGTCTAATGGAAAACACAGGCGCTAACACGGGCAAGAAATACAATAATAACAAGCACAAATGACGATCAAAATAAAACAAAACAAACGACAACAGAGTCAGCCGGCGGCGAGGCAGGCAGCGCGGCAGGGACAAGGCTAAGGGGCACACGCAGCAGCTGGTGGCCGAGCGGCGCGGGGGTGTCCCACAAGTGGGTCACACTTACCTGTGTCGCACGGTCGCCATATAAAGGCCAAGTGCGCGGGTGGGCGGAGCAGCTGGGAGGCGGGAGCGGGGAGGGAACAGAATAGAAAAAGGGGCGGGGTCTGCGGTGGTGGCGGGGAGCGGGGAGGGAAGACGGAGGGCGGCGAGGTAGGCGGGCAAACAGGAAGGACGCAAGCTGGAAAAAAAAAACAGGCACTAATGGAAAACACAGGGGCTAACACGGGCAAGAAATACAATAATAACAAGCACAAATGACGATCAAAATAAAAACAAAACAAACGACAACAGAGTCTAATGGAAAACACAGGCGCTAACACGGGCAAGAAATACAATAATAACAAGCACAAATGACGATCAAAATAAAACAAAACAAACGACAACAGAGTCAGCCGGCGGCGAGGCAGGCAGCGCGGCAGGGACAAGGCTAAGGGGCACACGCAGCAGCTGGTGGCCGTGCGGCGCGGGCACAGGTAGAAACAAGCATAATAGTGTATCGGGACAGCAAAATAATTTCACTTTGTTTTGAAAAAGATGGTATTGAATTAAGATAAACCATCAAAACGCGTCGACGCATAAGGAAAGCACAATCGAATAAAACAGACACAGAAGGGTGCAAATATAATTTACAAGTATTGACCCGGATGTTCTCAAAAACGATGTACAATTGAATTCGATAATTTTTATGTCTTTTGTGATTTTTTTTGTCTCGATTATGCAGGTCATAATTAGTGTATATTGAATGTGTATATGTACATGTATGATTTAAAAATGTTTTAATTCCATTTCGTGTGAGAATCCCTGATATAATTGTATTTTACACAAAACTGTCGAACATGTATTGTTTTTAAATGAATTTTATTGAATACTTGTGTTAAATATATTAATAAAGACAAATGCTTATGTAGAAAAAAATTAGTTTATACTTTTAAACTTTGTGTTTGAGTAGCGTATGATTTGGTATTGGCCGATCTTAGTCTGAAAATAGTGTGTGACACAGTTGGTGGGCGTTGTAATTAATTGTGTGTCCAAGGGAATCCTCTTCTCTTTTTAGATTAGGAAAGCGAACAGAGAACTGACATTATTTAGAAGTAAATGGAAATCCTATTCAGGGTTAAAAGGAAGGACATAAGCATGCATTTGTTGATTTACAGTATTTATATACCGCTGATGGAGCCATAGGACAATGGAGTGCTTTACAACAAGTGGAAACAGTTACATAATGAACAGTGGAAGAAAATGAAGAGATGAATCCGGAAAGTATAGATATAGAGCTGTGTTTTAACTCTTTGCAGCCAACAAGACGGTTAGGGTTAGGATGCACTCAACAATCGAGTACCACACTATAGTTGCTCGGCAACAAAATACCTCTCGTGAACTTTGAACTTATGGGGTCGTAGGAATTTTCAGATTTAGGTGATTTCTGCATAATTGCTCCCATTGGTTGCATGGGAGTTTGAGTTTGTTGTATGGATAAGCAGGTAGGACGGAGTAGATTGCTGTATGTGTGGTGCATGCATTCTTGAAGTTGACTCTAGTTTTATTCGATTGCCAGCAGAAGTGTTTGAGGATGGAGGAGATGTTATCAGAATTCTCTGCTCTTCTAACTGCACAGCTGTGTGTAGTGTGACTTAAAGAGGTGCTTCGACCTATATTGGAAGGCCAGCTATCATGTCTCTTCTTCTGTGTTGAAGAGTATGTACGAGGGCCTGTACTGCATATCTGAAGTCTCTCGGAAGAATGGTAGGTTTCAGTTTTAGTGGAGCTGATATGATGCTTATTTTGTTAGTGATGTGGTCATTTAGGGTGAGTTTTTTTATCTAACATGTACGCGGCTGCTTCCGCGCTTCAGCAGTGGGGCAGGGAAGGGGGGGTGAGAGGGAAAAATTAAAATTAAAAAAATCACTAACCAGCCGGCCGGTCGGCTGGCTGGCCACTGCTGCTCTTCTGTGCTCTTCCTGGCTTTTGTTGAAGCAAGAAGCAGGATGGGCTCCGCTAAGCCAATAACAAAGCTGCAATGCAGCATTGTGACTGGAAACCCTCCAGGATCCCCAGGTTTTAATATTGATATTACTTGTGTTATTACTTGCATCATTTTAATTAGTGTTTTTATACTTTTCCAGCACCTGTGGATCCTTCTAGATGATAGTACCATAGGATAGCCACTAAATGATTGCAAGTATAATTTTCAGTTTCTCACTTTTTTCACAAGCAGAGTGACTCATAATTTTGGTCCTGACGAATGCCATGAACCTGCCGGTCAAGTGGGTAGGCAGAATCAGGTTGATCATAACATGAAATAGGAGAATATCTATATCCCTATTTTAAATTGAATGTTTTTAACTCTATCCACTGGGGGTACCAGAATAAAATTGTCTTTACCCACCAAAAGATAGGTCTAATCCACATATTTCGTGTGCACTCTGCCCCTCCCTCCACTGCAAACTTGATATTAGGGATGACATACTAAAATATCCCTCCACTCCTCTCCTACAGGGGAGTTGTAGCCCTCACTAGGTGCTTTGCGGTCCCTATGGGAAGTGGGGACCAAATGATGAAGCATGTCACACTAGGCTGAGTGAGGGTTCTCATCTTTAAACAGAAGTGCTTCTTAGCCCACTAGTGTCCCTACTTATTTAGGTTTTGTCACCTGCCCCTTACATATTTTGTGAGCTAGTCAATTAGGAGTAGTATGGTGGGTGGTGTTAAAACCTCCATCTAGACCTCTTGTGTGACATATTCTCCTGAGTCAATCTTAACACAGCAATGCAGCTTTGTTATTGGTTGCGGCGCCGTGGTTCAGTGCTCAGATGGGGAGTGGAAGCCTGGGCATGTTCTGAACCCAGACTGTACAGTAGCCTGGATGGGAAACATGCAAAGTGTGCATGAATGCACCCCGATAGGGCTGGCCAAACATGTATGCGCACTTAGGAGGGTACCAACACTCCTCGCCCTTGCGCAGCCTATCCCCACCCCACAAAACTGACCCAGCACAGAAAAATAAAATGATAACATCTTGTTATTATCGTTTTCTTTTTCCTTTTTTGCAGTACTGAAAAAAAGCAGTGGGAGTCACAACTCCGCCTTAGCGGAGGAGCTGCCCCTGACCAAGAGACTTTACATACAGGACACAGAAAGGGCAGATGGCTAAGAGGTAAAGAGCGATCAGCCACTTTTGTACTTGCGGAGGATTTACAAACAACAGTAGGAGAAGGAATTCCAGTTTTGATGGGTTCAAGATTTACCAGAGTGATTGCAACCCAGTTTCTGGATCGCAGAAAATGCATTTAACCACATTGCTGCTTGAGAGATTTCTCTGCTGTGCTGGACAGCAATAAAAACGGGTGTGGTCATGACGAGCTCCGCTCGTCATGAGCACAGGAGCACTGTACTGCATGACGAGCTGAGCTCGTCATGAGCATGGAAGGGGATAAATTTCACTATGATTGAGAGCTCTGACACTCAAAGGAACAGCTCGGTGTCACCAGTACATTTTTGAATGCAGATGTTATACTCCTAAATGATTGGTGCAATAGATTCTCAATATATGTTGAACAATTAATGTGCTTCCTTTAGTTACAGTGACAATGATTGATGGGCAGATGTCACCTTTGTGTACTAATTTATGGGAAAGTGTATGATGGTTTCTGTGAAAACAGTAAGTAGGCTAATTGTGGAACATGTGGAGCAGATGGGTATTCTGAAACTGCACTAGGAGGGTTACAGATGTTCCTGTGGGAGTGAGTAGTAGGTTACAGGTAAATCTGAGATTGGAAAACATGTGAACGTATTCAGACACAGTTTATATCAACAATAAGTAAGTTAAGGACCATATCAGTAAATGTAATGAAACTTCTGTCAAAGGAACTTGAAAGGTTATGCAATAAAGAGACAACACAAGAAATGGTATAGAGTGATGGAAGAATATGAATTGATTAAGGAAAGTATTGCAGAGGTGACACATATGACAAGTTGTTTGCTGGATATGTAGATATGGTTTCACGGCAGCTGTCTTAGAACATCTAAACGAGTGGGCATTTTCAACTGGCTCCATACCACTTAATCAAGCTGGGTTTCGATCTAAACACTCCAAACAATTCTAGAAAAATATGTGACCAAACAATCGCAGGTAGTGTATGCAGTCCTCGTCGATTTCACGACCGCTTTCGATAGTGTTGAATGAGACAAGCTTTGGAAAAAACTTCAAAAAATGGGAATCCCACAAATCTTCTCCATCTAATATCGAAAAACCTTAACCAGGTCAATAACTTCCCACCCAAAATTGCAACTCTTAAAATCCACTGTATGATGTACGCAGATGATGTAGTAATCTTAGACCTGACCCAATTTGGACTCCAAAGAAATCTGCTGGCACTCACCGAATATACTGAAGAAAACTATTTAATTCCAAATGCCACCAATAACAAAAATTGTCCCATTCTCAGGAAAGAAGAGCTATGATAAATATAATTGGACTTTAGGGGGGAAACCATAGGAAATCGTTAAAGAATACATATATCTCGGCAGAATTTTTACTCAGTCCCTGCACAATCTGCCTCACTTGCAAAAACTAGGTCGAAAAGCTGATGTCCACCTAGGGGCTCTCCAAAGACTTTATTCTTCCACTGGCCAACGACACTTCTCTTCTCTTTTACAGGTCTATAGCTCAAAGATCCCCTCCATCTTATCATAATCAATAGAATATATTCCAATAAATGAATGGAAACAAATCGACAATAAAGAAGGGAAAATCCTTTGGAAACTAACCAGGATTTTGCAAGCTGTGCCGGTCCAAGCTCTTCGGCTAGAATTGTCGCTAGTCAGTTCCATAGCTAGAGGGATCACAAACATATTAAGATGGGCTTATAATTTGGTTCACGCTGATCAAGGAACTTTAGGAGCACTGTTAAAAATTGAGACACTCAAGCAAGAATCTCCGAAGTATGTGTTTTGTAAAAACCTATTCATCGCTTTTAAGCTATCATCTGTCACGTTGGATATGTTAAAATCTTGGTCACCAGCTCAACTGAAACTTTTCTTAAAACACCTAACACCAAGGCTAAGCATGAACCTTGACATCCAACATTGCTCTGAACTTTCAACGTATAAACAGTACACAGACACAATAGTTTTAAAAAAAATGCAACAATATATCCTTTTCAATTTAAATCATGGAGTTAGGCGAAGCATTATTCAACTACGGCTTGGGATACTACCCCTGAAATCATACTCTTTTAAGTGGTTCCCAAAAGAAAGAGGGTCAAATCTCTGCGACTTATGTCACGGTGGGATGCAAGATTTAGAACACGTACTATTTGCCTGTCCAAATAAGTTGGTAGTAGCAGCAAGGAATAGATATGTAACACTGATCAAAACAAAATGTAATATTAACTCTGTCCAGAATCTGATTTCCCTCTGCAAAGCACCACCTAATGAATTTGTGTGTATTAACATGTACAACTTTTTAAAATCATTTTTAATATTATATTAGATCGATCATTTTATTAGTAAAACTGTAATTTTTATTGCCAAACATTTGTTGTTCTTGGAAGAGAACTGAATCAAATAAATTATTTAATTTCATATAGATATGGTTCAGTACAGAAACAGACACAAAGGTATTTAGATTTGTTTTGGTGCCATTGAAGGAAGGCAGATAAGTGATTGTGGTAGTTTGGGTTACAAAAGTTAATGGAAGTGGAAACCATGTCTTGATGTTACACAGGAGAGAGATGGCATGTCTGTCTCTGATCCAGGTGGCACAGATCTGGACTGCCTCGTTGAAGTCTGTTGAGCTATCAGGTTGGGAGGTAGTGAAGGCTGGTGAGGGCCTGTGACTACTGAGTTTTGGTCACCTTGCTCCTTCTGTGGTGGGGAGATCTGATGCCTGTAATGGTGTGCTGGGCATTGATGATGGTGAAGTGTACAATGGTCTGGTTTGTACAGGTGAGTTCTATGGTGTGGCTGAATTTGATTCTGTCCATGAAAGGGAAAATGGGGTCAAGTGTGTGTCAGGCTTTGTGCATGGGTCTGGTGACCAGTTGGGTGAGACCGATGTTGTTCAGGTTCTCCAGGAGGATGATGGAGTTGGCTTTGTTGAGGTCATCAATGTGGAAGTTGAGGACACCAAGTAAGACATAGTTGAGAGAGTCAATTGCTTAGGAGACGATGAGTTTGAAATGGTGTTGCATAATGTTGCTCGGGGTCCCGGGGGTCTGTAGGCAAGGGTGCCTCTTAGCCTGGATCTTCGCATCAGTTTGTAGTATGAAGTTAAGGTGTTCCATTAGAGGCATAGGGTTGTCAATTGTGATGGTGCATCTGATGATTTTCTTGAAAATGATGGTGATGCCTTAGCCTTTTTTGCTGGTGCGATCCCTTGAATGATCTTTTAGCCTTTGGGACTGACAATGGTAATGTCAGGGTTCACGGAGGGGTTGAGGCAGACTTCGGTGATGAAGGCAAAGATTGTGGAGAGGGTGGTGATGGTGTCCCAGATTTCCGTGGTTTGTTTGCTCAGGTAGCAGGTGTTGATCAGAATATAGTGGAATGGTTGTGGGGTGTTCTTGGTATTGTGGGAAGGAGTGGTGCCAGATATTTCATAGGTTGTTTCACCAGAGAAGTGCCAGTGTCAGAAGGGTCTTTTGGTGGATTATAGAGAGGAGGAGATGTGGCTGTTGTTTCAATGTCCAGGAGTAACTTGGCGGTGTACCGTTGGGTGGCGGGAGGGCCAGGTGTTGCTCGCTGTTGTCCATTCGCTGGTGCATTGTGGCATGCCAGCTGCACTCATCTGCTGTGTGGCCATGCAACGTCCTCCATTAGTGGTCCTGGTGGGTGGTCATAGTGATCCTAGCTGCAAAGCCAGGACCTGGGAAGGACAGCATGGGGACAGGGACAGCAGCCAGTGCAGGGACCGGAAGAGCAGCAGGTAGGGGGAGCAGCAGCACAGGGGTGCAGCAGTGCAGGGACAGCAGGCACTGAAGGTCACAGGACAGCAGGCAGTGCAGAGCCTATGTAGGAGGAGCGGTAGCACAGGGACAGCAGGCAGCGCAGGGACAGCAGGTGGTGCAGGGACAGGAACAGCAGGCAATGTAGGAACAGGGACAGCAGGCAGCTCAGGGGCTGGGACAGTGGCAGCGCAGGGACAACAGGCAGAGCAGGGACAGCAGGCAGCATAGGGATTGGGACCGTAGGTAGCACAGCGACAGCAGGCAGCACAGGGATGGGTAGGTTGGCACAGTACCTTAAGCTGGCATCAGGATAAAGAGAGGTGGCTTACCCCAACCAACAAATTTGGTATCTGATGGGCATGGTGAGGCCTACCCGTGGCCTGGACTTTCCCTGGACTATGCTCACATGTGTCTCATATTAAGGGAACTCCAAGGGGCCTTTACTCTGCACCAGGAGTTGTAAAAATCCTAACACAGATGGCCCCACCTCCAGGGTTGTTGGGAAATTCAGTTTGGTGGTGGGAGGGAGTCCGAGGTGCTCTAAAATGCATGGTGCAGCAACAGGAGGGGAGCACACCTTCTCGAGGGAAGGGCAACAGGCGGCTTCCCATGATGTGCGAGCCACAGGGGACCTTTTTTTTGGCTCTGGACCATGCGAAAATCCAAAAAAAGCCTGGCTCCTCCTCTGGGGCTGATGGGAAATGTAGTCCAGTGGTGTCAGGGTGTCCAAGGCACTATCAAGCATGATGCAGCTGCAGCAACTGGAGGGGAGAACACCTTCTGGAAGGAAGAACAGCAGGTGGCTTCATTTAGAAGTTTGGCATTTCTTGTACCCAAATCCACTGTGTCCTTCTGCCAGTAGTGTGGGTCACATGTATCTGCTTTTGAGAGTTGTGCACTGGTACCAGACAGCTAGGCAAAGGTAGTCTAGGTGTGGGCAGTATGGGCCAACTTAGAAGATGACTGGGGAGGGGCTGTGCCCACCCCACCAACAATTCAAAAGGGCTTTCCACCCAGGACACATAAAGCAACATGACATCAGGCCTGCCTTTGCAATTGTTCCCCTAAGAAGTTTTGAGTCTAGTTTAGGGAGGGGACTCAAAGGGGGCATCCTCCACCACAGGTTCTCACTGGGGATTAAAGGTGGAACACTCAGACCCCAAGTCAGAACACTCCTGGACTATTGGAAGATTCAGGAGAGGAACTGCTCTGCTGCCAGAGGGCTGCCCTCCTGCTTGAAGGACTGTCTTGAGGTCTGCGGAAGGAAGACAGAACCTGCTTACTTTGATCACAGACTACCCAGAGTAACTTCAAGGGTCATTTGTCTGATCCCCTGTGTGAGCTACAGAGGCACAACAAGCTTGCAAGGGCCTCCATGCCACTGCCCAGATAGATAACCAGCTTCAAATAGACCTGTTTGAGCCGTGCTACTGTCCTCTGATGGAGTCACTGTTGATCCCCAAGAGGTGAACCCCTGATCCTGGAACCTTGGCTGGCATCAGTCCACCCCTGGTCTGGAACCTTGGCTGGCATCAGTGGAAGCTTTTCCACGAAGAAAAAGGTGAAAATCCTGAAGTTGGACTCCTCACAAATGCAAATAGTACTGTTTGTTCTGAAACTCTCCCACCCATGACAACCTCCTATGGTAAGCTCTGTGGAGATTGGCGCTCCACGCCAACAGCAACCATCCATGATGATGGGCATTACATGATATAGCAATGACAGTCCACAAGGACTGCCGATGTGAAGCTCCAGCAATGACCGAATCTTCACGCTAGAGAAACAACAATACAAGATACTCGGCTTGCACTTCATGCCAAATGCCTCCACCTCGGGGTCTCCTCCAACATGAGTGGAACCCTTTGCATCAGACTTGAGAAGATAACTCTTCAGGGGACTAACCGGGTCTCTTTATCAAGCCCATCTCCACAGCAGTTTGCCTACCTTGTGACTTTCCCTCAGTCATGTATGACCAGGTGACCTCAAGTGGTGTTTTGTGCTTTCAGGTGCTATTTAAAATTTCTTTCAAAAATACGTTTGATTTCCCCGGTTCTACTGATAGAATTTTTGGCGTTTGTTGTCATTTCATTTATTAAAATGTACAAAAAAAATCTAAATTGATTTAATATTTTTCTTGTAATGCCTTTTCACTTTATAACTGTTTGTGTGCTGCATAAATGCTTTATACATTGCCTCTAAGTTAATCCTGAATTATTTTGGGCCAAGCTATAAGAAGGTTATTCACAGTTTAATTTAGTGTGACTGTAGTGGTTCACCCTAACATGGATTGTGTTTATTATTTGGGTGGGTCTTCAACCTCCCGACTTATATACTACTTTCTCACATTTTGCATGCCTATAGGTTTGCTCATTTCCAGAATGTATAGTATTCTCCCAGGTTATGCCTGCACACCAGCACTAGTTGCAACGCTCCAGGAATATACCTGGAAACTTATTATGACTTCCATTTTTCTTGCAAAAATACACGCTTGTATATTTATGTATGAGACAATGTGCACAGCATTTGCAAATACAAATGCACTTGAGGAATGTTTTTTTATTTTATCCTCACAGAGAGTGTATATTTTATCCATTGACAAATCATTCATCAATGCCTTTGCCAATTGTTTTGGGGTGGGACCCCTTGCTCTCCTCACTCTGGAAATGTATTTACACATTCTCTGAGCAGGAGAAACCTCCAACCTTTCCCACAGTGGTAAATGCTCAGAAAATGGATTATGATATATTCACAAGTGAGTAAGTTTATCAGGATGCATGAACCTTGCGGTCATTCCTAGTGCAAAACCAATATTCCAGAATTTAAAAGATGTTTTGCACTGATAAACCAGGGTATTTGCACATGAAATTTTGCAAATATGTTTTTTCGATTGATCTCTCAGTGCAGGGGTGCATGAAAGGAGCTAAGGAGTGAAAAGGTATCTGACGTAATGGTAGTGATATCAAATACAGAAGACTGATTGAAACTGGCAAGGGTAGACAAGACTGTGGAGCAGGGGGATTCCATTGTCAGTAATAAGTGCCTAGAAAGATATACTTGGTTTCCTGTTGAGACATTGTTGAATACTACAGGTAAGCTGACAATGCTAAGTGAGTTTATCTATAATGGGAAAAATTGATGTCCCAGGAAGTCCTGAGAGATTAAGATGAAAGGCATTGCAGAGTATGTTAATTTTTAGTTTACAAGCTTTGCCAAGTTCCAAACTTTGAAAGAAAAAAATGTAAGCAATACTTTAGTGCTTCGAAACTGTTCTTTCTGCCACAAGGGGCAATGCTGAACTACTGCCACTTGGAAGCAGTCCTGCAAAAAACCTACAACTCCTGGCACTTCTCCAGAGCTCCAAGCTTGTGAAGCTACATCCATAACTAATATTTTAATTTCGGTATAGACAAGTAATACAGTCTTCATTATATCCACATCGCTGCGGCGGCTATTCCGCCGCAGCGCTAAACGGGCGGGGCGGCCGCACGGCAGCCGCATGCTGGTGACAGAACTGCTCCGTCACCAGCCGCGGTTGCGCTGTGCTCGTGACGGAGCGGTTCCGTCATGGCCCCGCCCGCCTAATAGGCGGAATCAGCTAAATCAGCGCCACGCAGGCGCGGTGGCCGAGCCATGACGGAACCGCTCCGTCATCAGCACAGCGCACCCGCAGCTGATGACGGAGCGGTCCCGTCATCAGCATTGAACCGGTTAAGGTTGAGCCTGTGCAGCCCATGCACTGCTCTGTGGCATGCTGTATTGGAGTATGGAATAGAAGCCTTGCCCATATTTGTCTTTGGCTTGTGTCATTGTCCTTCATAAATGCTCACTTCTGATTCATTAATAGGCTATTAGTCCTTCCTTAGTACCGCCTTGTCTTCATTTATACCCTCCCATGAGGACTAGCCCTTTTACATCAGTTGTTACATGGTACCTATTTTTTAGTCTCTAAGCACTGTTTTCTTTAATGAGTTGTGTCCTACTGCAGGCAGGACATGCTTTCCTGCAACATTCAGCACGTCATGCGCACTTTCACTTTCTGAGCAGCTCGGACAATAGCGACCGCTTCTTTGAATAGGCCTTGTATTTACAAGTGATTGAGCTATTGGCATTGTACATGACAATGCCTTTTATTGATCTGTTAATTAGCAAAACAGATGAATAAAAAGGATCGTCATTTACAATGCCAATACCTTAAACTCTCGCAAATGCAAGACCTATTGCATTGAAAATGCATTTTCTATTCTGTTATAGAAGCCTACTGAACACAAAATATCAAATGTTACCCTATCACACTCTACTGTATGCACAGTCTTAAACTTGAAAATATCAAAATCTCCAATAAATTGCAAGGGTTTGAACTTGTGGACTACACGCTGCAATATAGTGTATGCTTGAAGTACCATGACCCGACCAGCTACCTTACTAGTCTGTCTGTTATTTTATCGTAGAAAAGGAATAGTCTACATTCTGGAAGCGCTTGATAACATCTCTTTATACTTTTATTACATAATTTTCAAAACATACCGATGTATTCATAGTTGGATTAAAGCTACATTCCTCAACCCACCAGAAGTGAAGCTACAACATAGATCTAAAATAATTGAGTTATGGTTAGATTATTTTGCGACATATATTTCCATCAAATTCTTCAGTAAATTATTACAGCAATAAATTCATAATTATTCTTGAATCTGCTGCTCATAATATGCCATAAACACTTCTTAGAGATCATATGAAAGTCATCTGGAAACAATTGTGTCACTCATTCTGGGTGAGTTCAGATGGAGGAGGGCAGTGGAAACTCGCTGTTTAATGCTCCTCAGATTGATGGCAGGAATTTCTCCGACTCCCTGACTTGCCCTCGGGGGAGTCGGAAACTGAACCAAGTTCATGCAAATCTAGATTTTACTACTACCTAAATACGCCCATGGCCCGTGGAGAGGGAACATTGTGTCTCCTTTCATGTACACAGAGACACATTCAGCCCTCAGGCGCTTTTGATGAGCTGTTTGGCCTTGATATATTGTAGTGCTAACAGTGCTTAAAAATACAGTGCTCGTTTGTAATCCGCAGAAAATCACAAAAAAAAGAAGCACTGTTATACTTTATATTTGTCTGGTTTTTTTTGTGCCTCTTTCTCAAAACTTTCTCTGTTAGTTGTGTGGCTTTCTTTGCATAGACCAGTGGTTGTGTTAAGTAAAGCACATCATCCAAATTGGATTTTAACCACTGGGCAATGTGTTTTTAAAACGCGCAAAATGGTACGAAAACTATACCCTTGAAGGTATCAGCGCCCCAAGAATCAATTATTTATACAAATATGAGCTCGATTGACTATAACTACACGATCTGCCCCTGGAGTGAACCTTGCCTTTGAGCGGTCCTGCCTACGAAAAATTGGGCACTTCATACTGGCTTTCCCTCTGTCATCTGCAATATTTGTATTTCACGTTTTCCTCGTGGAATGTAACGTGAAGCGACTTCTTGATGCAGAAAGGTGTTTATTTAGTATTCGATGAACGGTTAACCTTGAAACCGAAAGAACAACCTGCCTGAACAATGGAAGGAATTGCATTCCAAGTCACCATTTCAAAGTATTACCAGGAGTTTAAGAATCAGTGAGAAGAGGTGATGAACAGGGGAGCCCAAAAGAGAACAGAGCTTCAAAAACTGCTTTAATCCTGCAGTCAAAGGGCATCAAAAAAGTAGGTGATCTGTGATGCTGCATGCAATGGGGGCGGGGTGAGTGAGTGTGGGGTCAAATGTGTGGGTAAAAAACCAAAATATTCTCAGGTGCTGCTTCTCCACTAGGGCGGAGGAGCGTCGTCCCAATGCTTTCTCGCAGTGGGAGAAAGAAAAACCTCAAATTTTAACACCTTTTGGTTATTACTATTTTATGCTTCTTTCCGCATTGCGGGCGGGCAGGTGGGCGGAGTTTCCCAGGCAGGGCGAGAGTGGTTTGCTTACTCCTGAGTACGCATGACTCTCGGGCCGCCCAAACCAGTCATGCGTACTCTGCACTTCTCCATGCAGGCGGCCTTGCAGCCTACATGGAGAACATGCAATCCCTACAGCACCTGGCTGGGCGGCGTCTCGACCAAACACAACGCTCTACTGGAGCATTGTGATTTGTTGAGGGGAGGGAGGCTGCCTGCTTCCGGTTCCTGCCGGAGGTAGGAAAGCAGGAGCAGGCCAAGCAGTGAAGAACTTTTTTTATTATTTGAAGCCCCCCATCCCACATGATTCCCCCTTCTCTTGTTACCCCTCGCCCATCCCCCCACCCTGAACACTCTCCCCCACCCGTGAGCCATGCCGGGCAAGGATTAATATTGGGTCACTTTTTTTTGATCTTTCACCTTCCGGTAACTACATATAAAATATGCGCAGCTGATATAAAAAATAAATGCACTATCGTACATTATGAACCCACTATTAGTTATTACACTGCAGAGGTCTGTGTCTGTAACCAACGAGCCACAGAGTTGAATCCCTGGTTGATGCAGTGGAGAAAAGGGACTTATGTATGTTTAGTGCTACGAGGTGCCAATCTGTGACAGAAAGCACTGTGAACATGTAAGTCACCATTTCAAACGTGCATTACACACAGTATAACATGGGCTGCTACAAAATAGTTTATGATAAAAAGTGCTTCCAATATATATATTTTTTTATAACTGTCCTTTAAAAACACACATTTCACATGTCGGCCTTGCAATACCACTCAAAAGAATAAATCTGTGTCATCAGGAAGCTTCAAAGGTTTCCATCACTTAAAGCCATCACCTGCTTCAGACACCCTTACATTTGCAGATTTACCACTTGTCTACATTTGCATTTATTTCAGGCTAGCAGTCAACCAGACAAGAAGGCTTGTTTAGCTGTTTGGTCTTCCGCTTCAGGCAGAGCATTTTAAATGTTGGAATTACCCGCCCCAGGACGGGTATCTTTTCACAAAAAAAGTAGGGGAACAGCTGTTCTTCAATTAAAAAACTTTGGCCATGTTGTGCGCTCAGATCCCACGCACTTCGACCACTGCTTTTATTACATTTTAGCGAAAGTGTGTTGGAATGTAGATAGGGTCTCATTATGAGTGCACTGGTAATCCAGATGCCACTACTACAGGGAGCTACTGGCCTTAACATGATTTCAAAATCCGTGGGAACGCCACTGCTCAGGAGGGTGTCACTGGACCCTGTTTGTTCTGAAAGCAAGGGTAATGATTGTTTGGAACTCTAAATAAAAAAATAAAAAAGGACAGTTTTTGTGGGAATCTGTTTAGAAAAAAGATACTAGTTACACACCCAGTTATAACACAGGGGCATATTACCAACAACTAGCGATAATTATTGCTATGTTGGCTTAGCGGCAATATTTTTATCGCCGAGCTGCGGCGATTTTTATCGCTTAGGAACCTTGCTATTATCAAGGTTTATCTCCTAAGCGATAAAAATCGGACGAAATGCATGAATATCGCTGAAAAGTCAGCGATATCCAGGCATTACCGAGCTAATGCTCTTAGCCATGTTATCCACCTACCATTGGATAACATGGCTAAGAACTGCTCAGGGGCAGGTGTTAGCTTTTGGAGATATTCGCGCTTAGCGCGAATATCTCCAAAAGTTGGTAATAGGAGATAGCGATGTTAGCGACTGTTTCCAGTCGCTAACATCTTGGCACGCCCACTTTGCATGTCATTAGTGATACATTTCACTGACATGCAAAGGGGGGCCCAAGATGGTCGCTATCTCCTACTAGCTGTCGCTAACTGGTGTTAGCGACAGTTAGGTAATAGGGAGATAATTTTATCTCCGCTTTCTTGGCTTTTAAAGCCAAAAAAGCGGAGATAAACCCCCTTGATAATATGCCCCACAGTGTCCTAATGGAAGTGTCACAGAGGTGTTCAATTTGCACTGTGAAAGCAACTTTTCTAAATACTAAAACCATTCTGAGGCGGAATTGTTCCCTGCTCCCAGTGGAGATCCTTGGAATTGTGCGCTAAAGGTGCCTGAAAAGAAACACGTGAAAGCATGATCTACGGATTATATGAATGAACAAAATATAACCTAGTCCCTTAGAGGAGGAACTAGAGTCCCATGTAAGACTGTTGGCTCTAGTGGTACATGCCTTGCTTTGTCTCAGATCTTCCAAAGCCACAGGTCAACATTTTAAACGAGTTGCAAACCTGAATTTGAAGATAATATTTTCTTTCTCTTGAATATAATCTTTTTGCAGACAGGACAGTCTCCTATGTTCTTTAGATACCCCAGATCCCTCTCTCATCACTAGTTGTATTTTTATCGAATTCTGGATAACTCCACAATAGTTTTTGAACAGGGCAAAGTCTGCCATTGATACCCATTGCAGCATGTTCTGCAATCCAGGAATAACTTTCAAATAAACAGTCCTGCGGTTTCCATCACAGATTTGGCTTGTGGGCACATACTTTTCATGGAGCATTACAGTGCCAGTAGGCAGAGTGCAGTGCTTAATTTGAGCCAGTGGTTGCAGGTGGGGTCCACCAGTACTCATTCTGGGGACCTGCACTTAAATTTCCCCAACTGACTTTGATCCAGTGGAAGAGAGATAAAAACACAAAAGGGAGAAAAGGAGGACGAAAAAGATGGAAAAACAGAGACGAAGAGAGCAAGCAGGGTTGAAAAAGAATCTGGAAAAATAGATAAGAAAAGGCAGGGAGTGTCTGGTGGTGGATTAAAGAGACATGAGGTAAAATTGAGACTACACTGCCTAGGTATTCAGCACCCAATCTTCAATAGCGCCTGCAGTGGCCTCCTGAACAAAACTTTGGCCCCATCACTTACTATTTTACAAATTAAACCTCAGCCGAGAGCATGCTTCCTGCTGGGATTTTTACTCAGCCAGGAGTCATGGCCGCCATGCTGGGTGATAACCACTAAGCACAGTCGGCCTGGCTAATATTTCCAATATGTCGTTTGCTTTTGAAGCAAGGGTGTAATGCGATGGTATTGAAGAGTGTACAATAGTAACGAAGCATTTCTGTGGTTCACCATTTCCTATCCTAGGACCTCCTGCAGGCAGACCTAATAATTACAGCTTCATTGCCTGTATCTCCACACACATTTTACCTTGAAGAAATCATTGTCTATGATTGTCCATCAAGCCTAATCCTTCCTCAGCAGGGCACTTTTTAGCATAATGGCAGAGAAGGAGCCATAAGATGCATTATGTGTTTTTCATTAATAGAAATGACGTAAGTCTTTTTGCTGAAAAGGTCAGTGTATTTATTGGTCTATTGCAGCATTTACAGAATTCTCCCAAGAAGAAAAAAAATAGTCCAACCTTGCATGGCTTTCTCCGTTCGTATCAAAAATCCTCTCCAAAACTACAAGACACCCTTCCATGTTCTCATTAGAATTATGTCAAATCAAGAATGCCCTGACTAATATTGGGATGGTTGCAATTTAAGGCTTTCAGCAATTTTACCCCTGCTGTTAGAAATCATGTAATTCGCTGGGCTGTACATATTCACACATACCAGATTCGCGTCAGTAATTTTAAGAAGTTTGAAGACTTACTACAGAGATTTATTTTTCTGTTCCATTTTTTTTGGCATCTGTGCTGAAAGGCATCAAAGAAATCTGCTTTAACATTACATATGAGAAACACCTTGACCCCGTCATAAAGTTGTAGAATTAGAAGTGTTAACTATGCAATGCAACTCATGCATACATTATACCCGTCTAGGTTTGCATTGGTACTTGTGTGGAACCATCCTAGCTTGCAAGAGCGCTTTATACATATTTATCTGTGGTTATCTGGCACAAATCCATTTTCATGAATGAATGAATGAACGGAAATTTATATCGCGCAACTTAGCCCAAGGGCTAAGATGCTCAGATGGGTATTGAAAGCAATGTCTATGTTATTCATAATTATCCGGGGGAGACACATGCAGGTAAATTACTGACACACCTACTCCTGGAGGCTCAGCTGCCGTTGGCTACCTTTTGGAAACAAGGCTTCACTCCTCCCCAACTTGTATGGTGGACCAAGATTGAGAGATTTGGGCAATTTCTGCTAGTGAACGATGTACGGCTCTTTTCCATGATGATAAGAATACATTTGAGAAGGTCTGGCTACCATTCAAATCATGCACGAGAAGGGACTGGATAAATCAGGGAAGGCCTACGGGAAGACCAAACACAGGGGCATCACACAAAGCCCCTATCGCCACGGGAACGTCACTTTTTCCAACGTTCATGTGGTGATAGAGGCTTTGCCTTATTTATAAGGCTGTGTTAAGCCACTTAACGTGGCTTAACGCTGTCTTGTAAATATGGCTCTCTTTTGCGCCATGCTTAGCGTGAATGGGACGGACAGTGGGTGTTGCGGTAGGCGTTCAACCGCAACACCCATTGATTTTGAAGCTGCCCCATATTTACAAGGGTGGTGTAAATAGGAGGCAGCACCACAATTTAGACCAGGTAAAACCTGGTCTTATCTTGGCGAAACAAGGAGAAATGCTTTATTTGTCCATGTTTTTGCTTTTACATGTGTGCTGCCTTGTGCAGCACACATGGAAAAACGAAACACCTTGGATTGTTTATGTGTAGGAAGGTGTCCCTTCCTGCACATAACCAATCTTAAAAAAATGACATTTTTCAACATCCATGTGTGCTGCATTAAGCAGCACACATATAAGTGACAAAACACAGCATTTAAAGATTGTTGATGTGCAGGAAGGGACACGTTCCTACACATAAACAATCTTCCCCTGCACACAGACACCCTTGCATTATGGTGCAAGGGTGCCTGCTTTGGCGCCACACTGCTAAGTGTAGCACCAGCGCAGGGGGGAACGCAGGGCTGCACCATATTCTTGTAAATATGGTGCAGCCTTGCGTTTCTGAAGTGGCGGAGTGAGGCGTTAAGCCATGACAGCTAACGCCTCACTCTGCCACTTCTTTGTATATGTGCCCCATACTTTTGCACTGTGGTATTGATGAAACATCATCTACTTCAAGGTCAGATGTTTCAAATGAGCTATGTAATCCTTATACATGATTCATTATGTTTAAATGAAGGACTGGACATGTATTTATGACCAATGTGAATGGATAACTTAAAGTTTTAACTTATTTGTTTTTAAGTTTTATGCTTGTACAGGATTTCTCAAATCGGAAAAGCTGAGGCTTCAACAGGTGGCAATGGGACTCACTGGTCCCGAGCAGCACGTGGGGAGGTTCCGCGTCTTGTGCTGTCTCTGCCCCTTGATACAAATATGTTTTTTTGAATTACTACACAAGTTGTGTAAGTAAAATTTTTGTTGTGTGTGATGTTTGTCCTGACGAATGCTCCGTAGACCCGGATGGGCAGTATGGAGCAGAAACATGTTGACTTTGTTAAACCTAAGGTATAAGGAGATCCAATAACTTGACCTCAAGCGATACCGACAATATTTTAATAAAATATAACCTCACCTTTTCTATTAAATTCTATCACTGGTGAAGTTATTGTTTTTTATCTTTTTTCTGGGGTGCCTCTCTATTTTTTGTCTCTGGACACTACTACCATAACCAGAGGTTGCCTCTGGATGAGGCTGGCATGTAGCACGTTCTTGGAGCATCCAATGATAATGCTGTAACGCGAGTGTGGGGCGGATGAAAGATATATACCGCATGATAGACACTGCGTTTATGAGGGTATTCCATCTTAACCCAAGGTTAAGTAGTTACAAGTGTCCATTCTCCTTTTTGATGATTGTTAGATTGAGACTGGGGAAATGAATGGACTTCTTATCCTCCTCTCTACCTGTTTGTTTCCTAAATGCGTCAGGAGCCGCAAGTGAGGCCTTGTCCACTATAAAAGCCACAAGTGTTTCCTGGTTGCAGCAGGAGCCGCAAAGGTATCAATCCCTTCTGTGTAAGGTGATAACAAACCCTCCATTTTGATTGCTAGTGCCCTTTTACCTTCAGTGGAGCTGCAATTCATTTTGATAGTAGTAGAGCAGCAGAGCAGAATAAGGACCCTGCGAGGACACTGTAAAGAGCTGCGTGGAATTGGAAGAGAATCTGTGAGTTCAGGAGACGGTGGCCAACATGAATAAAGGGGCGGCCGTGGATGAAGCCTGCCACCGGCATCTGCCTATAATCTCAACTAAGTGGCCATCTGAATTCATTATAGTGTCTGTCAAGGCCCGGGTGGCGCCTTAAGCCTAATCTGGAAACAGACTTCAAATCTCCAGCAGCACAAATAATCATCGGTATTAGTAGTACAATAACCAACTAACTAATGACTGATATTTAACATCTGGTGTCTGTGAGATCCGTATAATCGCATAAAAAGCTGTGAGCTAGGGAGTGGGAACTCGGCGTTAGGTTCGGTGTTGCATGAGCGGCGCACCGGCGTACTGACGCTTTGGAACTTAACCTCCCTGGCGGAGTTGGCTGGAATTGGACAAGGGTATTTTTCTACCGTTGGATCTTGCTGGCCTAGCAAGGAGTGCCTCACAGGCCAACGCTCCTACCCCGCAGGATCAAAAAGCAGGGGGGCAGAAGGGATCAGCAGATTAAGCGCACGGCCGGCCACGATCCTCCAGATAGTACTCCTTGGCATAACCAGGATGACTCAAAATTACGACTGAAATATCACTAAGTGATCTTCTGCACACTAATGGCCTATAAAAAATTAAGATCAAGAGCTATCTTTATGAAGAGGATGGGAACAGAAGAGGCAATTAGAAAGAGTGCTGGGAAGATGACAAGTACCTGAAACTCTGTATCGTCCCCGGAATTAAAAAATACTTCACAAAACAAAACCCAGATGATATGGGGCAATCACAAAAAGACTATCAGATAGTCCAGGAAAAACAAGGCAACATTGAGACTGGAAAGAATGGAATACAAATCATCGATCAAACCCAAATACAAAATCAAAGAACACCAGAGGTTCCCCCAAAAAATACCTTAATAGACCTGGAGGATTCAATTCCTAACCTCACTGCACTGGAATCAAAAATACCAGAATCATTCAAAATACAACAATCTCAAGAGTATAACATCACCAGTCCACATATTAATATTAAAGATCTGATATTTCACATGGGAGTCCAAAAGGAGACACAGAATATCCAGAATAGTACTCCACAAAAACCATCTGATCAAGATGGATTCCTTGAAAAATCACCAAACCTTTCTCTTTTTAAAACTACAGGACTTTCGAATAATTACACCCCAGTATTCAAATCTCTGTTCACTCTGCAAAGTATCCTGGAATCAGTTCTTACTCATTTAGGGAACATATTGGAAAACTCCGACCAAATGCTTGATACCCAACTGGGAATGCTAAAATATCTAGTAGAGAAAAAAAGGATGAAAGAGCAATTAAAATCAACATTAATAGCATGTGTGTGTGGTAAATGTAAAATGGAAAATACTCCCAATCCAAAAGTTGAAATAATAAAAGCTCTTTCCCCACTGAAGAAAGTAGTCGCAACTCAAACTGGAAGGAAATTATCTAAGGAATTAAAGGGCAAACAGGATCATAACCAGATATATTCCCTCAGAAAACTCTTCAAGGAGGAAAACAAATTAGAGAATCACCAACCCCCTTTAGTATTTTATCCAATTTTTACAAAAACAAAAATCAAACCATAACTGAATTTGAGCAGTCCGGCAATTTCACACTCTAAAGCAACTGCTGATACTGAGTTATCCAATAATGCAACACAGGACGCAGAAATTACAAATAGCAAAAGAAAACAAAAGAAGATTAAATCAAAAAGGAAAAAGGTGTTAAGAAGGATCGAGAAAAAGAAAACCAGTAAAACAAGATTCCAGAATATCTCCCCTTCACCAATCCGTTCACTAGATAAAGAGGAAAAGGCAGAAATGCCTCAGAACCCGAAGGTAAAAGAGCAGAAGTCGCCAGTGAAAATACAAAGAGTCAATTCTAACCAACTTAACAAACTTAATCCAAAGGCAAAAAATGTTTTATTAGTAGATCACGGATCCACGATGCTGGCATTAAGAGATATCCCAAAAAGATCTTTTACCATCGAGAAAAAGAACCCACAAGTAGAGGAGATCAGACCAAGCCATCTGGAAATCACAGAATTATTCCCTTCAGCTGAAGCTCCACTTAACCGCAACCAAATTATCAGTCTGCTTCAAAAGATCCAGCCGTTACACTCCATAGCGAGAAATGAAATAAAACTAGTTACGTTCCCGGAAAAAACTAATACAACAACAGCGATTGTCGAATTCTGGTCTCCAGTGATACCTGTAAATATATTAAAGGAGAGTGAGATTCTCCAAAAATATGGCTACGATTTGACCCCAGTATTGAATCACGAAGCCCAAAAGAAACAAATAACAGAAGAATCCTCTAAAACACAGCGACTGAATCAAAGCCTTAATACCATGAACAACCCCCCAGTCCACTATGTAGAAAATATATTGGTCTCCATAGAGAATGGTGTCAGAGGAATCTGGAAAAAAATACTCCTAAAAGGGAAATAACAACAAGGGATTACTCATGGGCCTGGATCTCAGAGACACTGAACAGTAACAAACAAATTAAGGATAACAAATCTTCCGTTTAGCACTAGCTTGACTATCCGTTCTTGGAATATTGCCAGGAAAACTCAAGATAAGATGGCGTAAATAACAAAAAACAGTCCAGCGATAGTGGCCCTGCAAGAAACCTGGTCTACATCAAATTTCGTACAAGAAAAATCTTACGTATATGATACTCCTGCTGAGCAGGTCGATCGGGGTCATGCGAAAGGTGGGATAGCGATTTTGCTTAATGAAGATTACAAGTGGGCCCAAGAAATAATTCCAACTAACTCAATGAATTATCAATGTATCAAGATTAAGTTTGGGATAAACTCTCTAGAAGCTCTAAAAGATCTAATAATTTGTAATGTTTATATCCCCCCGGGAGCAAAATTGGCTGTACTCACTAAAGAAATTCTAGAGGACATCGAAAAAATAGTAGAATGACAAGGTTATCCATCACTTTTCATCATGGGCGACTTCAATGGAAAAATATCAAATGAGGTACTTCAAAAATGGGCAAATTGGCACAAAAAAGAGGCCCTGGGATTCTCCATTCCAATATTCCCTAAAGAAAACAAAGCGGATAAAAGAGGGAACATTTTAGTAGCCTCACTCCCATCGTTAAGTGGAATAATACTAAATGGTAATGTAGAAGGAGACATTCCTGACTCAAACACAAGACAAGGGAACTGTAGTTCCTCACTCTTGGACTACATGATTTGTACCTCGGATCTGTTTGGAACAGTTTTACATCTCAAAATGAAATTTGTTCGTGGCAGTGACCATGCTATCCTACAAGCAAATACTGAGTGGAAGACACTCGTCAAGCCATATTATGTATATTCATAGCACAGTCTTGGTAAATCAGGCCCAAAGACGGATTCACTGGAATTCAGCAACACTTAATAAAATTATCACCATAATCGATGCAACACAACTATTGCAAATAATTTACTCTACTAATCTGATAACAAATTTTGAAATGGCTATCAAAAATGTATTACAAAAACTACAGGAATAGTTAAACCAATGGGGAACAACAAAGAATAAATACTATAAACCAAAATTAGCTACTAATACAAAACAATTAAATAAATTGATGAGATCGCAGTTTCTAGAATACTCAATATCCAAACAGCTAGAAATCAACAAATTGAAAAATCAACACAGGAGAGAAAGAGAAAAAAAATAAGAGAATACCCAGGATAAAAACTGGGTAGATATGCGGATAGCAGCAACACAAAACAACCAACTTGCCTATTGGAATATAATCCCTAAAGAAACAGGCACGAAAAAAGCATTACAAGCTATCCCGGTGCCTCCGACAGAATGGGAATCATACCTTGCCAATCTATATAAACTAAATTCCAATTCAGAAATAACCAATAATTTGGCTAGAAATCCTGAAGGAAAATCTTCAAATATCAGTGCTCCTAGCCCCCTGTCAATTGAGGTATTTATAAAAAGGGCAAGAACAACTGGAGCAACGGGTCCTGACCAAAATCCGATTAAGGTCCTCCAACGCAATCCCAAAGAATAGAGCAAGATGCTATCTCCCCTGTTTAACCATATATCTTCACCACCGGGAAAATCCCCAAATCTTGGAAGGGGAGCATTGTAATACCCATACACAAAAAGGGTTCAAGGCTGCATCCTGGCAACTACAGGCAGATAGCCCTTCTAGATGCAACAGGAAAGATTTCCACAGCAGCAGTATTAGACCACCTTAAGGACTGGGCCTTTTCTTTTGCACTAATCCCCCTATATCAAGCCGGATTTAGACCAAAGCACTCGGTCATTGACAATATTGTGGTGTTGTAAACCATCTTAGACAAATACGTGGCTCTAAAATCCCAGGTTGTGTATGCTGCCTTCATTGGCTTTACCACTGCATTCTATAGAGTGGATAGAGGAACACTCTGGCGAAAGCTCAACAAAATGGGTATCCCAGACAAATTACTTCATATAATAACATCATTACATTCCGGGACTTGGTGTCAGGTCCTAACGGGGAGGGAAAAGGGTCTCACAAGCCCTATCCCGACTCCAAACGGCCTTAGGCAAGGATGCCTTCTTGCTCCCCTACTGTTATCCCTTTACCTTAGCGACATGCCTGAATATTTTAAACAGATATGCAATTTCCACCTAAAATTGCCTTCCACAAAATTCACACCATGATGTATGCAGACGATGTTATCATTTTAGACCTAACACCATTTGGTCTGCAAAGAAGCCTCCAAGCACTCCACAACTATATGGAGGAAAACTATTTAATACCGAACATCACAAAAACAAAAATAGTTCAATTTTCAGGAAAGAAACAGAGTACCAAATTCAACTGGTCTCTAGGGGGAAAAGTATTGGAAGTGGCAAATGAATATACCTATCTAGGTCAAATCTTCACCAAGTCTCTACAAAATAGGCTCCATACTCAGAACTTGATTCGTAAATCTGACGTTCATGTGGGAGCACTTTCTCGCTTATATGCTGCAACTGGACAAAGACACTTTTCTTCTTTGCTTCAGGTATACAGCGCCAAGATTCCACCAGTGATGTCATACGCTCTTGAATACATCCCAATAAGCCAATGGAACTTTCTAGATCTAAAAGAAGGGAAGATCTTACGGAAGCTAACAAAGCTGTCTCAGGCTGTACCAGTGCAAGCTCTCCGCCTCAAGTTCTCATTAACCAGCTCCTATGCTACAGGAATTGCCAATATCATTAGATGGGCATACAACCTCCTCCATGCGGAAGAAGGAGCGCTTCGATCTCTACTTAAAATAGAAATATTTGAAAAAGAATCTCTGAAACATGTATTCTCAAGGAATGTTTTAAATGCTATTAAGTTATCTAATGTTAATATTAATTTGTTACAGTCATGGACACCTGCTCAGCTGAAGCTCTTTTTAAAGCATTTTACTCCAAGACTCAGTTTTGATCTTGACTCTCAGCATTGCACTAAGTTGTCTTAATATAAAAATTTCACAGATTCTATAGTCTTTAAGAAAACACAACAGTATATTCATTTTAATTTAAAGCACGGGGCCAGGAGATTGATTGTCCAGCTCTGATTTGGGATACTTCCTGTAAAAACAGTTACATATAGGTGGCTACCAAAAGAAAAATCAAGCACTATCTGTAACCTGTGCGATGGTGGGGAGCAGGACTTGGAACATTTGTTGTTACATGCCCAAACGTGACAGTGGTAAAGGCAAGAAAAAGGTTCTTACGACTAATTTACACAAAATGTAGAATTAACTCTGTACAGGAATTGATCATACTATGTAAAGCTCCGCCAAATGAGTTCATCTGCTACAATCTCTACACATTTTTAAAACCAATTTTAACTTTTTTTTGACAAAACTGTTTACAATTTTATATTATGTACTGAATATTTGTGGTTTTCAGTGGAGAACTAAACCAAAGAAATTAACTTGAAACTTGACTGGCTGCAGGGTCCCGCTCTCCCAGTCGACTCCTAGTCAGCTAGAGGTTTAAGCAAGTCAGGTTGAGTCAGGCAGAGTAAGCAGAGTAAACAGGCATAGTAGATGTAAAGGTTGGTGCTCGGATGGTAGAGACTGCTAGGACCTCTGCCTCCAGCACCAGCCCCCCGCCATCAAGCCTCCAACAGGCCTCTAGCTCCCCAAGTCATGCACCCACTTCCCACACTACTCTCTGTACTCAGTACTCCTCCATATATGCGCTCCATTATGGTCAGCTTGAAAATGTGATTTTGTTCCAATCTGGTGCAGCCAGATACCTGTAATTGTCCCTTCACGCCTTTTAGCCCTATTTTTCGCTAAAAGTTCAAAGACTCATAACTCCGGTTCAACTGATGAGATTTCTGCTGTTTTGCTGACATTTTCTCACTTAAACTTGAGTCTATTTTCCTAAATTTGGTTGAGTATTTTTACAGGGTTGTGTTTTCAGTTTGTTACTGTATAAGCATTTTACAGATTGACTCTAAGTTAAGTCTGACTGTTTTTGTCCCAAGCTACTAGAGGGTTGAGTACAGATTTATTTAGTGATTTTAATGGTTCACCCTGACAAGAAATCACGAACTGTGAGGATCATTTGAGGTGGGTTGGCACTCCCTCAACTAATACCCCAGTTTCTTACAGTAGGACGTCTGTCTTGTTTAGTTACAACTAACTCTGTTGTTTAAGTTTATAACTAATTACACTATGCTGAAATCAATAGGATAGACAAAGGTTGGCTATACTAACCTAGAAATAGAAAAGGAGAACTCTACATAGATTGACTTGTGTAGATATGTGAAGAAAATATTGGATGGACAAAATATTGTGCCAAGAGTATCATGGGCAAAAATATCATAAAGATACATTCCTAAAGGAAAGCAAAGTTTTACTGTACTTCACTCCACATATACGTACCACGCCAATATATATTCTTCCAGGTACATAGATGTGTACTTAAGATAGTAAATCTATACTAACCTATTTGCACTAATCTTCTCAATATTTTGTCCTCAATATTTTGGACATGATGTTGAAATCTAGTTTGCATAAATAAATACTTCAAGAATATATATCAAGATATCAAGCCTATTTTGGGATAAGTGGCGAAATAACAAAAGTAAAATATGACAACCTTATTGAATAATAGTGGACTCAAAAGAAAAAGAAAACTTTGGAGTAAATTGTATGCCCAAAATGTTTGGTAAATATTGCAAACCTGTAGTCATTATTGTGCATCAAAAACCAAATAGGTCCTGTTTGTCAGTCGGTATGCCTAGATTCTCTCGGCTTATGATTATCTTATAGTGTCTTGCAATAACACATTACAGAGAAGTTTTACATTTAATATTAGTAGCTGGATATATATGTATGTTGTGCTTGGTATGTTTCTAAATGTATACCATCTTATACATTGCAATGTGTTTGTCGAAGATATCATGAAGAAATATGCTTTTTATTTGCATTTGTACCCTCACCCGTAGTCAAAATCAAAATAGTAAAAAATAAGAAAGTGCATGACCAAAACAGGCAGATTATCCAACATGTACAACTTACTGAGAAACCCAAATACAAATGTTACAAAACAAGGAAAGGCACTAGATCTTCACAAGGAAGAATGACAAACAAAGACCACCAGTTAAGAGTGCCTTGGATAACCTGATCAGGGTCTCATAACAATTAAGATACACCTTTACATTCACTAGTTTCAACGTTGAACATCTTTTATCAGGAATGGGGCCTCACATTTTGAGGACAAAGATAATATGTGGATTCTGTTTTGGGAAATCCCAGTGATGGAAGACTAGATAGAAAAATATTTGTCAGTTGAATACTGTCAAATACTGATAATGGTTGTGTAGTGTGTTCTATAATTGAGAATCTAAATAGCTTTTGAAATATTTGTAAGTTTCAATTCATGCCTTACACATGAAGCTGACAATCAGAAGTTTCCAAAGCATAAACCATAACTTGAATCTGAGCTTCCTCAACTGTGTTCAATGGATATACCACTTTTATTTGCCATGTATCAATTTCCTTACCTGGCAAAAAAAACGTATTGTGCCTTGAATCTGTTCATTTGTAACTGTTTGCTATGTAAACAATAGACATTTATTGATATTGTGGCAATGAAAGGCGCCCTACTGCCTATTTACAGGGTTCATGTTCCTCCATCATCTCCTTAGTGTCAAAATTGGTAAATCTTTGACCATGATCTCATAGTATGGAAATTATGATGGCAGAAAAACCTGTATTGTGGTACTGTGTACTAGGGTGAAGCTCCTACACACAACTAAATTAACTTCTTGATACCAGACTTTTTGTGGCACAATATTAGTCCTCTGGCCTGTAAATCAGCCCTTTGACTGAACAGTGGTTTAGGGAAAAACATTTGGGCTTCCTACAAAATATGACAGCGGTATAGAGAACAAATGGTCTTTATTTGCGCTATGATCCGAAAATGTGGTTATTTGTATTTAGTCACTGATATAGTGAGATTTTCTGTACCGTTAAAGTTTCACCAAATGATCTACATGACTCAACATTGTTGCTTTCAACAGGTGCTGCTTTATGACATATATTGGTTGTATGATGTTACAATGCGTGTTATTACAATGCGTGCTGTTACATCGCATTCGTTACAACAACTGCGATGTTACCACGCTATGCCTTTGCAACGCAAGTCTTTACATCGACTTGCGCTAGGTGGCGTGCTAACATTAGAAAAGTGTAATTTACTATTCCAACTCCAGTCCACTTATCAGTAGGGAAGGTGTTGGGATAGTAAACTACACTATTTTTAATGTTAGCACGCCATCTAGCGCAAGCCGATGTAAAGACTTGCGTTGTAATGGCATAGCGTGGTTACATCGCTGTCATTGTAACAACCGCGATGTAACAGCATTGCGGTGTACTGACCGCGTTGTTAAGGATGTTTCCCCATATATTGCATAGTAATTTCATTTGTGTCTCTTCAACTAAATGGCCAATCCCTCAAGGGACCAGTGCATTTCACATTAGGTCACTCTATGTTATTGTGCCTGTTTCTAGTCCCCTGCAAGGGCGGTTTTTGTATCTTAGATCACTTAACCCTTCATACCTGAACAACCAGAGCTGCTTGCGGGTTTAAGATGAGATAATATTGGTCCAAACATCAAGGGGTGCACCAGCAGCTATAATTTGGAGTTACTTTCATTTATTTATTGTTCCAGCTGCAAAATGCAATCTTGAAAAACCAGGGCCCCGGTGGTGACTCAAAATCGCAGGAGAAGAGCCATAACAGCACCCAGAAATAATGGCCAGACTTCTCCGTTAATCATAGAAAGGAGTGGCATAGAGGACTTCAGAGTCAATTCGAGGTCAATTGAAATGCTAGCAATTGTGAACCGAGATCATACAGATGGGAGCCCATTCTCACTAAATCCAAAAAGGCTAGTACACTAGTACGACCATGAGTCAGGGATTTATCCCTGGGTCACTTACAACCATACACCAGAGAGCTAAAGCGAGTAGATAAGGACATCTCTACTGTTTTGTTTGAATCTTCTCTGGAAGTAGAGAACTGTTCTCACCTAATAAGAGGAGAAGGAGGCCTGGCAGCACTGGTCGGGCAAAATCGGGGTCCATGCAGACGAAGAGGAACGCATACTGGAGCTCCACCCAAGAACTTGGAACGATAATCGAGAGGTGGAATTAGTCTACTTAGCTGGGCTGGTTAGAAGCAAACAAACCCAGACCCAACAATCAGCATGAGAAGAGAGTGCAGCTCCTGTTGACCATATGCCAGACCAGGTAAAGAACATCTTGTACCTAGGTACCCAAGAGTGGGAAAACATGTTAGCCACATATGTCAATGAAAGGAGCAAAGGTGCCCAGACAAACACTATATACAACAGAGTGGAAAGCAGGGAATTGGGAGGAATACACTGGCCGCTTCTCCATAAAATATTGCAAAGATCAGTTGAGGCAATGAACTATCAGCCAAATAAAATCGATATTCAGATCAGTCTTTTAAAATCCTTGTCTATATATGTATCAGGAATCAATGAGAAAAATGCCAATTTGAACAGCTTGATAGAATGGGCACAAGCTGATGCATTAAGTTCTGAGCAAGCCTGCAATTGCGCACCAGTATTGTATAGATTTGCGTCCCTCCCTGAGACAATGTCTCAGCTCTTCAGAGAGCTAAAGGACAATTCCAATCAAAGGGCACTTAACCGCTCAGGGCTCAATCTAGAAAGTGAAACCCAACATCTCAATAATCTAGAGGGGCCTTGGGCTGAACCAGGAGAGGTGAAGTATGACAGTGCTGCAGCAGCAGAGGTGCAGTGCATAGACCCACAGCCACAACTGCAGCAAAGGGAACACCTAGGAGGGACTTGGACTTCGGAGCAGCGAATCAATCAACAAATAACCACAGCTTTGAACGTGAGCTCCTTTCAGCAGGGGCAAATGCTTAGGTCAACAGAACCAAGAATAGAAAGGGACGAAACAAAGAACTTCAAATGGCAAATCAATAGCAGCATATCCAAACTTTAATATGCAAAGAAAAGGACCTCCTGCTAATTCAGACTCTGATCCTGAAATAGCTGTAGACCTGGTCCCAGAAGAAGCTCAGGACACAAATTATACCTTAAGTGAGAGCAAAGGTGGGGGCATTGTAGAGGGATAGGTTTTGAATGGCTCTACCTGTGCAGACTGACCATCCGGTCTTAGTAACTGAAAGAAAACATTAATTAAAGCCACCTCAAACCCCTTCTTCTAAAAGTCCAGCTATCAAATCAAATCACTATAGTATCAAATGGGAAAGAGTGTGACTCTAAATCCATCAAAGGAGCCTTATAAATCAAAAACACAGACCAAGAGCAATAAGGACAATTTGAGCTTCGAAACCAGTTGCAACCGATCTTCTCTCACTTACCAGCTTGAAAACTCAGCATCCACAACAACGATCACATAGATACTACACCTGAGGTACAAATAATGAACACTTGCAGAGGAGCATGTACTCTCCGGTACACAGACTATATATCCAAAGGACCTTTTGACATCTTAAACCTGGGCAACATTTTAAAACTTACTTAATCAATACCCTTGCTTGTTTTAATTGAGTTCCTCGCCCCTGGCCCTGGACCACGGAATGAAACCACCAAAATCACTAGGGGCTCCGCCGAACTGCAAGTACATAGACTATCCACACCCACTTGAGATTCAGAGGCCTGAAGGCATGTCACCTGGTCGGTCAATATGAGCATATTCGGTCTTGATGAATGCTTTGAGCAAATATCAGGGCTAGACAAGAATTTGACAAGAGACATTGCCTTGAAGCCCAGTACACAGGCCAGCGCTGAAACTGACTGGGATTGGCTATAGAGGGCCTTGACCATGATGTTGGATCCCCAGAAAAACACAAATGCCCTTAAACATTCTGAGTATGCTCCTGGAACTTCAACGGCCTGGCCCACAAACTAAGTGACCCAGAGATCCTTCAGTACATGTGATCCTTTCAAATACTGCCACTACAAGAGACATAGGGACAGCCCCCAGTGCCATTGGATGGCTTCATTAACCTCTTTACTCCAGCAACTTAAGCCCTCAAACACGGGCACTGTAAGTGTGGCTGTGCAATCAATATCTCAGTAGCTAATGCAATAGAAGGTAAAGAAGATGAGGGCATCACTGACGGTCGGCAATCTATGGAATTGGTCTAGAACATGGGTACTCACAAACATTTTGCCAGGGGCCACAAAGCATGGTCTGTGGTGTGACCGAGGTCTGCACTGATAGCAGCAGGTTGGTGGTAGGGGGACTGGGTGGGTCACGGATTCTGTCAGGAGGCCTAAAAACATGTGAAATATACGTGCAAGCATTCATTTGCAAGTTAATAAATGCTTGTCTGTTTATTTAACTTTTTTTCTGAATATTAGTGCTCAGCAGCTGGTGCTGCTGTTCACCAGGAGGGGCGCATGTAAAGATCAATAGGAACCCAAGTAGCCCCCGGGCCGTACTTTGAGTATCACTGGTCTAGAAGATTCCAAAAGCTCTCGAAGGAGGGTCGCGTTTTACCATATAAATTCCCAACATAACATTCTGTTCTACTCATGCAGCATAAAGGTCCCTGTATAGGCGCCACCAGCTAAAACCTGGCCAACTTACTATCTTGGCCATTTTTACCTTTCACAGTCATTTATTAATAGCTTACACATCCCTTGATTCAGCTGCATATAACCCCAAGCCCAAGGCCACTGCCTCATTTTATCCTCTTTAATAATAAGATCTACTAGACCCCAATATTCTCAAAACATGCATTTCTCTTGTGCCCGACACTGCGAGGCAGCTGGGCCAACCACATAAACTTTCCACAGTTACAAGAATAGCCTATCTCACCCACACACAGGACCAGCTGGTACATTCTCTGTATTTCATAGGTATTGTTTGCTTCATTTTTATATTATGAAACTTTCCAAGCTTGCTCAAACTGAACCAAGACAGCACCTTGCCTTGACAATACCTGTTTCAAAGTTCCGCTTTCTTATATATTTTCCGAGAAACTTACGTAAAAAATATTCTTTGTTTATGATTTGCGGCCACTCGATCAAACACCTGTCCAACTGTGATACCACTTCTGTGTTCTTATGATACCACTTCTGTGTACTCAGGGTTTTAGCAACATAACTGCAGGCTTGCGGTCAAACACCTACGTCAATGTGGGTCAAGCACCTACGTCAATGTGGTTCAATACCTACGTCAATGTGGTTTAATAGTTCTACATTGAACAGGTATATAATACTTGCACCCCAGTTTGAGCCCAGAACTCTTCTGCAGTGCCATGCACATCCTAGGTTCCCGGCAGGCCGTAAATCTGCATTGGGCCTTCAAAGCCTGCTCTCAGGTGGTAGGACCCAATCTAGATTAACAGTTTTCCTTTTCTTAGTCGCATCACTTATTCCCGGTTTCTCAACTTCACACAATTCATAGCATTCAATGTATCTTGAAATTGCTATTCCTCCATGGTTAGTTTTCTCATTTAAGGTCTGCCTTCTAGGCACTTACTCTTACATATTGCTATTTCTGACTGATTGAAATCATGCTTTTTAAATATTCTTTCTAAAGCTAATGAATTGATGAATATATTTTTTGATGTCTTCATGACTTGATGAATAAAAGTGCCACTTCAACGTTAGACTTTCGTTTCACACCTGTTTTTTATTATTTTTAGACAAACAGTGTTTAAGGGCCTGTGACCACCACAGAAGGGAAATACTCACCCTTCATCATTCCCATCACTATCATTACAGTGAATGTATACAGCCATCCATTCATCCAAAATGCACAGTCTGAGCTCTCAGAAGTCCAATACACAATATCACAAGGTTACAAAATCGCAGTATTGGTACTGAACAAAAAAAAGTCTCAGGAGACTTGAACATGTGGCTCATGGGCTCACCTGCCCGAAACGAAACCTTGGCAGCACAAGAATCACACTGCACCGCATCAGGAAGGAAGGCATTGGCAAAAAAAGGGAAAAGAGGTAAGCTACTGCTTGACAACCAACAGCATCTTGGCCTTCTGTTTCTGAATGGTCTCATCACCCCAGACAAACGGCCTGGGCTCTCATATCCCTCAGAAACAGGGGCATCCCTGTTCAACCATACCCTGCTGATTCTCCCCTTTATGCAGCACGTAATTTTGTTCGAAATAGGATGAGGACGGACAGTGACCATCTTCCCAGGAGATAGCACTGTCAATCAGCATCGGAGAACATGAGGTCCTTACTGACTGAGCAATTTCCACCTACACACTCACCAAGCAGAACAAATGTACATCACTTCCCTACAATGCCTCTTCCACAGAGCCAAACATATACTGCAAGCAGTGAAGGTGGAAAGACGAAGCCCTGTGTGCAACTTGTAGAATTTGACTGTCAAATTTTCTGGTTGACACGCCAAGCCAATAACTGACCGAAAGAGGAATATGGCAGCAAGGGCCCACATTGACACACTGGGGTGGGAGGGGGAGGGGGGGTATCGTAGTATTAAGAAAATAAAAAGGTGAAAAATTCAAATTTGGAGGTTGCTCAGGAGGGCACCAAGTGATCCGGTGACATGTCTGAAACTATTGAAAGCCACGCAAAACCTTAAAATCGAAATGGGAGCTTGTGATGAGCCATAATGACTCATTCTGAGCGGCCATGTTCTGGAGGATGGTAAGTTGTGCCAACAGCTCTTCATCCAATGTGGCAAACTCAAACATCTTTCCAATGGTCGGTTTAGGAGTTCCCTATTCCGTATAGATAAGTGCACTTTCCTTTGGAACCTGTGGTTATTTACTGCTTGGGATTGTAAAGGTTAAAATATATTTCAATAAAACGTCATCAAACCAAAGATTCTTGTTCATTGAATCATTTTATTGTTTCTTCCTTATTTCAATGTTGTCATCTTGTTTTTATCTCTACAAAACTAAATGCATTTCGGGTCACAATAATGGACCCTTCTTCAGGGGTATGGGAAATAAAGCAAATCAAAAAAAACATTCCGTCCTATTGCATTTGCATGGGTAAATTCCAACGTATTATATGTGCTTCATGTGTACATTTCTATATCAATAAAGTTTGTACGAATGCGGTCGCACACTGCTCGTCCAATCAGTGTGTGACCCCGGAGCATGATGGTCGATGTAGTCGGTATCAGCGGGTGCGCTTCTACCCGGGTCTTGAGTCTTCAGGGTATTCACTTGGTGTGCTTGCCATCCCTGGACACGTGTTTCACGTTCATTTACGCTCATCAGCAGGGATTAGGCTTGTGCATGGGGTTGCTGCGTAGGCAGCCGAAAATATTTGTAGGACCAGATACCTCTTAAGGCGCGCAGGTGTGTTATCTCGAGATCGTCTCCTCCACCGGCTCAAGGGAGCCTGTATAAATAGAATGTCCGAATGAGGTCGCACACCGCTCGTCCCATCAGCGTGTGACCCCGGAGCATGATGGTCGATGTCGTCGGTATCAGCGGGTGCGCTTCTACCCGGGTCTTGAGTCTTCAGGGTATTTACTTGGTGTGCTTGCCATCCCTGGACACGTGTTTCACGTTCATTTACGCTCATCAGCAGGGATTAGGCGTGTGCACGGGGTTGCTGTGTGGGCTGCCGAAAATATTCGTAGGTCCAGATACCTCCTAAGGCGCGCAGGTGCATTATCTCGAGGTCGTCACCTCCACCGGCTCAAGGGAGCCTGTATAAATAGTATGTCCGAATGAGGTCGCACACCACTCGTCCCATCTCGAGATAACGCACCTGCGCGCCTTAAGAGGTATCTGGACCTACGAATATTTTCGGCAGCCCACGATCAGATGTTCGGGACAGACCTATCTCTATGGTAAATGCAAGCTGTACTCAACTGCTAAGTTCATTTAACCTTCCAGAGTTTTAGATCTAATGGCTAATGCGGTAAACATTTTTAACAAAAGCCAGTGTTGCCTTTAACCTCTAAATCACCTCTCGTTTCTTAATGAAAGGACTAGAGTTTCAAGAAGCGAAACTGTTTAAGACATTTCCGTCCCTCTACTCACCGTGTTAGTCTTGTGGCTTTCGTCTCCGTGTGTTGTTTATCGCTACCCGCGGTCTCAATGGGCCCGCGTATAAAGTTCAATGAGAGTTTGAATTGCGTGTTTACGTACTACGCCTCTGCAGGGCACGTCTTCTAGCATTGTTTGTAAGTCTGGATGTTTATTCAATTCAGCCTTGATATTTGACATTTCTTCTTCCAAACCTTTCAGGATATTTGACAATTCTCCTACTATCAACAAAATGAGGCCCAAAGAGCATTTATTTATTATTTGATAACACTTTTCAATAAAAGCTTTGTTGTTTCTGCATAGCATAGGTTTTAATGCTATCCTTAACCCTCTTGGTATGCGTTTATTCTTGTGATAGCGGATGAGTGTGGTGGCATGTAATCTCTGGTTAATTTTCTTTTTGCTTATATATTCCAGGTGCTTTAGGAGTTGCGTGACTGTACTGATTTGTGGACTGAAAGTTTGTGCTTCTTGGAATAAACCATATATTTCACTTGCTTCTTCTATCGAAAAAATTAAGGTTTCTGCTTTGTTTAAGGTAATTTGAGCTATCTCATCTAGGTTCATGGTGGTGCTTCTAGAGATTTGGTTCACTGAAATGAAAATTCAAAAATAGATTCTCTGCGCACTCGTTGTTTATTCGTTTAATTCAAGGTTCTTTGTGTGCCACGAACATATCACGTCAGATAATGAATGGACAACAAATTTGATAATATATAAAAGATACATAGATGATATCTTTTTGATATGGCAAGGAGACATTCCATCACTGGAGATCAAAATAAAAGACCTGAATGAATGTCACTAAAGGATTAAGTTCACCAACCAAATTGATAAACATACCATATCATTCCAGGACGCTCTAATCACAATTCAAGATGATCAAATTCATACTAATGTTTATTCAAAACCAACAGATCGTAACAACAGTTTACATTATCAAAGTTTTCACCAACAATCACTCAAGGAACATCTTCCGAAATCTCAATTAATTAGACTAAAACGCATCAGTAGCTTTTCAGAAATAGCTACAGAGAACATCAACCGATACGCAAAGCGTTTTGAAAAGAGAGGTTACCCAGATGAAGTAATAAAAAAATTGATCATGAGCGTACATCAAATGGACAAGAAAACATTGCTCAAAAAGACACCTCAGAAAAAGGAGCAACACAACAACTGCATTTTGAAATATTCAAAAGAAGCACACAAAATATAAAATGCTGTGAAGAAACATTGGCATATCATTGAAAAAGAACATGATCTTGAATGCATATCAAAGAACAAAATTATATTCGCATATAAAAGATCCAAAAATCTACAAGAATTACTCAAGAAAAAGATAAATACAGATCTACAAACAACATATAAAGGCATGCAACATTGTGGAAATTATGTACACTGTCATAATGTCATAAAAGGAAATGTATTTCTGCATCCAACAAAAGGTTATGACATCAAACTGAAACACAATAGTACTTGTGATACAAAAAATGTAGTATATGTCACAAAATGCCCTTGCGGCAAAACATATGTTGGAATTACAGAAAGGAAGATCAAAATAAGAATAACCGAACACAAAAGTAACATCAAGAAAAAACATGAAAAATCGACAGTGGCCATGCATTGGCAAGAAGCAGGACACAACATAGCACAACTACGATTTACTATACTGGACCAAATAAAACAAAGATCTGACATTGACCCACACAGACAACTATTGCAAGCAGAATATTTTTGGATAAAGAAATTATACTCTCTACAACAACGGGGCTGAATGACCGTATTGAACTTGCATGCTTTTTATAAAGCACAATGAACTGGAATGAACATTTTCCATGAATTACATTGATCTTGTGAACACCATTATGGTATTTTTGTTCATAAATTGTTAATAACTACTTTTATGTTAACATGTGATGTACGGTTTTGAAACCAATTGATTTTGCTTTTATACACCGAAAATGAGACATCAATATGCAGACTAGTTCAAATTAATCCCGTTTTTCATATACCCGACCGCATCCAGAACGGCTATAAAACTAAGACGTGAACCATTAAACTAAGCTCCCCGACAACGTAACAAACCACGTGCCCTGCAGAGGCGTAGTACGTAAACACGCAATTCAAACTCTCATTGAAATTTATACGCGGGCCCATTGAGACTGCGGGTAGCGATAAACAACACACGGAGACGAAAGCCACAAGACTAACACGGTGAGTAGAGGGCCGGAAATGTCTTAAACATTTTCGCTTCTTGAAACTCAAGTCCTTTCATTAAGAAACGAGAGGTGATTTAGCGGTTAAAGGCAACACCGGATTTTATTAAAAATATTTACCGCATTGGCCCTTAGATCTAAAACTCTGGAAGGTTAAACAAACTTAGCAGTTGAGGACATCTTGCATTTACCATAGAGACAGGTCTGTCCCGAACATCTGATTAACATGCATATATTGAGTATAGTTTACTTGTAACAGCACGTAATATTGCACGCTATCACTGTTGAAATGCATCTTCTTAATAATCGTTAAAACTCAGCGCTATGCATAGAGACTAAGAGCAACATTGGTATCTCAGAGTATAGGTATCTTTGATTTACAGCTGCAATGGTTTATAAACAATCTTTTTTCTTTCCTTTTTTCTGCATCAACTTTATTGATATAGAAATGTACACATGAAGCACATATAATACGTCGGAATTTAAACATGCAAATGCAATAGAACTGAATAGTTTTTTTTAATTGCTTTATTTCCCAGACCCCTGAAGAAGGGTCCATTATTGTGACCCGAAATGCATGGGGTTTTGCAGAGATAAAAACAAGTGAAAACAATGTGATTACAACATTGAAATAAGGAAGAAACAATAAAATGATTCAAAGAACAAGAATCTTTGGTTTGATGACGTTTTTTTGAAATATATTTGAACCTATACAATCGCAAGAAGTAAAGAACCACAGGTTCCAAAGGAAAATGCACTTATCTATACGGAATAGGGAACTCCTAAACCGACCATTGGCAATATAAGTTACAGGCACCGTGACTAGGTGCAACGGATACCGTGGCACACAAAGAACCTTGAATTAAACGAATAAACAACGAGTGCACAGAGAATCTATTTTTGAAACTCAAACATCTTGTCATCTACCTGGGTGCCCTTCTTAGCTGGGCATTTTAACACTGAGAGTTCAGTTCACTTCCTGAGAGATAACTCTGCATCTAATCACTCCGGGAGAAGAGTGCTGAAGCATAACAACTTGGCAGAGGTTCTGCACCACAGCTCTGATGAAGATAAAGAACTTGTATGGGGAAGTGGGAAGGTCACCCAATGAACTGTGCTCAACAGCTCTGCAGACCCCAGCAGTACTAAGCCACTAAGGAGATGACAGGACTCCATTGCTCAATCTTTTCCAGAATTCCCACTGACCCCTGCAACATCGATCTTAAAATCAGTCTAAGGGCCATCCAGAGACAAATCTCTACTGGGTGATGAGAAGGGGACCAGCTGACGATTTAGAAGGAAGAGCCCATTTATTGGGAAGAGAAACTATCCCCATTGTTCAACTACATCACAGGTAGTAAATGTATTCTGAGTTAATGGAATCATTCAATCATTTCACCCATATATAAAGGGGAACAAAAAAGTATCCCAGGAAATTACTGTCTGGTGGTCCTATAGATTCCAGATTTGCTGGAACTCTGCTAGAAAAACTCCAGCTATAGGGTATGGATAATACCATAATTTTGCTGAATCAAGCCGGCTTCACGTAGAATATATAGACAGTAACTAAGATCATGACGGACAAACAAACAACCAGTGCATTTCTTTTTCATAGACTATAAATCTGCCTTAGACAGGGTTGACCGAGGGAAATTATGGAAAGAACTGTCAGAATGGAATATTGCTAAGGGCAATACATATGCTTTACAATAACATGTGGATTTGTGTCAATCTGGGTGATGGTTCCCACCTCTCTAGGGTGATGACAACAACACAAGGTTTAGAGCAGTATTGTTCACTGGCACCGACCCATTTAATCTGTCCCTTGCCGATCCTCCACTGATCTTAAACAAGCCATGCCCCAAGACTGGGAGGGTTCCAACTCTCCAACTTACTCTATACAGGTGGCCTACTGCTAATCAGCAGGACCAACGTAGGGCTACAACGGTTTTTAGATGCTACTCAAGCCTACTCCAAGAACAATGAATTGACAATATGTTAGACCTAGCATGGTTTCCCCAAACTTTTGGTCTCCACCTCCTGTATTGACTGTGTGCTGAATTTCGGTTTTGCTGGTTTAGGTACTCTGGGCCCTCTGACATTGCTGATCAGTGCCAAAGTGCAAGTGCCCCCCTGTGTATATTGTCAATTGTGTATATTGTCAATATGATTGGTTTTCCACAATTGGCATAATTGATTTAATAGCAAGTCACTAGTAAAGTGCAATATGTATGCCCAGGAACTGTACATCAAATGCTACTAGTGGGCCTGTAGCACTGGTTGTGCCACCCACCTTGGTAGCCCTGTAATGTTGTCCCAGGCATGCCATTGCAGTGTATGTGAGTGCCGTTTTAAACTGCCATGTCGACCTGGCAAATGCAACCACTTGCCAGGCCCACACTTTCCATTTTACTACATGTAAGGCATCCCCAAGGTAGGCCCATGGTACCCCCATGGGCAGGGTGCAATGTATGTGAAAGGTAGGATATGTACTGGTGTGTTTTACATATTCTGATAGTGAAATGCTACCAATTTCGTTTTTCTCTATTGCAAGGACTAGCACTCCCATAGGGTATCAATGGAGCTGCCTTGTAACATTTTACAAGTGTAAATTTCAATTGGGAATAGCTAGAGATTTGGAGTTTGGGATCCTTGAGCTCAACATTCATTAACAAATCTTTTAGTAAAGGTAATTCTTAAATTGTGTGTTTAAAAATGGCAATTTTAGAAAGTGTGCATTTTCTTGTTTAACCATCCTGTACCTCTGCCTGCCTGTGGAATCAATGTCTGGTTTAGACTGACAGGGGCAGGTGTGCACATTCACTCCAGACACTCACACAAAGGGAGCTGGGGTGTGTCCTGCATATGCTGATGAGTCATCCTGTTCTAGAGTGGTGGGATGAGTTGCCACTACCATCCAAATGGGCTGTGGCTTGCCTTGCACAATGCTGTCTCCACCCTCTGTAGTGGGGCTGGACCATGGAGGACAAACGGATTTTACTAAGAAAGAGAGACTTTCTAACACGGACTTCAAAGGGAAAAAGTGATATAAGTATTAGACCTAAAGCCCCAGACCTTTAGATTACTTCTGGACTAAGATGATGCTACCAACAAGAAGAGCAGAAGAGCTACCAGGAGGAGAACTGCCCTTTGCTGTCTGTTGCTTTGCTGAGTTGGCCTGCAGTTGCTGCTTCTGCCTGTGTGTAGTGGAGAGGACTGGACATTTGCTCTGGTATCCTGCTTAAGAAGATTGTCCAAGGGCTTGAAGTAGAGCTTTCCTCCTGTTAAGAAGTCTCAGGGACACAAAGATTTCATCTGCCACTACTGGGCGTTCTAACCAGCCTTGTGGTGCCAAATCTGGTTCCGGGGCGTTGGAGGATGTTCCTGCTGCAAAGAACTGAGAAACGTACAAAATCGACTCTTCGCCCTTCTTGTGGCTGTATTTTCTGATTCAGCACTGCAGTGTGGGAGAAAAACTTGATGCACTGCTCTGTGCAGCTGAGGAAATCACTGCAGCGTCTGTCAGTGGCCCAAGAACTGCTGCACGCTGATTTGGATGTACCAGTCCCCGAAGTCCAAGACTACTGGACCAACTCAAACACAGGCCCTGCTGTGCGGCTAACGAAATGATACATTGTGGAACCATGCCTGAAGAAATCAACAGAGGGCCTGTTTGCCACTGTTGCATCGACCCCCAGTTCAGCCCAGATTTCCATGCATCGTGGCTGTGCGCCAAGTTTTTCCAATTCAGAACCTGCAGACCAGAACCATTGTGGAATTGACACATCACTTCCCCCTACAGTCCAGATAAGATGCTTCACTTCTCATGTATGTAGCAGAACTGTTGCATCGCATCCCCGAGGACTAAGGAACTGACGCATCTCTGTGTTTCCCTCCTCTGTGGCTGTTTGCCTTGCTGAGTTTGACCCATTTGAGTACTTTGTGTAAAAATCACTCATCCATAATTTCTGAAGAACAGAATTGTTTGATACCTTTTAAAAGTCATATTTTGAGTTCTGTATGTTGGATTTTTGCCATTCTGATCTTGTTTGGTTTAGATAAAGAGTCTTTCATTTCTAAACTGGTGTGGTGTCCATTTGTAATGTCTTCAGTGTGTTACTGTGTGTGTTATGTGCAAATACTTTACACATTACCTCTGAGATAAGCCTGACTGCTCATTCCAAGCTACTATGAGAGTGAGCATGGGTTATCTGACTGTGACACTCCCTTATCTGCTCTAGAAGAAAGGGTTCCTAACTGGACAAGGGGTTTTCCACTTGCAACTGGAGACCCTAAAACCTTGACAATTTGAAAGAAAGGACAGAAAAACGATGCTTGTTTTTTGGGCAGAGACAGGATAAAGCCTGCCAGTGCTGAAATGTATCTTTAAGTGATTTCTAATGCCAGCAGAAGGTACAGGACCAATTAGACAAAATACAAAGGAAGGGCAACACCCTTTCAGCTGATCTTGGCTCCTTGTAGATGAAGCTGAAGGGGCCTTTGTTCACCCCACAATTACATGTGGCTCAAGCAAAGGTTTTCCCCAAACTGACTTATGGGAGTAAAACCTTCAGAGGTCAGGACAGCACCCCTCTGGAAAACACAGTTATGAAAATATACAGGTTCATCTTTCATCTGCCAGCATGCACGTCTCCTGCACAGATCAGATTGGAGTTCGTCCCAGATAAGCAAGATCTGGCATGGCAGCCGGCTTTTGTGAACTGTTGTCACGGTTTCAAGCTTGCAAGGGAGGGCTCTTCACATCACCATCTTTGGCTGGAAATTCTAGGGAGGGCACAATCACAAGCAAGAGCCTACTGACACCTGGCCCTAGGTATCTGGTCTGCATGGCCCTCACCGCTCCTGCCTTGAGTGGTCGCTCCCCTGTCTCTGCGCTGAGACGTGGTATCGTATCGTGAAGCTGCATTGTGACAAAGTTTTGTTTTAATAGCGCCAGGAATATACTAGCGTTTACATTGCTTGGGCGCTGCTTTGCTGGCTTGCTCTGATATTGACCTGCACATTATTTCTGCGATATCCCCCGGCGCCCTGCTCTGCCCTCCCCTCCATTTTGTTTTTGTTGTTGTTGTGCTCCGTTCCCTTGAGCCCGCCCCGCCTCCCAGCTGAGCCGCCCTCCCACTACCAATATACAGCGTCCCCTGACCTCGCAGCGCTGTGATCCATTCTTCGCTCCTGCCTTGAGTGGTCGCTCCCCTGTCTCTGCGCTGAGACGTGGTATCGTATCGTGAAGCTGCATTGTGACAAAGTTTTGTTTTAATAGCGCCAGGAATATACTAGCGTTTACATTGCTTGGGCGCTGCTTTGCTGGCTTGCTCTGATATTGACCTGCACATTATTTCTGCGATATCCCCCGGCGCCCTGCTCTGCCCTCCCCTCCATTTTGTTTTTGTTGTTGTTGTGCTCTGTTCCCTTGAGCCCGCCCCGCCTCCCAGCTGAGCCGCCCTCCCACTACCAATATACAGCGTCCCCTGACCTCGCAGCACTGTGATCCATTCTTCGCTCCTGCCTTGAGTGGTCGCTCCCCTGTCTCTGCGCTGAGACGTGGTATCGTATCGCGAAGCTGCATTGTGACAAAGTTTTGTTTTAATAGCGCCAGGAATATACTAGCGTTTACATTGCTTGGGCGCTGCTTTGCTGGCTTGCTCTGATATTGACCTGCACATTATTTCTGCGATATCCCCCGGCGCCCTGCTCTGCCCTCCCCTCCATTTTGTTTTTGTTGTTGTTGTGCTCCGTTCCCTTGAGCCCGCCCCGCCTCCCAGCTGAGCCGCCCTCCCACTACCAATATACAGCGTCCCCTGACCTCGCAGCGCTGTGATCCATTCTTCGCTCCTGCCTTGAGTGGTCGCTCCCCTGTCTCTGCGCTGAGACGTGGTATCGTATCGTGAAGCTGCATTGTGACAAAGTTTTGTTTTAATAGCGCCAGGAATATACTAGCGTTTACATTGCTTGGGCGCTGCTTTGCTGGCTTGCTCTGATATTGACCTGCACATTATTTCTGCGATATCCCCCGGCGCCCTGCTCTGCCCTCCCCTCCATTTTGTTTTTGTTGTTGTTGTGCTCCGTTCCCTTGAGCCCGCCCCGCCTCCCAGCTGAGCCGCCCTCGCCCCTCCCCCCCTTCACCATCCATATATGACCGCTGCATTTGCGCGCAGCGTCCACGCGCAGCGTTCGCGCCCTAGTCGCGCCGAAGGTGCGCCAAAGGTAAGCCCGTCTACGCCCGTCCGCGCCTGGACCGCGCCCAGCTCCAGACCCCCTGGCCCTCGCATTGCCCAGCCCTCCCGCATTACGTACGATGCCACCACCCTCCTAGCCCTTAACCCTGGCCGCTCCCCCCTCTGCGTCCAAGCCGCTCCTGGACACACCCATGGACCCTTTTCCTGCTACTCCTGCAAGTTCGATGGCACCAATAACAACTCCTCATCTACGAACACACAACAGATATCCGATCCCAACCACCTACAATGCATCCTGCTCAACACCCGCTCGGTCCACAGACACGCCATCGACCTCTGGAATCTACTCGACACCATCTCTCCTGACGTCGCCTTCCTAACAGAAACATGGATGAATGCCTCTTCAGCCCCAGACATCACCATTGCCATTCCGGAAGGCTATAGGATCATTCGCAAGGACCGTACCGGACACACAGGAGGAGGCATCGCTATCATCCATAAGAAATCCATCCGCATCTCAACCAGCTCAGACGTCAATCTCGCCAACTCTGAACACCTTCACTTCCAGATCCACATCGACCCCAAGACCACACTCAGAGGCACCCTCCTTTACAGGCCACCAGGACCCCGCGCACAATTTAGTGAAGACATCACGGACTTCATCACTCCACATGCACTCCCCTCCGAGGACTACATCCTTTTGGGAGACCTCAACTTTCACCTTGAAAAGAACAACGACCGCAACACCACCACCCTTTTGGACAACCTCGCAAACCTCGGACTTAAACAACTTGTCTCTACCTCCACCCACATCGCAGGTCACACACTCGACCCTATCTTCACCTCCAGCAAACATGTCTCCTTCAGCCACACCACAGCTCTCCTTTGGACTGACCACAGCTGCGTTCACTTCACCTACAACAAGCCCACATCCAACAACCACCACCATCCCACTCTGCAAAGAAACTGGAACAAAATCACCATCGACCAGATCTCCTCATCGCTTCTTCAAAACCCCCCCGCCCACTCCTCAAACCCAGACCAAGCAGCCGCCAACCTCACCCAATGGTTATCCAACAGCGCCGACATCCTAGCACCACTGAAAAAACGACAAATAAAACTAGGCAGCAAGAAGGCCTCCTGGTTCAACGATGACCTTAAGAAATCCAAGAAACTCTGTCGCTCCCTCGAGAAGGCCTGGAAAAAAGACCCAACCACCAGCACCAAAGACGCCTTCAAAAACGCCACCCGCAAACACCACCAACTAATCCGAAATGCCAAGAAAACAGCCTTCAAGGACCGTCTAGATAACAACGCCCACAACAGCAAGGAATTATTCAACATCGTCAAGGAATTTACCAACCCCTCAGCCAACTCCAACGACATCACCCCTTCTCAAGCCCTCTGCGACTCCCTAGCCTCATTCTTCCACAACAAAATTGCAGACATCCACAACAGCTTCGACAACCAACCCGGAGACCAACCCACCCAATCCACTGCAGGACCCCCAACCCCCCTGAATATCCTCAATGACTGGAAGCCTATCTCCACTGAGGACACCATCCGTCTGATGAACTCTATCCATTCAGGATCCCCCACAGACCCTTGCCCTCACCACATCTTTAACAAAGCAGACTCCATTATTGCACCGCACCTCCGAGATGTCATCAACTGCTCCCTCAACTCCGCAACCTTCCCGGAAAGCTGGAAACATGCCGAACTCAGTGCCCTCCTGAAGAAACCCACAGCTGACCCCACCGAACTCAAAAACTATCGCCCTATCTCACTCCTTCCATTCCCGGCCAAAGTCATTGAGAAAGCTATCAACAACCAGCTCGCCGCATTCCTCGAAACCAACAAATCCCTCGACTCTTCACAATCCGGCTTCCGAGCCAAGCACAGCACCGAAACCGCCCTCATCACAGCAACAGACGACATTCGAACTCTACTGGACAATGGAGACACAGTCGCCCTCATCCTCCTCGACCTCTCCGCAGCCTTCGACACGGTCTGCCATAGCACCCTTCTACAGCGCCTCAAAAACATCAGAATCCAAGGAAAAGCACTGGAATGGATCACCTCGTTCCTCTCCGGAAGAACGCAGAGAGTCCGCCTTCCACCATTCAAATCAGAGGCCACTGAAGTCATCTGCGGCGTACCCCAAGGGTCCTCACTCAGTCCCACCCTCTTCAACGTTTACATGAGCCCCCTCGCGGCCATCGCACGCCAACATAACCTCAACATCATCTCCTACGCCGACGACACTCAACTGATCCTATCACTCACCAGAGACCCTAACACGGCCAAAACCAACCTACACGAAGGAATGAAAGAAGTAGCCGAATGGATGAAGCACAGCCGTCTGAAACTGAACTCAGACAAAACAGAAGTCCTCATCTTAGGTACCTCCCCCTCCACCTGGGACGACTCTTGGTGGCCAGAGGCCCTTGGAAAAGCACCCATCCCGACGGACCACGCACGGAACCTGGGCGTCATCCTGGATGCCTCACTCTCGATGAACAGACAAGTCAACGCCGTTACTTCATCTTGCTTCAACATTCTTCACATGCTCAAAAAAACATTTCGCTGGATCCCTACCGAAACTTGAAAAACAGTCACCCACGCTCTGGTCACGAGCCGACTGGACTACGGAAACACCCTCTACGCCGGCATCACCGCAAAACTCCAGAAAAAACTACAACGCATCCAGAACGCCTCAGTCAGGCTCATATTAGACATCCCGCGTAAAGAACACATCTCTGATCACCTGAAAAACCTCCACTGGCTCCCCGTCAATAAGAGGATTACTTTCCGGCTCCTAACCCACGCACACAAAGCACTCTACGAAATAGGACCCGAATGCCTCAACACACGACTATCCTTCTACACCCCCTCCCGCCAGCTACGATCCTCCAACCAAGCCCTTGCCACTGTACCTCGCATCAACAAAACCACCATGGGAGGTAGATCCTTCTCCTACCTAGCAGCTAAAACCTGGAACTCACTCCCCACTCACCTTCGCCTTACTCAGAACCACCTAGCATTCAGAAAGCAACTCAAAACATGGATATTTGACAAGTAACTCCCCACCCTTCTTCAAGCGCCTTGAGACCCTCTGGGTATGTAGCGCGCTATATAAATCTTTTGACTTGACTTGACTTGACTTAAACGGCAAACAAATCCAACGACAAGACTTTGTCTCTTTTGGAGGATAAAGACACCTTGGCCAGGCACAGCCATGGATCGCTAACACTCAGCAACTACACAAAATCTAAGCCTCAAAATTACTTAGGAGAAATGTAAGGCAATCCGATGAACGAAAAGTTCCTAAAACATAGGCTGGGGTATTACCCTTACTAAAGTATTATACACCATGGAGAAGAACTAAAGGCCAGAAAAGGTGCAGGTTATACAGCCAAGCGTCCAAAGACATGCCTGTGTAAAGCTACAGTGGAAGATTGTTATGTACTCTTATGCAGGAAGCTTAATGAAAGAGAAACAAGGACATGCAGAGAGGTGGTGGTAGCTTGCTTTAAGCCAACTGATTCTGGACTGAACTGTGTAGTAGTAAAATTCCTGAAGAGGGTAGAAGGGTAGAAAAAAAGGTGGTGGCCAAAGAACTGGATGTAGCTACCCAGGTCGTGTGCAATGGTTATGGTATACCCACGGAGATCCATAGCTATAGTTGGGCGAGTTGCATGCTGTACTCTATGAGAGAATCAAAGATCTGAGCTCAGCTGCCTTTAGTAATCAGAGCTTACAATGGCCAGGCTGCACGCTCAAGTCTGACAGTACAGCTTGGCCTGGGTATGACAACAGATTACATCATGGTTTGAATATGAAAATGATGTGCTTCATATCTGACAATTCAGCACCTGACACCGCTAGAACAGTAATACCTTTCGCTGTCCTGGTACAGATATTTTAATAGCCAGCTAATCACTGAAGGAATAACTGGGAAGCTCCGCATCTGATGCACATTAGGTTCATTAGCACTAGGTAGGCACAGGCACTTTGATAGTTTGTTTGGTTAGAACATTACATTATTAGGCCTGATTTACAAAGGTAAACAGAGATGAGAGTCGAGCTTTGCAACTTTCGGTATTCACGAAGGGCATTTACGAGTAGTACAGTTAAACTTTTGTCTCCGTTAAAGTTACGTTTTTGTCTCAAGTTTACCTGAGACCAAATGTCTAACTTTACTACTCGTAAATGCTCTTTATGAATACCAAATGCCACAAAGTTAGACTATTGTCTCAGTTAACCCTTATGAATAAGGCCTGTGTGCTTTAGGCCTGACACTATAGCACCTTAGTTTGCTAGAGCTGTAAGCCCATTTTTCCTTCTCTTGGAATAGATATTTTAACAGTCAGTCCATTACTGAAGGAATAATTGGGAAGCACTGCATTTTCAGCAAATTAGTCTCACTAACATCAGATAGGCACATGCACCTCAATAGTTCGCTAGTTATCAAGATCTTCACAGCTACGGAACAGCCGGGAAAAGTGGGAAAGCAGACATCAGTCACACCAGCACTTATTCTGCAAAGGAATGAGCATTCTTTAGCCAAGAACTTGGCTACAAACACTGTAGCTCTGAAATAGAAGCAGTCCAGGCCTAGGGGTATAAACAGAAGTAATCTCAGCAATAGCAACTGAATAGTCAGTAAAGTGCTGAGAATAGCATAGCTATGGAACATCCAAGATGATCAGTTCCAGGTGGACATTTGGCAGAGCAGCATCCGATTAGCATAGGTTCAGGCATCTAATGAACTAGTCTTTCATCACGAAAACTGCACTCTGGAATTTTTACCAGAGAGCAGAAGGTGGCAGGCACCAGGGAACACTAGCCCTTTACCAGCTAAATCATAGGCACTTTAATCGCCAGTTAACTGCATCTTGTTGGCGCAAGATTACCAGCTTGGGTTACATACAACGCAATTTCCTATGCACACACAAATCAATTAAGGTACAAATTGTATTTTAAACAGACATCAATAAATTTCATCCTAGAAAATAATTGTTTCCGCTTCTTTTGTTTGAGCAATATTCTGCTGTTTTATTGCCCAAAAAACTTTTTACCAGCTTGGGTTACTCATAAACAACATACTTACCTGGGTCCATAAACACACAGACTATAAACTGGTAACCTATTTGATGCCGATCAGGAATTTTATTTACCTTATATTAATTTATACTTATATACCATTTCTTACCAATCCCTTAGTTTCAATTTTCCTCAGGTCGATAGAAAAGGTTGTTAGCATAATAGGCATAAAAACCAATTACTTTTATTTCTTTGAATGACCACAGACTCAGGAGAGATTTAAAGCTTTTATCTATGCAATAACTTTGTGAGTCAAATACCAATGCATGTAAACCACCAACTTATTGAGGAGAATTTTATTCTTTAAAGAAAAATTCATAAAAAAGACTTAGGAAAAACTCATGACATTGGTACTTGGGAAGGGTGCAAAAGGAAAACGGTACAAGGACATACCACACAGATTTATATTTACCTAGAATGGTGCGCGGGCCAATCCCTGGCCAAGGGCTGGAAAAGAAGGGCTCCCGACTATGCAGGAGCCAGCAGTTCAGGACAGGTGCAGGATAGGACAGGTAACCTCTTCTAAGTGCAACACCAGCGTTACACTCCTCTCTGATGCTTCTCCCATTCCCCTTTTAGATGGACAGATTCCTCTCCTACAGCAGTCTCCAGATTTTTTCTTTCAGAGTGCTCGACCAGCCCTCTGATCTCCGTGTCATCTGCCATCTTCTTCCGCAGTGTTGGGTCAGTGACAGGTCTGTGACAAGTCAGACAATCTAACTGACAGAACCTTCCTTAGCTATACTATTCTCAGTGTATGTACCTCCCTCGAATGTTTAAATATTTGTGTACTCCCTACATTCGATTGGTCAGTGGGATGGGGAGAGGTCATTACACCATACTAATGTGAAATCATCCTCTTTGGTTTAATTGTTCTATGTTCCCACCCTAAATTTTACTTTCCCATGCTTTATTCTTCCCAGCAACATTCTCATTATTTCATATACAATGTATTTAATATTGTCCATGTCTTCTTCCCCTCTCCGGGTCAAGAGGTGAATTTCTCAGGCGCTTCGCTGGTTAGAAAGTCCTTGGCTGTGGTTCAAAGTCGCGGCACATAGTTTAGAATGAGTCCAGTACGTATGTGCAAAGTTAGACAAGATGGAGAATTCAGTCACCCTCCAGGCCCAAATACGAACTAATAATAAAGTCAAAGAAGAACATGTTAGAATATAAAAATAAATGAATGCACTGTATACCACTTATTCCTACTCTAATACCATTGTTTTATTTTAAGTATTGCTTTAGCAGATTAGCAAGACATATGAAGTTTAGTTTAAGCATAGCCACATGCATTAGCATGTGAGGTTCAAAGTGGCCATTAAAAACTACTGCGCAGTTGCAAAGAATTCCCACCAAAAGCAAAGAACGTCATACTACGTAGATGCAGTAGACGCATGCGCAGAAGAGTTTCTGCATTTTCAGCAGCCATATAAAGACACTTGAGTTACTTTTTTAGTAAAGCACATAGATAAGCTTCCCCTAGATGAAAGAAATGTTGTGTGATGCAATTATTAGTATTCACGAAACATACTGGTTACGTTATTACATGTTATTCAAGAGGGCTGAATACAAGCAAGTTTCTTACGTACAAAACCTTGCTCCATCAATAGTACATTACAGAAAGCAACAGGCGGGCGCCTAAGCACAATCGCACTTTACTATTGGGATCTTTAACTTATTGTGTGACCTCTGCAGCAAATTGCCATTTGTTTGAAAAAGTGACTGCCTGTTTATTACAGCAGTCATCAAAATTGAGACTTCCTATCAGAATAATTCCCAATACAAATAGTCAGCATTAGGTAGTTCTTAGTTACCTTTACACTTTCTCAATAATATGTTCTTTTAACAACTTTGCATATTGGGGCATATAAACCTTATTAATTGTATTTGTTTTTCAAAAAATATTTTTAATGTCATCAGCGAAAAGGCCAGTCCTAACTAGTTTTAAAGTCGGCATCCAACCTGTTTAGTTTATTATGTGTGTTGCATTGTATATATGTACTGCAATGGTTTTAATTAATCAAGCAATAGAATAAATACATTTGACATTTGAAATATACATGCCAAAACAGTATATGAAAGAAGGTTAAATTTAGAGCTAACCTCATTATATACAATTCATATATTGAAAATAAAAATCTTGCCATATTTTCAACAAATATTTCAGAACCTTCCTCTCTGTATATTCAGAAAACAGAATGCCAAGAAATCAATAAAACAATGAGCAATTTTCTTCAGGATTCAGTTAAGAAAATTGCTTGAGACAAAATGAGACATTAAAAAGAAGGTTTTATGCTAACAAATAACCATGTGTTTTATTTATAATTTACTTTAAGATGCTTGGCTTGGGATTTGGGCAATTTTATTATAGCATTAGAGCCCAACCTAGCGCCTCTACCAGCCATTAAACGCCCGCTCCAGCATTTAACAAGGGATCGGGCATTTAATGGCCAGTAGAGCTCGCTAGGAGGGCTTTAAGGCTATTAGAACAGTATGCCCCTAGAGGGCAAAATGTTCTAATTACTAAAAGCAAAGGCCTCTTGGAGACCAAAGGGGTTTAAATGCCATCGGATTCCAAGAGGTCTTTGTTCACAGCAGGAGCTGTGAAAAAAACCAATATTGGAATATTGCTCTGTGGGCTTCTACCATCCCGTAGAAGCTCAGAGAGCTCCATTGTATTCAATGGAGTGCTCCACACTCCTATCTTCTAATAAACCTTTGCATGGCTACTAGATAGACAAACATCTAGGCCATCTTAAACTTTTCCTGTTCTCTAGTTTCAAAGCTGAGCTAAGTATTACGTGTCTGGGTTTCTCCAGTAGGTGTGCACCATGTTTTCCACTATATATGAGTATTCATTTCAGCTTCTGTGGATGCTATTATCTTGATTTGTTGTTTTGCAAGGCTTAGAAGATGAGATTATATTGTAATTGTCTGAACAACATCTCAAAGCTTGCAGTTTGTTCTTTTATCATTGTAGAAAAAAAAATCATCCCTAGTTCTGCATAACAGGCATTTATGGGAGTATTTAAAAACAAAGGGGTATATTTATAAGCATTTTGAGTTGGCACTTTCACGGCACAAAGCACTGCATCAATTTACCCATACTAAATTAGTTATAATTAAAAAATTAGTAATTCTAATCTACTGTACCAATTAATTCTATTTGTGAGTGCAAATTTGACAAACTGTTGTCTTGGTGCTAATATGAAATAAAATTCAAAAAACAATTGGGGAAGTGCAGAGGCAACAGTGATAGAATCACCCTCCTAAGCTTTGTAGATAACCAAAAGGATTCTATCGATGTGAAGAAAGTGATTATTTTTTAGTTTTCTGTATAAGGTAAAGACTAAGGGTTGTAGGATGGACTCTCTTTGCGGGTGGCAAAAGGAGAGCACTATTTGCTTTTAAAATACCCTTCACACACTATGAATCCCATAGTGTTATGCTTCATCATAGGGTTCTTCCCGTCCCTCTACGGGGCGGGGCGTGCTACGACCTACGAGCTACGTGGGAGCACTTAAATGTTGACGTTAGGCTATGTGAGATGTGACGGCAGTGGTGAGTGGTGAGTGTAGGGACCTAATGCAGTGAGGTGAGAAAGACTAAAAAATGTATAAAAATTCCCTGGCTAGTAGAAAAAATATATTTATTGACTTTTCTGGCTGGGAACAATAAAAAGGGGTTTGAAGAGAGTAGAATGGAATACGTTATCTACTTGGTCGACATGACATGTTTCATAAGCAGTCCCCTCCTGCTTACTCATCAGGACCTAAGATTGTCCCTACTGACATTACTCAAGTTTAGATGAATATTGTATGCCTAAAGTCCTAAACTAGGTAGCAAAAATCGGCTACCAAGTTTTGTTTCTGGGCTTGAGTGGGCCCAGGTGAAGTGTAAAAAAGACCTATTGTGGTCTAGTTTTTTCATGTGATGCGTGCCCCATGAGTCTGCATCTAAGGGTAATAATCAATGGTTTAGTGACCGTTTCTGATCGATAGCATTACTCCTACCCTTCAGCAGCTCCGTGGGGATCCTCCTCCTTTCAATAGGGTTGCTAATAGCATTTATGCTTTCTCAAAACTTATAGGTTATAGCCATATTGAGTCTAGTTTGCATCTATATAAAGCAAACTGCATCCCCACTGTGTCATTTAGGGAGACATAATGAGGCACAGGCCCTGCTCCCCTATACAAATAGCTGAATATATATTTTCTAGGAGGATATTAAAGCTACCCCAGAGTGTTTCCTCAGAGATTGTTCATAAGGAGCTTGTTGCTGGGTAAATGCAGAGTTTTAAAGGGGTAAGACTCATATTACTATGGTTTTCTGTGTGGTTAAAAAGTGATATAGATTTTAGCAGAAAAATATTAAGGGACTACATGCATATTGGTTGGAGACATATATTCCCAAATACCTAATTGGCTCGGTAGAATATGCTAGTAGTTTTAAATTGTCCGGGAGAAAATTACAATAGGCATTAAACACCAATACTTCAGTTTTTGAATGATTTATTTTATATCCTCCAATTGCCTCGAACTCAGCAAACGCCTCCAAAATCCTATCATTTTTAGTTTTTCCGGTTTAAGATAGAGTATAACGTCTTCGGCAAATAGTTTTATTTTAGACATTTCTATAAAGAAAGTAAATAACCCTGGCGACAGGGGACACCCTTGCCGAGCCCTGCGTTTAATATCTATCATCCCTGCAGATTTTTAATTTATCCTGATCTGAGCTTGGGCTCCTTGATATAAATTCTGGAGCATAGAAATTATTTGCATCGGGAAAACAAATCTTTCAAGACCATAAAATAATGGATCCCAATTCACAAGGTCGAATGCCTTCTTGGCATCAAACATCATTATTATTGCGGAGGTTTGGTGGATATTAAAGTAATCAATTGCTTTCGTTAAATAGGTGGTATTTGCTGACATTGACCGGCTTGCTATGAAACCAGATTGGTCTGTGTGGATTGCATATTGTGCCGCAGGGGTGAATCGGTTGGCCCAAATTTTCATCTGTAATTTATAATCTGAGTTTAACAGGCTGATTTGCCTATGGGAGCCAACCTCCCTAGGATCATTGCATTTTTTTTAACAAAACTGACTATCGAAGACTCTTTAAAGGCCACTGGAACGCCCCCCTGCTTTAACATAATTGAATAGCTCAAGCAGAAATGGTAGTAACTCTTCTGAGAAAACCTTATAAAATTCAGTCGGGAGGCCATCGTTTCCACAGGCCTTTCCTCCAGGCATTGAAATCAAAGCCCTAGACAATTCTTCTGCAGAAATGGTGGCCATTAAAGCCTCATTCTGTCCAACAGAGAGCTGAGAGAGCGCTACATCATCAAAATAGCCCTGAATTGCTTGTTTAGCTACCTGATAGTTATTTGAATAAAGATCCTTATAAGGATAGACAAAAATCTTTGGAATATCCTTTTTTTCAGAGACTATTATCTGCGTCCCTGGAATTAACACTTCATCTATTATCGCTGCTTCTTGCTTGACTCTAGTAGACCATGCCAAAAGTCGTCCTACCATTTGGCTTTCTTCATAACCTTTATGCTGGTATGCTCTTGAACTGCTGATTTCTTCCATTATGACAAACTCCCTCAATTTCTGCTTAGCCTTGGCTAAATCCTCTCTGGTACGATGCCCCCCCCCACCTCTAGAAGAATTGCTCTTCACCATGGCCACATTGATGGCTTCTTGAAGTTCTCTAACTCTATTTTTACGCTCTCTGGCTTGTTCTGCCATAAAAGCAATCATTTGACCTCGCACTGTGGCATTAAAGGCCCCCCAAACTGAAAAAAGCCTTACTGTGCCCCTATTAATCTTGAAAATCTCCCTAATCCATTCTCGTGTACTTACTATCCACTTTTGGTTGGTTAGGAGTAGTCTATTCATCTGCCACCTGGATTTTCCACTCTCCCCCAATATTATGTCAATTTCGAATTTCACCAGAGAATGGTCAGAGAAGGAGTTAGCCAAAATCTCGGTAGTCAAGCATTTCAAGGATCGTGACACCAGAAAGAAATTGATCCGTGAAGCGGACTTAAATTGACTAGAATAATGAGTGAATTGTTTAGTCATTCCATGGGCCCTTCGCCAGGGATCAACAAGTTGATAATCCTGCTTTATAATGTCCATCAGCTTTTTGGTCCCGGCTTCATCTGGTTTTTTACTTTATTTGAAGTGTCTAGTTGTAGATCTTGTATAAATTTAAAGTCCCCCCCTAAAACAATTGGGCCCACACTACTGCACGCTGCGCTTTGCAATTCAGGCGCTGCTTCCTTTTTAAATATCCCCGTTTTCGTTATTTAGTTTAAAAGTTGATTTGGATTCTGCCTTGTTTTTAGCTCACCTGCCGCATTGTTTACACTTTAATCTGTGCCCCCCACCGCGGTTTCAGAGGGCTGGCCATCGCGTTGAGGGAAACTTGGAGCGCCATCTTGTGGGTTGAGAGGGGACGCTTGAGATATTGGACGAGCGCTCTAGCAGTCAGGCTGACTGGCTAGAGCCCTACATAATCCTAGTATGGTGGCGTGCAGCGTGTGCGCGCTGCGTGTGAGCCGTAGCATCGCCGGAGTCACGCCAGAGTCCAGCCCGTCTGCACCCGTCTGCGCCTGTCTGCGCTGAGGATGGTCTGGTCGGGCGGTCGTCTGGGGTGGTTGTGGGGTCTCCCCCTCCTATTAGGTACTCCTGGCATGCTCTGCTGAATCTCCAGCCGACCAGGATGTCCTGCCATCATAAATTATGTCCAGAGGATTTTCTTACTTCACCCCCATGCGTTTGCTTTTTGACAGACTCCGCTAGGTCTGTTTCTTTCCCTGGCCCTAGTCCGGCCGCAAAAGATTATACTACGGCCAATTGTGCCTTAAGGGAACATGGATTTCTTTTAAATGCACGATCTATTATAAAACATAATGTTGCCTTTAAGGACTTTGTCCTAGACAGAAAACCCTCTTGGGTTTTTGTTACCGAAACCTGGGCCAAAGATTCCTCGGGCCCTGATCTGGTGGAAGCTGTCCCAGAAGGCTACACATTGGTCAGGCAGGATAGAGTAGGACGGATAGGGGGAGGGTTAGGCATTCTGTTCAAGGAGGGTCTTGTATGTCACACCATCTCTTTAACTGACCCTCATGAAGCCTTTCAGGCCCTTTATTTTTCTTTAAATGGTCCTTATGTCATCCCATTTACGGGTATCCTCATTTATAGACCACCAGGGTCCAGAAAAGATTTTGCACAAAATCTGCTCGCATTTTAGAACCCTACTTCGGCCGTGACCATCTAACAATTTTGGGGGATATGAACTTCCATTTGGACAATTTGGAGTCCATGGAAACCCTCTCCCTCCTTGATGCCTTATCTGCTTGTGGGTTACAACAGCGAGTAAAGGGGGCTACTCATCAGGCAGGTCATACGCTTGACAGGATCTTTTCGAATGACGGGAGGCTGACCGTTAAAGACCCGTTTCCCCTCTCGTGGTCTGACCATTTTGCTGTCCCGATAGAGTTAACCATTACTCCCTTGAATAGTAAAGCAAAAGATAGGAGTAAAATGGTATCTCGGAGAAATTTTAAAAATATTTCTAATGATTAACTTGCCCTGAGGATCCCTAGTGAAGCCATTTCACGGGAGGAAGATGTAGGCAGGGCCGTACATCAACTAGAAACCGCTGTCTTAGCAGCAATAGAAGAGCTGGCCCCGGCCTCCATGCGCTACTGCACCAGGAAAAGACCATCGGCCCCCTGGTTTTCTGAGTCGTTAAGGCTCCTTAGGCAGGGAGTCAGGAGACAGGAACGCCTCTGGCAGACCTCCTGGGACCTTAAGGATAAAGTAGCCCATAAAACATTACTGAGGAGATATAAGGCTGAGATTATTAAAACCAAGCAGGAGTATTTCACAATTCGTACCACCTCCCTGTCCTCCCCGAAAGAGCTTTTTAAAATCGTGGATTCTCTTACCTCCCTGCAGATGCCTGACCCCATTGTTGGGTCTCAACAGCTTTGCAATGACATTGCCCAATTCTTTCAATCTAAAATTGGAGATATCCACTCAGCGTTAGAGCTACAGAAGATCTCATTATCCACCCTTCCCCCTCCCTCCTCCCCCCATATTGGTGGCTGAGGTTTCTTCACAGGCTAGCCTGTGTAGCTTCCCTCCCCTTTCTCTATCTGATATGGAGAGGGTGCTTAGCAGGATTAAGTCGGGCTCCCCGTTAGACCCCTGCCCTCTTAAGCTCCTAAAGCAGTGTAAGGAGACTCTGCTGCCGCCACTCTTGGAGATTATGAACAAGGCCATGAGGGAAGGTGTTTTTCCATCGCAGTGGAAGAGGGCAGTGGTGAAACCACTGCTGAAAAAACCTACGCTGGATCCTGGGGTGTTAAAAAAACTTCCGCCCCATCTCCCTGCTCCCAGCCCCTGCGAAGATGCTGGAAATACATCTGAACCAGCATCTTTCAGCTTTTCTGGAAAACTCCGACCTTTTAGATCATTCGCAGCATGGTTTCAGGAGGGGGCACAGTACGGAGTCGGCTCTCACCACTGTGCTCGATAACATCTGCACTAGGGTGGATAGGGGCCAGACTACCCTGCTTGTCCTCCTGGATCTAACAGCTGTGTTTGATACATACTCTCTCCCTCGGTATTAACATCTCGACTGAGGGAGATAGAGGTGGAGGGGTCTGCACTTGGTTTGCTGACCTCCTTCCTTGATCAGAGAGAACAGAGAGTCAAGCTGGGAGAGTCTATATATCTCCATCCCTTCCTGTGCACTGTGGGGTTCCTCAGGGGTCGGCATTAAGTCTGACCCTTATCAACATCTATGTAACCCCACTAGCCAGGCTTATTAGATATTTTGGGATGGAGGTAGTCTCCTATGCCAACGACACACAGATTCTGGTGTCTCTCGCACAGTCTGTCACCTTGACTGCCTCCAATTTTAGATCTTGTATAGAGGCAGTCGCCCAATGGATGATTAACAACTCATTGAGGCTTAATGGCTAGAAGACGGAGATTCTGGTGTTCGGAGGGAAGGAGGAGATATGGTCGGCGGAATGGTGGCCCACACTGTTGGGAGCCTGTACAGCACCCACGGGCCTAGCTAAGAATCTGGGTGTCCGGATTGACCCTCTGCTTAGTACGCAGCAGCAGGTAAATAGAACAATCGCTACCTGCTGGGGGGTGATCCACATTCTAAGGAAGATCAAACACTACCCGTCTCTGCAAGCGAGAAAACAAGTAGTGGTAGCTCTTATAGGGTCGAGACTGGACTGTTGTAATGCACTGTATGCAGGGATCAATAAGGGCCTGCTGCAGTGCTTACAAACATTTCAGAACGCAGTGGCGAGGTTTGTTTTAGACCTGCCCAGACGTTCCTCAGCCACTGCTGCCAGGAAACTCCTTCATTGGCTTCCGATGGAGGACAGTATCCTTTTCAAAATTCTCTGCCTGACATATGGAGCCTTGGCGACAAATAGGTAAGGAGGAATTGCTTACCTTATGGTCCCTTATTGCCCATCCAGAAACTTACGTTCTGCTAAGAAGTCTCTGCTACGTACGCCCCGCATTAGGAGAGCTAAGTGGGGGGGCAGAGCTTTCTCGACTCTAGCACCGAAATGGTGGAACACCGTACCGAATGAAATTAATTCTCTGCCTACTCTTCACGCCTTTAGAAAGGCATTGAAGACTCGTCTTTTTGCCAAAGCCTACCCGTAGTTTTTGTCTCTGCCTTTTTTTGAGGACTCTGGTCTGTTAGGCGCCTTGATGCCTTCGGGTTTTAGTTGCGCATTATAAGTTGCTTTTTCATTTCATTTCATTTTTCAACTGCTGTTCTACCTTTATCATTATTGCTCTTAAGAGCCGCAAAGTCACCTACCACTGTTGCATAATGATTCACAAAATTCAGCATAGTGCCGTCCACCTTAGCAGCAATCCAAATCCATCTACCATATGGATCCCTTTGAATTTGGGCAATGTCCCAGTTTATTCGTTGTCCAAAATAAATTGCAACCCCGCTTACTGCAGCCTGTGCTGAGGAAAAATAGGCTTTAGAGAAAGCTTTAGGAATGAACAGATCAGGCTGATTAGTTTTAAGGTGAGTTTCCTGTAGAAACAACATTTGGGGTGAGAATGTCTCCAACCATCTCATCAATCCACCATATTTGTGTTTGTTCAAGATGTCATTTACATTGACCGATGTAATACGGAGGTTAATATCCATTGTTTACGCTTTTGTTTAAGCCCTGAAAGCCAATTGACATACCCTTCCTTCTAGTATGACATTTTACATAATTCTGCAAAATTTTTTCCTTTTCTCCACCACCCTCCCGATGTGCCCTAACCCTCCCGCTGACCCTACCCGAATCCCTGTGACCCCTCCCACAACACCCCCTGAAATGTGGAAAAACCTCTACAATCCAGGCTATCCACATTTCTCCCCTCCCATCTGTCTTGGGTGTCATGGATTCACACTTCGGTGTCCCCGTTAGTCCCTAACCCCCCCCCCCCCCCCCCCCACAAGGTGATCACCATTAATCATTTTTGATTGCTAGCAGGAAAAAAAAGGGCACATGTGCTGCCAAATAATAAATCTACCGGGCTAAAGATTCTCTTCAATCAAATAAAACCAATCTAAGGAGTATTCAGACCAGCTTACATAATGGGAAAGGGAATCCTCAACTATTACTATTGTTGGAACTACATATATGTTTATTCAGATACTAGCCCCTGCTGAGATCTCCTTCAAGAGGGATAGTGCTTCTTCTAGATCTGAGAACATAAAAAATGTACCTTTCACCAAAACTCTCAACTTAGACTGCGGAGCTATTGAGGCTTGTGCACCATGAGCTTTGAATAAATGGAGAATTTTAACAAATTATTTTCTCCTCCGGGCAGCGGTGGCTGTCATGTCTGAAAATTTACGACATTTGGTTGTTTCTGTCACTGAGAACTGTCTCTGTTGAATGGCCTTCGACAGGATGGCCTCCTTGATCTGTAAATCCGCATAATTCAGCAAGATACTACTGGAATAGTAGAATTGGGAAAGCGCTGGGCAGGAACTCAATGAGCCCTTGTGATAGTAAGGTCGCCCTCAAACTCTGGCAGCACTTTCTGTTGAATAAATGAGTTGACCCACTGAAGAGGATGGGAACCTTCTATACCTCAGGGACCCCAACAATCCTGAGTTTTGACCTCCGAGAATGATTCTCGAGTTCCTCCAATTTATTCTCTAGAACATTTTTCTTTTTGGCCGCCTCTTTGACCTCAACCGAATCTGTATTATTTGTTCTTCTAATACAGAGATTCTGGTCTCGGCCTCCTGTAATCTACTCGGTAACCCAGACATTGTTTCCTCGAACTTCTCCAATCTCAAATGCAGGGCAGCGATCTCCACCTGCTGAGCCTTTTTCATTTCCCGTATTTCTTCTAGGATCAAATTTAGCATATCTCGGATGTCTAACTTATACCTCCCCTCAGTTTATGGGCTTTGGCTGGAATTTTCAAGCAAGGTATCGGTATTCAGACTTGTACCTCCCCCTTTAAAGTCCAACTGCGAAGATGGAGTTAAAGAGCCCAATGAGGCCTTAGATGGTACTCCTATTGAGGCCTTATCTGAAGCTGTTGTAACTGTTGTAACTATAAGGGGTTGTAATGTCACTGGTTGTATTGCCACTGGATTCGCTAAGGTCTCCATCAAGGCCTCACTGTTTTTATTGGCTATATCTTGCACTATATGTGAGTCCAGATTAGATGTTTCATTTTCTACTTCATCATTCAGGGAGGCTGACGAAATGAGAGGTGTTGCCAAAACTTGAACTTGAGACTGTATTTGACTCAGGCCCATCTGACGCTGAACCCCCGAACAGTTCATTTCAGGTAATTGTTGCATTATTCCCGAGACTCTAGAAGATATTGATGCTGTTGAGACCTGTCCTACATCCAGAATTGGAGCATTAGACAGCTTGGAGTCAATACCTGAAGTCGGGGTGGAGGATTGCCGTTTTAAGGATTTTGTGGTAGTTTCCTTTATGAACATGGGAAAATCTTTCTTTTCTTTTGTACTTTTTGCATCTTTCTTCAGGCCGTCTTGAGCCGGACTTGTTAAAACCACCGGGACGTCCAACGCTTCGGATACATCCTTCGCCTGTTCAACCCCATGTTCTGTATTTTCAGTCTGCCCCTCACATTGTTGGGAGGTAGAGGTAAGAGAGCGTTCATCCTTCGAACTCTCCAAGGGGGTGTCCAGACCGCCACTTCAGTTTTGCTGGGTTTACCAATTATATTTCCATCTTTCTGAGGATTACCCATCTTTTCCTTCCCTTGCTGCACCCCCTGGAAAAACGTTGTGTTGGTCTTTACCACGTATACTTATCATTTTCAGTCACCTTCAGCTTTACTTAATCTGCTTAACTCACTTCCTACGATTTTTTTTTCCTCAATTTGCAGATAACACCCAAAATCAAAATCAAACCCTCCTCACCTCCTTTTGCCAGCCGTGTCTTCTAAATCTGATTCCTTTTTTTTTCCCCCACACACCTTGCGGCATATTTTGTTCCTACACCGCTGGCAGCTGCAGGGGGGGCCCTCTTTCCTCCACACTGGCCAAGGCTGAGGCTGTCACAAAATTTTCCCATCCCAAAATGCACTTTCAGCTGCGCCCCCTCGTCACCAATCCAGCACTGCCACCTGAAGACTACAGCCGTAATTAGGTCTTCTAGGAAATAACTACCAAAATAAACTTTCCAAGATTTCCTTTTTTTCTGTGGCGTTCAATAATCTGCTCTCTGTGTTTCTTCCCTACTCCAGAAGAGAGCCGGAGTACGAGACTCACCAGAAAACGAGCAGCAAGGTGGAGGAGCAGAGGTCCGCCACAAATCAAATCCTCATCTGCCAGATGCTGCGAAACCAAGTGAGAGCGGCAGCCCCCGCATCTGTATCACAGAGAGAACACAAGGAGAGCTTCAGCAGAGGTGCTGCGCCGCACTCATGCTGCTCTAACCGAACGCCAAACGCTGGATGCCGCCATTGCTAGGGGGGGGCGAGATCACAGGCCATGGAAGCTACACAGAGGCGTGGAACTCTGAAGCCATCCCTTCTGTGTTTTTCTTTTGGCTAAAAACATTTCCTACAAGCTTAAATAGATCACGCATACCCAAATACAAATATGTAATTTAATACTGAAGTATATCAAAACACGACTCATCTCCCATTTAACAATGCACACATTCAAAGACACATCATAACAAACTCCATGCCAATGACACACTTGCACAGACACAATAATACACAATACATCTTTAGCTGGTGCCCGGCTCCACAAGATCTTGTGAAAGAAAGGAACAAGCATTTACAATGCAATAGGTCTCGCAATTTCGAGTTTTTGAGCTATTGGCATTATAAATGTGAAAGCCTTTTATAATATTAAAAGGCACTGCCATTTACAATACCAATAGTTCAAAGTTTTGCAAAAGCAATATCTATTGTATTGCAGAGCGTGGTGTCCGTCAAGTGAGAGCGCTGCGCTCACTATTAAAGTAAAAAAAAAGAAGAAACAGAGCGTAGTGTCAATGAAGCAGGCGACGCGCTCATTAAAAAAGTTTATTGAAAGAAAATGAAACCGAGCATGGTGTCCCTAAAGGGGGCGCCATGCTCAGTATTAAAGTTTTAAAAAGTAAAAAAATTAAAACGAGCTTGTTGTCCCTGAAGCAGGCACTGCACTCAGTATTAAAGTTAAAGAAAATAGAAAATTACACCAAGTGCGCTGTCCCTAAAGTGGGCACCGCGCTCAGCATACAATTTAGAGCGGCATAGCGCTGTATAATCGCCCACCATTGTTCCCATCACAGTTAATAAACAAACAAGTGCTCACCCACTTATAAAGCAGACCATGTAAGAAGCCAAATAAAAGGTCCAGTCATCATGGGCAGTAACGAATGCAGACAAGGTGGTGCCAAGGATGGACTAACAAGCCTATTTATGAATCAGAAGACAGCATTTACGAAGGACAATGGCACAAGCCAATGACAAATATGGGCGAGAGCGAGCGGCGCTGCCAGTGCATATCCTAATACAGCATGCCTTGCAGAGTGAGCAGCGCATGCGCGCTACGGCTAGGTTCGACCTAAAAAGGGCAAAGCATAGTGTATCAGTTTCATATGTGCTTAAAACTGTTATGGTTTTATTTTACATGCTACATTGCATAAGGGAGAAATGATGCTGCCTGGTATGCCTGGTACGGAGATACATGGCAACCATAGAAACCAGGGAAGGCTCGCTATTCAGACATGAGGATGGGACGTTCCTTAGCCATTTTCAATTTATAGCAGGGCTGAGGAAGGCCTTGGGGGCGGTGGTGCTCCAACCTAGGGCATTCAAATCCCATTCATTTAGGATCGGGTCGCAACCATGGCAGCTGGGCAGGGAATGGGCAGCGAGCAAATCAAGGGGATTGGGCGTTGGGCATCTGGCATGTTTAAAAGTTTCATATGCCCTTCCTCATACTGAGGCCGGATTCCCTCCCCCTCGCTGAGCCGGACGGTGTAGTTTGTGGGACATTCCTACGTCACACGGGCACAACAGAGGGCAGCGGCCAGATGCGAATTCGGCAGGATTTGGCCAGCGTGTCTTTACAAGTTCAAAACTGTCCAGATCTGCAAATGCAGGCACTTTTTTAGCTATCTGATTCGCTGATGGGGCCCAATTTTTTTTGCCTCCTGAACCTTTTTTTCTGTTCCTGTCCAGCCCTGCAAGTTGACAGCTTAAAAGAGCTGAACCAAGAGCTGACAGTGTCAAAGGATGTGGTCGGGCTCAGCAGGGAGGCCCGTTCCCTCGTCTGTGAACTTTAAAGCCCCATAGCCAGGGGCCAATTAGTGCACTTTCTGTGCCACACCTTCACCTGAAGCCTGTTTGTAAAGACGACAGGCAATTAAAATTAAGATCTTTTAGGAGCTGCAGGGATTCTCATTTCGGTTTAATTTTAGCAAGCACAGGCAAATAACTGATTGCTGTTAATATCAGATAAGATTTTAAAAAACGATTTGGCTTCTTTAGCAAAAGGTAGACAGTGCCATCCTTTAGCAGAGCTGGCACGAAATCATAAAATGGCATATTAGCAGGGCAATTAGGGGGTTACTCTCTCTGTAACCATGCAAGAGTTGGGTACACTGGTGCATCTCTAGGCTTATCTGTCCTTAAAACGCCCTTTTTCCCAAGGAAGGGTGGTGGTAGAGTGCAAGTTGTTTGAAGTGACTTTTATCAGGTTAGCAGCAGCTTTTACGATTGCAACCATCCAGTAGTTCTTGTCCGCAGCCATGATTGTTTTTCTATATCCTTCGAGTGTATGCAAATATTCTTGTTCTACTGGCTGTTTATGTTTCTTCAATTTTGATTCTAAACCGGGTTTTCAGGTTGTTTAGCCTCATAGTACACTAGGTTATTGTGTGACATTGGATTGTCGGTTGAATAGAGATTATGGTGCCTTTAAGTACTAAGATTTAATCTGCAAAAAGTGGACGCAAATTGCAACTTTTTGCGAATGCAAAAAGATAGTGAGAACTGACCTATGTACTTAGGCCCACATGCATCATTGTGACATTTTGCACTTCCTAATTTGCGAAAAATAAGGAATCGCAAATTAAGAAGTGCAAAATGCTATGCATCATTATTTTCGGTATTCATTTGTGATTCGGTAAAAATCGCAATTTTTACCGAATCCCAAATGAATACCGAATTCTTAAGTTAATTTTCGCAATTCCCATTGATTCCTATAGGCCAAAAGGCCCATAGGAGTCAATGGGAATTGTGAGTGGCACTTTGAAAATTTCATGGGTGCAGGGGGGGGTCCAAAGGACCCCCCCATGCACCCCTGAAATGTATTTTTCGCATCATGTTTCACACACACATGTCCTAAGGACATGTGTGTGTGAAACATGAATGTTGAAAAAAAAACATTTTAAGCATTGTAAACACTTTTTCCAAATTTACCGAGTGGTTCAACCACTCGGTAAATTTGGCACCCTAATTGCGAATTTACAGTTTTAAATTTAATGATGCATTGCTTTTAAGAAATCGCACATCTGCGACTTCTTAAAAGCACCCGCAATTTTAGAACTCGCAAACATGTTACGAATTCTAAAATTGCTTCATGCATCCCAAAAAGCACTTTTGCATTCGCAAACGGCCGATTTTAAGGAATCGCACCGTTTGCGACTACAAAAATGCTTGATGCATGTGGGCCTTATTGTTCAGTTAAAAAAAGAACAAAATGCAAGGGACCACTGAATGACCTGCCTAATTAATAATCATTAGGCATTACGCAATTTGTGAACCTCTCTGGTTGGCCGGAATAGGCAACAGACAACAATCACTGTGACTGCATCCCAGAATTGAAAACCGTTTTTCAAACCAGCAATTGTTATTTAAAGGGACTAGCAGTGCTGCATCTAAAAAAGGTTTCCATTTTGGAAAACTTCAGGAAGAGCTGACAGCGATCCCCTGGATTCCTGCCTATTTCCCGCAAATCTGCCAACCGATTCAGAAAGAAGAATGGGTGCCGAAGGGGCCACTTCTTCTTTGTGAATTAGTTACTAATTCCTTTGAGGAATTGGTAACTGGTCAATGGTTTGCGACCGGAATTATGGGCGCACACCATTTATATATGAGAGTATAAATCGCAATTTTGAAGGGACGCTACAACATACCCTTCCAAAGTGTGTGCTCATTACCAATTTCTAAACCTATTTCCCAATTCTGAAATACTTTTCTGAATTCTTAAACATATTTAGTGAACCCAAAATGTTCTTTAGAGGCTGCAAACCCTCCTGTTTAGTGAATCAGAGGGGTTTCGACCACTAAAACATTTCATACATCTACGGCCACATGCATCAAAGTAAGGTTTTGCGATTCCTTATTTGCGATTTTTATGGAATCGCAAATAAGGAATCGCAACATGGGATGCATGATTTAAATCGCATAATATTTGTGATTCTGTAAAAATCGCAATTTTTACCGAATCGCAAATATTATGCAAATTCTAATTTGCAATTTCGCAATTCCCATTGATTCCTATGGGCCAAACATTGACATTTTGCGAATTTCAATTAGCGATTCGCAAAATGTTAATGCATTCCATGGGTGCAGGGGGGGGGGTCCAAAGGACCCCCACCTGCACCCCTGAAATGTATTTTGAAGAGCATGTTTCACACACACATGTCCTAAGGACATGTGTGTCTGTAACATGACATTGTTTTAAAATGCAATTTTGAGCATTTTAATACATTTTCGCAAATTACCACGAGGTTTACCCTCGTGGTAATTTGCACCCCCTAATTGCGAATTCGCAATTTGAAACACAATCATGCATTGCTTTTAAGGAATCGCAAATTTGCGATTCCTTAAAAGCAATAGCATTTTTGGAAATCGCTAAAAATAGCGAATTTCACAAAAATGCATGATGCATCCCAAAAACGTATTTAGGAATCGCAAACGGCCGAATTTACCGATTCGCACCGTTTGCACTTCCTAAATAGGTTGATGCATGTGGCCGCTAGTCCTTAGTTACCAGCAACTTTTTCTATTTAATAGTCAAACATTTCAAACAGATTTGAACAGGTGCCTCTCATTCCAGTCATTTGTCTTTCTGAATGAAGAAAATGAAGTCTCAGTAGTGACGAGTCAATATTTTTTAACAGTTCCTCCAGCAGTATTTGTCTGGATGGATCTGAAATTGTCAATTCTGGGAAAAACTTGCAAAGAATGGTGAGACCAAATTATGGGGCTCGTGTTTTGATTAATAATGCTAAAGATTGTTTCACACACTGTATCTAGGGTATGACGCTTTCTGTGAGTAGCGCCCATTACCATGTCTTTGAAACACTTGCTCGCTAGGATTTTAAGAACATGCTTGCTGTGTTAAAATTGAGCTCCGGATAGGATCTCTGAAAGTAATTTGAAAAAGAGAAGGAAGGGGACAGTAGTCATGTAGAACAAACAGTCAGTTTGTTTATTGTCATAATTAACTAAAGAAAGGGTTATTTTGATCATACATGTCCCCTTTACACCACACCTATATATTTTAGATTTGCCCGTGTATGGTTGATCATTGCAAGTGTGACAAAAGGGACACAGGTGCATATACCATATCACTAAAAATACACTGAGAAGCGATGTTACTCTCCATTAATAGTACACATTGGTGACACATGAGAAATGTAGGAAAATACCATTTAATATTTCCATTTTCTTCTCTTTCGTTCTCTAAGACCTCTTGCTTGTCACAAGTTATCTGGTTGTCTCTCTCTCTCTCTCTCTAAAGACCCATTGGAATGAATGGGGAGTCATTCCTTATTTGCGATTAGCAATTAGCGAATCGCAAATAAGGAAGCAATTTCAAGGGTGCCAGGGTGTCCAAAGGACACCCTGTAGCACCCCTGAAATGGTAATGTACACTGGTGTTGCGCACACACATGTCCAAAGGACATGTGTGTGTGTAACATACAACTTAGAAAAATGCACTAAAGTGCATTTTTCTAAGTTTTTGCTATTTACCATGTAGTTAGACTTCGCAGTAAATAGCGGCCCCAGGTTGCGAATTCGCAATTTTAAAGTGGTTCATGAATTGCATTTAAGGAATCTCAAATTGAGACTCCCTAAATGCAATTAATCGCAATTTAGCGATTTCTAGAATTGCGATTTTTGCATTTGGGATGATGAATCCCAAATGCATAAATAGCGCTCGCAAAGGGCCAGATTCTCAGAATCTGGCCCTTTGCGAGCCGATTTCGGTTTGATGAATCTGGCTGTAAGTGGTATCATTATCCAATGTACCTTTTGTATTCTCTTACAGCCACATGCATCAAGCTAAAAACCGGTCGCAAACGGGCAGATTCTCAGAATCTGCCCTTTGCGACTGGTATTTTTGCATTTGGGATGCATCATCCCAAATGCAAAAATCGCAATTTAAGGAATCTCTTAATTGAGATTCCTTAAATGCAATGCGTCAAAGTCAAAGAATTAGCGATTTCGCTACTAGGAATTGCAAATTACCATGAAGTTCAACTTCATGGTAATTTGCAAAAACTTTGTGCATTTTTCAAAGTTTCATGTTGCGCACACACATGCCCTAAGGGCATGTGTGTGCGCAACATATGTGCACAGGTCAATTTCAGGGGTGCAACAGGGTGTCCTTTGGACACCCCTGCACCCTTGAAATTGCATTCTCAAATTGCAATTCGCTAATTGCGATTCGCAAATTGAGAATGTCTTCCGATTCATTCCTATGGGCCTCTAGGCCCATAGGAATGAATGGGGAGGTATTCCTTAATTGCGACTCGCAATTTGCGAGTCGCAATTAAGGAATATTAGGAAATCGCAATTTTTTTTAGCGATTTCTTCATGCATAGCCTTTTGCTATTCCTTATTAGCGAATCCTTATTTTTCGCTAATAAGGAATCGCAAACGGCATTGTTATTGCCTGTGAGCCTTAGTCATTTCTAATTAAAACGTTTTCTGCTGTTGCTCTAAATAAAATATAAATACATGTGGTTAAAATATGCAGCCTTCACTAAATCAGTCAGACAATTCAACCATGTTTTGACTCCACTCTGCATTGCGCTCGCCAGGCACCATAGCAAACTCTCACCTAACAGAGGCAGGATTGTATATATAATTTGCCCCCTCCCCACCGCAGGCTGACAATCATGGTGACACCCAAGGATATGAACTCCGATGTTTTATTGGCTATCTGCTAACTTTGCAGTGTTTTCCACCTACCCTGTCTAGAGTTTTCAGACACTCAGGAGTGTGTTTTAGTATTTGATAGTTGTTTTAGTGCCAGTACTGCAAAGTCATTTGCTAAATTGATGACATCCTCGTTCTTTTAATTAAACATTGTGCATTATCACATATTTGCCTGCTATTATGAATGAAGAGAAGAAGAAAATAGGTCATGGTTTAACTAATCACTTGCAACGTGGAAGCTTCAGAAGAGTGCCATTAGTCTCTAGAGACTGATGACAAGCAGGATAGCAAAGAATTTGAGAGTAACAGTTTACATTGTTTCACATTGAGACATATTTATGTCTGGCTTAACACAGCAGCTGTCTGCAACACACTGTTACCTGTTTTTATACATGGCTTGGGCTTTGATTCATCAATGCTATTGACTGTTAGGTGTATCATTCTACCTCCTATGGGGTGTTTGCATTGCAAGACAGTTTTACCTCTAAAAATACACTCATTCTTCACAAATTAAATGCTTGATACCATGCATGTATTTTACACAAAAGGCAACAGTTTTTTTGTATTTTTATGGCATATGGCAATTAAAAATGTTTTGAGAAGGCTCAGTTTTAGGTCATTTGGTCTACTATATCTATTACCAACACCATTACCAACACCTTTAGAAGCTACTGCCCTTAAGAAGACTGTTGCCTTTCTACTGGGTCACTCCAAATATTTTGCCTTTTGCGCTGAATCCTATTTAAGCTTGTTAGAGAACTCTGTGCACTAACCAGTTGTGAAGTCCTTGAGCTCCTCCTTTCAACATGTAGAAATGTGCATACACCTGATTCGTTGAGGTGTCGTCTCTTAATATGAAATAATATGTATGTATGTATGTATGTATATGTATGTATAGGCATTTATATAGTGCACTACTTACCCGGAGGGTCCCAAGGCGCTTCGACCGCTGCGAAACCCTTCCTGGCTTCCCTGAGAGATGGTCCCTTAATGGGTATCTTCAGGGTGAGACCAGGCATCCCCGGCGGTCTGGTGGGGCCGTTAGTGAAGATGAGGCAAGCTAATGCCCAGAGTTGCCGAGTGTGATCGCTGATCAGAGTGGGCACCGAGGCGAGAGAATTATCGAGTCCGCTGACCCTGGTCCAGAAACCTGCCGCGCCGGGATTCGAACCCTGGTCCCGGGCCGTCCTCTGCTCTCGGGTCTGCCGCCTCTAACCAGTGATGGGAGGTTACATATTAGGATAATCCCCGATGAGGAGTCCATGCACCTGTTGTGTTCAGTTGTATCAGTTAGGAAGGATGTGCGTTGGCCTACCCCTCTAACTCTGCCCCTAAAAACATGTGCCATTGGTTCACATCAAATTGGCGTATTTAACTTACCCATAAGTCCCTTTCATATGTAACAAAGTGTACATAAGGCATGTTAGTTAAATGTCACTAGTGGGCTGTAGCACATGCTGTACCACCACTGAAGTAACAATGCACAACATGACTGCACACCTGTCAAGAGCAACATTCTGTATAGGTTTAAACTGCAAATTTGACCTGTCCAAATATCCCCTTGTGACAGGCCTAAACCTGTTTTTTGATTCTTAATAAGGAACCTCTAAGTAGGCCTTAAATATCCATTAGGCATGGGGCAAGATATTTAAAAGTAGGTTAGGTAAAACATTACACTTAAATATGTTTTTATAGTAACAATACCCTAAAAGCTATTTTCACTGTGACAGGGTTAGCTATTCCATAGAAAAGCATGGGTACACTCTATGAAAGCGAATAAAGCTATTGGTGCCCTGAAACCAGATAAAAAGTTGATTCTTGGACTTTTAAAAATATTTATTACAAATTTAATTTATTGGGAAAGTCAGGTTTGTCACAAATATTTTACAAATGGTATTTATAAAAACTACCTTTAGCCTGCCTAATGCCCATTTGTCTGATCTTCGAACTGTCAGCCAGGAGCTTAATAGCAACTTGACTAGGTGTGAATTGCACCCACAGCTGAAACAAAGGATTAAGGTTTGGGGAGAAGTTGACCTACCCCTATCAGGATGGCCATGGGTTGTGCCCAGCATCTATGCATTTCTTCAAAGTAGGCGACCATGTCACATGCAGATGTAGTAGCACCTGGGCCTGCCTCCTCCTTTTTGTCCTTCTAATGATGCAGGCTCCAATCCCAGTGTGAGAAGAGCTGCCCCTAAACCAGTTTTCAGTCTCTACAAAGGAGGAGTTGCTCATTTCCCTGGCCACACCTCTGGGTTGAGCACAGGAGCTCTGCACAAGGGCATAAAGGCTCTACCATGTTGGATGCAGGAAGAGATGGGTGTTGTGGGATTGTTTGCAGCAGGGCACACAGGAACTGCAAACAAAGATGAGGAGGGTTGGGGTTACCCCTAGAAACCTTTTGCTTATTGGACAGTGAGGAGCCAGGGCCCATTCCCATCCATAGGCTACTGACAGTCATAAATGTGACACCCCTGGACATCCTGTTCTGAATGCTACTTGACCTGTGGAAAACAGAAGGAGTACTGCTCCTCGTGTGACCTGTGAGGAAAATCTTAGAGATGGACCTGCTCCCACATGAACCCAAGAAAAAGAAGTAGACTCCAAGGGTCAGTTGGCTAACCTCCTTTTAAGCTACAGAGTAACAAAAGCTACAAGAAACCCTCATTTTTGGAATAGCCCAGCCAACCAGTTCACATTGTACCTGCCTCTGACTCTCCTAGTGGCTTCTAATGGATTAAGTCTTGACCCCTAAGTGCTAATCCTGATGTTCTAGTACTCTTGGTTGGTGTCAGAGTGTACTGCTCCTGCCTAAACCCTAAAATCTGGAACTTAGAAACTTTCTACAAACTTTTTACCTAGAGAACCATCCTGCCCAGCCAATCCAACCAGGGTGCATTGCCTCTGAGCCTGAATTTGCAATAGCTCCTATTGTGTTCTTCTCGTGATGCCAGAATTCATTGAAGCCACACCCTATATGGTTCCAAAGTGCAGCGTCATTGACGCTGCCGTCTAGGGAGAACTGATCCACACCGGAGATCTCGGGGGTGAGTAAAATATGAACCTTTGCCGCCTGAGCTTTTCCTTCCTAAAACCAATGATTGTGCAAAGAGTCCATGCAGAAACCGGAATCCGTTGATGTGAAGACCGATTGCTCAACAGCAGCCCCACTGCCTGCTTCATTTAAGGCGGTTGATGCCAGGAGATAACTTTTCTACCGGTAAAATCCTGATCCCTGTATATGACCAGCACTCCATTGCAGTTGGCTTTAACTTGCTCCCATGGTACCAGTCAAAATATCCAAATGACTGCAGTTGGCACATAAAACGTTTTGATGCTATTTTTTTCAAAACGTAAAAAATGTGCATCTTTGTTTCCTCTTATAAAAGGCTTGTTGGTTTAGTGTAATTTTGTTCATTGAAATATAGTCTATTTGTATAAATTGAAGTGCTTTTTTTATTATGTTGTGGTTATGACTTTTTAAAAGTTTTGGCTCATCTAAATGTTTTACACATTTTATTAAGTTAAGTGTGTTTGCTCTGAGCCATAGCTACCAGGTGTTGAGCTCAGATTTGAAGTACTGAAACCTGCACTAGACCTAACAACAATTATATTATTACCTATAGTAGACTACAATTCTCCCTAATTAATCTCCCACTTTCTCATAGTGGCAATATATGAATTGATGATATCACAATATTTTGTAAAAAGTTAGTTAGCAAACTGGTAAACAGTTTATCAGTTTGTTCACTATAATTACAGGCTCTGCTTCAGCTAAATTACGATGATGATGGCAAGCAAAGCTGGACTATACCTAATGATTGTTAGTGCTATGTACTTGAAATAAATATACAATGCAAGCTATTAAAAAAAATAGATTGGATGGCCAAAATGCACCCCACTGAACCTAAAGACTAATGCTGATACATTGATTGAAAACACTGTCCTCACTAATCTACACATAAACCCACATAGAATCAAGTAATTTCTGCATATGATATAATAGAAAATGGTTGATTTGAAACGCCTAAATTTTAGACCACAATTTACCCTTAACAACTCTATCAAGCATGTTACTAAAATCAATAAATCATCATTATATTGCACCCTTTCTTGTACAAAAGGCCTTCTTGTTTAGAGCAGCAAGGGCCATCAAACAGTCACAGGTGCTGTGCTTAAGACTATATACCTTTAAATAATTATTTGCAAGAATGTCCTTTTGGAATCCTTTCTTCAAAGCTTAAGGGCACATGCATCAAGTTAATTACTGGTTGCAGGCGCCATTGCGACCTGTAATTAGCCTTTTGGGATGCATCAAGCCCAAACCATTAGCAAAATAGGTAATCGCAAAATTTGTGATCACCTATTTTGTGATTGCAGTTAGGGAATAACAATTCTAAATGTAATGCAAGAAGCATTCTCAGAATGTGACTTTGAATTAAGGAATCTCAAATTATCGTCAACTACAAGTTGATGGTAATTTGCAATAACTTAAAAAACATGCACAAAATTGCATTTTTCTAAGTGGCATGTGGCGCACACACATGCCCTAAGGCATGTGTGTGCACCACATGAATAAACAAGCCAATTTTGGGGTGCATCAGGGTGGCCTTTTGGCCTCCTGGCATCCTTGAAATTGCATTTGCAATTTGTGATTACCTATTTGGTAATCACAAATTGAGAATGGTGTCCCATTCATTCCTATGGGCCTCTAGGCCCTAATAGTGAATTGCAACTTGCGATTCACTATTAGGAAATGTGTAGGAATTGCTATTTTTTTAGAGATACCTACATGCTTAGGCAATTGCGATTCCTTAATAGCGATTCCTTAATAATTGCTATGAAGGAATCGCAATTGCTTAGTTTTATGCATGTGGCAGTTAGAGCCTGATTTAGATCTTGGAAGATCTGTTCATACCGTCCCTTTTCTGTTGATTTTTACACCTGCCTACTAGGCGGTCCGCCTGCTCAATTTAGATGCTGGTCAGTCTATGGGCAATAGTCAGTTTGAGTCAGAATTTTCCTCCTGCATCGACGGCTCTATAGGCAAAAGCAACTGCTGGAGGTAGTCTAGCCAATATTTCCACCTGGCCAAATAAAGATGTGCCTTCCTGCAAAAGTAACTCTGGCTAGTAAACCTCCACACCTGAGTTGGCATTGTCAAATATATATAAGCTAGAAACTTACCTTGTTTCTTTTTCCACTTACGGTTCCAATATGAACCTTATCGTTCAAGTCCTTCCTTTGCTGCTGCTACTTGACCAGGAAGCAAATCATCACTATCATCACTGGAATCGACGGTAAGCTTCTTTTTACTTGTCTCCATTTGAATAGTCTGTTTCCATTAGTTGTGTACATGAGCATTTTGAAATCTCTCTTACAATTAAGTTTTCCATTGTGTAATGCTTATGTGTGTAATGTTGTTGTTTAAGACATTCAAATAAACACACCTATATTAAAAATACATGTTATCATTGTAAAATCTGGGGCAATCTTTCTTCATGATACTGACACTTACACAAAAGATGACATACAACAACATTCCTAATGCTCAGCTCATGCTCAGCTCATCAGGTCCTCTGAAGCAGAACATTCTGAGTGCAGTTAGCAGTTGTGACCGCTAGGTGGCGATCGCGTGCGCGGCCCCGGAGCAGCCTCAGAGCAGCAGAGCAGAAGCTGCATCAGGGCCGAAGCTTTGGGGGCGCCGAGGGCGAAGGCGAAGCGTGAAGCGACCCCTTAGGACTGGGGGAGTCCTGCCTGCCTGCCTGCCGCGTTCTGTGAGGAGCACGGAGCCAGAGCGAAGAGTGGACCGGCTGCGAGAGGCTGTTTGGCGGCGGTTTGGCATTTGGCGTTTGGCGTTTTTAGCATTTTGGGCATCTAAGTACCGGGCTGCACCTGGAGCGGGCCGGCTGGGCCGCCTTTGGCCCCACTTGGCCCCCCCAATCGGGCCATAACTCCTTGAAGCTGCCCTGTGCTTTCAGTATCACGGCAGGAAGAGAGACAGCGCTAGAGAGACAGTGTGAGTGGCGCCGAGCTGCTGTGCCGAGCCAAGCCAAGCCTGCTGAGGGTACTGGCAGGAGGAGTCCGGCTGCTTCAAAAGGCTGCTCCAAGGGGTCGGTCCCAGTCCTTGGATCACGCGACGTGACCTAACCACACCCAAAGAGGTAGGGGTGCAGCGTTTGAGGCTCGTGTTATTCTAAAACTGTTGCTTGCCTTCTGGGTTTTGGGTTGGCGGGTCACGACGGAAAACAACCACACCTACTCCCATACCCACACCCACACCCAGTCCCCACTAAAAACTAAGCCCTACGGCTAAAGACTGTATCGTCGTCGCCGCCATCACCCTGAGTGCTGGGGGTGCGGGCTGGCAAACAGAAGAGAAAGCGGGAACAAGGCAAGGGACACGAGTTTGTGGGTTCTGTGCCTGAACGCTAGCTAACCTCTCGCGTCCCGTGGCATGCAGGCAGAAGAGATCAGTGATCAGTGATCTGGGCTTTGTGAAAAGGGACCTGTGCCCAGCGACTAGTGGCCAGTAGCAGCTGATTGAAGCTCTGCCGTAGCGGAGGTTCAGCAGTAGTCCTGTGAGCCTTTCCTCAGTTAAGCTCCTCATCTATTTTGCTGCCTCGAGATGAGATCTGGCAGGGTGAGGATAACTGCTCCCCAAAGGAAAAAGAAAAGCAAAGGGAGAGACGTGAGGGCAGTCTCGGACCCAGAACGGTCACCTATTCTGCTGCTGAGCGACACCGATATCACAATTGATAGCGAGTCTCAGGCCTCCAGGAAGTGTCTTGATACAAGGGCCAGTAAACCCATTGGAAATCAACCGAAGATAACAACAAAATTCAACTACATAAAGGACGCCGGGTCAATGGTTTTTTCTAGCAACAAGAACATCACTGGGCTTCCAACTCCCCTAAGCCCACTGGTGATCATATCTAAGGGCCCCGCAGCAAATGGGGTATTAAGGACTCCTCAATGCAGTCACAAATCAACCACAGCTTCCATCAAACCGCAAACGGCAGTTCGAACCGTGCTCAGGTGGAGCCCAGTAAGGAAGACTCCCCCAAGACTGAGAGCGTGTCGCCACAACTCTGCTCCATCCAGATTTGCTATATCCACATCCAGCGTTGGCCCCAACACAAAGGAAATCGATACAAAACCAGCGGCAGAAAAAAACAGCATTTTGGGAAACCTTAACCAAATGCTTCCTGAAGCCAGCTTCAGCATCCCGTGCAGTCAAAACGGAGAATCTGCGCTTCATTTCATCAAGGGCATCAACACAGCCTTTGCGACGGAAAATCCAGGCACCTCCTTTGGGGGGGGTGGTTGCAACCAACAGGACCTACACCGTGTGTACAAATCTGAGCCAGTGCACACTGAAATCGTAACGAACACAGAAGATGCTGAGGGTGCTATGAAGGAGCTTTCCTACCTCGATTCGACGGAATGGGCAAAAATGTTGAATTCATATGGGAACTTAAATCCTGGCCCTCCTAAGCCACCAGTAACTCCAAGGCAGGACAAAAGCGAGGTCCCCTCACAAGAAAAAGCATGGGCTACCGCCCTTGATATCCTTCAAAAGTCAGCAGATGCAATGTTCTACCAGGCTGATAAAATGGACATTCAAATCAGCCTTCTAAATACACTTGCTGTATATGTTGCCAAAATCGACGAAAGGATCTCAAATCTAAACAGCCTGATTAGACGGGCCCAGGAAACTGTAGATCGCCCGCAGCAAGGATGCGATTGCTCACCAATAGTGGAGAAACTTTGTTCGCTTCCAGGTATAATGGAAAAGCTTGTAGCAGACTTAAAAGAAATAGCAAAAACCACACCTATCTCTGGGAAAGGCAGTGATACAGATTCAGGTAAGAGAGGAAGAAGCTGTCAACTCCCCACGACCTGAAGAGAATACGGTGCAAGGTGGCGGCACGAGAGGAAAGCAATCTCCCCAGGTCACTAGCAGAGTTAGTTCCACCCCTCTCTCCCCAATTGAGCAAGAAGAGGAAAACCCTGCGGGAAAAGTCAAAAGACAGAGGAAGCGGAAAGGACGAAATAAAATGAGAAGGAGCAAACAAGTCCTAAACCTCTACCCGATGTTCAACAGCCTTAGACGTCCTGGTGTCTCTGGAGACAATGAGCAAGGAAATCCCACTGACCCAGGAATAACAACGGAAGCACAACCAATTAACCAGGATGGTGACAAAAGGAAGAGCCTCATTTCCAGCTCGCCAACAGTAAAGAAACCACCAACGGTCCCTCCGGGACAATGCTTGCTCATTGAAGCAAAAGAACAAAAAACCACTACCAACTCGGCTCCCCCTAACACACACATCAAGCAGAATGAAACAGATGTGAATCATACTCCGAGTCTCGCGACAAGGCCACCTGGAGGCCCCATTTTAAAGCAGGAAGATACAGTAAATCGTGTCAACTACCAACAGGGCGTACTCCCAGCAAGTGAAAACTGGAACTTCGGTCATGTAAACAATGAAAGGCCCAATTCTGTGCGCAACGAGATCCCTTTTACGGGTCCTTTGATAAAAATTGCGCAATTGCCAATCATGGACAAAACCGAGGCAATGCCCAGGCCAAATAGCACAGTGCGGAGTGGGGACAACCTCTCTACCCTCTTCTATCCAGAATACAAGTCTAAAGGCAGCCATGACATCCTAAATCGGGGTAACATCTTAAAGCTGATACAAGCGTCAGGTTTGTCAGACGAAATTACCAATCAAGACATAATATCTGTAGAATTCATTGCACCATGTCAAGGCCAATTAAACGAATCCACAAAGATCACTTGGAGAACCGCAGAGGCAACGAACAAAATTCTAGGGGCAATCGACACCTTCAAGCAATGGGGAATACTGATACAACCGGGCAGGGAAGAGGGCTATCCACACGTTCTACAGGGAAGCTGTGGTGTTGAACATAGAAGTGTAGGGAGGGGTACAGTTTACTCCGTCCTCAGGGGTGCATGCAACAAAACTCCCACTTCTGTCCACCCAATGAGGAAATCAAAAGAAGACGGGATCACAATAAATAGGAATCAGGACGAGGTGGGTTCATGGTCATGGCTGGCCGGGGCCCTGAATACAACCCGCCTTTTACGTTGACATCCCAGCAGGGTGGACTGCCACGAAAAGATTCCTTTAAAAATCTGTTCATGGAATATAAATGGCCTTACGAGCAAACTCGAGGACAACGCTACCATTTCCTACTTTCGGGGTTTCGACATACTCTTACTACAAGAGACATGGCTTATGGCACCGCAGCACCTAGAAGGCTTTAAAACACACCAAATTCCAGCGCATAAACTGAATCGTCCAGGAAGAGGGAGTGGCGGTCTTGCAGTCTATATATCAACAAAAAATGCAGTCACCTCCTGGGACCTGCCGGGCTCATCAAATCGCCTCCAATGTGTGGGAATCTTTCTTACTTTGAACAATGGCCAAAATTGGAGGTTAATCTTCATGAATGCCTACGTCCGCCCAAACACAGCATCCAGGAAATCCTTTGTAGACGAAGTAACAGCGTCAGTAGTAAGAGTGCAAACAGGTTTTCTAAACTCAGAAATCCTACTCACTGGTGACTTTAACATGTGGTTAATGTCAGCCCTTCAAAAAAATGAGGTCACCAAATCACACGATAGCATCTGGGTGATCCCACCGCAAGCCAAGCCTGGTTGGCACAAGGACGATCCACATGGAAGTTCTCTCCAAGGTAACCTTGAAAATCTGGGCCTAAGAGCCTTAAATGGGCGTTATCCTGCTGACAAGCCACCTCGATTCTCCTATCTATCGAAAAAAGGCACTTCATTAATTGACTATACCTTCGTCAGCATTTCATTGCTCCACCAAGTAGCAGGATACTGTCTTGGAAACAGAACAGAAAGTGATCACTGCCCGCAAGAAATTATTCTGAGGACTTGCCTTACACAACACAAAAAGGTAAAGGACTTGCCATCTGAGAGCCTTACAATCAACCTCAAACGCATCAAATGCTCCTTTAAGAATCTTCAACTCATATCAGCAGAGGCTAAACAAATAATTGAGCGCCAAACATGCCCGGACAACATATGTGCCAACTGGTCAACATTTGCTACCGAACTTACTGAGAGATTCGCGAAACCAACAAAACACACAAGTCAAACTGATCAAAAGTATACGCCGCGCTCGAATTCTGAGATACTATCTGCAACAAGATCGATGAATCGCTTATGGCGGGCTTTAAAAACTGATCCAATGGATCCCATTAAAATAATAAAATTGAGAGAGGCCCGCAATCACCTCAAGAAAGCAAAACGTGAACTACGCACAAGTCAATGGAACCTGTTTTGGGTCAAACTGCAGCATGACATTAAAACAAACAACTCTGCCAGGTTTTGGCGCACAATCAATAGTGCATCTGGGCGTACATCCAAAGTTGCTTCTTCGAGCATTCTTGAAATAGAGTGGGTTGAATTTCTCTTTTCCCACTTTAATGACCAGGAACTGCTTATTAACCATCCAAATCCCCCTCACATGGACACATTAACACAAACAGAGATTGTCCCGGAACCTCTCCTGAACACTTCAAACTCCCTAAAGAAGCTAGGTCACAAAATGACACCAACAAAAGAACGTCATTCGACCCAAAGCTGTGTCAATTTTGTGACAGTCCAGAAGATCGAAATTGAAAAAATAATAAAAAAGGGCCGCAAGGATGGCGCGCCTGGTCCAGGTGGAATTCCTCAAGCTCTGTTCAAGGAAGACGCAACTTTCTGGGCTGCGAAACTAAGCCCCCTTTTTAACACATGTCTGCAAAACAACACCATACCGCCCTCCTGGCGTGGATCCATCCTTGCACCAATCTTCAAAGGCGGGGACAAAAAATCCCCAAGGAATTACCGTCTCATCGCACTCATTGACAACGAAGCAAAGTATTTTGCGGGAGTGCTGCTCAACTCACTTAGGGCATGGTCTGATGAAAACTCTATCATTCCTCCGAATCAAACAGGTTTCACAATAAACACCGGTACCTCAGTCAATCTCATGACCCTTTCATGCTTAATTGACCAAGCAAAATTCTGCTCTTGTTCACTTTATATGGGGTTTATTGACTACCAAGCGGCTTTTGACAATGTCAACAGAAGCAAACTCTGGCAGAAGTTGTCCAGACTTAACATTCCAGAGGCCCTCCTAAGAGCCATACAACTCCTACACCAGGACACATGGGTTAGAATTAAGATCGGGGACGGCTCAAGATTGTCTCGCCCGATTGCGACGGAAAAAGGCCTCAAACAGGGTTGTGTCTTGGCCCGACTCTTTTTAATCTATTCTTAGCTGACCTCCCTGAAGCTCTTAATAAGGTCAACTCCCACGCTCCCAAATTATCTGGCTTGCCGCTGACAAATCTATTATATGCTGATGACGTGGTACTGTTAAGCAAAACAAAGATCGGAATGCAAAGACTTCTGGATGCTACTTCCGACTACTCTAACGACAATGAGCTCTGCATCAACAACAGGAAGACGAAAATTTTAGCGGTGCACTCAAGGAAAGTTAAGAAACTGTCTTGGGCTTTGAACAATGAAAGCATTGTCGAATCAAATTGCCAAAGGTATCTTGGAGTCACTTTCAACAACAATGGAAAATACAAATCCCACCTAGAAGAGCAAAAAAGGAAGGGTACGGCACTCGCTTTTGCTATCGGACTAATTCAAAAGAAACTACAAGGCCCTACTCTTGCACCCACACTACAGGTGGCTCAGGCAAAAATCATTCCTACCTTAACTTACGGAAGCGAAGCATTAAAAGGATTGGACAGTGACCATCTAGACAAAATAATTACCAAGATCTACAGGTCTGTGTTCAAATTACCAAACCATACATCACCGGCACAAATTAGGTTGGAACTTGGCATCTGCAAACAACGATTGGCCAGAGCCATGTCTTTCCTCGTGTGCTGTCACAAATTGAGGTTATCAAAGGAGGGAAGTTTAGGATACCATTTGTGGGCCAGCATTGATAACAACTCATGGCGAGCAGGACATGAATACTGGTCAAACGGCTTAAAAACCCTGTGCCTAAATGACCTCTGCAACTTGCACGCTAGTCAGATGGAATTCAAAAGGCTAGCGAAAATAAGCACCAAACAATTATCAATAGTGGAAGACAAAGCCAGCCTTGCAAAAAGAAGTCATGGGTGGATGACCCTTCAATCCTATGCCTTGCTAATTCCACAGCCGTACCTTACTATATCGTTCAGTGCTCGGACGAAACTAAGTTTTTTAAAACTGAGATTGGGAGTTATTAACCTGTTGACTCATTGGCCAAAATGGAAAAGAGAACATGGAAAAGTTCAATGCCGACTTTGTGGGACCCACAAAGAAGACATTATACACATCATATGCCTGTGCCCTCTACTACTGACAGAGAGACGGGTCCTACTTAAGCATCATTGGAATAGAAACATGATTAGAAGCTGCAGAGCAGCAGTTTTGGCCTGTTTCGACCCTAGGAACACTAAATTAAATTGTGCCCTAGTAAGATTCATGGACCGCGCAGCAAAAAAACTTACTGAGCTGCCCAGAGTTTGCGATCCCCCATTGGAATAATGCTGACAAATTTTACTTGCTGTTGCTGGCTTTTTATGAATATGACTTTTTAAAATGGAAGTCGCATTTGTTATCATCTATACATACTGATTTTTAATGAATTTAACATTCTAAATGCAATCTTGAACCTTTTAAATGTTTTGTACTTGCAATGGTTTATTCTTAAATCACGCAATAAAGATTATAACCTAATGTGTTTATACAGATATGTTTCCTCATTTTATGTAAACTATCAAAAAATAAACATACGCATTCCACATTTTATTATTAATTTAAATTTACTATAACTTAGTAAGTGCACTAGACAAGGTAATTTTTTTTAATATATGCAAAATCAATGTTATTCCTAAACTGAAATAATTTTATTTAACATTTCTCCTTGTCTAGTGCATTTTCATTAAATTTAAAATATCATATTTTGTGTAAGGTGTAATGCATATTTGTTTATTTATCCGCTCATTAAGTTTAAATAAACACACCTGTATATACACTTAACAACAAAATATATATCCTTTTTTGATGCAAGTGTCCATTATCATAATGAATGACTTTACAAATAAGACATTTTTAAATACAAATTGTATTTTTTGTCATAATTACAAGTACGAATATGCAGTTCACATTTTCATAATTAAAATGTTTAAGCATACAAGAATTGTAAATGAAAATATGGTAGGACACACTTTGGAAAATAAAAATATTTTTATGAATAAATTAGATACTTCTCTCATAAATATTTGATTCAATTCATAGCATAAAAGGAGAACTAAAAGGCGTTCCCATTACAAAAGGCTGTGTTGTCAATAACTTGCCTTCTTTATGTACAGCCAAATGGAAACCTCAGAAAGGGGCATCTATTGGGCACCTCAAGGATCTTTTTTGGGAGGGCTGAGTTTAAGTTTGACAGAGGTAAAGGACAGGTACGATTTGAAATTGGGTGTAGTATGGGTAGGAGGGATGGGGAGGATTGGGGATGGGGTAGAGGGAGCTGGTAATGTGTGTGTGTCTGTATGATCGGCAGATGCATTCAGGGCTAGTGTATTTTGTGTATGTTTGGATGTGTGTTTCTTGGCAGGTGTTTTGGTTTCTGGTGAGTGTGTGCATTTGGTTTTGTTTGGTGTTGTTTTGTGTGTAGGTGTGCTTTTGAAGGAGTGTGTTATTTTGAATGAGTGTACTGTTCAAGTGCGTGTTGTGATTGTGGTGCATATGTATGTATGTCTGGCAGTTGCATGTGGGTCTGGTGTATGTTTTGTCTATTTGGATGCATGTGATTTAGCTGGTGTTTGATTTTCTGTGAGTTTGTGCATTTCACTTGGGTTGGAGTTGTTTTGTGTGTAGATGTGCTTTTGTGTGAGTGTGTTGTTTTGGATGACTGTGCTATTTAGATGGTTGGTGTGCTGCTTGTGGATGCCATGTGTTTGTGGGTGTAGTGGCGGTTGTGGTGGCTGAGGGTGCGCTGGTGGTAGCAGGTGTGCTGGTGGTTGTGGTGCTTATGGGTGTGGTGGTGCTTGTGGGTGTGGTGGTGGTTGTGGGTGTGCTGGTGGTTGTGGTGGTGGATGTGGTGATTGTGGGTGTGGCAGGGTTTTGGTGGTTGGGAGTGTGCTTGGGAATGGGGTGGAAGCTAGGATTTGGACAAAGGGACATGGCATGGGGCAGAATTTTGAACTGGCTAGTAGGCTGGGGTAAGTGAGGAGGCTATTTTTGCAAGTGCTCTCTGCATGCCAGACATTGAAATGTGTGTGGCAATCTGAAATGAAACCATTTGTTGCATCTGGCAGCTAAGGCCCTGGAGGCCATTCAATATCACAGTATGGTCTACTGAGATGCTGCGTAAGAAGCCAGTAGCATCTTCACTCAGTAAAGCACAGATGAGAGGGGCAGTGGGTGAGATGCCTGTGGAAAAAGAGACCCCACCCATTTTAGGGATCTGGGTTTGGCAAACTGGGGGGGGGGGAAGGGGAAGGGTGGAGATTGGTCTCTGGGTGGTGGGCGGTGGGCAAGGTTGGTATAATTTCTGTAGTGTTCACCATCACTAGGGACTGGTCACGTGAGGAGGCTTCCAAAGATGATGACGAGGTGTTGGCCTCTGTTCCAGTCCATTCACACTCAATGCCACTGTTTCCATTGTTGTCAGATGTTTCACCACCCAAAACACAGTGGCCTGCTGCTCCCCTGCCATTTTGGCCAAGGTCCCCTTTGCCTGCTCCTGAAGATGCTGTGAAGACACATACCATAGTTGTATTGTATCTGTGAAAATATAACTGACCATAACCTTCTTTCTCAAAACATGTCCAACTTTTTCATAATTCACCTGCTTCGAGGCTTTTAATCGTTGGTGAATTTTTTATCAATGTCTCCCACATTTAGGGAACGTCTTCAGAAACCATTTGGTAACAGTTTTGTAATTTTTCATTTTTGCTCATATATTATTTTTGATAATTTACCTTGATCATTTTCAATTCTCTCCAGGAGCAGTTTAGCACCTCTGAGTGATTCTAATTTTTATTTTTAGTAGTAAACTTGTGTCAAAAAAGTAAAATAAAGCACAAATCCCTCTGTACATTGTGTGTACAAGGCAAGAAAAGCTTTCTTTTTTAAATAAAAATATGAACCAATGTGTGTCAATATTTACTGCAATGTTGTACCAATATTTGTATGAAGTGAAAGCCTGTTTCATTTATTTGGGCATTTCACAATGCTAACAATTACTTCAAGTAACTTAAGTATTTTTCCAATGTACATATTCATTTTATGGATTCAGCACTTAAGTTGATTATTAATGTATAACGCCCTATGTATTTACTTATGTTGTTGAGGAAATTCTCATATATATATTTTTGGGTTGTTTCAAATTACTTCTACAGCATGAGTAAACACATAGGGCATGATACATTTCTAATCCACTTTAGAACAGAGCTAAACAATTTACAATTTGACTCCAAAATATCTTAATTATTTATAGATTGTTTTAGCATTGTGAAAAGAAAATTACAAATATTCTAGCTTTCAGTTTTATCAAAAATTGGTACAACATTTAAATGCAGTGATTCATAAATATATTTTTAAATTTCATCAATTTCCTGTGCCTGATTTATTTTTCCAGGTGGGATACACCAACATAGATGTGACAGAACATTCCATCTACAAAGTTCCTTTTAAGTACTCTACTATTGTTCATCATTGATGCTTTTTCTGTACATAACAAAGGACATATAAATAATGTTTTTGGGTAGGGGTTACTCTGTCATGAATGTTTTCGCGTTCCTGTCTGTTTTTTTCAAAAGTGTATGCCTATCAAATTCATTTAGGAAAAAAAAACAGACTGCCTTACATGCACATTTGTGAAGTAGTAAGTTATCAGTCAAATGTAACAGAAATTACACTCAGATTTTCTATTAAAAATGTTTGCAATATGTTTTAATTAAAAACATAGCCATTTAATCCTATGCTTCTAGTTATTTTGGCACACAGGCTCACTAGTGTTCATATATAATACTAACACACAATTGTGATGTTTGGATCATCCACTGTATCATAAGTGCATCTTATACTGTCACCTGTAATAGGGCCAATGTTACATCGTTCACAGTTGTGATGGAGCATCACACCTGACACAAATAAAAAATGTTGACCTGGTTGAAACAACTGTAACTTATAACGTCAAACAAACTTATGTATACTTTTTTTAGGGAGGCATTTGTCTGCTCAAAACACTCCTTTGATAGTGATCAGAAATATATTGGTATAATTTTCCACTAATTAATATACAAAACACATCATCATACACCTTGTGCAAAACCTACACCTTCAAGAACACTTCTTGCGTGTTGGACATTAGTCAACCTTTGCGTTGATGCCAGAATTTATTTCTGTAACAAAACTCAAAAAATAACTTGATGTTTCTGCCATGCTCTCAGCTGTCCATCAAGCCGGAGATAGGCCACAGAAAGTATGCAGGCCATTGGGGGGGGGATTAGGGTGCAGCACACACACTTGGCATGTTGGGAGGACTGGTCAAGCTCGATTTCTGCTGACTTCTTGGTCCAGCGTCATAGGTCCCATGGTATCCTGTAGCGAATGCTATACCACTTGTAGTCCCCCAGGGTCCCCACCTTCTTGGTGATGGCTTTCCAGGCCTCATTCTCCTGATGGGAGTTGACCTGTATGGATAGAAAACATGAAAACACAAAAAAAATTGGTGAAATCTTGTTTGCTTTGATGTACACAATTTTGAGAAAACGGTCACAAGCATTTTGAAAAAACCCCAGCTTTTTAAAAATGTCTTTTTAAGTGTGGCTCACTGGTTAGAGGAGGCATACCTTGAAGCAGAGGTCAGACCCAGGATCAGGGTTCAATTCCCGACGCAGCAGGGTCTGAGCCCAAGGGTCCATGGACTCGACAATTCTCACTTCGGTGCCTACTCGAATCACGGGTTCACACTCTGCAACTCTGGGCAATAGCCTGCTTAATCTCCACTACGGCCCCCCCGCGGCGGGATGCCTGGCTTTCACCTTGGGGATGCCCAGTACGGGTTATCTCACAGGGAAAAGCCAGGACGGGTTCCCAATGCAAGCGCCGAGATGCCCAAGGGTAAGTCGAGCGCTATATAAGAACACACATACATGCATACATACATACATTTTAGTAAAATAGAAAAAACATTTTTAGTAATCTGTTGAGTAACCGAATGCATTGTTGTGTCCTTAATTTTGGTAATCCAGGGCACTGTCTTCATCCAGGATGAGTAATTTGTGTGATAATGCAGATAGCAAAGATCAATTTTATTCGGTTTATAAAAAACATAAATAGACACATACACACAGACATATATATATATTGAGATGGATTTTATATGGTTTGGTTTGTTCCAAAATTAAGGGATTGTTATACACTTTAATGTTAAAGCATCTTGTACATTTGTTAAACTTAATAAGGAGGACAATGAGTTGATATTACTATTTATTACATTGTTTTTAACCATTTCTGGCATTTAACTCACAGAAAATTAGAAGTGAGCATTTAATAATTGAGAATTTTGCACATTCAAAGATGGCACTGCTGGAAAGTGTTGAACTTTCTAAATGGCCTTTTTCACCGTTAGTAGATGTATAGTCCATTGTCACTGTTGTTAATATGAGAGAGCCCTTTAAAAGATGAACACAAAGGACATGTTTTCATTGTGAGCAAGGCTGATTGAGACAGCCAAAACTTGTAGATGAAACAAAGTGAGAAATAAATAAAACTGACATAATTTCGCCATTCTGTGTAGTGCCGCTTTAATGTCCTTACAAGGACAATTATTTCCTGTTTTATATATATATATATGAATATGGGAAAATAGTATCCCCTGTTCACCTTCACAAACGTGACATCCCCATTACTGAGGACACAGAAAGGCGGCAGTCAACACAGCATACTCTCGACAGGTTGTAGCTTGAAAAAGTCTTTTTATTTTCTTCGCATTGTTTTCATTTTCATAAAAGTCAGGAGACAAAAACGACCTACGCGAATCAGCCAGAGGCCTTCGTCCAGGTTAAAGTGTATAAAGTGCATAGTGATTATAAAGAGGTTGGTTGGACCCTCCCTCTCGTGAAAAAAATGGTGTTGGTTGGTAGTTAAAGGAACATACCAATTTCTTTCTTTTTTTCTTTTTCTTGCCAACTTTATGCACTCAAGTTTTAGCAAAACCCCCTATGTTCAGAAATTAAATCACAGGAGAGGGTTGCTAGGAAGGGGAGCCCCTCAATGAATATATTCTGTTAACTTATCAGTTCTATATAAGGTGACGTACTCATTAAAAACGTATTCTGATCAAATCAATTATACGCTTCAATCCCAGTCTTATTTCAGAATGCACTTATTCTACATCCAACATCAAATTTCAAAATGTCATTAATCATTTCATAAATTTTCAGAAAATGCCAACAACTTTAACTCAATAAATTCCTCCATATAACATGGGAGTAAAGTGTAAAATGCAATTAATACGATAATATATGAAATTATTAGAGTTTCTTATGTGCACATCGGATCCTGGTAAAGTGCCAAGATAATCATGTAACTGCGCACTTCTCTAAAATATTTTAATTAATACATCCCTCCAATTTTCAAATAATGATAACAACTTGGCTCTGTGGATTCCTTCATATATCATTAGAGTAAAGTGCAATTTCAATCAAAATGATGAAATATACAGTTATTAGAATTATTTTTTTTTAATATGTGCACATCGAATCATGGTAAAGTATCAATATAGTGACTGTTAGACCTGGCACCAATGGCGTGGGTCTCCCTTCTATTTTTTGCTGTTGCCTCATGTATTTTTTTCTGGTGTTAGATGCTTTGGGCACTGTGCCACTCCTGTCCAGGCCACAGTGCAAGTGCTCCCTATTGTAAATTGATTTATTAATCAGTGTTTCCATGTTTGGCTATTTGGTTTACTTGTCAAACCTTAGTACAGTGTACTGAGTGTGCCCAGGGCGTGTAAATCCAAATGCTGCTGGTGGGGCTGCAGCACTGGTTGTGCCAGCCACAGAAACAGCCATGTAAAATGTGTCTAAGGTCTGCCATTGCAGAGCCCGCTTGCAGTTTGGTACTGTCAAGCTAACTGGGCAAGTGAACCCACTTGCCAATCCCAAAACCTTCCCTTTTCTTCATGTCAGTCACCCCATTGGTAGGCCCAAGGGCAGGGTGCATTGTAAGTATAAGGTAGGACACGCCCTGCTGTATGTGGCATGTCCTAATAGTGAATTACAGCCATTTTTGTTTTTCACTATTGCAAGGCTACCTGGTCTCCATAGGACAGAATGGGCTGTTAGAATTATTACATGTTATAATCCTAACTGACTCAGAGAACATGGTAGAAATTCGGGTTTAGTATGCCTGAACTCAGAATGATGAAATACAACTTTTAGTGAAGTTGGTTTTAACATTCTGTGTTTGCAAATACAACTTTTAGAAAGTAGGTATTTGCTTATCTAACCTTTGAAGCCGGACTCTGCTAGTTTGTGTATTCCTTGTCTGGTTTTATCAGTGACAGGGCTGGGGGATTCCAAGAGACAGGACGAGCTAGCCCAGTGGTGAATAGAGAGATCTGCATCTAGATGGGAGGGAGGAGTTGCGCCTAAACCTTGAATAGGCCTGTGCCTGCCTGCCTTCCACAATGCTGGCTCCACCTCCTGGGGAGCGGCTGATGTATTTGCCCTGCTCACTGAAAGAAGAGAAGGAGTCCTGTCAACAAAGTGCTCCAGGACTGTACTTGCCTTCCACAATGCTGGCTCCACCTACTGTGGGGCGTCTGATGTTTCTGCCCTGCACTGTGAAAGGGAAGGAGAAGTCTGGTAAACAGAGTGCTTCAGAACTGGTTGGGACTGGGCTCAGGCCCCTCTCCCCTCAGAGAACAAAGGATTTTGGGGTATAAATATTGGGACCCTGATCCCATGAAATTAGATCACTTTTGGACTACAAGAAGACACCTTTACTGAGGAGAGGAACCTGAAGAAACTGAGGAGAGCCTATTCCCAAGCTGAAGTGCTGCTTGGGGGATTGGCCTGTAGTGGTTGCCTTACTGCCAAAGGAAGGAGAAAGGAGCTTTGTGTACTTTACTTTCAACTTGTGAAGGATCAACAAGGGCTTGGAAAAGAGCTTGCCTTCTGATAAAGTCTCAGGGAGAACCAACTTCAACCCCCAGTTCCCCAGAGTTCTTTTGGAAGTGCCTGCTGCAGTTTTGGGTCTTCTGAGGAACTGCGTGTTGCAAGGAGCTGGAAGCACGACTCATTGAAGAAGAAGCGTATTGCCGTCACTGTCCCTGCCGTCACAATTCTTAAGGAGGGTGTCATCGCAGGAACTGTCGCATTGCACCGCATCGAGGGAAGCGTCTCGACACAATAAGGAAGAGTGTCACCATCGCTGCTGCTGCCATCACAACTCCGAAGGAGGTTGTCGCCGCTGTAGCTGTCGCATTGCACAGCATCAAGAGAAAAGTCTCGCAGCGAGGTCGGAGCGTATCGCCGTCGCTGTGCCTGCCGTCGCAACTCCGAAGGAGGGTGTCGCCGCTGGAACTGTCGCATTGCACTGCATTAAAGAAAAGCTCCTCGCATCCCTGAGAAGCATGCCACCATCGGAGCTGCTGCTGCCGCATCGTGGATGTCACTGCTGTAGTTGTCGCATTGCGCTGAAGCTTCACGCATCATGGGGAAAGAGTGTCGCAGTTGGAGCTGTTACCGTTGCATCGCTGAATAAGGGTGCCGCAGCTGCAGTCCTCGCATTGAACCGAGAACTTCTCACTTCCCAGCAGAAGCGTGCCGCTACTGGAAGACCTTCACGTCTTTATTTCTCTGTACTTGAACTTTGCCGTATTTCACTTGCTGCGACATTGCTTGTTGTGGAAGCGCAACGCATCGTAAGGTACATTGGCGCAAAGTGTTGCATCTTAAGAACTGAACTTAACTAAGCTAAATCTACCATCCTAAAGTAACAGTATTGGGTATTTTTGTTGTTTATGGTCTTGTGGTAACTCTATATAAAGTATACTTATTTTTTATATAAAACCTTGGGGCATATTATCAAGGGGTTTATCTCCGCTTTTTGGCTTTAAAAGCCAAGAAAGCGGAGATAAAATTATCTCCCTATTACCTAGCTGTCGCTAACACCAGTTAGCGACAGCTAGTAGGAGATAGCGACCATCTTGGGCCCCACTTTGCATGTCAGTGATATTTATCACTAATGACATGCAAAGTGGGTGTGCCAAGATGTTAGCGACTGGAAACAGTCGCTAACATCGCTATCTCCTATTACCAACTTTTGGAGATATTCTCGCTAAGCGTGAATATCTCCAAAAGCTAACACATGCCCTTGAGCAGTTCTTAGCCATGTTATCCAATGGGAGGTGGATAACATGGCTAAGAGTATTAGCTCGCTAATGCATGAATATCGCTGACTTTTCAGAGATATTCATGCGTTGCGGGCGATTTTTATCGCATTTGCGATAAACCTTTGTAATACCAAGGTTTATCTGCGATAAAAATCGCCGCAGCTTGGCGATAATTTTTTCACGCTAACCAAGCAATAGCGATAATTATCGCTATTGCTTGGTAATATGCCCCCTTGTGTGGTGTCCATCTGTGGTGTTGTCACTGGGTTACTGTATGTGGTCACAAATGCTTTACACACTGCCCTTGAGATAAGCCTGTCTGCGCGTGCCAAGCTACCAAGGGGGTAAGCAGGGGTTATTTTAGGAGTGTAATCCCCTTATCGTGACTAAAGGCAAGGGTCCCTATTTGTCCCAAGTACCTACCTGTGCCATCTAGACACCCCCAAATCTGACATTGGTGGTCAGCAGTGAGGATTCTGGACTTACATGTGTGACTCATGTACCGTGATTGGTGAACACTACTTTGTGAGTGCAGACTATAACGCAACCACATACATTTTGGTAGATTCCTTTTTGAATTTTCTATTTTTTGAAGATGCCTGACTCAGTTGTAGTAGAGAGAGCAGAATCCATAGCCTCTACTGATCTTGAATGGGAAGAAGAGAAATTAGAAAGCTACAAAGTATCACAGCTTAAGCACCTTTGCAAAAAGTTCAATGTTTCCACTGCTAGATTCAAAAAGAAGGAATGGTTCTACAAGGCGCTGAGGGCCTGGGTAGAAGCCAGGAAACCCCCTGAAATGGAGGAGGGGATGAACATGCAGAGGTACAGCAGGAAGGGCCATTAGGCCTAGGAGGAAGGAGAGTACCTTCCCCCACATGTAGCAATGCTTCTAACGAGACTCTGTCTCCAGAGGAGTTGGAGGACAGAGATAGATCAAGATGGCATAAAATGGACATGACCAAGTTCAAGGTGAATAGGCAACTGGAAATAAAAAATAGGAGGTTAGATATAGAGGAAAATAAAATACAGTTTGAGCAGGAAAACGTTTTGAGGGAGTTGGAGTTTAAAACCAAAAGTTTGGAGGTTACTCCCTCTGGTGGCAGCTTACCGTCAGTATCTGTGGAGAGTAGAGTGTATATTCCCAAAGATGTGGTGAAAGAGTTTTACAAAAATGATGATATTGGTCAGTGGTTCAGAGCCTATGAGGTAGCCATGTCTTCCCACTGGGTCCCTGAGAGAGATTGGGGAGCAGGGTTGTGGGGAAGGTTCCTTAGTGAGGGGTGGGACACACTGTTAGACTTGCCTTCTGAAGTCCACAATTCATACAGCAACATAAAAGATGCATTGATTTCTAGATATGGTTTGACCCCTGAACTCTATAGACAGAGGATCACAAAATGCAAGAAGTTAGAAAACAGTACCTGGGTTGAATATGTCACTTTCTTTTGCAGAGCATTGGATGGTTGGGTGAAGGGCAGCAAGGTTAATGATTTTCAATGTCTCTTTGATTTGATTGCATGGGAACACTTGTCTGATAATTGTTTTCCAGAGCTGCACCTGCATCTGACAGATAGCAAGCTGGCTAACCCTAGGAAGCTTGCTGAGGAGGCAGACCACTGGGTGAGCACCCGGGTTCACAAGGGTCACATGGGAGATTCAGCCAAAGGTGGCAGGGTCCCCAGCAGAAGAGTGGGCGGGACAAGGGTAAACAAAAGGAATTCCGCCAAGGACCCCAAAGTTGAACCCCAAGGGAAAGGTTCCCAGCCTCCTCCTGAGAGAAAGCAAGAGGCCCCGACAGGTAGTCCTGTTCCCCAGGGGCCCCTGACATGTTACAAGTGTGGCGACCTGGGTCATAAGGTGAATGATACCAGGTGCCGCCTGTTTGGTCAACCAGCATCTACTGGTGCTCCGCCCCGGCAGAAGGCTAGTGTAGCCCTGGGGGAGGAGATTGATGTCCAAGGTGGGTGGTGTCCCGCACAGATGACCCTTGTCTCTTTAGGAGACTGTGAGACGGTCTCAGAAGCTCAGCTGCCCAAGACCACTAAGAAATATGGGCAGTGGGTGACCATCAATGGCCAAAAGGTGGAGGCTCTTAGAGATACAGGACCCACTGTGACAGCTGTCTGGTGTTACCTGGTGTTTCAAGAGCAGATTGTCGCTCATGCATTTTGCCGAGTTGTTGCCGCCGACAACACAGAGAGCCTTTGTCCAATGGCTCAGGTTCTCTTTGAGTGGGGGGTCTCTGGTACTCTTCAGGTAGCTGTGAGGCCCGCCATGCCTGTAGACTGTTTGTAAGGGAACGATTTAGAGAGCTCACCTTGAGAGAAGGTGGAGAAGAGTACTCACTTGAAGATGGTGGGACTGCCTGAATGGGCATACGTGACCACCCGGTCAATGTCAGCCAGTAAGGGTTCTCAAGAGGACCTGGAGCTTGAGAGGGAGGCCCAGGAACCTGCCTTAGAGAGAAGTGGCGGGGCACTGGAAACCGGCCCCCGAAGTTCCCATGGCCCAGGAGGAGGTAGACCCTGAGGGGGATGCCCTGCAGCCTACCGGGGAGCAAGTAGCTGAACTGGGGGACCTGCCTGAGTTGACCCATTGTCAGCAAGAAGGAGGCCCCTCCAGGGAGGAATTCGGCTGGTGCCAGAGAGAATGCCCTTCTCTTGAGAGCTTACGGCAACAGCCTGCATAGTGAGCCTAAGGTTGCTGAACCCGTGTCAGCCCGAGTGCTGGTGGTACCCAAGAAGTTCAGAGCCTTCCTACTGGGGATGGCTCATGATGTGCCAGTAGTATAACATTTGGGGCAGAACAAGACCTTTGAAAGGCTAGTCACCCACTTTCATTGGCCCAAAATGCGCAAGAGTTCAGACACTCATTGCAGGACCTGTCAGACTTGCCAGGCAAGTGGAAAGAGTGGGAGGAAGCACAAGGCTCCTCTTCAGCCATTTCCTGTGGTCAGTGCCCCCTCCGAGTGTGTGGGGATTGACATTGTGGGGCCACTGGACGCCAAGACAGCCATGGGCTCGGCTCAGGCCCCTCTCCCCTCAGAGAACAAAGGATTTTGGGGTATAAATATTGGGACCCTGATCCCATGAAATTAGATCACTTTTGGACTACAAGAAGACACCTTTACTGAGGAGAGGAACCTGAAGAAACTGAGGAGAGCCTATTCCCAAGCTGAAGTGCTGCTTGGGGGATTGGCCTGTAGTGGTTGCCTTACTGCCAAAGGAAGGAGAAAGGAGCTTTGTGTACTTTACTTTCAACTTGTGAAGGATCAACAAGGGCTTGGAAAAGAGCTTGCCTCCTGATGAAGTCTCAGGGAGAACCAACTTCAACCCCCAGTTCCCCAGAGTTCTTTTGGAAGTGCCTGCTGCAGTTTTGGGTCTTCTGAGGAACTGCGTGTTGCAAGGAGCTGGAAGCACGACTCATTGAAGAAGAAGCGTATTGCCGTCACTGTCCCTGCCGTCACAATTCTTAAGGAGGGTGTCATCGCAGGAACTGTCGCATTGCACCGCATCGAGGGAAGCGCCTCGACACAATAAGGAAGAGTGTCACCATCGCTGCTGCTGCCATCACAACTCCGAAGGAGGTTGTCGCCGCTGTAGCTGTCGCATTGCACAGCATCAAGAGAAAAGTCTCGCAGCGAGGTCGGAGCGTATCGCCGTCGCTGTGCCTGCCGTCGCAACTCCGAAGGAGGGTGTCGCCGCTGGAACTGTCGCATTGCACTGCATTAAAGAAAAGCTCCTCGCATCCCTGAGAAGCATGCCACCATCGGAGCTGCTGCTGCCGCATCGTGGATGTCACTGCTGTAGTTGTCGCATTGCGCCGAAGCTTCACGCATCATGGGGAAAGAGTGTCGCAGTTGGAGCTGTTACCGTTGCATCGCTGAATAAGGGTGCCGCAGCTGCAGTCCTCGCATTGAACCGAGAACTTCTCACTTCCCCGCAGAAGCGTGCCGCTACTGGAAGACCTTCACGTCTTTATTTCTCTGTACTTGAACTTTGCCGTATTTCACTTGCTGCGACTTTGCTTGTTGTGGAAGCGCAATGCATCGTAAGGTACATTGGCGCAAAGTGTTGCATCTTAAGAACTGAACTTAACTAAGCTAAATCTACCATCCTAAAGTAACAGTATTGTGTATTTTTGTTGTTTATGGTCTTGTGGTAACTCTATATAAAGTATACTTATTTTTTATATAAAACCTTGGGGCATATTATCAAGGGGTTTATCTCCGCTTTTTGGCTTTAAAAGCCAAGAAAGCGGAGATAAAATTATCTCCCTATTACCTAGCTGTCGCTAACACCAGTTAGCGACAGCTAGTAGGAGATAGCGACCATCTTGGGCCCCACTTTGCATGTCAGTGATATTTATCACTAATGACATGCAAAGTGGGTGTGCCATAGGTGCTCGGAAAGATCGCTCAGCTCCTTGGTTTAGTGCTGAACTGAGACTGACAAAGGCGGACTGTAGGCGGGCAGAAAAAGTCTGGAGGGTGTCCTATGACAACAAGACCAGGGACTTGTTCCTGGAAAAAAGGCGCATCCACCATAGGCTGATAAAAAAGTCTAAGGCAGCCTATTTTGCTGGACAAATTCAGGGGGCGGACAACTCCGCCAAGGAACTTTTCGGCATCTATAAATCCCTGACTTCGGTAAATGCACCTACAGAGCCGGAGAGCTGCTCTACGGAGTCATGTGACCGGATTGCCGATTACTTCTCCGCTAAAGTAGAGAAGATCTACTCGACCTTCCCTATTCGGTCGACAGGGTCTGACCTGGAGGTAGCAATGGGGGACACAGAGACGGCAGGGCATATTACACACTATTGCACCCCTCCTCTCGAGGAATTATTAGCGGTGTGCTGCTCTGTTACATCAGGGTCCCCGTGGGATCCAGTGTCGCCAAAACGCCTGGTAGACAGTCTGGAAGTCTTGGAGCCTTATATAAGGCACATCCTCGACGTATCTTTCGGATCAGGAAAGCTGCCGGACGGGTGGAAACAGGCGGTAGTGCTCCCGCTCCGGAAGAAACCCCACTTAGGCTTCGAGGTATTAGAAAATCTGAGGCCCATCTCCCTCCTGCCTTTTCTGTCAAAAGTGGCGGAAAAGGTGGTCAATACCCAAATTATGAAGCACGTGGAAGAAAGGGGACTGCTCCATGCGACGCAGTTTGGCTTTAGGCCACGACACTCCACCGAGTCCGCCCTTCTCATGGCCACGGAACATCTGAGAGAGGGCGTGGATGCAGGCCAAACTATGGCTTTGATCCTGCTGGACCTCAGCGCGGCGTTCGACACTGTAGCACATAACATCTTGCTACAGTGTCTGAACAGAGGTGGCATCTCTGGCACCGCGCTGAGATGGATCCAAGACTTTCTCAATGGGAGAAGTTTTCGAGTCAGGCAGGGAGACTGCTATTCAAGGGGGGTGCCTCTGGGCCAAGGCGTGCCGCAGGGCTCGTCATTGAGCCCAACCCTCTTTAATATGTATGTCGCGCCTGTTGCCTCGATTGTGGAGAGCCATGGCCTCCAACTGGTCTCCTACGCCGACGACACGCAGCTGGTGATCTCCCTATCGCAGGCGCCCTGTCTTGCGGCCGATGGCTTCCGTTCGTGCATGAAAGATCTAGCCGAATGGATGGCCAACAATTGCTTGAAGCTGAACGGCAGCAAGACAGAGGTGCTGGTGGTGGGGAGAGCCCAGTCTGCCTGGTCGCCGGCATGGTGGCCTTCCTGCCTTGGACCTACCCCTACCCCGTGCCTAGAGGCGCGCAATTTGGGGGTGTGGTTTGACGTAGGGCTCACATTTGGCCCCCAGATTAATCGGGTGGTGGGAGTCTGTTTCGGGATTCTGAAGAAGCTGAGAAAGGTCCTGGACTTACTCCCGCTTGAAGCACGTCAAACCCTGGTTCATGCCCTGGTGACAGCTAGGTCGGACTATGGGAACCTGCTGTACCTGGGGGCTCCAGAAAAAAGCATGGCCCGCCTGCAAGTGCTGCAGAATGCGGCAGCGCATCTGATTCTCAGACTGCCTAAAAGGGCGCCTTCTAAGGCGGCCCTCCAGCAGCTACACTGGCTCCCGGTGAGGAGAAGAGTGGAGTATAAAGCCCTCTGCACCTGTCATCGCATCTTGAATGGCAGGGCACCCGCCCCTCTGACGAATTTGATCAAAGCGTACATACCAACATGTGCGCTTAGATCTACAGGGGGCGGACTACTGAGGATCCCAAGAATTAAGAAGGCCCGCATGGGAGGCAGGTCTTTCAGATACCTGGCGGCAACCAACTGGAACAAACTGCCAACGAACCTGCGTTTGGAACCAGAGGAGGCTAGATTCCGTGCAAAACTAAAAACCTATCTCTACACTAAATAATGGCCCGCGCAGTCTCCTGTGTTCCCTGTCATCTGCCTATTCCCACTTTCAGCGCGTGGACACGCCGGTGTGCGTAATCGCAGCGCTCTACAAATGTCCCAATAATAATAATAATAATAATAATAATAATAATGGGCAACAGATTCATCCTGGTCTTGATGGACCATGCCACCCGGTACCCGGAAGTCATACCTCTGGGGACAGTGACGGCCTCCGTTGTGGTGCGAGCACTGATGGGAATTTTCTCTGGAGTGGGGTTCCCTCGCGAGGTAGTGTCTGACCGGGGAACCAACTTCCTTTCCAAGTATATGAAGTCCCTGTGGCAGGAGTGTGGTGTAACTTACAAGTTCACCACTCCTTACCACCCCCAAGGAAACGGGTTGGTTGAAAGGTTCAACCGGACCTTGAAAGGCATTATAATGGGTCTTGAGGAACCCATTAGGCGTAAGTGGGAGGTCCTCTTACCGTGCCTACTCTTTGCATACCAGGAGGTGCCACAGAAATCTCTAGGGTTCTGTCCTTTGAGCTTCTCTATGGACACCCGGTCAGAGGACCTCTGAGTTTGGTCAAATAAGGCTGAGAGCAATCTCCCAGAAAACCTCCCCAGGATGTATATAGCTGCATGCTGGCCTTCGGGAACCAGACTAGGCGTTTCAGGCAACTCGCTGAGGCAAATGTGGAAGCCAGCGAGGAGGAGATGAAGCAATGGTATGACCAGAATGCCACTCTGGTAGAGCTTCAACCTGGCCAGAAAGTGTGGGTCATGGCCCAAGTGGAGCCCTGCGCGCTCCAGGATAAGTGACCGGACCATTTGAGGTTGTGGAGCTCAAGAGTCCAGTTACCTACTTGGTGTACTTGCGGTCTCCTAGGAACCCCTTGAGGGTCCTACATGTCAACCGCCTTAAGCCCCACTTAGAGAGGTTCTGAAGTGGGCATGCTCTTAGCAACAGATCCTGGGATGGAAAAGGAGAGTGAGCCTCTTCCTGACCTCCTGTCAGCCTCAGAGCAAGATGGGTCAGTGGATGATATTAACCTCTTTTCCACCCTGACCCCTGAGCAACAGAATGACTGCCGCCAGTTGCTGGGACCGTTTTCTGATCTGTTCTCCTTGGTTCCTGGTGTCACAGATCGGTGCATCCATGATGTGGACACAGGAGACAGCTTACCTGTGAAGCACAAGTCTTACAGGGTAACTGACAGGGTGAGGGCTTGCATCAAAGAGGAGGTCTCAAAGATGCTTGCGCTAGGGGTGATTGAGTTCTCCAGCATTCCTCTGGCCAGTCCAGTGGTCTTGGTACCCAAGGCTGCAGCGCTGGGTGCCACACTTGAACTCCAGTTCTGTGTGGACTACAGAGGGCTCAATTCAGTCACAAAGACTGACTCGTACCCTATCCCCAGAGCTTATGAGCTCATAGATCAGCTAGGGGCTGCACAATACCTCAGCACGTTTGACTTGACGTCTGGGTACTGGCAGATCGCCTTGACTAATAGGGCAAAGGAGAGTTCACCATTCTCCACACCAGATGGGCATTACCAGTTCCGTGTTATGCCCTTTGGGATGAAGAATGCCCCTGCCACCTTTCAGAGGCTGGTCAACCAGGTGTTGGTTGGACTGGATAAGTTCAGTGCTGCCTACATGGATGACATCGCAGTGTTCAGTGCCAGTTGGGCGTAACATCTGTGCCACCTCTGGGAAGTGTTGTTGGCGCTGCGGAAGGCAGACCTAACGATCAAGGCGAGTAAGTGCCAGATCGGGCAGGGATCCATGGTGTACTTGGGACACCAAGTTGGGAGCGGACAGGTGGCGCGCCTACAACCCAAGATTGAAACCATTGTGGCTTGGGAGCCACCCAAAGCCCAGACAGAGGTGAGAGCCTTTTTAGGACTCACAGGGTATTACAGGAGGTTTGACTTGATTGTTGCATCCTTGATAGAGCAGACTTCCAGGAAGCAGCCCAAGAAAGTGATTTGGACTGACACCTGTCAGAAAGCTTTTGAGGCCCTGAAAGCTGCCATGTGCATGGCGCCCGTGCTCCGGACACCCAACTTTTCAAGTGAGTTTATCGTTCAGACAGATGCTTCAGAGCATGGTGTGGGGACTGTTCTATCTCAGATGAATGAGGAGGGCCTAGATCAACCTGTAGCCTTCATTAGTAGGAGGTTACTTTCATGGGAACAGAGGTGGAGTGCTATTGAGTGTGAGGCATTTGCTGTGGTCTGGGCACTGAAGAAGCTGAGACCACACCTGTTTGGGACTCACTTCCGGGTTTAGACAGACCACAGGCCCCTCAGATGGTCAATGCACATGAGGGGTGAGAGTCCAAAGCTATTGAGGTGGTCTTTTTCCACTACAGGGTATGGACTTTGCGGTGATACACCGCCCTGGGACAGAACACGCCAACGCTGATGGACTGTCCAGATTTTTCCACCTTAGTGAAGAGAACTCCCAGGAGTTAGGGTAGTTCTTCGCACATTTCAGCTGGAGGGGACACGTGTTAGACCTGGCACCATTGGGGTGGGTTTCCCTTTCATTTTTTGCTGTTGCCTCATGTATTTTTGCTGGTGTTAGATGCTTTGGACACTGTGCCACTGCTGTACAGTGCCACAGTGCAAGTGCTCCCTATTGTAAATTGATGTATTATTCAGGGTTTCCATGTTTGGCTATTTGGTTTACTTGTCAGACCCTAGTACAGTGCACTGAGTGTGCACAGGGCGTGTAAATCCAAATGCTGCTGGTGGGCCTGCAGCACTGGTTGTGCCACCCACAGAAGCAGCCTTGTAAAATGTGTCTAAGGTCTGCCATTGCAGAGCCGGCGTGCAGTCTGGTACTGTCATGCTGACTGGCCAAGTGCACCCGCTTGCCAGTCCCTAAACCTTCCCTTTTCTTCATATCAGTCACCCCGATGGGTGGCCCAAGGGCAGGGTGCATTGTAAGTATAAGGTAGGATAAGCCCTGATGTATGTGGCAAGTCCTAATGGTGAATTACAGCCATTTTCGTTCACTATTGCAAGGCTACCTGTTCTCCATAGGCCAGAATGGACTGGTAGAATTATTACATGTTATAATCCTAACTGACCCAGAGAACATGGTAGAAATTTGAATTTAGTATGCCTGAACTCAGAATGATAAATACATATTTTAGTGAAGTTTGTTTTAACATTCTGTGTTTGCAAATACCACTTTTAGAAAGTAGGTATTTGCTTGTCTAACCTTTGAAGCCTGCCTCTGCTAGGTTGTGTATTCCTTGTCTGGTTTTGTGAGTGACAGGGCTGGGGGATTCCAAGAGACTGGATGAGTCAACCTGGTGGTGAATAGAGAGATCTGTATTTAGATGGGAGGGAGGAGTTGCACCTGAACCTTGAATAGGGCTGTGCCTGCCTTCCACAATGCTGGCTCTACCTCCTGTGGGGCATCTGATGTTTCTGCCCTGCACTGTGAAAGGGAAGGAGAAGTCTGGTAAACAGAGTGCTTCAGAACTGGTTGGGACTGGGCTCAGGCCCCTCTCCCCTCAGAGAACAAAGGATTTTGGGGTATAAATATTGGGACCCTGATCCCATGAAATTAGATCACTTTTGGACTACAAGAAGACACCTTTACTGAGGAGAGGAACCTGAAGAAACTGAGGAGAGACTATTCCCAAGCTGAAGTGCTGCTTGGGGGATTGGCCTGCAGTGGTTGCCTTACTGCCAAAGGAAGGAGAAAGGAGCTTTGTGTACTTTACTTTCAACTTGTGAAGGATCTACAAGGGCTTGGAAAAGAGCTTGCCTCCTGCTGAAGTCTCAGGGATAACCAACTTCAACCCCCAGTTCCCCAGTGTTCTTTTGGAAGTGCCTGCTGCAGTTTTGGGTCTTCTGAGGAACTGCGTGTTGCAAGGAGCTGGAAGCACGACTCATTGAAGAAGAAGCGTATTGCCGTCACTGTCCGTGCCGTCACAATTCTTAAGGAGGGTGTCATTGCAGGAACTGTCGCATTGCACCGCATCGAGAGAAGCGTCTCGCAACAAAAAGGAAGAGTGTCACCATCGCTGCTGCTGCCATCACAACTCCGAAGGAGGGTGTCGCCGCTGTAGCTGTCGCATTGCACAGCATCAAGAGAAAAGTCTCGCAGCGAGGTCGGAGCGTATCGCCGTCGCTGTGCCTGCCGTCGTAACTCCGAAGGAGGGTGTCGCCGCTGGAACTGTCGCATTGCACTGCATTAAAGAAAAGCGCCTCGCATCCCTGAGAAGCATGCCACCATCGGAGCTGCTGCTGCCGCATCGGGGATGTCACTGCTGTAGTTGTCGCATTGCGCCGAAGCTTCACGCATCATGGGGAAAGAGTGTCGCAGTTGGAGCTGTTACCATTGCATCGCTGAATAAGGGTGCCGCAGCTGCAGTCCTCGCATTGAACCGAGAACTTCTCACTTCCCCGCAGAAGCGTGCCGCTACTGGAAGACCTTCACGTCTTTATTTCTCTGTACTTGAACTTTGCCGTATTTCACTTGCTGCGACATTGCTTGTTGTGGAAGCGCAACGCATTGTAAGGTACATTGGCGCAAAGTGTCGCATCTTAAGAACTGAACTTAACTAAGCTAAATCTACCATCCTAAAGTAACAGTATTGTGTATTTTTGTTGTTTATGGTCTTGTGGTAACTCTATATAAAGTATACTTATTTTTCATATAAAACCTTGGGGCATATTATCAAGGGGGTTTATCTCCGCTTTTTTGGCTTTAAAAGCCAAGAAAGCGGAGATAAAGGTATCTCCCTATTACCTAGCTGTCGCTAACACCAGTTAGCGACAGCTAGTAGGAGATAGCGACCATCTTGGGCCCCACTTTGCATGTCAGTGATATTTATCACTAATGACATGCAAAGTGGGTGTGCCAAGATGTTAGCGACTGGAAACAGTCGCTAACATCGCTATCTCCTATTACCAACTTTTGGAGATAATCTCGCTAAGCCTGAATATCTCCAAAAGCTAACACCTGCCCCTGAGCAGTTCTTAGCCATGTTATCCAATGGGAGGTGGATAACATGGCTAAGAGCATTAGCTCGCTAATGCATGAATATCGCTGACTTTTCAGAGATATTCATGCATTGCGGGCGATTTTTATCACATTTGCGATAAACCTTGGTAATACCAAGGTTTATCTGCGATAAAAATCGCCGCAGCTTGGCGATAATTTTTTCACGCTAACAAAGCAATAGCGATAATTACCGCTATTGCTTGGTAATATGCCCCCTTGTGTGGTGTCCATCTGTAGTGTTGTCACTGGGTTACTGTATGGGGTAACAAATGCTTTACACACTGCCCTTGAGATAAGCCTGTCTGCGCGTGCCAAGCTACCAAGGGGGTAAGCAGGGCTTATTTTAGGAGTGTAATCCCCTTATCGTGAGTAAAGGCAAGGGTCCCTATTTGTCCCAAGTACCTACCTGTGCCATCTAGACACCCCCAAATCTGACATTGGTGGTCAGCAGTGAGGATTCTGGACTTACATGTGTGACTCATGTACAGTGATTGGTGAACACTACTTTGTGATTGCAGACTATAACGCAACCACATACTTTTTGGTAGATTCCTTTTTGAATTTTCTATTTTTTGAAGATGCCTGACTCAGTTGTAGTAGAGAGAGCAGAATCCATAGCCTCTACTGATCTTGAATGGGAAGAAGAGAAATTAGAAAGCTACAAAGTATCACAGCTTAAGCACCTTTGCAAAAAGTTCAATGTTTCCACTGCTAGATTCAAAAAGAAGGAATGGTTCTACAAGGCGCTGAGGGCCTGGGTAGAAGCCAGGAAACCCCCTGAAATGGAGGAGGGGATGAACATGCAGAGGTACAGCAGGAAGGGCCATTAGGCCTAGGAGGAAGGAGAGTACCTTTCCCCGCATGTAGCAATGCTTCTAACGAGACTCTGTCTCCAGAGGAGTTGGAGGACAGAGAGAGATCAAGATGGCATAAAATGGACATGACCAAGTTCAAGGTGAATAGGCAACTGGAAATAGAAAATAGGAGGTTAGATATAGAGGAAAAGAAAATACAGTTTGAGCAGGAAAACGTTTTGAGGGAGTTGGAGTTTAAAACCAAAAGTTTGGAGGTTACTCCCTCTGGTGGCAGCTTACCGTCAGTATCTGTGGAGAGTAGAGTGTATATTCCCAAAGATGTGGTGAAAGAGTTTTACAAAAATGATGATATTGGTCAGTAGTTCAGAGCCTATGAGGTAGCCATGTCTTCCCACTGGGTCCCTGAGAGAGATTGGGGAGCAGGGTTGTGGGGAAGGTTCCTTAGTGAGGGGTGGGACACACTGTTAGACTTGCCTTCTGAAGTCCACAATTCATACAGCAACATAAAAGATGCATTGATTTCTAGATATGGTTTGTCCCCTGAACTCTATAGACAGAGGATCACAAAATGCAAGAAGTTAGAAAACAGTACCTGGGTTGAATATGTCAATTTTCTTTTGCAGAGCATTGGATGGTTGGGTGAAGGGCAGCAAGGTTAATGATTTTCAAGGTCTCTTTGATTTGATTGCATGGGAGCACTTGTCTGATAATTGTTTTCCAGAGCTGCACCTGCATCTGATAGATAGCAAGCTGGCTAACCCTAGGAAGCTTGCTGAGGAGGCAGACCACTGGGTAAGCACCCGGGTTCACAAGGGTCACATGGGAGATTCAGCCAAAGGTGGGCAGGGTCCCCAGCAGAAGAGTGGGGGGGTCAAGGGTAAACAAAAGGAATTCCGCCAAGGACCCCAAAGTTGAACCCCAAGGGAAAGGTTCCCAGCCTCCTCCTGAGAGAAAGCAAGAGGCCCCGACAGGTAGTCCTGTTCCCCAGGGGCCCCTGACATGTTACAAGTGTGGCGACCTGGGTCATAAGGTGAATGATACCAGGTGCCGCCTGTTTGGTCAACCAGCATCTACTGGTGCTCCGCCCCGGCAGAAGGCTAGTGTAGCCCTGGGGGAGGAGATTGATGTCCAAGGTGGGTGGTGTCCCGCACAAATGACCCTTGTCTCTTTAGGAGACTGTGAGACGGTCTCAGAAGCTCAGCTGCCCAAGACCACTAAGAAATATGGGCAGTGGGTGACCATCAATGGCCAAAAGGTGGAGGCTCTTAGAGATACAGGACCCACTGTGACAGCTGTCTGGTGTTACCTGGTGTCTCAAGAGCAGATTGTCGCTCATGCATTTTGCCGAGTTTTTGCCGCCGACAACACAGAGAGCCTTTGTCCAATGGCTCAGGTTCTCTTTGAGTGGGGGGTCTCTGGTACTCTTCAGGTAGCTGTGAGGCCCGCCATGCCTGTAGACTGTTTGTAAGGGAACGATTTAGAGAGCTCACCTTGAGAGAAGGTGGAAAAGAGTACTCACTTGAAGTTGGTGGGACTGCCTAAATGGGCATACGTGACCACCCGGTCAATGTCAGCCAGTAAGGGTTCTCAAGAGGACCTGGAGCTTGAGAGGGAGGCCCATGAACCTGCCTTAGAGAGAAGTGGCGGGGCACAGGAAACCGCCCCCCGAAGTTCCCATGGCCCAGGAGGAGGTAGACCCTGAGGGGGATGCCCTGCAGCCTACCGGGGAGCAAGTAGCTGAACTGGGGGACCTGCCTGAGTTGACCCATTGGCAGCAAGAAGGAGGCCCCTCCAGGGAGGAATTCGGCAGGGACCAGAGAGAATGCCCTTCTCTTGAGAGCTTAAGGCAACAGCCTGCATAGTGAGCCTAAGGTTGCTGAACCCGTGTCAGCCCGAGTGCTGGTGGTACCCAAGAAGTTCAGAGCCTTCCTACTGGGGCTGGCTCATGATGTGCCAGTAGCAGAACATTTGGAGCAGAACAAGACCTTTGAAAGGCTAGTCACCCACTTTCATTGGCCCCAAATGCGCAAGAGTTCAGACACTCATTGCAGGACCTGTCAGACTTGCCAGGCATATGGAAAGAGTGGGAGGAAGCACAAGGCTCCTCTTCAGCCATTTCCTGTGGTCAGTGCCCCCTTCGAGTGGGTGGGGATTGACATTGTGGGGCCACTGGATGCCAAGACAGCCATGGGCAACAGATTCATCCTGGTCTTGATGGACCATGCCACCCGGTACCCGGAAGCCATACCTCTGGGGACAGTGACGGCCTCCGTTGTGGGCGAGCACTGATGGGAATTTTCTCTGGAGTGGGGTTCCCTCGCGAGGTAGTGTCTGACCGGGGAACCAACTTCCTTTCCAAGTATATGAAGTCCCTGTGGCAGGAGTGTGGTGTAACTTACAAGTTCACCACTCCTTACCACCCCCAAGGAAACGGGTTGGTTGAAAGGTTCAACCGGACCTTGAAAGGCATTATAATGGGTCTTGAGGAACCCATTAGGCGTAAGTGGGAGGTCCTCTTACCGTGCCTACTCTTTGCATACCGGGAGGTGCCACAGAAATCTCTAGGGTTCAGTCCCTTTGAGCTTCTCTATGGACACCCGGTCAGAGGACCTCTGAGTTTGGTCAAATAAGGCTGAGAGCAATCTCCCAGAAAACCTCCCCAGGATGTATATAGCTGCATGCTGGCCTTCGGGAACCAGACTAGGCGTTTCAGGCAACTCGCTGAGGCAAATGTGGAAGCCAGCGAGGAGGAGATGAAGCAATGGTATGACCAGAATGCCACTCTGGTAGAGCTTCAACCTGGCCAGAGAGTGTGGGTCATGGCCCAAGTGGAGCCCTGCGCGCTCCAGGATAAGTAACCGGACCATTTGAGGTTGTGGAGCTCAAGAGTCCAGTTACCTACTTGGTGTACTTGCGGTCTCCTAGGAACCCCTTGAGGGTCCTACATGTCAACCGCCTTAAGCCCCACTTAGAGAGGTTCTGAAGTGGGCATGCTCTTGGCAACAGATCCTGAGATGGAAAAGGAGAGTGAGCCTCTTCCTGACCTCCTGTCAGCCTCAGAGCAAGATGTGTCAGTGGATGATATTAACCTCTTTTCCACCCTGACCCCTGAGCAACAGAATGACTGCCGCCAGTTGCTGGGACCGTTTTCTGATCTGTTCTCCTTGGTTCCTGGTGTCACAGATTGGTGCGTCCATGAAGTGGGCACAGGAGACATCTTACCTGTGAAGCACAAGTCTTACAGGGTAACTGGCAGGGTGAGGGCTTGCATCAAAGAGGAGGTCTCAAAGATGCTTGCGCTAGGGGTGATTGAGTTCTCCAGCATTCCTCTGGCCAGTCCAGTGGTCTTGGTACCCAAGGCTGCAGCGCTGGGTGCCACACTGGAACTCTAGTTCTGTGTGGACTACAGAGAGCTCAATTCAGTCACAAAGACTGACTTGTACCCCATCCCCAGAGCTTATGAGCTCATAGATCAGCTAGGGGCTGCACAATACCTCAGCACGTTTGACTTGACGTCTTGGTACTGGCAGATCGCCTTGACTAATAGGGCAAAGGAGAGTTCACCATTCTCCACACCAGATGGGCATTACCAGTTCCGTGTTATGCCCTTTGGGATGAAGAATGCCCCTGCCACCTTTCAGAGGCTGGTCAACCAGGTGTTGGTTGGACTGGATAAGTTGAGTGCGGCCTACATGGATGACATCGCAGTGTTCAGTGCCAGTTGGGCGTAACATCTGTGCCACCTCTGGGAAGTGTTGTTGGCGCTGCGGAAGGCAGACCTAACGATCAAGGCGAGTAAGTGCCAGATCGGGCAGGGATCCGTGGTGTACTTGGGACACCAAGTTGGGAGCGGACAGGTGGCGCGCCTACAACCCAAGATTGAAACCATTGTGGCTTGGGAGCCACCCAAAGCCCAGACAGAGGTGAGAGCCTTTTTAGGACTCACAGGATATTACAGGAGGTTTGTGAAGGGGTATGGCAACATTGTTGCATCCTTGATAGAGCAGACTTCCAGGAAGCAGCCCAAGAAAGTGATTTGGACTGACACCTGTCAGAAAGCTTTTGAGGCCCTGAAAGCTGCCATGTGCATGGCGCCCGTGCTCCGGGCACCCAACTTTTCAAGTGAGTTTATCGTTCAGACAGACGCTTCAGAGCATGGTGTGGGGACTGTTCTATCTCAGATGAATGAAGAGGGCCTAGATCAACCTGTAGCCTTCATTAGTAGGAGGTTACTTTCATGGGAACAGAGGTGGAGTGCTATTGAGTGTGAGGCATTTGCTGTGGTCTGGGCACTGAAGAAGCTGAGACCACACCTGTTTGGGACTCTCTTCCGGGTTTAGACAGACCACAGGCCCCTCAGATGGTTAATGCACATGAGGGGTGAGAGTCCAAAGCTATTGAGGTGGTCTTTTTCCACTACAGGGTATGGACTTTGCGGTGGAACACCGCCCTGGTACAGAACACGCCAACGCTGATGGACTGTCCAGATTTTTCCACCTTAGTGAAGAGAACTTCCAGGAGTTAGGGTAGTTCTTCGCACATTTCAGCTGGAGGGGACACGTGTTAGACCTGGCACCATTGGGGTGGGTCTCCCTTTCATTTTTTGCTGTTGCCTCATGTATTTTTGCTGGTGTTAGATGCTTTGGACACTGTGCCACTGCTGTCCAGTGCCACAGTGCAAGTGCTCTCTATTGTAAATTGATGTATTATTCAGGGTTTCCATGTTTGGCTATTTGGTTTACTTGTCAGACCCTAGTACAGTGCACTGAGTGTGCACAGGGCGTGTAAATCCAAATGCTGCTGGTGGGCCTGCAGCACTGGTTGTGCCACCCACAGAAGCAGCCTTGTAAAATGTGTCTAAGGTCTGCCATTGCAGAGCCGGCGTGCAGTCTGGTACTGTCATGCTGACTGGCCAAGTGCACCCGCTTGCCAGTCCCTAAATCTTCCCTTTTCTTCATATCAGTCACCCCTATGGTAGGCCCAAGGGCAGGGTGCATTGTAAGTATAAGGTAGGATAAGCCCTGATGTATGTGGCATGTCCTAATGGTGAATTACAGCCATTTTCGTTCACTATTGCAAGGCTACCTGTTCTTCATAGGCCAGAATTGACTGGTAGAATTATTACATGTTATAATCCTAACTGACTCAGAGAACATGGTAGAAATTCGAATTTAGTATGCCTGAACTCAGAATAAATACATATTTTAGTGAAGTTGGTTCTAACATTCTGTGTTTGCAAATACCACTTTTAGAAAGTAGGTATTTGCTTGTCTAACCTTTGAAGCCTGCCTCTGCTAGGTTGTGTATTCCTTGTCTGGTTTTGTGAGTGACAGGGCTGGGGGATTCCAAGAGACAGGATGAGTCAACCTGGTGGTGAATAGAGAGATCTGGATTTAAATAGGAGGGAGGAGTTGCACCTGAACCTTGAATAGGGCTGTGCCTGCCTTCCACAATGCTGGCTCTATCTCCTGTGGGGCATCTGATGTTTCTGCCCTGCACTGTGAAAGGGAAGGAGAAGTCTGGTAAACAGAGTGCTTCAGAACTGGTTTGGACTGGACTCGGGCCCCTATCCCCTCAGAGAAGAAAGGATTTTGGGGTATAAATATTGGGACCCTGATCCCATGAAATTAGATCACTTTTGTACTACAGGAAGAAACCTTTACTAAGGAGAGGAACCTGAAGAAAATGAGGAGAGACTATTCCTAAGCTGAAGTGCTGCTTGGTGGATTGGCCTGCAGTGATTGCCATACTGCCAAAGGAAGGAGAAAGGAACTTTGTGTACTTTACTTTCAACTTGTGAAGGATCTCCAAGGGTTTGGAAAAGAGCCTGCCTCCTGCTGAAGTCTCAGGGACAACAGACTTCCAACCCCAGCTCCCCAGAGTTCTTTTGGAAGTGACTGCTGCTGTTTTGGGCCTTCTTAAGAACTGTGTGTCTCAAAGAGCTGGAAGTGCGACTCATCGAGGAAGAAGTGTGTCCCCGTCGCTGTGCCTGCCGTCGCAACTCTGAAGGAGGGTGTTGCCGCTGGAACTGTCGCATTGCACCGCAGCGAGAGAAGAGTCTTACAACGAAGAAGAAGGGTGTTGCCATCAGTCCTGCTGCTGTCACTACTCCGAAGGAGGGTGCTGCTGCTGTCGCATTGCACCGCATCAAGAGAAGAGTCTTGTAACGAGGTCGCTGTGCCTGCCATGAACTGTCGCACTGCACCGCATTGAAGAAAAGCGCCTCGCATCCCAGAGAAGCGCGCCACTGTCGGTGCTGCTGCCGTCGCATCGTTGATGTCGCTGCTGTAGTTGCCGCATTTTGCGGAAGCTTCATGCATTGTGGGGGAAGAGTGTCGCAGTTGGAGCTGTTGCCGTCGCATCACTGAATAGGGGTGTTGCCGCTGCAGTCCATGCATCGAACCGAGAATTACTCGCATCCCTGGAGACGCGTGCCGCATCTGGAAGATCTTCACGTCTTTTTTTCTTTGTACTTGAACTTTGCTGCATTTCCCTCGCTGTAACATTGCTTGTTGTGGAAGCTCAATGCATCGTAAGGTACATTGACGCAAAATGTTGCATCTTAAGAACTGAACTTAGCTAAGCTAAATCTACCATCTTAAAGTAACAGTATTGTGTATTTTTGTCGTTTATGGTCTTGTGGTAACTCTATATACAGTATACTTATTTTTGATATAAAACCTTGTGCGTGTCCATCTGTAGTGTTGTCACTGGGTTACTGTATGTGGTCACAAATGCTTTACACACTGCCTCTGAGATAAGCCTGTCTGTGTGTGCCAAGCTACCAAGGGGGTGAACAGGGGATATTTTAGGAGTGTAATCCCCTTATCCTGACTAGAGGCAAGGGTCCCTATTTGTGACAAGTACCTACCTGTGCCAACTAGAGACCCCCAAATCTAACAGTCACATATTTGCTTGCATATGATTCAAGTTTATCACTGGGGGTCAATATTAGTCAAACAAAATAGCCATTAGTAGCTCCTTCTCCTCTATTAAAAAGTGCAATATTATATATATATATCTATAGAGTCCACCCAGATCCTCCGAAATATGTAACATGGCCAGCCTCGGAGAGGATGGAACCTTCCACCTCAAAACCTCAGATAGTCATACAAACACCCCCCTTCAGAACCTCAACAGTGTTGGGTGGGACCACACAGTGTGCAGGAAGGTAACCTCCATAGACCCACAACATGAACAATGCGGGGATGTAATGAGCTCAGCACGCCACAGTCGGTGCCTAGTGTAATAGGCTCTTTGTAGATATTTAAACTGGATAAGTTGCAGGCGGGCCGCAATTACTGCACTGCGCGGAGATCCCAGGGCCTCTACCCAGTCATCTTCCTCTAAGGAACCCAGATCCTGCTGCCATGCCTCTCTAGTTTTATGTAATGTGGTAGGTGTGTTATTGCTAAGTGTACAGTAGATTTTGGTTATCTTATGGTCTCCCAACTCCCCCATAAAGACCTTTGCCTCAACAGGGTTAAATTCGGGTATCTCCATTAGATGTGATATGTATAGGGTAAAGGCATGTCTGAACTGAAGATATCAGTAGAATTGTGTGCGGGTCATATCCTACTGTGTTTGTCTGTCAAGAAAGGATTTAAGGGTGCAACCATGTACAACTGTCTCCACCGTGTCTGTTCCAATGGATTCCCAGCCCCGAAAGACGGACAATTGTGCCAGCTGTGATAGCTGTCCGTTGTTCCACAGTGGAGTTTCCCTGGTAAGTCTCCCCACCAACCCATCAGACGAAGCGCAGACTTCCAGTTCTTAAAGACCGTGGCCATAGTGGCACCCCTTAAGCAGCTCAGCTGAATAGAGAACCATGTAAAGGGCATTGTCTCCCAGCAGCCAATGTTCCACGGCATATGCTGGGTCTCCTTGGTCGCCGTACCACCAGTCATCGAGGACGAGGAGGTGTTAGGCCATGTAGTATGCTTGGACATCTGGGGTGGCCACTCCACCGGAGTATGTAGACTGGAAGCAGATCCTCAGGACTACCTGTGACGCATCACCCCCCAAAGAAAACCGGCTAGAATAGCATTTACTTGGCGGAACCACAATGGCTTTATTAGATAGGGATGATTCTGTAATTGATATAGGAGACGAGGTAGGAAAATCATTTTAAAAATGGGAGACCTGCCTAAGAGAGATAGGGGAAGGTGAGACCATACGCTTGTCTGGTTTCTCACTTGTATCCACAGGGAGGCGAGGTACTTGTTCCATGCCAATGTCTGAGATGTTGAGAGAAATACGCCCAAGTACTTAAAGACATCTAGGACTACCACTACCTCCTGTGACCAATCGCTCAGCTGATCACCGCACCGCTGCAGCCATAAAAAGGATTTTCCCCGATTCATATAAAGGCCGGAGGTCTCACCAAAGATCTGCATAATGAGAAGAAGGTGCGGCCCAGTCCGATCGAGATTTGTGAGAAAAAACAAGGCATCATCAGCACAAAGTGCTATGCGATTGGAATCTCCCGGTGCCTATTCAAAACCGGCATTTGTGTGTCTATTCGAATCCAAGCCACAAGCAGCTCCATGGTGAGCGCAAAAAGATAAGGGGAGAGTGGGCAACCCTGGCGCATCCCCCGCCCGATGGGAAAATGTCTGGAAGCCGAGTCGGCCACTTGGACTGAGGCAGTTATATCTCTATACAGCAGGTGAAAAAGATTCAGTAACCGGGGGCCAATGTGTAGACGGTCAAGCAAGGCAAAAAGATACGTCCAACAAAGGGAATTGAAGGCCTTATTCATATCTGCGAGGAGGAGCGCGGCTCTGCTCCCAAGTCTATCAACTGGGGCTGTAGCATTATGTGCATTCCTGATGTTATGAATCATGGTACGGCCAGGCATACAGCCTGCCTGATCTGGGTGAACCATATCCATAATATGCGGTACCAAGCGGTTAGCGATCACCTTGGCCAAAGGTTTGGCTTCCACATTGAGCAAAGTGTTCAGTCGGTAGGACTAATATTGTTCTGGAGGATGACCCGGCTTCTAGGACACAACAGTTTCTGCTTGTCGCCAATCTGGTGCGAGACCATCACTCTTCACGGAAGCCTCAAGAGCCACCAGGTAAGGTTTTAACAGTTGCGGGTGATCTTTCTGGAAAAATTCGCAGGGGAAGCCATTTGGGCCTGGCGCCTTTCCCCCGCATATCTAGCAGCGCAGTCAGCAGTTCTTCTTCCGACAGAGCTGCATCCAACGTGTCTCGCACCTTATCGGATAGGGCCCGGGGGAGAAAGTCATTGATGAATTTCTGAACGAGTTACGCAAGGAGAACTTCATGGGGAGCATATAAGTCTGCGGAATACGAGGCAAAGCAGTCAGCAATGACGGACTGGTATGTAGCAGTAGTTCCATCTGGACCGCATATGCACAGGAGCGCCTGAGGTCGCAGCATCTGTTGACACAGATGATGCAACAAGGCACTAGATTTATCTCCCCACTGGTATATCCGGCTACGTGTGGTGAGCCAATAAAGCCGGGCCTCGTCTAGGAGCTCTCTGGCGTATGTCTGTTGTACTTCAACAGTTGTCTGCATGCGATATGTCCCTCTGTGTCCCTACCTGCGCACTCCAGATCGAGAAACTGGGCCTTAATTTGTAGTAATTTGTCGCTGTGCTATCGGCGTGTCACAGTACAGAAGGCAATATTCACTTCCCTGAGACTGGGCATCATTGCCTCCCATTGAATGACTGGGGATTCCACTGTGCCTGTGTTTAGTAAAAGATAGTCCACTGGGGATTTATGAATATGTGATTTATAAACATATATAAACATGAAACTAAATTGCTCATCAACTTAACAATAAACAAGTAGAAAAAGTGCCTTACAAGTAATTGCTTTCGAAAACTACTAGTACAGAATAAAAAGAGTTAACTTCATTTTTTTTTATGGAATGCTAAATGGTGAATAGTTGACATTTCTTTTGATCAATGAAATATGCTGCAGAAGTGGAAATATATATTTTTTATTAAAAGCAGTCAATCTAGGTTTTGCCATGGAGGCCCTTAGATTACCCATTCATCTTTTTGGGTGTGGCCAAGTGCTTTAAAAAAAATAGTAATTCATTAGTTCTTAGATGATTCCTCCCATCACACTGAAGCCTTCAGTGACAGGGCAAGTCTTAATTTCATGCTTTGCGCTACTTCTCAACCTCTAACCTGCAAACAAACATCACAACATCATAAAGTAACTGTTGCAAGTTAGAATTTGAAAATTCAGTCATGAACTAATAATGCACATTTTTATCAAGCAGAGGTAAATCACAAAATGCTGAAAATGGGGAGTCGAAATTCTTGAACCCAACTTTCATGTTCTATAAAGCCAAAGTAAATTTCCTTTAGTGGAATCTCTTCAAAGAACTTCATAGGGTGCAATAACAGTCAAGACAACTTTACCCTGGACCCATATTCCTGACAGCAACTCGAACCATCTATCAACCAAGCTCTCAATGTCCACAATTAGGAGCTTTTACCAACTAAGTCAACTGCATGAATAGCAGTCAGTAATTAATTTGTGCTGGTGGTTGCAGGTTTACCCCACCATCACTTATGTTTCTCTCATCAGATTTTGACCTAGACCAAAGGAGACAAAAACAAAAAATGGGAAAGAAGGACAAAGAGAAAGATGGATAAAGAGTACTAAAGAAATAAAATAAGGAAAGCAGGGCTTGCCCACGAACAAAGATGCCAGATTCTAAATTGGGCCACTTCAGTAGTATGTTCACAGAGAAACCTTAAGCCCATTAAGCAGGACTTAACTAGTGTTGTCATCCAATTAGACAAGAGGCGTCTAGGGTACTTTAAAGCACTTTTGTCAATCTTGGATGAACTGGTCTACAACCATGTCCTATTGCCTGAACCAATGTTGAAACAAGGACAGATTACACTTTTTCATATAAATAACAAGCCTCTTTTTGCATTTTTGACAGATGGAATTTTGGGCTTTAGCACTCACTTCCCACACATGCTACCCCAAACTCAAAGCTGGAAAGGTCACAATACCAATATGGGCTCCATGCAGAACCCACACAGAGTAGTAGAATGAAGTGTCATAGAGGGGACAAAAGAACCACCATTATGTTTTCACATGGTAGAGAACTTCACCAGAATACCAGAAAAAGGATTTTGCTCAGTAGATAATAATACCATTAGTTAACCACCTGCCAATCATCTTACAGTTATTGATGCTATGAAGTCATGGCATATAAAGAGCTTTATCTATACCTCATCATCGTATGCCACAGAATCATACCCATTACAAAACCATATACCAAAGAAGAATACTGGCTTTGTCAGGGTTCCTTCCACAGCTCACCTCTCTTGACTATCACAATATACAGGCATTACTCATATCATTCTTCCCAACACTTATGAATGAACAAACGTCTTCTACCCTGACTAGTGACCATATTACATGCTGTTGGTAATAGTTAACTGCAGCTGGTGCTCCCCGGTTTGTTTGAAAAGACTTGATAACTTTTACAGAGGTTTAACCTTGTAACACAAGGCCAGAATAAGCATCAAGCAACTGATATAAATGGCCTCAATGTGAATCTTCCAGAAGACAGCTCTCATCAAATGAACCCCCTGCACCTGTTCCTTGCTATAAGCAATTAGAATGTGAACTTTGTGAAGATCCTAAAACAACTTCAAAAAGACAGCCTCTTCAAATGAATCACCTGCACCTGTTCCTTGCTATAAGCAATTAGAACGCAACCTTTGTGAACATTCTAAAACACCTTCTAGAAGACAGCCTCATACAATTAATCAGCTGCACCTGTTCCTTGCTATAAGCAATTAAAATGCGGCCTTATGAACATTCTAAAGCACCTAGAAAGCAGCCTCCTCAAGGTAATTATCTGCACCTGTTCCTTGTTACTAACAATTAGAATGTGACTTTAATGAACATTCTAAAGCAGTCTTATTTAAAGACCATCCACACTTTTCCCCTTCACTTAGCCTCTTCACCTGCCACTTACTTGTTTCCAGGCTTCCAGCTGGCAAAACAGAGTCAGTTCTCTTGATCCTCCCGCTTCAACCTCAACACAAAGAATGTCCTGCATTAGTCTTAACCCTGGAAGGAAAAAAAAACAAGAAGAAAAGGAGAGACACATTAACAGACTTGATTTTACTATGCATCAAGCTCAGCCACAGCATAGTGCTGCAAACAAAGGTAACCAGTGTTTTTGTTCAACTCGTATATACTGTTGGCATGACTCTGTCAGAGAGGGCTTGGGTAAAGCTAACTCAGTCAAGATTTGCTTGTGGGTTTGATGCAGAAATAATACTCACTATAGTTTCATAAATGTTGACAATGGAGTCTCTAAAAAAATCTAAATGAAAACAAAACAACAACAAAACTAAAGGTTGGTTGAGATTTGAACAACTTTTGTGAGGTGATACCTTAAGAGATAGAGTTAATACTAGCTAAAGCCTTATTATATGTTTGATTGTAGGTACCATATCTGCTGGTACCGTTCATCAGACTGGTGTGAATGCCTGCTGTAGTGTTACTGTTGAGTAGACGAGCCACAGCATCTTTGACTCTACAGGCTCTCCCCATCCCAACCTCCTTCCCCTGGGATTTGCCACCGGAGCAGTGTCTCCACCTGTTAACCAAGCGCAAGTCATGGGAGGATTTGGGAACTAGTGTTGCAGCCCCATTGAATCATCTGGGATCCAGGTAGGTGACTTATGACAGGCTTTCAGAACCAGCCAGAATCACCAATAGATCTAATTTGAGCTTTACCAATACCTCCAACTACCACCCAATCATGCACCTGCCTCTCCCCGCATCAATCTGTGAAAAAATCATGAATATGGAATTATCTAAATATATTCAGGATAATCATTATTTAGACACTACCCAGTTTGGTTTTCGACCAGCACACAGCATGGAAACTGACCTGGTCAAAGCAGCAGAAGAGGTAAGGATGGCAGCGGACAAGGGGGGGGGGGGGGGGTTCCAAGTCATGATCCTATTGGACATATAGGCCACGTTCGACAATAAAACCCTCATCCACTGTCTAGCAGAAATCACGGTGAATGGTAAAGCTCTGGATTTGCTTATCTCTTTCCTCAAAGATACAATACAATCGGTATCTTTAGGGAAATATGAATCTACCCTTTTCTCCTTATTGTACCACATCTCTCAAGGATCATCTTTGAGCCCCGTCCTTTTTAATGTATATGTGGCCAAATTGGCCTCACTTATTAAAAGTTTCAATTTGGAGGTAGTGTAATATGCTGACAATACCCAATTGATCATTTATGCAGCTAACAATGACTCTTCTGGCCCTCAAAGATGTCGGAATTATATTGAGGCTGTTGGTAGTTGGATGAGTAGACACTGCCTGAAACTAAATTCAGGTAAAACTGAGATTATTGTTTTTGGGAAGCCTTCTCCTACTTGGTCTCTTAATTGGTGGCCGGAGCATCTTCCTCATCCTTCTTCCTGTCACTAAAGCTAAAAACTTGGGAGTCATCATTGATGACAACCTTAATATGGACGTCAAAGTTTTGGCTGTGATCTCTTTAGCCTACTATATTTTAGAAACGATCAGGAAAATCCTCCCCTTTATTCCCGACAGCTATACGAAAGATCCGATCACTGCACTAGTCCTATCTGAATTGGACTATTGCAACAGTCTCTACCCAAATATCCAAGAGAAACATATGAGACAGCTGCAGCTGGTTCACAGTGCTGTGGCTAGAACGATCCTTAAGCTTCCTAAGTATTATTCTATCGCCAAAGGACTACGCAAGCTACACTGGCTGCCCATGCGCAGCAGTGCAAAATTTAAAGCCCTATGCCTTGCGCATGAAGGCTTGCACAACACTGGACTGGAATTTCTTAGATCAGCTTTTAAACAGTACATCCCCAACAGAGATCTCCGTTGCACTAACTCCAACATTTAAGCTGTTCTAAAAATTAAAAAAGCTCACTTCAGTGGCAGAAGCATAATTTCTGGTACTGCCATACTATGGAATGGTCTGCCATCTCATATAAGAGCCATCCGTTATCTGCTGACTTTCAGGAGGGAGATTAAAACTTGGTTATTTAAACTCAAAGGGGCAGATTTGCGACGCAACTCCTGCAATGTACAGAGGCCACCCATACATAACGTGGTACATCACTCCTTACGCCTGCTCCAAGCAGGCATAAGGATTTGACGCAGCAGCCTCGTAAAACTGACTCAGTGAAATCTTGTAGATTTCACTGCGTCAGTTTTACGGGGCTTTCCTACGAGGGAACGCCCACCCTGCGACAGAACGCCCACATGAAACCTGACGCAGGTTTCATGTGGCCCAGGGCTTTACAACGTGACGCATCTGCCTAGATGCGTCACGTTGTAAATAGGTCGCAGGGATGCGCCACGTTTCCGCGCTGTTGCGTCACACAACGGCGGCGTAAACGTGGTGCAAGTCCGTCATAAATCTGCCCCTAAACCTTTTTTTTCTTTTTTCTTTCTAGCCTGCTCTCTCTCAGATATCGCCAAGACACCCTTGGGTATACGCAAGCTTTAAATATTCCCTAACATAACATAACATAACATAATATCTCAGTACCATAGACATCACCTGGCCAGGACCAATAGAATATGCAGGAGGCAATTTTTCAGAACAATGAAACAATCACCACAATGTTTCACTTATGCAGTCCTAGGCCTGCAACAAGCAGCACAATTCAAGTCTGAGTATACATCTACAGCTATTTCAGCTTCACACCCAGGTTATGACAAATAATCTTAACTACTTTCAACTTGACAGCCTTAGCCAATGCTTCTGACAGATGCTATCCTGTTAGATAAAGTAATGCAGCACCAATGTACATGTACAACATCACCTTAAAAGTGCAGCACACCTTGAAGATGGCATGGCTTTCCATCCCAAATCATTTGTTCTGTACACAGATTAAAGCACACAGAGAAATATAAACTATAGAGCCTGCATCTCCATCACCATAAGTGATTCCAGAGGTCACCCCAGTCCTCATAGCATCCATATCACAATAGCAAGTTGCAGTGTACATGTGTAAGATGGCTTATGGAATCTATCTTCCATAAACAACCGAAAGACTCACTGGGGCATAATATCAAATGACATATCCTCTCAAGAAGTGTCAAGAACAGACACCAGCTCTCATAAAGGTCTCTGGGACTGCCACATAAGTGTTCATTTACATGGTGGAATAGGACAACTATATGGGTTCCACAGCCACAAGGAAACAAACTAAAGGAAGATATACAGTTGGTGCTTAAGACTAGGAGAACACAGGCACAATAGGCACAAGGATCAGCCTTCTTGTGCTTATGAGCATATTTTCATTAATTTTTGCTTTTAAGTTCTGTAGAGGGTAGTGGGTTTATAGGGGACTTGGGTGGGCAGTATTTTAATTGTAATTAAGTAATGATATATTTTTATTTATTGGTATTCATAATTACATTATTTTTAATTATTAAGCATTAACAATTAAATATTTCAATTGTTAATTACATTTTTTAATTGGCAATTAATGTTTTTAATTGGTAATTAATTATTTTAATTGGTAATTAATGTTTTCAATTGGTAATTTATTTCTTTAATTGGTAATTGTTATTTTTTATTTGGGAAGTAATTTAATAATAGTAAATTAATTATACATTTTTAGGAGTTATAAAATAATTTTCATTAATGTTTGTGTTTAAGTTCTGTAGCGGGTAGTGGGTTTATAGGGGAATTGGGTGGGAAGTATTTTAATTGTAATTAAGTAATGATTTATTTTTATTTATTGGTATTCATAATTAAATGATTTTTAAATAATTAATAATTGTCAATTAAATATTTTAATTGTTAATTAAATGTATTCATTGGCAAATAATGTTTTAATTGGTAATTAAATATTTTAATTGGTAATTAAATATTTTAATTGGTAATTAATGTTTGTAATTGGTAAATAACTTTTTTAATTGGTAATTTATTTTTTTATTTGGTAAATATTATTTTTTATTTGGAAATTATTTTTTAATCATTTATAATAATTTTTTTATAAAAAGTATTTTTGGGTATAAAAAATAAATTCATTGTTCAATTTTTAAAAGTTGATAATCAATTTCTATTATTATTATGTTGTTTTTTTAGATTTTTTTATTTTTAATATTTTTTATTTCGTAACTAATAGTTATGAATTAATATTTATTGGTATTTATTGTACATTGATTGTTTAGTAATTAGACAATTGTAATTATGTTTTTAATAAATATTAATGGGTATTTGTAAATGATGTTGAGTTGTTTAAAATGATAATCATTATTTATTTATTTATTTTAAAAACCAAAAGTTATTTATAAGTATGTTATATTTAATGCCTATGATATCCAACGCTTTCCCTACTGTTTCACTCTCTGGAGTTGAAATAGTAATTTTTACCCACCCGCTATCCAATGCTTTCCCTACTGTTGCACTCACTGTAGTGGGAATAGTAATTTTTACCCCTACGCTATCCAACACTTTCCCTACTATTGGACACACTGGAGTGGGAATAGTAATATTTACCCCTTCGCTATCCAATGCTTTCCCTACTGTTTCATTCTCTGGAGTGGAAATATTAATTTTTACCCCTACGCTATCCAACGCTTTCCCTACTGTTTCACTCTCTGGAGTGGGAATAGTAATTTTTACCAACCCGCTATCCAACGATTTCCCTACTGTTGCACTCACTGGAGAGGGAATAGTAATTTTTACCCCAATGCTATCCAACGCTTTCCCTACTGTTGCAGTCACTGGAGAGGGAATAGTAATTTTTACCCACCCGCTATCCAAAGCTTTCCCTACTGTTGCACTCTCTGGAGTGGAAATATTAATTTTTACCCCTATGCTAACCAACGCTTTCCCTACTGTTTCACTCTCTGGAGTGGGAATAGTAACTTTTACCAACCCGCTATCCAACGCTTTACCTACTTTTGCACTCACTGGAGTGGGAATAGTAATTTGTACCCCTAAGCTATCCAACGCTTTCCCTACTGTTGCACTCATTGGAGTGGGATTAGTAATTTTTACCCACCCGCTATCCAACACTTTCCCTACTGTTGCACTCTCTGGTGTGGAAATAGTCATTTTTTACCCCTACGCTATCCAACCCTTTCCCTACTGTTGCACTCTCTGGAGTGGGAATAGTAATTTTTACCCCTACGCTATCCAACGCTTTCCCTACTGCTTCACTCTCTGGAGTTGGAATAGTAATTTTTACCCACCCGCTATCCAACGCTTTCCCTACTGTTGCACTCACTGGAGTGGGAATAGTAATTTCTACCCGCACGCTATCCAACGCTTTCCCTACTGTTGCATTCTCTGGATTGGAAATAGTACATTTTACCCATATGCTATCCAACCCTTTCCCTACTGTTGCACTCTCTGGAGTGGGAATAGTAATTTTTACCCCTTCCTATACAACGCTTTCCCTACTGTTTCACTCTCTGGAGTTGGAATATTAACTTTTACCCACCCGCTATCCAACTTTTTCCCTACTGTTGCACTCTCTGGAGTGGAAATAGTAATTTTTACCCCGACGTTATCCAACGTTTTTCCTACTGTTGCACTCTTTCGAGTGGGAATAGTAATTTTTCCCCCTATGCTACTTAACACTTTCTCTACTGATGAATTTTCTGGAGTGGGAATAGTAATTTTACGTTCTACGCTATCCAATGTTTTCATTACTGTAGTTGTTTTGGACTTTAAATAGTAGTTTTATTTATTTATGCATTTAATATTTTTTGTATTATTTTAGATGATGTATTTAATTAATTTAAAAATATTGAAAGTATATATTTTTTTTAAATTTATTTAATATAATTATTTATTTTTATTTATGTTATTATTTTATGCATGTAGATGTATTTGTAATTTATAGTATTTTCTAATATTTTATAAGTAAATAAAATAATTATCAAAAATTGATTATTAAGTAAGTATATATTATATATTTTATGTATATTTTTAATTAAAGTTTTAATATTATATGTATTTATTAATTTTAAACATTATTTAATGTGTTTAACTATGTTTATTTTAATTATAAGTATTATTTACTTTATTTTACTTTTTTTTTACAGAAAAAAACGATATTTTTAATTAGGATATTTTTAACATCTATATTTTGGTTTCAATATTTTTGTACTTACCTTGTTGTAGATAGGTTGTCGATATACCTACCTTCGATATTCCAGCATTGATGTTTCTGTAGGTCGATATTCTGTCCATCGATATTCTGTCAGTGATTCATTCGAAGATCGCAGAGGCCCAATGACAGGTAGGAGATGTCCAGCCCCTAAGCATATCAGGGTCCACATTACAGAATATGCGCATTTTCATTGTCAGCGCCATGCACACCTTTAAGAAGGCGCGCCTGGCATAAACAATGAAAGTGCGCCCTATTACAATGAATGCGGTGCCCCCAGTGTAGCCAGAAACCCGCACTGCCCCCAGAGACGCGCATTCAGGTGAAAAATGGAATGGCTGCTTTACAGCTGTTCCGTGATTTCACATTGCAGGCGGCAACCTTTCTGCACTTTTGAAGGGGATTAGAGAGTCCCTTGCAGTGGGGTGCATTCAATGACTGCACCTGCCTGCAAGAGGATGTCTGAGAGGTCTATGGGACCCCTTTTACCCCTGCCAGAGGGCTTCCATCCGGGGGCGCACTGACAGTGTGCCACCTTTTAGGTGGTGCACTGTCAGTGCGCCTCATGTAGGCTTATTTGCCTCTGCGCCCTCGTCTGTAATATGGTGTGGGAGCAGAGGCAAAGGGATTCCCTCATTTGCATGGTGCACATCCCTATGCAAATGAGGGAATGTCAACTGCAGATACTTCTGGCTCTTTATTTGCGCCAGCGCTATCAATATTATATAAGGGGCCACACAAGTGTATGCAGCCCCTTCTGTAATCCCAAAGTGCCGCAGAGGCGTGCACTGTGGGCGCAAACGCCCGTTGCGGATCCGGGGCACTTTCTATAATATGGCCTCACATGTATCAGTAGGAGGAACATGGATTCCACTGCGCTTTGTAACACTTCTTCAAGTGTACAGCTTACCTCTGCAAATGCACTTGGTCCGGTATAGGGGCCTCGATTTCAAAATATTTATTAAGGAAAACTATATGCACAATTTTATTAACATACCATTATTTTTATTATTCTATGACTGTATTTTTGAATTTACATCAGCAAGTATACAATAAGTATAAACAATTTACACTCAATTTAAGCAATTAACTTTAATTTGCTAATAAGACGTGTTTGTGATTTACATAATGGTGCTACAATTTGGAAGCAATGTCTCTAGAAAATCCATTAATAGTCTTCAAATATTCAAGAAAAACGCTATAATACTTCTTATGTGTTGGGTATGGTAGAATTTCATCCTACAATGAATCGACGTAAAGAAATACAAGGACACACACAGTTATCAACGTGTTAAAATGCAACTGTTCTCTCCATGCCGCATACATGATGGACTTAAAACGCATTTAATAAACTAATGAATTTTCGAAGTTTGTGAACTTTTGAAAAACATTCAACATGCATTAAATATACTTTTTACAGACTCAGTGGTTTCAATAGCATTATCTTTCCGAACATTGTAGGTAAGTGTAACGCTGTTTCAACCGCTGTTTATTTAACAAAATGTGTTTTACAAAGTGTATTATTTTTTGGGCGGGTGCTAATCATATACAATGCTATATTAACTTACATTTGAAAATACGCCAAACATATTGACTACACGTAGCCTCCTCACAGTTGAACTTTCTTAATTAATTCCAAGTGCGACTTATCAAAAGGTTAATTGCAAGGCTTTGAATGCTTTTAAATACCAAAAGTAGAAAAATATGACATTAATTGTAAGTGGCCTGTACTTAAGCGTATCTCCACCACAGCAAGAAAAGTATTGCCTTTCCTTTTTCTTATAAACATTAAAATCTAATGTTTGTGTCTGCTTCCCTTCAACAATTAAGGAAGAGCTTTACTGTACGCGCTGTATAGGTTTGCTCAATTAAAAGCTCTCAAAGCGCGTTATTAAAATGTCTTGGTACTCGGGCATCGAACAATGTCTTCCTTCATTTACTGCATTCTTTAAGGAAACAAAACACAGAGTTGTACTGAAAACCGATCTTGTGCGCCCTGTATGTGGCATCAGAGCAAATGTTGGATTATATAGTGCCACAAAAAAACGAAATTCTTGCAATCATATTACCAACGACCCCGCATTAGGCATCCAAAGGAATACTATTGTAATTAGATAATTTTCTGAGAATTATCTTATCTTAGCTCATCAGTGGGGCACATAATAAGAGTTATGTTAATTATTCAAAAGACTGCTCTTTTGAAACCTTTCTTGAGTCTTGTATATAATTCACAGTATTCTTGCCAGTGCATGGTTAGCTTTAATCCCAAAGCGTTTTTAATATAGCAACGTTTTCAATGTTAATCATTGCTGGTGTATGGTGTGTGTGTGAGAGAGATTGCGGGTGTGTGTTTGGTGACACGTGTGCCCCATCTGTGAGTATGTATCCACCTCCCTGTATTACTATATGAATATATGTGTGCTAGTCCTATCTCTACCACAGTTGCATCCGCCAATCTTTCTGTTGTGACCTTTAATTATCAATTATCGGTTAACAATACAGATCAAAGAAATAGCACAGGGAACCACCATATATGTAACACACCAATGTAGCCTCGTTTCACAGTCACCATGTGTGAGGGTTTAGAAAATGCAGGGCACAAGTCCTAAAAAAAGAAGTTGGGGACGCTGTCACCTGAAGTGACGTCACGTTAGGAAGTGACGTCACGAAAGGTGGCTTGCACCATCGAGATCATTGCCTCCCCAAGCTCTCCCCTTAGAAGCGATTGCATCTTAGAAGCCAGCTCTGGGAGTGTCAGACGGGCTTGGCTTTAAACTTACAAGTCATGTCAGTGGGGATTTTCTTACACATGCAGGGCTCGATCTCGTCCCAGAGAGGCCAAAGAGAGAAGTCCAGCTGTTTGGCAGGGGAGACGGCGTCCCTCCAGTAAAATAAGTGGGGGGATGCAGTCCACCCGCGTGGTACCCCGACTCGAGCCCTGAGAATATGTAACATAATGAGGGAGGGAGTGGGGTATGGGGAATGTTAGGGGAGGTAAGCCTCAGGCCTACGGGTGAGGGAGAACAGGCACATGTGATATCGGCATTATGACAGTGTGTATTTGGCTGTTGGCACCCAATGCATGATTGGACTCATCAATTCAAAGACAGATAACTGCCGGAGCAACGGAATGTGGAAAGGGCTCACCCTCAGTTTAAGCTGTTGATGGAGGAAGGGGTGGCAGGACGATATGCTGACTGGCTCAGAGGTGAGATCATAACTCGCAATCAAAGGACCCCTTACGCGCATCCTCCAATATTAATATCTTTATCTACAGTAATGAAACTCATCTAAGGTGATGGGTGTGCGTAGGGTTTGATGCAGCGCAGCAACTAAAATTCTTTATAACTAATGTCACAATCCACTATCACACTTACCAATCAATACCAGGCCCATAAAAAAAACATAGAGTATGAGGTGAATAGATCAATATGTTGTTTAACTATAAGCAATAAACTATCTACAATAAACAAGACCAGCTTGTCATTTTAAAAAGTTTATTTTTTTAAATTCATAATTGAAAAATCTTTATTAACTCTCTTTATTAAAATCAAACATTTAGTTTTATTAATTCAAGTTGCATAATCATTGGCACAAAGTAAGCTGTCAAGTTAGAATTGATCAAAATAATGAACTTAAGAAAACATAAACATATTCTCTAAATTAGTTTTCTAACCTGAAAGAGAAACATATAATAAACAGTTGAATGCTTACAATCAATCCCAAGGCAATCCGACAGCGCTTCGCCCCTCTGGAAAAGACAGCCCCAAACCCTTCAAGAGAACCAATTTTATATCATTTTTGCTCTCAAATTTAACTAAATGTTATTATTTAGAAAAGTTCAGCACTGTGATTGGTTGATGGCTGTCAGGCCACCACAGCTACCAGTCCAGAGAATAAACGCGTCACCATGCCATTGTCCATTGACATAAAGTGGCATCAGCTTCCGAACTTTGCAACATAAAAAGTTGCCAATCTGATTTCCACCGAAAGCTCAGCAGAAATATGCCTGTCACTTCCTCGGCCTTGTAAAAGAACATCCAGAGCAGTCCATGAAAACAAGCTCCATTGTTAGAGCCTCTTTTTTTTAAAAGTCAGAGCCACAAGAAATAAGTTCAATAAACTCTTGCATGGAAAGATTCCAAACGTGTACACTTGGCTCCAGCTTCTGCTCAGTTCAGGCCGACCAACTTTTCTCCAAAAGCAAAGACTAGGCCTCATCTCACTCTTGAGCTAATATTTAAACAAACACAAAAAGAGTGATTAATTCAGGTAAAGCAAATCCTTCTGTACCACCCAATCCCTTACTAATTATTAATTAACCCACTAATAAAAAGATATTTAGCAAAAGCAAACATTTAAAGCAGCACATAAAATGTCTACCATTCTTCATGTAATCTAGCTTTATGTTTCTGAAAGAATGAAAAGATAATTAAATGATACACAGACAGACAAACACAACATAGGACATACATGTAAGCACATATAAAAAGCACATGCCATGAATGATCAGCTGCATATCAATAGTGACAAAGACAATAGGACAGACATAACAAACAGGACAATATTAATCATGTGTTACAAAAACAGACTTGCAAATGCAACAAGAGCACATGTAATTAGTTTCCCGCGTGTATATGTGTGGTGCAAACTTAATCTAGGTTGTGTTAATTAAACAAATCATGCAACAGCTCATTAATTGATTTAGTTCATGTTATGGGGAATTGAATCCACAAGTCAGAATAAAATATTTTCTGAAGCCCGCTTCATCAACTCCCTCATCTGGTGATTTTAAAATCACCAAACAACACCCAAAAAAAAAATTTAGAAAAGTTTTACCCATTTTGGAGACAACACACACTGAATTCTCTCGATATTAGTTTCCCTAAACCCCTGTTTCAGCTGTCTGATTATCTCTATCAAACTGAACCCTTCGCATTTCTTCTAATTCATATTCCTTTTCTTGTTCCTTTCTGAGTTTATAAATCCTTCTCTTTTCATTCCGATGCTTCCCCCTCTTATGGATCAAACAACTAATTTTTAGCAGCATTATCACTATAATAATGACAATTACTGGATAGAGCATTTTGCCTAATATTGATCTGCCAAGTTCTGAAAAACAATTTTTAATAGCTTCCATTCTCTTCCCAATTTTTTCAGTAAATGACTCTTCCTCCATAGGTTCTATTTCTTCATGAAAATGTGTAATATTCTTAACAAGTAACTCTATATCCCGACTTTTATCAGGTATATAAGTACAGCAATGTTGGACATGCAAGACCCCACAGACTCCACCCTCTTTTGCAAGCAGAATGTCTAATGCAAGACGATTCTGCATAACCATACTTCAGGTAGCAACAAGTTCTGTGCTAACCAATTGAAAACCACTTGCAGTATCAGTTGACAACCTATCTACAATTGTGGAAACTTTTCTAATTTTAATTGAATTCATTGTAATCCCCCCATAGGAATAACAGCACCAAAGATGTCTCCCAGGATTTCGGAAAAACTTTCTCTTTTGTACCTATTCAGATTTAAGTGTTCACCAAATTCAAAGGTACCCTTTTCATTTCTATCAACATGAAATATTTTTGGAAAGACCAGGCCAAGATAACATGTCCCGTACCAGTGGTCCGGAAGGCTAAAATATGCTTAATTACCACAAATAAAATAAATTCCAGGGAAAATTGGATCCTTTCCACCTTTGAATCCCCATCCCCCTACAATTCGATAAGTATCTTCACATTGACTAGCACCCACAAAAAGATTATCATAAAGTGTATTGTCCCTTCTGATACAAAATTTACCACTAACTGGTTCATCTATGTGTATTGCTGCATTAGTATTAACACCATTTAATTTAGCATCTTCTAACTGCCAGTATTTGGATTTAGCATGTTTTAGCATTTCATTTCTTTTGTAAACAGCCCTTCTCTCCTCAACCATGTTAAGGAAAGTCTTTTCTTCAGCTCTCATTTTGCGTGTTAAATTATTTCTATAGGCATATTCATAGTTTAGTTCATTAGTAACTAAAAAGAATTCCCTCATCTGCTTCGCAGGCGTTACTTTGTTTAAGCTATTTACAACTTTGAGATTTGCAAAAACCTCATCAAAGTCTGAGTAATAATACTCCAGACGACCAGTTTGATAAAACAGGCTAGCAATCACACTACAGGTAATGCCATAAGTGAGAGGTAACATATTATATGTCACCCCCTCAGAAACAGATGCAGGTAATTTTACACACACATAGCAATCTTTAACATTCATTACTTTGACATATTCAGATAAAAGCCTTGAAAATAAATTGGTTGAAAAATCACCAATAGATCTATCTTGATGAAACTCTGGATCATGATTAATAACTCTACTGGACTTGCCAGCATGCTTCTCATGATTAGACTCTACTTTACTAGTTATATTAGTCTTTGATTTTTGCTTATTAACATCAAAAGGATAGACCACAGCTAAAATTAACCAAAGTAGAATTATTAATATCACACAAATTGAAGTCATTTTGCAACATTTTTTAAAAATTGAACACCTAGAAGTATCTGATCTAGGCATTTCTAAAAACAAAATTTTTAAATTCAAATGAATGTAAGTAACTAACTAACAAAAATTATATCCCCCCCTTTAAATTTTTTTTTTAAAAGATTTTAACCCTAAACAGTTTTTTTTCGACCTTGTGTCACAAATATGTGTTCTATGTGTTCGATTTAACAGAGTAATGGTATCAGTAACACAATTTTCTCGTGTTTTGGCTGCCACAAGCAAATCGTCAATGTACTGTACCAATGTGGAATTACCAGGCAATACTAGATCTTCCAGGGATTTCTTTAATAATTGATTAAAGATAGATGGACTCTCAGTATACCCTCGAGGGATACGACACCATGCTAGGATCCTATTTTGGAACCTAAAAGCAAAAATTTGCTGGCTATCTGGATGTAATGGAACTGTAAAGAAGGCATTACACAGGTCAATGACCGTGTACCATTCTGCATCATGTGGAATCTGGTAAAGAATTACTGCAGGGTTTGGAACAATGGGGCAGCATGGGACAACTATCTGATTAATTTTTCTTCAATCTTGAACAATTCTGTATGTTCCATTCGGCTTTTTAATACCCATAATTGGTGAATTGCATGGGCTGCTTTCAATTTCTTTTAACACTCCTTGACTTATGAATTTTTCAATCACAGGAATGACACCTTCAATTGTCTCTGCCTTCATTTTGTATTGAGGAACATTTGGAAAATCAATTCCCTGTTTAACAGTGATTTTTACTGGATCAATATTTTTCATAAGACCCATATCATTTCCTGTTAGGTCCCAAATTGCTGATTAACTGGCTCTTTGAGCTCTTCTGGCAAATCATTTTTATCAAATACAGGAAATATTGGTGTTTTTTCTTCTTCCACCATTAGCATAGTCCATTTATAAAGCCCATCTTCTTCTGCTGTTTGCATTTCAATGCCTTCTGGTGAGCAATATATTCTGCAATTCATTTTACATAATATATCACGACCCAACAGCCCTGAGCTGCGGAGTACCACAGGGCTCCTCCCTGAGCCCTGTGCTGTTTAACGTCTACATGAGGCCGCTGGCTAGTGTCGTCGAACCGCATGGCATTAAAATCGTATCATACGCCGACGACACCCAGCTGGTGGTCTCGCTGGCCACCGAGAACAGCAAGTGCTCCCCAGCCGACCTGCTACACTGCCTAGAGGACATAAAGGGCTGGATGACCAACTCCTCCCTTAAATTAAATGGAGATAAGACGGAGCTCATGCTCCTAGGCCCACCCTCCCCAGTCCCATTCACCTCCCTGTGGCCCAATGCACTGGGTCCCCCCCCACCCCAAAGGAAAGCGTGAAGAGCCTGGGAGTGTGGTTGGATAACAAACTCTCCTTCTCCACCCAGGCCACAAAACTATCTGCCACATGCTTCGGCCTTCTAAGAACCCTGAGGAAGGTTCTTCCGCTGCTGCCGCTAGAAGCCAAAAAGGTTGCGGTCCAAGGGCTAATCCAGTCTCGCCTTGACTCGAACAATGCCCTATACATGGGGGCACCTGAGTTTACACTTCGAAAACTACAGGTTGTCCAAAACTGTGCAGCTCGTTCCCTGCTAGAAATCCCGCGCACTCAGTCTGCTAAACCTGCCCTAAAAATTCTCCACTGGTTGCCAGTAAGGCAGAGGATAGCCTTCAAAGCATTGTGCCTGGCGCACCGCACCTTCTGGAACACAAGCCCAGCGATCAACAGAAATCTTGTCACCCCCTATCATCCCAACAGGAATCTACGATCAAAGGAGGCCTTCCTTGCCGCCATTCCCAGAGTAAAGCGAGCCAGAGCAGGGGGAAGAATGTTCTCGCTGAATACCGCCAGGCTCTGGAACGACCTTCCCCTCTCACTCCGGTCCAACTCTAATCTTCTCTCATTCCGCAAAAACTTAAAAACATGGTTGTTTGACAAACCCACTGTACCATAGCACCTTCTCCGTCACTTTCTGGTCAGCTCAGCGCTTGGACGCCCACGGGCAGCAATCGCGCTCTATAAACACCGTTACAATACAATACAATACAAGATTCACAGGACTGCTGTCGCAAACTAGAAATCTGTGTTTATCTTTGTAGTTGCCTATCTCCACTTTTACTGGATCTGTCAAACTTGTTTTAATTTGCTGATTAGCTACACCTACAACTTGAATGGTTTCACCCGAGAGAGGAAGATTTTCTATTTCTGCTGATCTAACAGTAGAACGGGTAGCACCTGTGTCCACAAGGAAAGTGATATCTTTATAATTTACTTTACCATTAACAAATGGACCAGACTGATCTACCTCAAGAGTGGGTCCAAGCACACACTCTTCCTCCTCTCTCAGGCACCGTCATGAGTAATCCTCTGATGAATCACTCACCTCTTTGTCATTTAACCAAAATTGAGAAGCACTTGTCATGTTAACTTTTGACACATTTTTAACCGAATTATTTCCACAGAAACCTGTTTCAGGAGAAAATCTCTGTGTGTTAGCACTACCAGGGAATGGTGCTTGAGGTAACTGACTCTGTTGAATTTGATTCTGCTGTACCTGATTTTGTTGCTGAAACTGGCTTTGCTGTGTCTGGTTCACTATCTGTCGCTGTAGCTGTCGCTGCTGACTTAACTCATTCAGCTGCTGTTGTAGCTGTTGCTGCGGACTTAACTCACACTGCACCTGTGGATTCAATGACTTATTTTTTAAATTTCTGGACGGGTTTTTACACTCTCGCTTCCAGTCTCCAATTTCGCCACAATTAAAACATGGGAGCTTTTGTTTCAGCTCTTCAACATTTACATTAAATTTTGGCTTAGTATTATTAAAATTACCCTTAAACTTTCCCTGTTGCATAGAGCCTAACTGTTGTTGTTGTTGCTGCTCAGCTACCTTCACCTGTGCCCACATTGCTTTCTCCTTAAGACTCTTCTGCCTTGCATCTATTTCATCACTGCAATATTTTGCTTTTCTCAGGATGTCATCAACTGATAATGATTGTCAACAAACAATTCCATTTCTAATCATGTCACCAATTTCAGGTCTCAGGCCATATACAAATCTGTATATAAAGTGGCTCATGTCTTTTTCACTTAATTTTTCATAGCCACTGTACTGTTTAAAGACTAACAGTAACCTTTCATAAAATGAATGAACTGATTCTTTTGGTTCCTGGTTTGTTCTGTCTATTTTAACCCAGTCCACTTCTTTTTGGGGAATTTTCCCTTTCAGCCAATAAATTACTTTCTTATAAAGATCCATGACATCTTTTGATGGGGCACCTGTCATTTTGTCTCGGGCAGGTTCTTCTTTTGGCCAATCCACAGAAATCTTACATTTGTCCAAAGATCTGATGGAACAACAATGTCAAAGAATCCATCCAGATCAATCCACAGAACCTTTGACACCCGTATGAATCTGTCTACCTGTCGGTACCATTCCACTGGTTTTTCCCTTAAACGTGGAAAATCATTGGTAAACAGGAGAATATCCTGTCTGGACCAAGGAACATTCACATAACCTCCTCCAGCTATTTCTCTCATTGGAAATTCAGAAATGTCATCATTTCTTAGTCTTTTATCTTGTTCTTTCTTTGACCATTTTATCCTCCATTTACCTAATTCACCTAATTTTCTGAGAAAACTTATTAATTCTCTTATGTGAGTTATTCTTCCAGCAGCATTTAAATTATCAATGTCCATCTCAGAGAAATCCACCCTGTAATGTTTCTGTAAATGTTTTTGTTTGCTCAAATCAATTTCTAACTCAGCAGCCATTTCTTCCAGTTGTTCATACCTGTTTTTAGTTTTCCACTGAATACTTTTGCAAATAAACAACAGTTCATCATCTTGATACAACTTCAAATTATCAGTACCAATTGTGCCAATGATTAATTCCTCCAGGTCAGCTTTTAATTTAGCTACATCAAGCTTTTTATAATCAGGAGCTTCAGGGGACATTCCATTTTGAGATAATTCTGTTCTGTTTAAACTTTTTTCTGACAAACCTGAGTCTGAATCTGCCACAGTTGGTGTTTGCGAACTTGACAAACTTCCATGCAGTGTTAAATTTGGCATCATAGATTTTTCTCTATGAATTTCTGAAAATTCTGAATAAAATTGTTCAGCAACCTTTTGAATTTCTGCATTTAATGGAACTGTTAAGGCTGTTTGTCTATTATCTCCTTGATCAAAAACTGGTACCACAGGACCAATAGTTACTGGTACTGTAACTGCTTCCATGCCTTTTGTCAATTGTTCAATTAAATCTTGCTTTGCTTTATTGTAACTAGAAATTTCTCGATCAGCTAGTAATCTTTCCTGATTTCTCACAGAATTATTTTCTTGATGAGCAACTCTGCTTCTTTTAGGTGTACTACAATTATTTACTGAGCCTACCCTTTCAGGTAATTTTAAAAATCTGGGAGAACCTTCCTCACATTCTCTAGGAGGTGCACTTGGAGAAGTTTCTGTAGAAACTCTCGGGGTAGATTGAGAACCTGCTTGATAAGGTGGCGGTTTAGGTTTAGTGGCATAAATATCTTCTAAAACTGCATCATCTAATTCCTCATCAATTCTTTTTCCAGCTGTCTTTTGTTCTAAATCTTCATTAATCATTATTCTTATGGGATACAGACCATCATACATGTCTGCCTTTCTCCAGCGTCTCACTTTATCCTCATGTGTTTCTTTATTTACAACATATTTTGAATATTTAGGTGCTGAACACTTGCTTTCACGTTCAAGTTCCATCATCTCAACCTCCCATTCAACTAAGGCTTCAAATTGTGTAGGTCTTGGCTTTGGCACAAGATCCATCATTTTTCCTCTCAGATTTTGTAAAACTTTCATATTAAATGACCCATCTTCTGGCCAGGCTAGTACACCATCCTTTTTGGTATAATACATCCAGTTATCAAACCAAATTACAGTATGATAACCATATTCACCTTCCATATAGGCTGCAGGAGTTTTGTACTTATGAAGTAATTTACCACCACGTGTCTCAATTTTCTTGTCAGGTTTAAAATAATTTTTCACCTTTTGAAACCATGTAGGCTTTTTTTTATAATCATCCCAATAACTCATGTTTGTATCTCAATGCTGTTTTATCAAAGGCTGTAAATATTATAACGTTATTTGTAACTCTAAACAACAGTTTTTATCTAATATTGTACTAATTAATAATCAATGTCCTTGCTTTAATCACCTTTGCTGCTATTGTCCTAATCAGGGTATCTGTTGCTGTATTATTCACTAATTAATAGTGGTAAATATCAGAAACAATTTTAAAATTAAAAAATGAAGCTTTGAGCACTATTATCGTGGAAAAATAATCTCTGGCAAAAGGTAAACAATGTGTTCAAGTGTTTTGACCAATCAGCGTGTGTTTATCATATTGCTCAGCCAACCAAAATGTCTGCCAGAGCCTTAACCAATCCGGTTGCGGCCCTTCTATGACACTGTGTAGAGCCTCGCCCAATCCTAGCGCGACTCACGAAGCCTCGCCCAATGGCTCACGAAGCCTTCCTTAACCAATAAGGTCACAGCCTAATAACACTGACATTGAAATCTAAGTCTGCTTCTTAATTTTGTAAATCCCCAAGCAGCAGGCACAAATATAATGTTTATGCAGGAAATCCCTTTTTAAAACAACTTCGAGGCTCACGAAGCCTCAACCAATGAGGTCGCGGCCCTTGTGTGACGCTACGCGTCAACAACCAATGGGTACACGACCTCTCTATGATGCACCGGGAACCAGCCAATTGGTGCGCGACCTCTTTAATGACACGTCGGGACCTGCCGAGCTTCACTCAATCAGAGCGCAGCTCAATGTATGACGCGACGAGACCTGAACTAGGGATGCGCGTCACCAGCCAATGGGTGCGCGACCCTGTACTGACACGTGGAACAAAGGGCGTCTCCCTCTACGACCACCGCAGAGTCAATTTCTTTTCACACGCATTTCTCTTCTAATGCGATGCGCGCAACCCTGTCGTAAATATTTAATTTACCGTCTTAATTTCTATGCAGGTAAGTACTTAATCAATAATAACTCAATCGGAAAGAAAGAAACAGAGTCCGTGGTGTTAGAGTTCTTAGGGGTTTTATTCCTTAAAAAGGAATCGTTCCGGAACTGGATATCAGGTTCCTGCAACCACAAAGGGTTCAGGAAGGGATAGAGCAATATTTTATTGACAATACATAGCTTATATACTTAATTCACATCATAGAAAACAATATAGTAGGCGTAACAGCTGAGAGAAGACAAGATAACAGCATCCACGTGTTACTAGTACGTAATCAGAAGGCGTGGACTAGGCGTGAACTAGAGGTGTGCGCTAGAAACGTCACAGGTAGGTGTCATATGTGGGTGGCACAAAACAGAAATGTTGCAATGTCAGCAGAAATCGGAGGCTTGGATGCGCGCGCAGCTGCATGACGTGTGATTGACGTGAAACTGGAGGGTGCAGGGGACTTGACATTTACACTGACGGAAAGAGACAGAAGTCTGGCATGTCAGATCAACTTGTACTTCTATCATATCTGATATCTGATGTTTGGGAACCATATTATCTGAACGGAAAAGGTCTCTGGGGCAGAAGCTATTATATACTGACTGTGAGTGCGTGTATAAGCGCCTAAGTGTCTGCATGAGAAGCGTGGGGGCATGGGCCTTCCATGGGAGCATGGTAACAGAGGCTATGAATTACTTGCACGGAGACAGGCCGGCCCTTCGGCTCTGCAGCTGGGGGGGATGTTTACTGAAACTAGTAGGCAGGAATGTATTATCGAGGAGCGGAACAGATAATTCGAAGGTTGTAGTCAGTCTTGGCAGGCAGCAGGCTGAGCTAAGCGCGGTGGGCCGCGCTGGAAGTAAGTCAGAGTTCACGGGTACAGAGACAGCCTGGGCTGAGGCTTTCAGAGTCAGAAGCCAGAAAAAGGCTTGATGGCAGAAATTCAGGGCCTACTTTGCCAGAGCTGAAAAACGTGTAAAGTACACTACAAAAAGACGTTGGCATAGCATACTTAGGAACGGACTATTCAACCCATTCAGGGTGGGTTTGAAAGAGGACATGTTAACGTTGGACGCAAATGTATATGCGTCTTCATAGCTGGCACAGGAGGGAAGTTACATGCACTTTAAGCTGGTACATGGAGACGGTGGGGTACACGCTAGGGAACACAACTTGACCATAAAATTTATATTTCCTCATTCCCTCCTTGTTCCCTACGGACCCTTCATGATATATCGATCCTCATGAATCGATCAGTTTGTTCTTGTAACATCATTTGCTCATCTTTCTTTCTTTCACGTCTTGAAGGAAAACTGGAATGTTCAATGCATGATGTGGCACATAGTCCACAAATCGCTGGCCCACACTGTAAGCACAGGCAGCAACTGAATACTAGGACTAGGCCAATGCCTAGGAAGGATAGGATCTTCCATCCCCAAGCAGTTAACGTTGTCCAGAACCAACCGGACCAAGTCCAGGTGCCTGGATTCTGATGTATCAGATTGGCAATTTTATGAAGACGTGTAATAGCTTTGTATACAGATGGCGCGTTTTCTGGGATGAAAACACAGCAACTTGACCCGATGACCTTACAGGCTCCACCTCTATCTGCCAAGATGACGTCAATAACAAGACGATTCTGAAGGACAACAACCCGCATGGCGGACTGCTCTTCGGTTAAGTTACCTAGGGCGGAGGCAGTTTCATTCACTACTGCTTCAAGTGTTCTAGTTAATCTGCGTATTAGTTTACTATTTTGGACAGGGCCTAAAAAGAAAAAGAATCCTTTATTGAAATCGGTGTATTGTTCCCATGCCGTTTCTGTGTAGTCGACAAGCGGGAGATCTCTTCTGAGTCTATTCTTTACTAGATTTGTATTTCTGTGATAATCAGGAGGAGCTAGAAAAACAGGTGGCAGAAGGAATGCAATATAACAGGTACCATCCCAATCTGGAGGTAAACGTATGTATGCGGTATGACCACAAACAAAATAAGAATGACGGATAGCTTTAAAGGACGATTTACCATGATCACTGAATTCGACCACAGTAGTACATTTACTATGACCTAAGTGTACTGAACCCTTCTTCCTGACACATAATTCACCAGTGACTGGTAATACTGACATAGCGGGCAGAACTGGTGCAGCTTCGGATTCAACAGTAAGAATCATAAGGTTAATTGTGTAATTACTTAATCCATAGACTTCATTTTCTAGATCAGTTCCTATTCTAGTGGGGAGTCCCTCCTTATCAGGGTAACAGACGTCGAGCAGAACTAAGTTCAAGTTTCCCCAAACCCAGCTCCCTTCGAAAACAGCAATATCAGGATCTAAGGAATTAATTATTTTAAACCAGGCACCACAGGAGCCATTGTGAGTGAACGGGTACGGAAAGAGGGGCAGAGCTCCCTTGTAATTCTGGTAGGGAGGGAGTCGGCCACATATCCAGCAGTTTGTAGCATTATTAGTCTGATGGGAATGATGTAGCATACTAATGAATGTGTTGTTGCGCAGCGCAAGTCTGTAAGAAAGTTCATGTGGAGGTAACTCGCTAAAAGAATGTTCAGCAGAAACATTGCAAGCAGATTGTTCACGCTTGAAAATAGGGTAATAGATAGGAAGTAGTATACTTGCAACAATAATCAGAAGACTTAGAAAAAACATGATTAACAATGTCACTATACAGTGACTACGCAGTGATTTGCAATATGTACGTTTCTTGAATTGTCTCTCTCTCTCTCTATCTCGATCTAGGGGATACATGTCAGAAACTATTTAACCGATTCACCTAGGGGAGGACTTAAACAATTAAACTGTCTGACTTGCTAGATCGGAGCTTTAATCTATACTCCTCTTGGGGAGTTTTCTCTCGTTCGGAAACTTTAAAGTCACTAGGCTCGATACAGTCTTTGGAAGGGGTGGACGAGTCTGGGTCTGATTTCAGTTCATTGCATAGCTTAATATGGCTCGTGTGGATCCACCCCTTTCTGCCCTCCACTTTCACTGCTGTCCTCGTAGTAAGAAGGACGGTCTTCGGCGCTTTCCAGCGGGGCTCCAGCGGACTTTTCCTGTCGAAGTTCCTAACTAAGACCAGGTCGCCAGGACGGACATCATGCAGCTTTACATCAGTGTTGTCAGGGAAGGCTGCGGCAACCTGTGAACGACATGATTGGAGTGCAGACATCAAGGAGGCAAGGTAATCTGTCAACATGTTACAATCAACATCAGTAATTTTCTTAGGAATGGGCGTCCCCCACATATTCGGTGGTCTACCAAAGACCACTTCGTACGGGGATAGTCCTGATCTCGAGTGGGCAACCATTCTCATGTAGAACAGTGAAACTGGCAGGGCGACTATCCAGTCGACCCCTTTCTCTTGACATATTTTACCAAGGCGGATCTTTAATGTCTGATTATGCCTCTCTACAAGGCCTGCGGCTTCGGGATGTCGGACACAATGGAATTTCCACTGGTATCCTAGCAGCAAGGAAACTTGTTTCATTAATTCGGATGAGAATGGCTGTCCGTTATCTGAGTACACGACACGAGGCAAGCCGTACCGTGGGAAGAATTCACGAACCAGCTGCCTGGCAGTGGTCGGAGCAGTGTAATCTGGGACTGGATATGCTTCGGTCCAACGGGAAAGTGCACAAACAATTACGAGGACATATTTGAATCCTCGACAACGGTCCATCTGGATATAATCCATCTGGAGGACTTCAAAAGGGTGATCGGGAGGATGAAATCCACCTTGCTCTACAGGGACGCTTTTACCTGGATTGAACTGACAACAGATCATGCAAGTACGCACTTTCTGTTTTGCTGCTGCTCGTAAGTGTTTATTGCTCCAAAGATTTTGTACACTGTCTAACATCACTTTCTCTCCTAGATGTGCTGGACTATGTGCTGTATTGATTATGACCTGAACCATAGAGTCAGGGAGAAACTATGTAGATTTTCCCTTCGTCATCCAACCTTGATTTGTCTGGATCCCTCCTAGTTCAGTCCATTTCTTTATTTCATAAGGGGTAGCATGTGTCTGAATATCGATTACATCTAGTGTGGGATCCCTGACTGTCATACAATTTGTCGGTCCTATTGTCTTTGTCATGTCAGTTGTCTGAGTGTGCGTCAATGCTGTATGTTTTGCTGTCTGGTCTGCCAGGTCGTTACCCTGGGAAACAGAATCTGTAACTTTAGTATGTGCTTTACACTTCATGACGGATATGCCTGAAGGCAGATGTATTGCTTCTAACAGTGCTTGAATGAGGGGACCGTGTTGGATCTTGGCACCATGAGAGGTCAAAAAACCTCGTTCTTGCCATAACATTCCGAAGTCGTGTACAACTCCGAACGCATAACGGGAATCAGTGTATATGTTGACATTTCTGTTCTTGGCTAGTATACAGGCTCGGGTCAGAGCAATAAGCTCTGCCGCTTGAGCGGACAGTGTGTCAATACGATATGTTTCTTTAACTTCGGTTTCAGTGGTCACTGCATACGCGGCCACTAATTCTCCTGTACTTGTTCTCATACATGAACCATCCACATAAAGTGTCAGGTCTGGATTTGTCAGTGGAACATCTGTTAAGTCTCGTCGGGGCTTTGTTACTGCATTAATGATTTCTATACAATCATGCGGGGCTGGATCTGTCATAATTGAAGGTAACAGTGTTGCGGGGTTCAGAATGCTGCAGCGTCTGATTTCTATGTGTGGCTGGAATAGCGTTAATTCGTAACCTGTCAGTCGTGCTATAGTCAAGTGCTGAGTCTGGGTTCTGTTTAAAAGAACCTCTACAGAATGTGGAACTTGTACTGTTAACTGATGGCCTAAAACAATTGAATCGCTCTGTCTGATTGCTAATGCTGTTGCTGCTACTGACTTTAAGCACGCAGGGAGTGCCTGGGCTACTGAATCCAATGTACTTGAAAAATAAGCGCAAGGCTTATGTGAACCTGCTTGGTCTTGAGTGAGGACAGACAATGCTGTGCCATCACGTTCTGTAACAAAAAGTGTAAACGGTTTACTGTAACATGGTGTCGCTAAAACTGGTGCTCGACATAATGCTTTCTTTAATTCCTCAAAGGCTTGTGTGTGTTCCTGAGTCCAAGGGAGGACAGTCGAAGTCGCTGCCTCCTGTGTCGTTAACTGGATGAGTGGTTTAGCTAGAAATGCATATTGAGGAATCCATTGTCTGCAGTACGAGGTGAGGCCTATGAAGGCCCGCACTTCCTTTTGTGTCTGGGGTTGTGGCATATTTACAATTAACTGAATGCGATCGGGAGTGAGCTGTCTCCCCACTTTGGACAGCAAGTGACCCAAGTACACAACTTGCTGAACACAGAATTGTAGCTTCGAAGGAGACACCTTGTGTCCCTTGTCGGCCAGGAAATGTAAAACTGTCAGTGATGCTTGTTCACATTCGGGCTCACTTCGTGCGGTGATCAGCAGATCATCGACGTATTGCAGTAGAGCGGTGTTAACTGGCATTTGAATACAATCTAGTTGTCTTTTCAGTGCTTGACTATAGATGCTGGGGCTTTCTGTGAATCCTTGAGGTGCGCGGGAAAATTTGAAACTTCGTCCATTTAAACTGAATCCGAAGAGGTATTGGCTCTCCGGATCAATGGGTACACTAAAGAAAGCGTTCTTGAGGTCAATTACAGTAAAGAACGTTGCTTCAGAATCAATAGCAGTCAATAGTGAAGAGATATCGGGGACCACAGGGTACTGTGGTACAATGCATTTATTCAGTTCTCGCAGATCAATCACCAGCCGATATACTGGCGGTGCATTGGGATCAGTACGCTTAAGAATTGGAATGATGGGTGAATTACAGATATTGGAGTCGGTCTCTACGACCACTCCTTGGGCAATGAGCTCTTCAATGATTTCCAGTAAAGCCACTACAGCATCAGGTGGTAACTTGTATTGTCTGATTCGGGGTAAGACAACTCCTGTCTTGAGTGTAACACGGTATGGTGTGATATGCATACAACCTACATCAGTTGGGCCTTTTGCCCACAAGTGATCTGGTACATTTCTCAATCTGACATCAAACTCTCGTAATACATAATGACCCTTGAAATCCCGCAGAAAGAGTCTAACTCCCTCCGGGGAACAGCATATTATGGCTCCTAGAGCCTTCAATGTCTTTATTCCTAACAGATGTTCTGGACATGATTTCGTAAGTAACAAGTCTGTAACTCGTGATAATGCACCCACAGCCAGGGGGACTGGTTCTGATACTTCATTTACAATGGGCTGTCCTGAAAAACCAAGGGAAACTTTCTGTGAGCCTGAGAGGGGTGCCCCTGGGACTTCGTCATGGCTTATTGTGGTACGGCTTGCCCCTGTGTCAATTAAAAACTTTCTGTCTTTTCCCAATACTTGACTGTGTACATAAGGACCTTCTTGATCTACAGGAATTTCAATAAGAGGCAAACCCAACTCCCTCTCTAGGCTGTTTCATGCGTATCGTTGGTAATCGGGGTAAGCAGCTTGGGCATACTGGTACATCTGTTGGGAAACTTGTTGAGTCGCGGCAATGGGCTGTGGCTGTGATACTGCTACTGTCTGTGCTGTATGAGATGAAGCATGCATAGGCTGCGTGTTCTGCATGGGCTGTACATTCTGTGAGGTCTGTTGCTGGGCCTGATCTTGTCTTGGTGGATGCGGTCTCTCTTTAGTTTTACCTGTTGATATGTTATGTTTCAGAACTGGACATTCATGTACGTAGTGACCTGGCTGCTTGCAATAGTTACATGTCCCTTTAACGGGAGCTGCGGTGTGACCTGTCTGGGTCGTACCCTTTCTGTGGCCGTCGGTTGGGACCGACTGGGCTACTAGCATTTTCATTTTCGTGTCTTTCATACGTTTCTGTTCCTGATCTTGTTCTTCTCTAATTCTGTTCTGATGGTATTGTAACATTTGTAACATCTGTGATGGCGTATTTGCTTGCCATGTACTCTCGACCTTGTATACACGGTTTTTAACTGCTAACAGGGAATTCTCAACTAACTTTGATACAAAAAGATGCGGGTACGACTCGCTACTTGGTTTAAGACCACTATTAATAATAAAACATTTCTCGAATCTTGAATAGAAGTCACTAGTATCTTCGTCGGGTTTCTGTTTACATGCTGAGATTGCATCCCAGTCTTCCTTTCTTGTTGTCAGTAATCTTGGCAGAACCTGTACTATTAAACCTGATAATGCTTTAGTTTTCTCCCCAAGGCCTACCCCTGGGACACGTTTGTTCTCTTCGTCTTCTATTTCTGCCCATACAATCTTTTTCTCTCCCACCTCCCATTCTTTTTCCTTTAGTTTCTCGTAGATGCCCGTGGGCAGCAGTACCTTTAACATTTTCATGATATCTTCATATGTGTAATCCCCCATCAGTAACATGTCTTTAAGCTCTCTGTGAAAACCTGCAGGGTCTTTATCATGGCACGGTACTAGTTTCTTCATTTCTAACAGTTCTAACTTGGTCAGAGGCGTGTGTACATACACACGTTTCAAGGTATGATCCTCACCCATAACTGGATGTACTTCTCGTAAGGGGTTCTGACTTTCAATGCCATGCAGACGTTCCATATGATACATTTTTCTTTCTGGGGGCGGAGCGGGAACATATTCGGAGCTTACGAAAGTGTTATATCTATGTCGTTGTTCTAGAATTATTTGTATTAACTTGGTACTTAGACCTCTCCACCTATCCATGAGTAGTCCTTCTAAAGTTTCGTGTAAGGGACCTGGATCAGAATGTTGGTTCCTGTATAACGTGAGGAGGTGCTGAATCATGTATACACCTGCTAATTTCTGCTCGTCTGGGGAAAGGTTCAGGAATGTCTGCGCTACGGTGTCATCATTGTATATGTCTGGATTGTCAGCCCATAATATTGCTGACCGGGCTAGTTCTTGTTCATCCATAGAATTTAGTACATGGTACCCTATTCGGTCTCAAAGCCTTTTATCAGTCTCCTGGAACCGATGTTCAGGAGAATTCGGGTTTGTTAAGCTGGAGAGAAAAACTCTCTTGCTTTCTGGACGAATGCCTTTCCTAAGGTAAGTTCCCTTACCTACATATGCTATAGTATCTGTAGTCTTTTCTGGTTCTTCAGGTTCTTCTTCCCCCTCGGAGGAAGCCTTTTCTTTCTCTTTTTCGTGTATGTCTATCACTACTTTTCTTATTTTCTTGTACATACTGGCTATGCAAGTCCCCTTATCATGTTTTCCTTCAGCTATATTTTGGCCCCACCTGTTTAGTCCATCTAATTCATCCTGATCTGTCTCAGGCCTGTCTCGTTCTCTTATTAGGCAATTTATGAAAAAACGTAATATATATGCTTGAGTGTCAACTTTCTGATGTTCCATAGCATCCTTAATACTGTCAGGGTCTTTCCCAGTCTGAACGAACTGATATATTCTATCTAGGCGCTCCTTCATTCCTGCTAATAACAGCAGGAAATCAGTAGCAGATCGTAACCGTAGTGATGCCATCATCATTCTATCGTCTTTGCCGGGTACTGGATCATATCTGCAAACTGTAAGTTGTTCTTTGAGTATGTCGAGGCGGGGTGATTTGAACGTGAAAGGACTCTGCATATCCCTAAGGTGTGATCTGTGTGTTAATGGCGGGGTCCGAAGACCCCCGGTCGCACCTCCTGAGGTGGAAGCTTGGACATTATCTCTCTGTGGAGTCTGTATCTGTACCTGAATTTGTCTTTTAGTAGGGTCAGGTAGAAGCGGTTTCGGTAGATCAACTTTAGGTGCGGGAAGTGGTGGAGGTGGAGGAATGGCCGATCAAACGGGGAAACCTGGTTGCAGTTGTGGCAGAATTTGGTCTGGAGGCGGGTTGACACCCCCGTCACCATCAGTAGGCGGGACGCGAACAGGCAGATTGGTGTAAGCGGGTGCTACATCCTCTAGATAGGAATTCAGGAATATGTGTTTAGTAGTCCTGTGAGTTACTTTAGTTGGAACCAATGGTGGCGGCAGATTTTTCGGTATTTCTGAAACGGCCTCGGGCGAACCCTCGGCCGCGAGATACATACCGTTTACGAGATTGTTTCGTGCACGGTCTACTTGCTCTGATTTTACTCGGATCCCTTCAGTAACTAATTCGTTTTCTTGGGCTTTATCTGATTCTTTAAGTCTGTCTTCTCTACGTAGTTCTTTTTCAGCACGCTTATGTGATTCCTCACGCCAAAACTCTATGGCGTCTTTCTGAGATTGCCTGGCTTTCTTTTTCCATAATGCTTCCTCTACCTTCATGATGCACTCGGCATCCCATGTTCCGGTAACAGGCCATCTGTGTCTCTCGTCTAGATGCTTAGTATAATCGGCCCATAAATCTAGATATAATATGGCATCTATGCCATGCTTATGGTACATAAAATTTCCAGGAGTATCCCTAGGGGGGATAGGAATTTCTTCCTCTAGTATCCCTTTCCTAGTTCCTATCTGCTTTAACTTGTTGAAAAACGGCATCTTGTTTACTTAGTACTGGATGCTCAATCCTTGCTACTTAATGTTGAATACAGTTAGTTATACAAGAACACAATAATGCACATTAAAAACAGTCACACTCATACCACGACATTAATCACATGAAAAGACATTTGAGACATATATGACTACCCCCTATACCGGATGTACTGCTAAACAGCACAGATACACTGCTAAGAACAGTGCAAGAACTTGAAATAACGGATGTACTGCTAAACAGTACAGATACACTGTCTAAAACAGTGCAGACCGGACTTGTGTACCCAAACCCGTCTAGATATGTCCCAGCAATGGTACTCACCGGGAAGCACGGAAAACAGAAGGCCTCGGAAAACTCGACTGGACTGGACCGGACTCGACTCGACTCGACACGTGGATACTTCGGAAAACTGGTGGGCCTCTTGACACCTCGGACCTTGCTTCTTTCGGCTAGGCTCTGGTCGGGATCCTCCGCACTCCTCACCGCCTCGTCTGGGTGCTGATCGCAGTCTTCGTCACCTCCGTGGGCCAGAGGGAGATACAGGAAATCCTGCCGGTACGCCTAGTTTCCTTCTAACTGATGGCAGGGGACAGAGCTTGCAACGCACCAACCGGCGCGTGGGGTGGGGGAGGGGTCCCTATTCGGGCGCCAAAATGTCGTAAATATTTAATTTACCGTCTTAATTTCTATGCAGGTAAGTACTTAATCAATAATAACTCAATCGGAAAGAAAGAAACAGAGTCCGTGGTGTTAGAGTTCTTAGGGGTTTTATTCCTTAAAAAGGAATCGTTCCGGAACTGGATATCAGGTTCCTGCAACCACAAAGGGTTCAGGAAGGGATAGAGCAATATTTTATTGACAATACATAGCTTATATACTTAATTCACATCATAGAAAACAATATAGTAGGCGTAACAGCTGAGAGAAGACAAGATAACAGCATCCACGTGTTACTAGTACGTAATCAGAAGGCGTGGACTAGGCGTGAACTAGAGGTGTGCGCTAGAAACGTCACAGGTAGGTGTCATATGTGGGTGGCACAAAACAGAAATGTTGCAATGTCAGCAGAAATCGGAGGCTTGGATGCGCGCGCAGCTGCATGACGTGTGATTGACGTGAAACTGGAGGGTGCAGGGGACTTGACATTTACACTGACGGAAAGAGACAGAAGTCTGGCATGTCAGATCAACTTGTACTTCTATCATATCTGATATCTGATGTTTGGGAACCATATTATCTGAACGGAAAAGGTCTCTGGGGCAGAAGCTATTATATACTGACTGTGAGTGCGTGTATAAGCGCCTAAGTGTCTGCATGAGAAGCGTGGGGGCATGGGCCTTCCATGGGAGCATGGTAACAGAGGCTATGAATTACTTGCACGGAGACAGGCCGGCCCTTCGGCTCTGCAGCTGGGGGGGATGTTTACTGAAACTAGTAGGCAGGAATGTATTTTCGAGGAGCGGAACAGATAATTCGAAGGTTGTAGTCAGTCTTGGCAGGCAGCAGGCTGAGCTAAGCGCGGTGGGCCGCGCTGGAAGTAAGTCAGAGTTCACGGGTACAGAGACAGCCTGGGCTGAGGCTTTCAGAGTCAGAAGCCAGAAAAAGGCTCGATGGCAGAAATTCAGGGCCTACTTTGCCAGAGCTGAAAAACGTGTAAAGTACACTACAAAAAGACGTTGGCATAGCATACTTAGGAACGGACTATTCAACCCATTCAGGGTGGGTTTGAAAGAGGACATGTTAACGTTGGACGCAAATGTATTTGCGTCTTCATAGCTGGCACAGAAAAAAAAGTTACATGCACTTTAAGCTGGTACATGGAGACGGTGGGGTACACGCTAGGGAACACAACTTGACCATAAAATTTATATTTCCTCAACCCTAAGCGCAGCTCACAATGCTTCGCCCAAATCTTTAATTAACAAAGCACCGGAGCCTCACCACTGAGACGCGGCTCGAAGCTTCGCCCAATCAGAGCGCAGCACTGCCTCTGACGCGAAGCGTCAGCACGCAATTAATGCGCGGCTTCGCTATGACGCAACGGAGCACTTAACCAATAACAGCGCGGCGGCTGACGCGCTGACAGCTCTTTCACTCGCTCCAGCCCCCCCTCCTTCACAATATGTTTGCGCAACACAGTTAGGTTTAATTTAAAACATTAGCGCACATCTAACAATAAAATCAAAACGGGGATGTTTACAAGTGCAATTTAAAGCCCACAACACTACGCTTCACTCCCAGATTAATGATTAGTAACGCTCACCAGGACACATCAGCTGTGATATGACCTGCAATTTAAGCAGTATTTTCCTAAATATAGCGCGATCTACAAAAGAAAGACAGAAATCAGAAACAGGAACACTTGCAACACTCGAGCATTTAATCGCTCAGCCAATGAGAGCGCTGCCTTGCCCAGACACTCTAGGCATATTAACCAATCAGAGCGCGGCAAGCTCTGACGTATGTAGCAGCTGCAGCTCCAAGGTCTCCTCACACGCTTTCACTGCAAAATCAGCCCCTCCTTCACAATTTTCGATCGGGACACTTTTAAATGAATTTACATAGCGCGCAATGCTTTTAAATGCATTTAAATAGCGCAAAACACTTTGTAATACTCTAAAATAGCGTGTTTTTTACCATAAAGGCTCAAAAACACTTTCCAATTATCTTTTTAAACGCAATTAATAACAACATGAAAACAAACCATTTGTCTGCTTCTCTAACAAAGAGATAGTTTTAAACATTCATTCAAGTATTCTCAGCGTGGAATAGACGACGCTATTCTCACAGAATAGTTTCAATTGCTAATAGAGTAATTCTTACCCTACCCTTCAGTTTTACAGACCATTCACACACTTTTCAAACAAGAAAAACCCTGATCATACACACATGAATTCTTGGCAGGACTTGAACCAACCACAGAAAACGTCAGGCGTTGATAAGAAATGGACAACGCTATCTCACCCTTCACTCAAGCTTGGATAAATCCTACTACTCTCTTCACAGAAAGCTTTATAACAGGCTCACCAGGTCCCTCTGCTTAATGCTACAATTTCATAGGCAATCCTCACTATACATTTAACCATGCAATCTAAGGTCCCTAAACTTGTGTTGTACGTCCACAACACGTGATATATTCTATACCACAATTTTGAAACAGACAAATGCACTGTGTAACTCTTCTAGTCACACTACCTTGCCGGCAATTAACCAGGAATTTTTCACACTACTGGAAAAAATTCCTTAAGACTACATATAACAATCTGACATAATCAAAAAACTTAACAGTTGTTAAACATCAATCCTATGTCTATACCAACATATATGTAACATGCATGTCAAAAACAACATATAACCGTCTGAAGCTACCAAATTGATGCAGCGCAGCAACTAAAATTCTTTATAAATGATGTCACAATCCACTATCACACTTACCAATTAATACCAGGCCCATAAAAAACATAGAGTATGAGGTGAATAGATCAATATGTTGTTTAACTATAAGCAATAAACTATCTACAATAAACAAGACCAGCTTGTCATTTTGAAAAGTTTATTTTTTTAAAATTCATAATTGAAAAATCTTTAATAACTCTCTTTATTAAAATCAAGCATTTAGTTTTATTAATTCAAGTTGCATAATCATTGGCACAAAGTAAGCTGTCAAGTTAGAATTGATCAAAATAATGAACTTAAGAAAACATAAACATATTCTCTAAATTAGTTTTCTAACCTGAAAGAGAAACATATAATAAACAGTTGAATGCTTACAATCAATCCCAAGGCAATCCGACAGCGCTTCGCCCCTCTGGAAAAGACAGCCCCAAACCCTTCAAGAGAACCAATTTTATATCATTTTTGCTCTCAAATTTAACTAAATGTTATTATTTAGAAAAGTTCAGCACTGTGATTGGTTGATGGCTGTCAGGCCACCACAGCTACCAGTCCAGAGAATAAACGCGTCACCATGCCATTGACCATTGACATAAAGTGACATCAGCTTCCGAACTTTGCAACATAAAAAGTTGCCAATCTGACTTCCACCGAAAGCTCAGCAGAAATATGCCTGTCACTTCCTTGGCCTTGTAAAAGAACATCCAGAGCAGTCCATGAAAACAAGCTCCATTGTTAGAGCCTCTTTTTTTTAAAAGTCAGAGCCACAAGAAATAAGTTCAATAAACTCTTGCATGGAAAGATTCCAAACGTGTACACTTGGCTCCAGCTTCTGCTCAGTTCAGGCCGACCAACTTTTCTCCAAAAGCAAAGACTAGGCCTCATCTCACTCTTGAGCTAATATTTAAACAAACACAAAAAGAGTAATTAATTCAGGTAAAGCAAACCCTTCTGTACCACCCAATCCCTTACTAGTTATTAATTAACCCACTAATAAAAAGATATTTAGCAAAAGCAAACATTTAAAGCAGCACATAAAATATCTACCATTCTTCATGTAATCCAGCTTTATGTTTCTAAAAGAATAAAAAGATAATTAAATGATACAGACAGACAAACACAACATAGGACATACATGTAAGCACATATAAAAAGCACATGCCATGAATGATCAGCTGCATATTAATAGTGACAAAGACAATAGGACAGACATAACAAACAGGACAATATTAATCATGTGTTACAAAAACAGACTTGCAAATGCAACAAGAGCACATGTAATTAGTTTCCCGCGTGTATATGTGTGGTGCAAACTTAATCTAGGTTGTGTTAATTAAACAAATCATGCAACAGCTCATTAATTGATTTAGTTCATGTTATGGGGAATTGAATCCACAAGTCAGAATAAAATATTTTCTGAAGCCCGCTTCATCAAGTGACAATAATGATATGTCTTTGCAGTAGGCAACCAAAGTACAGAGCGAAGGGCCATTGGGCAATATGAGGTGTATTTAGAATTCAGTGACTTTATCAGCCCTTTTTTTAATTAATTTCGGGTGGAGACATCTCTGTATATTATATTGCCTGTTTTCCCCTGCTTCTCCACCTTTATTTAAACTCAGGGGCCCCCTTGTTTTAGTCGATGGGTACTTAAAATTTAGGCATTTTAGTGGCTAAAGGTGAATGGGCTGATGTAGGACAGGTGGGAGGGCTGAGGAGGTGTTTTTTGACTCTGGGGCAAAGTGTACCTGGAAGTTTAATGTCATTAGTGGGCTGCAGTACACATTGTGCCACCAGTAGCGTGATAGTGCAAAACATGACTGCAGGACTCCCATAAATAATGTGGCTTTGCAGGTTAAAATTGCAAGTTTGAATTGTCAAAATAAGCCTTTTAAGATGCCTAAACTCCCCTAATAAGTATTATTAAGTCCCCGCTAAAAGGCTTTAATGCCCAATATGTTTATGGGGGATTAGCACATGTAAAAGCTTAATGTGAAATACGTCCTTATATTCACAAGGCCCCATACCTATTTCACTGTAGCAGGGTGAGCTGTTCCATAGGAAAGCATTGGGGGCAGATATTAAAATTAATTAATGTTAGCTCTGCCTAGGAAGCTGCTGTAAAGTTTACTCTTGGACTTGTTAAAATACTTATTACAAACCCAATTTATTGGTAAAGCCGGATTTGTCACAAATATTTTGACACAAGGTACTTTTAGAAAGTGCACCTTGACGAACCATGTGAGGCGGACACGATCGAGGACCTCCGTTACGGGACCTATGATTACTATATCCGGGACACTGCCCCTTTCTAAAAAAGATTATCTACTTACCTATGTTCAGCACATGAGGAAGTGCATAAAATAAGATTCAAAATGTACTTGTTGTGAACATACTAAAGAATGCCAACCTGAATACTTTGTGTTAACTTTACGAGCCCTGAAGAAGTCCCTGGATGGGACGAAACGCGTTGGCGGTTTCAAAAGTGCTCTCAAAAGTTTTTAAAGAATGAAAAATACAGAATAAGTTGAATTTGAACATCGACTCGTCTATGGAACAAAATCCTTTGAAATTTTTGACTCTACTACAAGTTCTGTGTAAAGTGTGCCGGGCTATCATGTTTTCATATTTTGTTGAATGCTAGGTTCTATGAATCAGCTTCTAAATAGGAAGTATAGGGAATTGTGCTTCCAGCCCGTAGTTTGCACCTTTACTTATAATTTACACTAATAGGGATTACAGTACTAGTGCGGGCGATTTATGCTTTGATTCCCATTTTGCCTTTCTGTACTTTTAGAAAGTCACCTTTAACTTGCCTTGAACCTCTAGAAGCCTATTTAAATGATCTTTAAATATTACCCAGGACTGAATAGCTGTTTCTCAGACAGGATGGACACCTGGGCAGTGGCCTGAACCTTCATTAACTGCAAATAGACCTACCTTGCCACAGGCAGATGATGCTAATACATGGACCTGCACCATATTTTGTACCTCTAGTCAGCGGGGTACTAATCACAGTGAGAGAGGAGCTGCCCCAGAATCGGCTTTAAGTTACCACAAAGGAGGGATTCCTTATTTCCCTGGCCACTCCTCTGGGGTGGACACAGGAGCACTGCACAGGAGAAGAAAGCTACTACGATCTTAGTTTTAGGTAGAGTAGCATACTGCAGGATTGTTTGCAGAAGGGCACACAGGATCCACTGCCCCCAGGTCACTCCCCACGCCGTACGGATCCTCCTGGGTGCCCGAGTCTCTGCCCCACTCTGCCGCTGCTGCCGAGGGTTCGCCGCTGGTGTGCCCCTGGTAACTGTTTTTTCCCATCTGCACTGCTAACCTTTTTCTTTTCCCAACTGTGCATTTGTCATTGTAACTTGTAGTTTGTGTACTGTATTTTTTAGGCGCTCCTCTTGCGCCCCTGCCCTCTGTGCCCCCCGCTCCCCGCTTCCCGCCGCTGCTCCCCCGCTGCCCCGCCCCCTTTTTCCTTCTGTATCCCGTGCCCTCGCCCATTGGCCACCCGGTCCCGCCTCCCTCCTACTTTGCTTCTTATGGAGGCCGCGCCAAAGGCAAGCCCGTCTGCGCCCGTCCGTGCCTGGACCGTGCCCAGCGCCTGAACCCCTGGACCCTGCACCCCCCGCAACGCCAGACTGCACTACGACCACCCCTGCTACCAGGCCACCCCAAAGCGCACCCAAGGGCCCTTCGCCTGCTGGAACTGCAGATTCACCAGCATCCAGCCCACCAAACCACCAACTAGAGAACCCAACCACCTCCGCTGCATCCTCCTCAACACTCGCTCTGCTCGCAATCACGCTATGAACTCTGGGACCTCCTAGACCCGGGGTCTTCAACCGGTCGATCGCGACCTACCGGTAGCTCGCGGAGACTCTGGGAGTAGTTAGTGTAGCCCTTCATGAGCTATTTACTTTTCTGGCTGCATTTGCCCACCCTCACCCAAACAAACCGCTCGGATTGGAGCTTAGCTGAGGGTGGGGACGGGTGAAGAGGATGAAGCTCCTCAACTGGAGCTGCAGACTCTTCTCGTGAGAGTCTGACTCCTGTGACATCATTGAGGGCAGAAGGGCACAAAAAACAAGGTAAACAGAGGGCAGAAGGGCACGAAAAACGAGGGAAACAGAGGGCAGAAGGGCATGAAAAACAAGTGGAAAACGAGTGAAACAGAGGGCAGAAGGGCACGAAAAACAAGGGAAACAGAGGGCAGAAGGGCACAAAAAACAAGTGGAAAATGAGTGAAACAGTGGGCAGAAGGGCACAAAAAACGAGGGAAACAGAGGGCAGAAGGGCACAAAAAACGAAGGAAACAGAGGGCAGAAGGGCATGAAAAACAAGGGGAAAACGAGTGAAACGGAGGGCAGAAGGGCACAAAAAACAAGTGGAAAACGAGTGAAACAGAGGGCAGAAGGCCACATAAAATGAGGGAAACAGAGGGCAGAAGGGCACATAAAACTAAGGAAACAGTGGCCAGAAGGGCATGAAAAACAAACGAGGGAAACAGAAGGCAGAAGGGCACAAAAACGAGGGAAACAGAGGGCAGAAGGGCACAAAACAAGGGGAAAACGAGTGAAACAGAGAGCAGAAGGCCACAAAAAACAAGGGGGCAGAAGGGCACGAAAAACAAGGGGAAAACGTGTGAAACAGGGCAGAAGGCCACAAAAAATGAGGGAAACAGAGGGTAGAAGGGCACCAAAAACAACTGGAAAACAAGTGAAACAGAGAGCAGAAGGGCACAAAAACAAGGTCAAAACGGGTGGAACAGAGGGCAGAAAGGCACAAAAAACGAGGGAAACAGAGGGCAGAAGGGCACAAAAAACAAGGGGAAAACGAGTGAAGCAGAGGGCAGAAGGGCACAAAAAACAAGGGGAAAACGAGTGAAACAGAGAGCAGAAGGCCACAAAAAACGAGTGTAACAGAGGGAAGAAGGGCACAAAAAAATGAGTGAAACAGGGCAGAAGGGCACAAAAAACGAGTAAAACAGAGGGCAGAAAGGCAGAAAAAACGGGCAGAAATGCACAGTATGGGCCCCGATGAAATTAGGCTTAAAGTCAATGAAACTGGGCGTGGGGGGGTCTCTCGGAAAAATGCGCGAGTTGCTTCGGGTTCAGTAGCTCACGACGATTTTCACTGGCCAGAAGTAGCTCTGACTACACAAAAGGTTGGAGACCCCTGTCCTAGACTCTACCGCCCCGACGTCGCCTTCCTGGCGGAGACCTGGCTGAACACCACCTAGCACCAGACATCGCCATAGCCATCCCACAGGGCTACAAGATCTCCCGCAGAGACCGCACCAACGGAGTGGGAGAGGGAATCGCCATCATCCACAAAGACACCCTTAGAATCTTGACCAACACCAACGACACCCTCCCCACTGCCAAGCACATGCACTTCCAGATCCACAACGACTCCAACACCACCCTCAGAGAAACACTCGTCTACAGACCTCCCGGACCATGACCATAGTTCAGCGGCACCATTGCAGACCTCATCAGCACCCACGCCCTCGCCTCCACGGACTACATGCTCCTCAGGGACCTGAACTTCCACCTCAAGAACAGCAACAACGCCAACTCCACTGCCCTGATCGACAACCTCGCCAACCTCGGACTCAAACCGCTCGTGACGACACCCACCCACGCAGCTGGACACACGCAGGACCCCATCTTCTCCACAAGCCCCCACGTCTCCTTCAATCACACCACCGAACCCCACTGGACCGACCACAGATGCGTCCACTTCACCTTCAGGAAACACACCACCGCACCCAACAGCTGCTGCGCCGCTGCTAGGGCAAGGTCACCAAGGACCAACTGACTACCACCCTCACCCTGAGACCACCAGTCGACCCCATCGACCCAGACGCCGCCGCGACCAACCTCAAACAGTGGATCAACGACTAAGCCAACACCCTCGCCCCTCTCAAGACCCCCACAACCAACCACACCAACAAGAAAGCCTCCTGGTTCACCGAAGACCTCCTGATCTCCAAGCGCACCTGTCGGAAGCTGGAGAAGAAATGGCTCCACGACCGAACATCTGACAGCCACACAGCCCACAAGAACGCCACCCGCAGGCACCGCCAACTCATCAGGGCCGCCAAGAGGACCGCCTTCAAGGACCACTTAGACAACAATGCACACAACACCAAAGAGCTCTTCAGCATCGTGAAAGAACTCTCCAACCCCAGCTCCAACACCAACAACATCCCACCATCGCAAGACCTGTGCGACTCCCTGGCCACCTTCTTTCACCGCAAGATCACCGACATCCACGACAGCTTCAACTCCGACACCCCCGCACCCACCACCGAGTCCACCACCCCTGCGACCATGACCCGCACCAGCTGCCTGACCGCCTGGTCCAACGTCAGCGACGAAGACACCATCAAAACCATGAACTCAATCCACTCCGGATCCCCATCTGACCCCTGCCCTCACCACGTCTTCAACAAAGCCAGCACAACCATTGCCACCGCCTCCGGAAAACAATCAACAGTTCCTTCGAGACAGCAGCCTTCCGGAAAGCTGGAAGCACGCCGAGATCAACACCCTTCTGAAAAAGCCCAAGGCGGACCTCAAGGACCTATGGACTTCCGGCCCATCTCCCTGCTCCCGTTCCCGGCAAAAGTGACAGAGAAGATTGTCAACAAATAGCTAACCCGCTACCTCGAAGACAACAACATCCTGGACCCTTCCCAATCCGGCTTTTGCAGCAACCACAGCACCAAGACCGCCCTCATCGCCGCCACTGACGACATCAGGATCCTGATGGACAAAGGAGAAACATCCGCCCTCATCCTCCTGTACCTATCAGCAGCCTTTGACACAGTCTGCCATCGCACCCTATCAGCACGCCTCCATGACGCCGGAATTCAAGAGAAGGCCCTGGCCTGGACCACATCCTTCCTCTCCAGCAGAACCCAGAGCGTCCACCTTCCGCCTTTCCGCTCGAAATCCACCGAGATCATCTGCTACGTCCCACAGGGATCCTCCTTCAGCCCGACGCTGTTCAATATCTACATGGCACCACTCGCCCACGTCGCATGACAACATAACCTCAACATCATCACCTACAACGACGACACCCAGCTGATCATATCCCTCACCAAAGACCCCCACACTGCCAAAGCCAACCTCCACAGAGGAATGAAGGCCGTAGCCCACTGGATGAAGGACAGCAGACTGAAGCTGAACTCAGACAAGACGGAGGTCCTCATTCTCGGACCCTCCCCATCAACCTTGGACGACTCTTGGTGGCCCACATCGCTAGGCACAGCCCCGGAACCCACAGACCACACACGCAACCTGGGGGTCATCCTCGACTAGACCCTCTCCATGACCAGGCAAGTCAACGCCGTCTCCGCGTCCTGCTTCAACACCCTCCGCATGCTCCGCAGGATCTTCAAATGGATCCCTCCCGACACGAGAAAAAACGTCACCCAGGCCCTCATCACCAGCAGACTCGACTACGGGAACGCCCTCTACTCAGGAACAACAACCAAGCTCCTGAGACGACTACAATGAATCCAGAACGCCTCGGCACGACTGACCCTCAACGTCCCCTGACGCAACCACATCACACCCCACCTGAGAAGCCTGCACTGGCTCCCCGTCAACAAGAGTATCACCTTCAAACTCTTCATCCACGCACACAAAGCCCTCCAGAACGCCGGACCTACATACCTCAACGACCGACTCAACTTCCACACCCCCACCCGAAGCCCCCGCTCAGCCAACCTCACCCTCGCTACAGTTCGCCGGATCCGGAAAACCACCGGCGGCGGCATATCCTTCTCCTACCTCGCCGCCAAGACCTGGAACGCTCTCCCCACCAGCCTACGACAGACTCAGGAACTGCTGGCCTTCAGAAGACTCCTCAAGACCTGGCTCTTCAATCAGTAGCGCCCCCCCCCCCAGCTTCTTGAGACCCTCACGGGTGTGTAGCGTGCTTTATAAATGCAGTGATTGATTGATTGACTGCAAAAATTGTTAGGGAAGCCCATGGAATGTTTTTCTTATTGGTTATGGAGGGGAGAAGAGCCACCCCTACACACAGCCTAGTACCAGGCATAAATGTGGCACCGGTGGAAACCCTCTTCAGAACTGTCCAGGACATGTGGAAGACAGAAGATGGACAGTACCTACTATTGAGACCTGTGAGGATAACCCTAAGGGCTGAACTTGCTCCCACTTGCATCCATAACAAAGAATTGGACACCAAGGGTCAATTTGCTGACCTCCTTTTAGGCTACGGGGGCACAAAAGCTACAAGAAGTCCACCTTCCTAAAAGAGCCCAGATGACCATTTTCAACTGGAGCTTCCCTGGACTCTTCTAGTGACTTCAGCTGTAGTGAGTCTTGACCCCCAAGCGCTTTACCTATGGGCCTGCGACCCCTGGCTGTGTCACAATGTACGCCTCCTAACAACCTGGGTGAAACCTTGGACTTAAAACTTTCTAAAAAGTTTTTCTCTGGAGAACCTTTGAGGGACTAGGACCAACCTACCAGACGATTAACCAATGATGCATCATCAGTCATACTAATTTTTCCGTAGCCTCGCTACGTCCTCCGCTTATCATCAGAATCCCTTGATGTGGAGACTGCTTCAAATCCATCCCACAGCTCCCTCGACACCACTGTTGATTAGGAGCAGATTGAAGGTGAAGACCAAAAGACGGCATGGAATCTTGAACTTCCCCCACCGTAGCTCCTCCCGCCTAAACCAAAGGTTTTGCCAAGGCTCCATTTCGACGCCTGAGTCTTTCAATCCTGAACCCCTTCCCTTTCCTTGCCACCAGCCCACTGCCTGCTTTCTCTGAAGGCTGTCAGAGTAGAGGATGTAACTTCTCCACTCAGAGACACGGGTCCCTACATTTGACCTGTGCTCAATCGTAGTTGGCATGAAAATCTACCCTTGTCCTTGTCTAGCGCAACCAGATGACTGTGGTTTGAGCTTAACACATTTTGGTGGTATTTTCATCTAAACATTTTAAAATTAATATCTTTGGTTCTCCTCATTGGATGTTTTTCATTTTGGTGTCATTTTGTCATTAAAATATTATCTATTACCATATATTAGTGTACAATTTTTATTGTGATGTGTTTTTAACTTTTTGTTACTGTTTTGGAACTCCGAAAAGCTTTACACCTTGCCTTAAGTTTAGCCTGTCAGGTATGTGACGTAGGTGCAAGGGGGTTGAGTTCAGGTGTAAATTACTGAACCTTGACTGGACCTAGTGACATTATTACTTGTTGGTTGGTTGATTGCTTTATTTCGATATGCATATATCATAAAAGCAGTACAAAAGATAAAAACAGCATGTCGAAAAAAGTATGACTGTACATTAGATAAAGGAGTAAAACACATTTGATCAGCATAAATTAGTTAAAAAAAGGATTAAATTGATATGGACAGTCTTCTAAGTCTAATCAACCAAGCCCATTTTAAAAACTTGGCAACGGCACAAACAATAGGAGGGGCTGTATTGGTTAAAAGAATCCGAAGGGCGACAGAGAACTGGCGGGTACCCAATTCTCTGCAGATAGGTCCAAGCCAACGTGATCTGGGGCGACCATAGTCCGGGCATTCGAAAAGAAAGTGTGGCACCGTCTCTGGTTTATCGGGACAAAGAGCACAATAGCGTGATGAGGGCTGGGATTTATTCCACCTGGAACAGAGGTCGGCCAAGGGTAGAGTTCCTAGCCGGAATTTGATGTACAGGGACCGGTCCATGGCGATTGTTATTATGTCCATGTACGGCTCGTAGGCGACGACATCTTTTATCAGCAGAAAAGCTGCGGTGGTTTTGCAGTGCTGCTGATTACTGATGCGCTTCACACGGACCCACTCCCCAAAAAGTTTTTTTAAGGTCTCCTTCGGGGGAGCGGAGTGGCTATGCCAGCAGGAGTCCAGGCCTAGGTCCCCTAAAAGATGTTTAATGTCCTTCAGCCATTTAATGCTGTGCCAACCGTCGGAGTGCATCACCTCAGCTAGGCCATCGGCATAAGGTTTTAGCTCCGGTACCCTCCACAGGCGAGCCCAGAGCAAGAGGGGTCGAAGACGGGCCTGTTCCCCTATTGCTTTACAGCCAGCATCCATGAGCACTGGGATAGTCGGACTACTCGATGGAATGGCAAGGAGATCTTTAATGAATTTGTTTTCAGCCTTGCTCAGTAAATCCACTTTGCCCAGGCCCCACAGTTCGGCTCCATTATTACTTGTGGAAAACCATAGGCTGGTGAAGTAATAACCCACTTTATCACAATTGGCATGTTAAGTCAGACAGCAAACTTCTTTCAGCCTAGATGTAATTTAGGTGTGTATAATCAGCTGAGAGCTCTTTAAAATGTTGGTGGAAAATACATCACTAAATCAAAGGAGAGAGGGAGGACTAGGTAAGCTAGTCTGAATCCCCGCTTTTATATAACAAAAATCAAGAAAGACTAGCTAGGTTTATACAGGTAAGACTCAATGGAGTACGTATGTCAAGGAAAACCAGTAGGTTTTATTAGAAAGCCCTCACCCACCAACCTAGTTGGTGGCATGCTTCATCATCGGGCCCACCACAGTGGCACCTAACGTGCCCCGGGTGTGCTTCGACGCCAGATTACTGCGGAGCTGGTATAATTACTGAGTGTGCAATGTGGTGAGTATGAAGGTGAAGATTAAAAAGCCATACAAAAATCCCAGCACCCGAGGGTAAAAACTATTTTAATAAAACTGGGTATCTGTTGGCACGTTAAAAAAGGCAAACGGACACGATGGAGTATGGATTATGACCTCCAGTGTCCTGTGTGGTCTACAAGTTTCAGCCTGGCCTTTCTTAATTTGAAACAGGCTTTCCTCAGGACCAAGTGAGTATGTGTGGGGTTATAAAAATAATTTACAGTGAGTGTTTTAGGATTTTATGTGTAGCACGCACTAAGGTGCTATATGGGTGAGAAGGGGATTCCCTCTCGCTTTGCTACATATAACATAAAAGGGGAGACATACAGACGTACAGGGTAGAGTCATATTAGCATATTATTGCAAAAACAGTCGTCATTCCACCGTCTTGTAAGGTGAGTGAGCAAACTATACATGGCTAAAGTGTGGTCTTGTCAGTGGCAAGACTCATGTGATGGTTATCTAGAAGCCGGTTGTAGTGGTGATCTAGAAAACGAAAATGCCAATGTGAGGTTCAGGTAAGTGAAAGAAAATCAATTATTGTCCTCACACAGTATTTAGCTGATCAAAGCCTCCTTGGGTCGCCTGGCAGAGAAAAAGACCCTAAAAGAAGGTAGTATTGGTTTTATAAAATTATCCGACCTGTAAGGGAAGACCTCAACACCTTACCCCCACAGTTGCTGTAGAGCGCAGCCTCAATTACTCACGAAACTGTCGATCTGGTTCCTCCTTGGACCTGTAATCCTTCTGCGGCGCCCGGTTGTGAAGGAGGGCTAGCCGAGCGTGTTTATTTAAAGCTTCCGTAATTATCTGCACCTGGGTCGGGGTAGAAACAGAGGGAGGGGTGCTGCGCTGAAAGCGCCATGTCATGCGCGCTATGCGCATGCGTGCCGCGAGTAGTAGTCCCTCTTCAGCGCGAGAGCCTTTAGTTTGTGCTACTCCGCGCATGCGCGGGTAGGTAGAGGCTATGTGAAGCTACCGCGCATGCGTAGAAGAGTGTATTAGTGCTCATGGTTGCGCTAGTATGTATATTTTACTCGTGGAGAGAGCAGAAGGTGTCAGAAATGAGTAATATGGACACAAAATGAGAGGAATTGGAATTAGAATATGAAATATTAAGGTTTAGATTGAGGTAGATCAATGTGAGAAGGATTGGTCTATGCACAGTATAGTGAAGAAAAGGAAGCATCATACATTAAGTGTTAAGCGAATTCCATGGTATGGAGTCGTTTAGCCCCTCAGTATGAGTGGATAGGCGGTAAATCCAACGTTGTTCTTTTTGGAGGAGAAATCTTTCGTTGTTTTCAGTTATGGGGAATTGTTCAATCACAGTCCAAGTGAAGTCATTTGGAGTGTGATTGTGGGACAGGAAGTGGTCAGTAAGTCTGCTTATATTTTTGCCACATCGGATGGTGCTGCGATGTTCCGTCATTCTTGTCCGTACCTTTCGGGTAGTCATACCCACATACCGTAGGCCACATCTGCATGTCATAAGGTACACCAGGTTAGAAGAATTACAGTTGGTGAACTGGCGTTGTGTCCATACCTTGCCTGGTTCTAGGTCCAGGGTTTTTGAGGGGGATGTAAGGTGGCACACACTGCAATTATTGCACGGTAGGTGTCCCGTAAGTTTTGGTAAGCCCCAAGCATTGAGGACAGTGTTGTTGTTAGTGGCATGGTTCGGTCTGGGTCTGGTGTGTACTAGGGAGTCTTTTAGATTCTTCGCCCTTTTATATGCGAATCTAGGTTTGTCCCAGTTTCGGTTGCCTGAGTTAATAATCTTCCAGTTCCTGTTGATTATGTTGGAAACCTGATTTGACACGGTATTGTAAGTAGTGACGCATGTCAGAGTGGATTCCTCAGGAGGCCTTGTTGTTACCTCAAGAAGTGCCTCTCTATTTTGGTTTCGCGCCCTCTTGCAGGTGGTGTTCAGGATCCTGGTGGGGTATCCCCTGTCTTCCAATTTATGGATCAAACTGGCTGATTGTTGTTTGTAGTCCTGAATCCGGCTGCAGTTGCGTCTTAGTCGTAAAAACTGACCGTAAGGGAGATTTTCCCGTAGATGTCTAGGGTGGAAGCTGTCAAACCTCAAAAGTGAGTTCCTTGATGTGGGTTTGTGGTAGGTCGTAGTTGTCAGGCCATCCATGTCTGCCTTGATGTTGAGGTCCAGGAAGGCTAATTCAGAGGCACTGCTCGTACAGGTAAACCTCAGGTAGTTGTCACAGGTATTAAGCCACATGAGGAATTGATCCAGGGATTCCTGATTTCCTTCCCAGATAACCAGGATGTCGTCGATATATCGACGCCACATACTGATGTTAGCTGTGTAGGGATTGTTCACAGATTGTATGTGTGTTTTTTCAAAGTAGGCTACATAAAGACCAGCTATGCTGGGAGCGAAAACGCTCCCCATGCTTGTTCCATTAGTCTGTAGGTACAGCTTGCCCTCGTACTCGAAATAGTTGTCTTTTAATGCCAGAGTGGCACATTCCATTATAAAGCTGCGTGGAGTGTGATGGTTCCAAACAGTTCCCGTTAAGACTTCCTCCAGTACTTCCAGTGTAGCGTCCTGCGGTAAGCTAGTGTATAGGCTCTCAATGTCTAATCCGACAAGGAGTTGGGTTTCCGGGTTGTAGTTGGTTTCTTTGATTACATTGAGAAGATGTTTCGTGTCCTTGATGTATGATGGTGTAAGTTGTACCAATGGATTCAGGAAGAAATCGCAAAAGCGTGACAGGGGCTCTAAGAGTGATTGATTCCCAGACACAATTGGTCTTCCCGGTGGTGGGGTTACTCCTTTGTGTATCTTCGGGAGAGTGTAGAAATATGGGATTTTGGCATTTTTGCTGCACAGGTAGTCGGCCTCCTGTTTGGAGATGTGTTCTGCGTCCCGGGCATTTTTTACCAAGATCTGTATCCTCTTGCTTAGTTCCTCGGTGGGGTCCTTCCTGAGTGGTCTGTAATTCCTGGTGTCGCTGAGGAGTCTGCGACATTCCGTGTCATAATCTGTTTTGTCCATGAGCACGATACCTCCCCCCTTGTCTGCGGGTTTTATGACAAGGGCAGGGTTAGCCTGCAGGCGTCTTATTGTTTCACGTGGAAAATACATGCCAGTATGGATAAAGTGTAAAAGTTTGTTTGTGGCACCATATGTAGCAATGACAGAGCAAAATGCATTTTGCAGATGATGACAGAGATAAACAGTAAATAGGAAGGACCAAAGCATTCATTTCTAGAGCAATGATTCCCATGCACAGAGATGCACTGGGTGGAAAGACATGGCATTGTAATACTTAGCACATTGAGGCCGTACTATTCTCCTCAAAAATCAGTCCTTATACTGCTGTTCACATGGCAGAAAAAGATGATGCCTCCACTGCAGACACTTAAAAGGTAAGGTATAGAATGTGGCAAGAGGCAGTATGGTGTTAAAATAAGAATGTTATTGAGGATCATTCTAGAGTAAACATAGAGTAATGTGGATAGCAAAGAATAGCTTGATAAAGAGAGAATTTTCATGTAGAAGGAAGGCAGCTTTTATTGCAGAGGAGCTTTGCAAGTAGTGTTAGGGACTGGAGTGTACACAGATTGAGCCTCAAGTCAATCCCTGGATGGGTATATTGATGGGACAATGGTTAGGCTCCCATAGAGAGGTGCCATAAGGACAGTGGTGACTGAAGAACGGAGCAAGCCTTGCTCAGGCCCCCAAGACGAAAAGTGCAGAGTTCCACTCTGGACAGAGTAGTTAGTGAATTGCAACTCCTAGTTTTTTTTTTGTTTGAATGTTTTTATTGAGATTTTGTATTACGTTACATCAAGTATCCTGGTCAGCGCATACATTTTTTTTTTGTTAAAGATGACATAAGGGTTCAGTAATCCATGACAAGTGGCTATATATCGAACATTGGTAGGATATCAATTTGACAGGTGGAATTATCCTCCTACACTTAATCCCCTTACACATCAGTTACAATTACCTGTTGTGGACCGATCCGAAACCCACCTTCTAATGTAGCGCAATGGAGGGCACGGGTCATTTGGTCGATGTCGTCTGGGGTATCTAGGGAACCTGTGTGCTACCCCTAAATATCCTTGTAAAGTCCCTGACCAGGCATTTAGCGCATGTGCTCCCAGAAACTGTGCATCGGAACCGGAACTTCAGATGTTGAGACAAACTATTAACTTTAGGGGGAATGAACTGGGGGATATATTTCTGCGGATATACTATTGTGGGAAGAAAAGGAAAAAATTTGAATCCGGGTAAGTGGCATGGACTGTGGGTGGTGCGTTTTGGGTGGTAGTTGCAGAAGGTGGTAGCTGAGTATCTGGTGGGGGAGGTGGGGCTAGCGTCAAGCTATCTTATGTCCTATGGACCAGTACTTACTCGTGAGACATCTCCTATCTGTCTCCGTGGGGAACCCAATGTGGACTGTGCTCGAGAGGTAGTTGGGGAGGGTGGCTGTGTTGTTTTGTGAATAAATATGTGCATCAGTTGCGCCCATTCAAGGGAGTTTGGGTGTTTTAATATGCCTTTCACCTCTTCATCCCACAACGCCTCCTCTTCTGACTCCCCCATTTCTTCACTGCTCCTGTCCATGCTGCCTCTGGGGGTCCGTCTGGGGCTCACCAGTACATGGCTATCCCCCGCTTAGCTAGAATGACCAATGAGGTGAAACGGCAAGGTACTTTCTAGATTTTCCATTTGCAGAACAACACTAGGGCACTGGCTTCCCATGAGGACAGGGTTGAGTTACTAGTTACTTCCTGAAGTGTATGGTGTACCTGGTTCCAATATCGTTTAATGACGGGGCAATACCAAAACATGTGTTTGAAGTCAGCTTCGGGGGTCTGGCAGCGGGGGCAGGCGAAATGTGTGTCAGGATAGAACCGGTGAAGCCGCTGTGGGGAGAGGTACGCTCTATGGAGTATATTGAATTGAATGTTCCTGAAACGGGCGTTTCTAGAGACTTTTTTGGGATACTCCAGGGCTTTTTCCCACTCTTTGTCGTTAAATACCCGACCGATTTTGTCCTCCCATGTCTGTTGCAATGTGTTCAGGTGCGGAGAAGAAGCTCCCGGATTGCCTTGTATAACCATGTGACCAGGTGTCTACCCACTCCCATATGTATGATGGTGTGTATTACCGGGTGTGTTGGGGGTTCACCCTCCTGTACGTTCCAGAATGGACAACAACTGTCTATGAGCTGTCGGTGTAGTAAGAATTGCCCTGGAGGAAGGTCGTAGAGATCGGTCCATTGGGCGTCCCTCGTCAAAAAGGGACGCCATGTCCGTCATAGAGTGGTCTGTCCAAACTTGGAGAGCGCGGGAGGAACAATATATATCATTACGGGGGAGGCCTACCAATGGAAGTAGTGGTGAGTATGGGGGTTTCCCCTCTGGACAGTCGGTGGATCCGTAGCATACATGCACGCGCCATTGTCTCCTGCAAGGGGTATGTGCGTAGGGGCTTTATCCCCGGGAGCAATAGCCTGTGTATAGCCGGAAGGGGGATCCGCCCGCGTTCTGTAAGTGTTTCCCTGATATGGCGTTCCGCTGTCCAGTACGACAACCACTGGAGTTGTGCCGCCAAAAAGTATGATTCAAAGGACGGGGCACCGAGTCCTCCCTGGGTAGTGGGCAGGTAAAGCGTGGTCAGGGCTACTCTGTGTCTCCCCCTCTCCAGATCAGGGTCATGAGGAGTGTGTTTGGTTCTTTAAAAAAGGAACGTGGTGGGAACATCGGGAGGTTGGCTAAATGGTACAGGAGCCGTGGGACCATTATCATCTTTGCAAGTGCGATGCGGCCTATGTGGGCCAGGGGTAGCGTTTTGCAAAATTGTACTGACGCTCTCAGTCCAACTAAGACCTTGCAGTGATTCACATCATATAAATCTGTGGGGTGTGAAACAATTGTACCCCTAGGTATCTAGGCGCTACTGTATTCCAAGTGAGCGTGTGGGTGCCCACCTGTAGGTCATGTGGAGCTAGATGTGGGCTCAAAGGGAATATTGTGGACTTGGTCCAGTTGACTCTAAGACCTGAGGCCACCGCGAAGTTCTGTAGCGTCGACCAGACCATAGATAGATCACTCGTGACGCCCCTGACATAGATCAGGAGGTCATCAGCGTAAAGTGATATGCAGTGTGTTATGTCTGAACTCGGTATTCCCCATGCCGGTCCCTCCTGGCGTAGTTTAATTGCAAGTGGTTCAACTGCTAGAGAGCGAACAGGAGGGGGACAGGGGACACCCTTGTCTTGTCCCTCTCTCTATCTGGAATGGGGCTGATATATATTTGCCTATCCGCACCCGATATGTATTTCAATAGAACAGGTCCGATCCAGGCTCTGCGCAGGACCGCAAATAAGTATGGCCAGAGTAAAGTATCGAATGCCTTTTCAAGATCTAGGATCAAGCAGGCTGTACTGGGGAAGTGTGTTCTCACACTATCTTGGATATGCAATAGTCTACGTATGTTCTGTGATGTGGTCCGCCCGGGGACAAAACCGTTTTGGTCCGGGTGTACCAAGGGCGCCAGGATTTGGGTGTATCTGTTTGCCAAGAGCTTCCCCAATAGATTACAGTCTTCATTTAGAAGCGTTATCGGTCTATATGAAGCAGGAAAGAAGGGGTCTCTATTCGGTTTGAGAAAAGTTACAATAATGGACTCTCGGAGTAACCCCGGGAGTTCTCCCCGGGCCAGTGCCTCGTCCAGTACGATCACTATCTTGGGAACAAGATGCATTGAGAATGTGCTGTAGTATTCGAGTGGGAAGCCATCCATACCTGGGGCTTTATGTTGTGCTAGTTGTCTAATGGCATGAGTGACCTCTGGGGATTTGATCTTGGAATCCAGGTCTTTCCTGGTGGCTCTGGGGATGTGGGGGATGTATAGGGGCGGAGGAATTGCTCTATTTCTCGTTGATTCATTTGCGTCAGGGCTTGGTAGATTTCTGAGTAGTACTCTCGGAAGATGTGTAAAATATTGATTTTTGAGTGTCTGGGGGTACCTGCGTAGTCTAGTAGTTCCGTGATCGGGTTTCTGTTCACCTCCTGTCTGGATAGCCATGCCAATAATGTACCCGCCCTATTGACCTCCCTGTGTGTCCTGGCAGAGTAGGCTTTAAAGTTATATTTACGCAGGTCTCTTAGTGCCTCTGAATAGGTGGTTTTAGCCTCTGCTATTTGCTCGGCAGCAGCGTCAGTGGTGTTTGTTTGTTTCATGAGTGTCGCTAGCGTCAGCTCCGCTGCTTGTTGAGTTCTGTCGAGCGTTTTGCGAACCCCTAATACTTGTTGTATACAGTGACCACTGGCTGCTACTTTAAACGCGTCCCATTCTATTAGGCGAGACCTTGCTGTGCCGGGGTTAAGCGCAAAATGTTCTCGGATATAAGAGCCATGTGTCTGTCTGAATACCTGATCTGAAAGACAATCACCGGGCAGTTTCCAGGTGGGCACAAGGAGGTATGGGGGTCTCCACCTAAGTGTTAGTACATGTGCATCGTGATCGGAGAGGACTCTCCCGAGGTAGTCAGAGTGTTGTACATGTGGGAACACTGTTGTGGAACAGAGGAGGAATCTATCAAAACGGACGCGTAGGTTGTGTAGGATGGAGTGAAAGGAGTATAGCTTTGCGTCTGGGTTGTGCTTCCTCCATGTGTCTATCAGGTTCCAGTGTTGTACCCATGCTTGATATTGGGTAGTCTGTTTATGTGCTGGGGAGTGGTGGGGGGTGGAACCTATCAAGCTGGAGGTTCAGAACACAATTATAATCCCCGCCCAAGAGCCATGGGACTGAGATGTATTGGGTAAGTCCTCCCGTGAGACGTGTCCAGCAGTGGTTTTGATCTACGTTAGGAGCATATACACTTCCCAGCAGGAGAGCCTGGCCTTCTAGCAGGCCCTCTAAGAGGGCGTATCGGCCTTCTTCATCCATGACTCGTGTGTGCTCTTTAAACGGGACCCCTAGCCTGACCCAGATGAGGGTGCCCCTGGCATACGCCGAGTAGGTAGTGGCACACACTATACCCCGTCACTTCCTATGTAGCTGGGCCACTTCCTGTGCTGACAAGTGAGTCTCTTGTAAAAGCGCAATCTGCGCCTGTTGTCGTTTGATGTATGCGAAGACAGCATACCGTTTGCTAGCCCTATGCATACCTCTGACAATTATGGTAATGATCTTGATATCCGTGTTATGGACTCTATGTGTCATGGTCTGTCTAGAGCTCGGGCCCACCTTTCCTGTGTGTCACCCCTGCACTTCCCTCCTGTACCCACTCCTTCTTTTGCCCACAGTCCATTGGTTACATATCGTCCTACTAGAATGATCCTCAGGGGGTATAGGGTAAGTCTGCAAAACTGGGAAACCAAACTTCGATGTCCGGGAAACTTCCCAACTAGAGGGACATAGCGTTGGAAACGGGATGTCCAAACTGTACCTCAAGTACTGTCTTTTAAATCGTTCTGTGAAAGGGGGTGGTTCCTCTGTTGTGGGTGTCTCCAGCTATCCGCCCGCCTGCTGCATAATAACCAGTTCATGTTGCTGGGGGAACAATCTCTCCTGGCGTAGCGCCTGCTGCAGTTCATATTGTCACTGGCCCAGGTGGGTCACTCCCGGGGCTGTTTAGCCTTGCCAACTATATTCGCTGTGTGTACACTGGCACCCGAGGGGACAAACATCGGCCAAGGCGCTGCCGTATAAGATGACCTGTCCTTCTCGTTGCGGTCTATATCAATGTGCCTGCCGTTTGCGGGGTGACCAGCGGCGGTGTGCCAGATCCGTCGTGAGATGTATGTGTATTGCTGGCTTCGTCGTCTGACGTGAAGATGTGGGGAGCCTCTTCCATATCAGAGTTGTTCTCAACTACCTGTCTCGCCGCTGCTGCCTGCAGGGCCTTCCTGCACTCTGCTATAATTTGTACTAGATTGGGGGAACGATGCGTGAGTGACTCCGAGCGGGTGTTGAGCTGTGTAAGGGTAAGCTTTTGTCGCCGGTTGGTGCGGCTCGACTGCCGGTGGTGTTGCGAGTCCTCATTGGCTGCAGGTCCGGGTAGTTGCTGATCTATCCAGTTTCTTGCCTTCTCTGGGTCGGTGAAGAAATGTGCAGAGCCTTTATGGATAATTTTCAAACGGGCTGCAAAGAGGAGAGCGTATTGCACCTGTTTCTGTGAATTGCAACTCCTAGTTATAAGATACTCAAAACCCTTTGAATGTGTTCACATAAAATCTAAACATGTATATGTGTATTAAATGATTTGCTCTAATAATTTATTTGTAAATACTGCAAAAGTTGACAATCTCAACCTTAGAGGCAAGGAACACCAACTGAATGAAATGTAAGAGGATAGGATTTTTTACGTATGCTTGCTTTGAATTGCTAATTACTAACCTTATTGTGAAAAAAAGGGCACCGAATAGGCACTTATTTGGTAGTCATGGCAGCAGGGTAGCTGATATCTCATGCTCTCATCATTGGTACCGCTTTTTGCCAAGGTATGGGAATACAAGGCAGTGGCCTCAATATTGCATGCCATCTCTCTATTAAGCGTCTTCCAACTCAGACTAAACCTAAATGGATTATTGTTGGTGCCCCTTCAATTCAGCGCAATACACATGGTGGTATGATGCTTAGTAGTTTCAATTAAAGGACTACTAATCTTTGAATGTGACCACTTAGGGGTCCTGGTGGTGCATCAAATTAAAAGACTTGTGAGTAAATCACAAGTGATAGAGGAGTCACTAGTAGCATCTTTATGATGAGCATACCTGCAAGCCCAGAGAGAGTGAAGCTTCCTCAAAGTATGTCAAAAGGATCTAGGTGCTATTACAGACACGGAGATAAACATTATAGGTTATGGGGCATATTGATCAGACCTTTGCGTCATGCTTGAACTACGCAACATATTACATGCACAACACAAACCTCTAAGCCATATTTATGGAGTTAAACAGAGCCACTGTGTATGGCTTTGAATGGCTTACAAAATATGGCGTAAAGAATTGTAGGGTAAACTGAGGCATTCCATGGGCAATGCCTTGGGTGTTGCCATGCAAATCTGGTAAACCTGGAAATGTGCCAAAAAGATATGCCTCCCCAGGTAAGGTGTAACAAGGAGAAATATCATTATTTCTCCTTGTTTTTTTCTTCTTTTATGTATGCTGCATTCTACAAGGGAGCATGGGTAGGATACAGTCCCAGATCAGTCCGGCTGAGGTTTTACCTGCTCAATTTTTGTGTCAAGTCCCATTCTCATTAGGAAGGATCACAGCGAGCAAGGTGTGCATGGCTGACAGTGGCTGTTGTGGCCGAAGAGTAGGTCAGGCGTAGAAAGGCAAAATGGAGCTTCGCGTAGGCAGCCCTCTGTGAGTGATCACTGCTTGCTATGTGAGGAGATGGACTGGTGGCTGCTCACGTGGATTTTCAATGTGCAGTGGGTGGTTCTGGTGTGAACAAACCCTTTCACAGGTCACAGAGTCCAAAAGCTTGATTTAAAGTGCCCCTGAGCTGCATCAAGAGTCCAGGACCTAGGGTGGTGTTTAATAACTGCAAGTCGGAGGACTTCGCCCTGGGTAGGGGTACCAGACAGGGGTGTCCGTTGTCCCCCCTGATTTTCGCACTAGCCATGGATTGGGTGAGATGGGACCCCTCGATATGGGGCATACGGTGGACGCCTGAGTGGGAAGACAAAATCTCCCTCTATGCGGACAATGTCCTGCTCTACCTCACGAAACCTAGGACCTCTCTCCGATATTTCCTAGATCTTCTTGAGGTCTTTGGGAGGTACTCAGGACGGGTGATTAACTGGGACAAGTCGGTGATATTTACATTAGCAGGCGGCCACCCCGCCTTGTCATGAGCACCGTAGCGCCGTGGCTCATGACAAGCTCAGCTCGTCATGAGCATGGGAGGGGTTAAGAAGCTCTCTGGTGCCCACATGTTGCACTCTGAGTATTTCATCCTCATCACACAAACAGCGGCAGCTTGCTAGATATCTTACTTCCTATCACAAGGTTGCGAAGCTCTCCCTCCCCCCCAGGAATCCAAGCAACTTTAACCAGTTGAACATGTGTGCGAACTTGTTTGTTACACCTAACTAGTTCTGATCATTCTGTACTCGAGTGACCAACAAAGCCAGTGAAATGTGACATAACAATAGAAACATTTCATCTTTCAAACTGTGCCTAGCGTTTTTGTCCTTATCAGAGATTAACTCGATAGCAATCTGATGTGAAAGTCAAAAAGGGAACATAAACAGGATTGATGTTTATGCTAGAAATTGTCTGACCAGTGCAGGCATATAAAATACCATTGATTGTTTTGCATAATAAATTAAACCGCTGATACTTCCCAACAAAGGGCTATTGCATCGAGTAAGGAATTATTATTATAACTCAGTGATAGCTGTAGTAAAGATGGGCTCTAAATCTAATGTGAAAAGGCACCAGACAAAATTAATATTGCATTATAATATACTTTGCCTTTCTGGTGAGTAGCTTAGCTTGATTTATTCTTGTAGATAATTACGTGCAGCAATATTGGTAATTCAAAGCTAAATTGAATTGCAGAATGCGCAAATAAATTGAAACTGCTTTGATATGTCTTGAAAGAAAGGGAGATGGATGGATGTAAGTTCTAAATGTACAACATGAGTCAAATTCCCCAGACAGCAATATGCTAAAACAGCTTTAGATATTTTACAAAGGCTATATTAGGTCCCAGCCATTGGATGGCAGTAAAATTCTACATCAATCAATTTTCATTGTGAACTGGAAAAAATAATGGGTTTTTTCCTTCTATTATTTAACAGGGATGACTATTGAAGCCAGTTCTCTCAGTTATCTGTAAAAAATTAAAGTAAGAGCTTCTGCTTTGTTTAATGAAAGCAGGTATGTGCGCGTTTGTGTGCTTTTGTGTGTGTTTGTGTGTGTCTGTGCATATCTACGTGTTTGAGTTTTGTGTGTGAATCTGTGATATTTTATGTGGTAGACACGATATATAACTCCGTACCACATCTGTTTTTGTGCGCTGGTATGTATGTGTTTGAGGCTGTGCGTGTTTCTGCATCTATGAAAACAGAAACTCCATTAATTTTATATGAAATCACTGGGCCAAACCAATTCATTACTCATATGAAATAAAAAATATTTTAGGCAGCATCAAACAGCACATTGAATAAGAGCTGAATAAAGACCTAAAACCACAGCACAAAATAAAAAGATTTTTTTTTTTTTAAACTGGTCAAACAAATCTTTCAGTAGATAGGGAAACTAAAGCTCAGAGCTCAAACTAATGACAAGGTGAAAGAAACAGTCTGGATTTGAGCTGGAGTTATACAAGCTCTAGGTTTTTTGGTTTTCCCATGCACTGAATCGCTTAAAAGTACAATTCATATTTTAACAACAAAGGGCCCGATTAAGATGTTGTCTGGAAAGGCTCCGGATGGGATTTGGTATTGCAGAATCCAATTCGGAACACTTGTTCTTGAACAGATTCTTGTACAGATTTGCCAATGACTGATTATGATGCCCGGAAATCGTTCTAGCAGTCTGAATCGGTTCCGAAAGGCATCCGGACAGGCCGAGTCTTTCAAAGCCAATTTGTACAGCTCTATGGACACAGTTTCCGGATGAACAATTACGATGACCGATTCGGACAGCCGTTCCAATTCCGTTTACCCAAGATGAAATTACTGCAGGAATACATCTTTGGGGGCCCCTTGCAGACCCCCTTCACCCAGAGACGTACGAATGAAGCCCCTGGGGGTACACAAGTGACCCCTCTTCCCAACCATGCCCAATGTGACTGGCAAGGTTTTCCCCAACCACCCCTTGTTTTCAATGGGAGCCTGTGTTCTCATTCGGAACACTGGCTCCCGTTGAAGTCAATGCGAGTCCGAGAGAATGATGTTAGGAAGCATTGTAATCTGTCTTCAGGACTCACAGAACACGATTTGTTTGGAAACTATTCTGTAACAGATCAGTTTCCAAACGACATCGCAATTGGGCCCAAAGAAATGTTCTGAACTGGATTGCTTAAACAAAACCTGGCTTCTAAGCACCACAATGGAGCTTTTGGCCAATTGCCCTAGAATGCATAGGAAGGCCATCTTTTTCTTCTCCTTCTAAGAAGAAGGCCATGGTTTTCATTGCCCTTTTGGATACAATTTCAAGGCCTTGATTTCGAAAGGTTTAGCGTCAGGTTTGTGTTAATTTTTAAGCACAGACCCTAAGCAAAACTCTTTTTGAAATGTACAAACCAACGTTGGCTTGAAAGAAAAAGTCATGCAAACCAGCACAACACACTGTTTTCGTTATTGTTAGACCTGGCGTCTTTTGGTGTGTTTTCCCTGTCATTTTGCTTTCTGACCTCCTGGTTTTGGTGATGTTCTGGACACTGTTTTTGCTGGTTTAGTGTTTCTGCACACCTTTTCACTGCTGTTCAGTGCTGGAGTGCAAGTGCTCCTGTTGTAGATAGTGTTTATGGATTGCTATTTCCTTGATTGGCATATTTGATTTACTAATAAGTGCCTAGTAATCTGCAGAGGTATGCCCAGGGCCTATAAATCATATGCTACTAGTGGGCCTATTCAAAAACAACAATTGATGGACAGAATGCAGAACAATGTCATACATTCACCCCAGTACTGAGATCTGGGTCTAAATCCATCATTTTTTTGATCACCATGCCATTCCATTTTGGACTCAGCCAAATGCAAATCCGTCTTGATCCTGCGGCAAATGGGAACAACCCAGCCCGAACTGCCAGGCCAGGTCCTTCCTGGACTGGAAACAAGCATCCTAGGACCGGTTTCAGACTTTCAGCCCTCATCAGCCAGGATAGCTGGACTCCAGTGGCATGGAGATCACGGGACCCACATCTGGGCATACCCGTCCCACTCAGGGTGACAAATGCAAAAACAACAATTGGTGGACAGAATGCAGAACAATTGTCCTACATTCACCCCAGTACAGAGATCTGGGCCTAAATCCATAATTTTGTTGCTCACCATGCCATTCAAGTTTGGACCCAGCCATATGCAAATCAGTCACTAAGTGGGAAGGGTATGCCCAAACATGGGTCCCGTGCTCACTACACCACTGGGTTCAGGCTAGTCTGGCTGATGAAGAGTGATGCCCTGAAACCGGTCCCAGGATGCTTGTTTCTGGTCCAGGGAGGGCCTGGCTTGGCAGTTTGGGCTGGTCTGGTCCCCCCAAGGAACAGGGTCAAGACTGATTTGCATATGGCTTGGTCCAAACTGGGGTGGTGTGGGGAGCAAAAGAAGGATGGATTAAACCCAGATAATTGTGACTAGGGGTGAATGTTTGCATTGTCCAGCATTCTGTCCATCAATTGTTTATTTTGCATATGTCACTCTAAGTGGGAAGGGTATGCCCAGATGTGGGTCCTGTGCTCACTACACCACTGGATTCAAGCTAGCCTGGCTGATGAAGGGTGATGCCTTGAAACCCTTCCCAGGATGCTTGTTTCCGGTCCAGGGAGGACCTGGCTTGGCAGTTCGGGCTGTACTGTTCCCACAATGAACAGGGTCAGGACTGACTTGCATATGGCTGGGTAAATATTGGGGTGTTGTGGTGAGCAAAAGAAGGGTGGATTAAACCCAGATCATTGTGACTGGGTGTGAATGTTTGCATTGTCCAGCATTCTGCCCATCAATTGTTTATTTTGCACTAGTGGGCCTACAGCACAAGTAGAGACACCCACACAAGTTGCCTTTCAAAGGTGTCTCATACCTACCACTGCAGTGTCTGTGAGCAGTTTTTACTGCCATGTCGACCTGTCAATGGCACACACTTGCCAGGCCCAAATCTTCCATTTTCTTATATGTAAGACACCCCTGTGGTAGGCCCAAAGTACCCCCATGGGCAGGGTTCAGTGTATGTGAAAGGTAGGACATGTACCGGTGTGTGTTACATGTCCTGATAGTGAAATGCTGTGCCATTCATTTTTCACTATTGCAAGGCTATCTGTCTCATAGGTTACCATAGAAGTTGCCTTGTAACACCTTACTAGCATCCCTTCCCATTGGGACTAGATGGAGAGTTGGAGTTGGTAGACTGACAAAATATTGACACTCAAAATATCCCCATACAAAAATATCAATACAAAAATATCAATATCAAAAATATCTCTATTCTATACTTTCAATGGTAAGTACAAAAATATCCCCCAAAAATATCGATGTCATAAATATGGTTTTGCAAAATATTGTTTATTGTAATATAAAATAAATTATTAACTATTAAATAAATGAAAGAATAACATTAATACCAAAAAAAATTAATACACATTTTAAAAAATATAACAAATAAACTTAATTTAAAAAGTTAAACACACATATATAATAATTAATATATATTTGCTTTCAAACAATTATTAAACTAAAAATGTCTATGTACTTCATAATATTCGAATTATATAAAAATGTAATAAACAAATATATCTATCTATCTATCTATTTAACTATATAAATATTCACTGGAAAACCATAGGTTTCACACCAGTTATAGTTAGCTGGAAATTTTACTGACATAAAACCATTGAAATTCCCATGTTATAGTTAGTTGGACTCACTATAACTTGCGCGCCTGCAATGCACTGCTGATGACGTCACATATTACATCACTCATGACATGGTCAGTGACATCACTCATGACATCACTGATGACACCATCCTTGTGACAGACTGACAGACCTCCTTTCAGTGTAATGTAACCCTTGAAACACATATTCAAAAATAGAAATCAACATTTTCAAAAAATTGGAGATACCCATACCAGATACAACAACCAATTCAGTAATTCCGCCATCTTTATACACATCCACTCATTCAGCAACGGGGCGCGTAGTGTAAGCGCGTCGGGTCATGTGACCTGAAAATAACACTTTTCATTGGTTCAGAACAGTTTTGTTTTCCAAATGATGAAAGCCCCCACCTTTTTTCCTCATTCTCACTTTGTTCTTTGAGTGAGGAAGACCTGTTTTCATTCATCGAGAAATGGCTACAGTAGCAGCAGCAGCAGGAGCATCTGCACCACCACCACCACCACCACCACCACAAGGACCACCACAACACCACATTGGTGGTGAAGAATAGGAGGAGGAGGAGGAGGAGGAGGAGGAGAGGACGTTCCTTCCTGTACACAATCCCCCTTACAAACCGAGAGAGCACATTGTGTGGGAGTTTTTTAAATTCCCAAGAGGCCAGAAGAAAGTCAATGCGGCAAAAGTGACTTGTCTGATCTGTGGCTGTGAACTTTCCAGGGGGAACCCTACAAAAAAATATTCTTTTGGTAATTACACCATGATTCGCCACATGCAACGCAAGCATCCTAACAACTATTCTGCGGCAGAGGTGAGAGAACTGTCCAGAAACCTTCCCCAATCTTCTTCCAGAAGCTCAACAAGCAAAGAACCCACTCCATCGGGTCCAGAGGCAATGGAGATGGTCCCAAACATCCAAACCAAGTTTGGATGTTTTAAAATTGTTTGTATCTATTGTGGGACTACAATTACATATGGCGAAAAAAGTATAAACTTAATCAACCGTGCAATTTTTTTCCTGATTTTTTTTGCTCCAGTTGAGCCGTTTACAATTCCCTGTTTTTTGTTTCTCCCCATAAAAATTACAAAAAAAAAACTGTTCATAAAAGCCAAAAAAAGTAAAAATTGTTCAAAAAAACCAAACAAAATATAAAACAACAAAAAGAATAAAAAAACAGTTCTTTTTAGAACTACCTCCAATTTATAAAAAAATGCTTAATTTTTAAAACAATCTGTCATTCTCTTTTTCCCCACGGTACGTTTCCCGGTACCCTCCCCAGTGCGCGTACCGGGCGCTCCCCCGCTCAAATAAAAAAAAAATATATTATTTTTTTTTGCCCCCATGGGGCCCTTTTATGGCCCCCACATCAAACCTAGGGGGTCAGGGGGGGTCTACCCTGCCACCTTTTGGTCATTTCCCCCTTTGTTGTTGCCACCTCTTGTGTCTCGATCCTACCGAGACACAAGATGGCAGCCACTCCGGACTGTTTGGAACTTTGACAGACACCCGAGAGCCAATCGGCTTTCCGCGTGCCAACTCGCGTAGCGCACTGGTACGCGCCCCATTGCGCGTACGGGGGCGCGCTTATAGATATATATATTTTTTTAACCTAAATTACTCAAAATCCACTGGAGCACATATCTTGAGACATAGCAAAGGCACATCGGGCTACCAGTCCCTACAATTTTGCCAAGTTTGGTGGAAATCCATTCAGCGGTTCGGGCTAAAAGTGAGTTCAACCGCCCTATGTAAATTAACATGGGAAAAACACGTTTTGGGACCCCCCTTTTATCTCGGCCCCCGCTTGACGAATCCCTCGCAAACTTTCAGGGAAGGAGCGGAGTGCCGCGAGGCAAATTTGAGGACATTTTCAGGCAGATTCCTCAACCGGCGCCAAAGTTATTCCCAATAGAATGTTGCGAATTCCCTATTTAAAATAATCCTAACTATAACTACCTACTGGCCACCGCCAGTAGGTAATATATATACACATATATATATATATATATATATATATATAAATATGTATATATGTATATATATATTTATATACACATACAATAACATAAAAAATCTATTTTCACAAAAACCTTCAATTCTAACTTTAATCTATTTAAAAATCGTTAAACTTAAATTTACCACTCCAGTCAGTGCCACAGTAGGCAAAGTGTTAGATAGCTGAGGGATAACAATTACTATTCCCACTCCAATGAGTGCATCAGTAGGGAACGTGTTGGATAGGAGAGGGGTAAAAATTACTATTCTGAACACAAAAGAAAAAAGCAGCTAGGGAATTTAAAGCTGCACTGCATGTAATAGTCACCTCAATCAATTTGAAAAAGACCTGCTTTCCACCTCAATTGTCAGCTACCTGTTGACCATCCAATAGGAAATAGTTTTACACAAGATTTTTTTGCGAGGCAACACATATATCCCAGTCAAATTACAATCTATAATACATATTTTGCATTGAGTTAAATCTCATAGTTCTTCAGTGTTGAAGTCAATCTTGATTTTTAGTTTATGTTTACTTACAAAAGCGCAGCCAATGCGTTTCACCTAACAAGGCTTTATCAGGGCTGCAAGTATTAAAAAAACAGCTATAGACATTACATAAATACTGGGTACATCAAGAAAATTCAAAATTATCAACAGTTAAAAGAGAGCCATGTGTGTCTTAACCCAAAACACCAAACATTCAAAAACAAAAACCCAACTTCATATAATGGGAATCCATGGATTCTTATAGAAAGTAATATCCAAGTACACATATTTCCAATCGAATTTTCCCATAAACCTACCACATGTTATAGCAAAGTCAATGGTCATATATTAAACTAGACAAATAGGTAACCAGTTGGTATTATCTTAAAACGTAAACATATAAATACACCCAGTGCAGTAAACACCATTTAAACCAGAAGTGCTCAAGAAAATAATTTGTAGAATTTACTGTAGATAGAGATTCACTCAAGAGAAAACCGGAAGAGAACTAAACAAAAGTGTAAAATAGCAAAATGGAGGAATAGTCCATGGTTAGACTACAAGAAAAGGCCATACATGAGCTATTCCACACACGACACAGGGAAATGCTCAAGAGAATTGAAAGGAGCGGAGGTGGTAGTCTCTTACTAAGAAAGATATGATGTGCATCAAAGGAACATTGTAAGAAATGTGATTCTTCACAAGCAAATTGTAAAAGTCAGCAATGTCTTTATCTGTAGAAACCCACAGATTATACAAAGAAATAGAATATCAATAATATTCTTTTGGTCAGATTAACTTAGTTTGACCTAAAAGTAATTGAAAAATCATTCAAGTCAGGCTTACGTACCAATTAGTCTTACAAATGGTGCTTCCACTTCAGATGAGCTGTGGGTCCAACAGAAAAAACATTCTATCAATCCTGGCACCGTTTTCACATAAATACGAATGCCCCACACGCCTGTGATATTCAATAATTCTGCACAAAAATGATACATCCGTCACAAGCACATTATTCTTTCTCAAGCCGATAAAGTTCAAACAGCCAAAGCTATTCCCCTATTCTCTGCCTATAACATCAATGGGCTTGTAAGATTGTCAGATATTGTCTTTTCCTACATCTTCAATAAATAGGACTACTACTGTGTAGGCGAGATCACCACCATAAACTTAAAGGATATAGTCAAGAGATGCCATCTACATCTAATCCTCCCCTGCTATTTCAAAGCGAGTATGTGCCAACTACACCGTACCATCCTAGAAGGGTTATCTTCAAATCCAAAAAATGGAACAGTGCCAAACAAAGGAAGAGAAGACACAGAAATACATAAAGCATATGTGTCACAAATGCAAACATTCTGTAAAAATTCAAATGCTAAAAGTAATGGTTTAAAGCCATGAAGTAGAGTGGCCTTGTTCGATTGGTCTAACTTCATCTAGAATATAGGCAAATGCCAGAGTACTTATGACCAAGTTATATTGATCAATGTCACCATGCGCATCCGCATGGTTGGTCACATCTGTCCCATTATGTAATGCATGTTAAGAGAGATTCCTCTCTTGGTCCTAAACCTGCAAGAGTTTATAATGCTCGGCTAATAAAGCTGTAGGCAATATATTTATCACATTGCCCTTCAAGCAAAATGCTCCCAATACCGTCATGAGTACTGTCATTTCTTACCTAAGTACAGAACCTGCCATTTGTGTTCGGTACTCCCAGAGACATCAAAACCGAGGGTGTCAGATCAAATGCCTTAAATAATGGGTTGATTGATCCAAGGCGCCCCATGTGTTTCAGTACCTGGAAGTAAAAACATTGCAATTGATCTAATTCCGGCCCGTAGAGTCCAGAGTAAAAAACACTAGAATGTCAAAGGATTAATGAAAACAACATCTCACCTCGTGCAATTTGACCCGTAAGCACCTATGACTAGGCCAAATGTGACAAAGCAAGTCACAATAAAGGACAAGTAATGAGGAAATCTACTAATCCGCCCCTGATGATATTGCATCAACAAGGAATAACAAGCCATATGTTGACTGGAGAATTTATCTGATTCTAATAAAAGTTAGAAATGTATATAATACCCGACTTGACAAAACCCCTCGGGACAGCGCCTAAGGATATTACTATTTATAACTCTCATGTCTCCATCTGGAGACAAAAAGGAATATATACCCCATAAGGAAGCATGGGTAGATGAGGAGCATCACCAATACTGATTTAAAAAAAGTGTGAGGAGAGCAGAGTGGAGTGTTAATAATTATTAATTCCAAGTGGGTTAAAAAAGAAGTAGCAACATCCAAAAAGAAAAACAGGAAGAAGGTAGTGTTATTCTTCATTACAGATAGATATTTCACAATTTACTACATCTCAATCATGCTAGACCACAGAATAATAGGTTATACATTGATCGTATTTGTCACATGTCACATAGGTGGCTCTATGAAAAATAATGACAGTTCTATAAAAGCTAAATAATTAGTAAAGAAAAATCCAACACATTCCTTAGACCCTATATTGCTAACGTTGCACATTAGGTTATGAATGGAACAATATTTATTTATTTTATTTATTTATAAAGTTTTATATAGCGTGAACAATACCCAGAGGGATATCAGAGCTCTTTACAATAGGAAGGGAGGAAGGACATAAATGCAAAATTGACAACAGGTAGGAGTAAAAAATCAGGAATGTTAGCATATTCAGGGACAGTTGCACAAGAAAGAACCAAAACAAATGATTGTCCAATGGAGGTAAGAGTGATTGTCTTTAAGCAGGGGAGCCTAGCACAATTAGGGTAAGAATTTATTCATAAAGAATTTATGACTTCCAATTTGAAAGCTCTCGTTGAAGAGATTCGGCGTACTTCCGGTGGAAGAGAGTTCCAAAGCTTTGGGACAGCACCAGAAAAGGCTCTGTGACAAGTTCTCTTTTTCCTAAAGATGAGTGGTTTCAAGAGGAAAGCCTTGGCGATTCTTGAGGCCCTTACACCACAAGAGAGCTCCAGATTTTGCAACAGGTACTTGGGAGTTTTGAAGTGAAGGGCTTTGTGCACCAGAAGACAATCTTTGACTGAATGCGTACTTCATAAGGCGACCATTCGAGAGATTTTAGGACTGGAGAAATGTGCTTGTTTCGCTTAGTGCCTGTAACCAGTCTAGCCGCTGTATTCAGTGATGCTCTTAGTGGAGCCAGGGAGTATTTGGGAAAGCCACAAAGGGTCGCTCTGCCGTAGTCCAGCCTAGGCAGGACAAGCGATTGCACTACCTGCTTGAAATCGTTTTGTGGAAGGAAAGGTTTGATATTTCTGAGTGTCCTCAACAAGTGGTTTGCACCCTTGTATACCTTACTGATGTGATTTTTCATATTCAGGTGCTTGTCCAGGGTGACTCCGAGCGATTTGGCTGAGTCTATGATGAGAGGGGTGAAGTTGAAGGCAGTGAGGTAATTCAACCAGAGGTCAAGCTTGGGGGTGTGGTTCGGAGGAGAGAAAACCAGGAATTTTGTTTTGGAGGTGTTGGGCAGAAGAAGGTTCTTAGTTAACCAATTTTGAGTAGACGTTAGGGTTGATGTTTTCAATCTAAAGTGGAATAGAGACATTAAGATGTGACAGCCATCCCCCATGCATCACTGACTTAGATGTGAAGTAGTCAATAACTCTGGACAAGCTGTCAAGTACATACACAGGAGCAGTAAGGCAAGAAAATCATTAATGCTGGTGCTTCACAAATTCCCAATCTGTGACTAATATATAAAATAGGCCAGTACGTGGCATAAGATACACAGTTATCATTTCATTACATGAGTAGCTGATAATCCTACAGGAAATAATGGAGTTCATTTTCCGAGTTCAGTCCCAAATGGACCGCTTACAATTTCCAAATTCATTTTGCTACAAACTTCCGCAGCCATAGCTCTCTATCCCTTCCTCTTGGGTCAGGTCCAACTACGTCAATGCCATGGAAGCAGAAGTTAGCTTTATTTGTGCCTATTTCACATTTATGTGAAGCTAGTGTGTATGATAAATCTCTGTAATACATGCCCTAAAAATTCCTGTATCCGTGTCCTCAAATGCCATACGGTGCTCCCTATGTATATTTGAGAGCAACCACAGATAATAACATATACCACAAAGGTGGATTTGCAGTTGAGACATTCAGAATGGAGTAGTTGTTACTAGTGTTATACATAAATGTGTTTTTTCTTATTACAGCCCAGGTGGCAGATGTTACATTCTCCATATGTCGAAAAGCCTTTAGGGCTAGTTAAACATGTTTCTGAGGTTTGTGGTGTAGCTGTTCTCTAAGAGTTTTACTTTTTTGTACATAATTGAAGTTTGTTGGCAATCATTGACCCTAACCCAGGGACACCTTTCAGGAGCTGCCAGTGTCTATGTAGTATCTTAAATACCTCACGATTGGCCTTAGAATGCATAGTTATAAAGGAAAGTCTCTCACCCCTTCCTGATTTAGATTTCAACCTAAGTGTGTTGTTCCTCTTTATTGATCTTGCCTTATCTGCTCCTTTAATCAAGTCCTGACTGTAATAGCCCCTAGTTTCCAACCAGTCAATTGTGAAGCCGGTCTGTTCAAATTCTTGGTCCTCGTTACAGTTTCTGTACATTCTTATCATTACCCCATTGGGGATGGCACATTTTGTGCATGGCAGATGTGTGCTATCATGATGTAAACTGCTATTCACAGTGTGCTCTGTAGTTTTCCTTTTGAGACATAGAATTTTACATTGAGAAACTGAATGTTAGATTCTGACATATTTAAGGTGAACTTGACATTAAAAGGATTATCATTTAGATAGTAAAAATAGGCCTTCATTTGTTCCTCTGTACCTGTCCATATAACAATAACGTCGTCTATATAATGACCTCAGTATTGTATCAGTTTAGCCCAAACTTCTGTTGCTGTGGACCAGCCATATGTTTGTTCCACCCATCCCATTAAGAGATTTGCAGATGACGATGCAAATTTTGAACCCATGGCTGTGCCTTGGAGTTGTTGAAACCATTCCTTGTTGTACAGGAAGAAGTTGTTGGTGAGAATCAAGTCGGTCATATCCATTAGCATCTCATTGTGCACTAGGTAGTTTGCTCTTCTTGTACTGAAGAAATGGTACAAGGCAAGGTATTCAAAATCCTTAACTATACAATTATAGAGGGATTCAAAATCCAGGGTTACTAGCCTCCCAGGTCAGATCTTCAAATGTATTCAAAATGTAAATTGTGTCCCAGATAAACGAGGGAAGGCTCATGTCAAGACGTCAGTAGCACAAGATACAAACAACTCCACTAACCTTTTCCTTGTGGCCAGCGAGGAAGATGGTAGCAGATATTTCCCCCAATTCCCCTGAACGCAAACGCCAACAGAGGAAGGGAAACCCTACTGCCTGAGGCCGTGCCCGGAGGAAAAGGGAAAAAGGAGAAAATAACAAACTGGGCTGCAGGTGCTGTAGTCCTTCCCTGGTCTGGTCTAGGAGCCTGGAAAGTGCCCCTCTGGGTCGTGCCTCTGCAGGATAGGAAGAAAAACACAATAGGTATAAGGAGCCACTCGCACTATATAGACTACTTCAAATGTCTCTATATGTGTGCACTCACTTACCAGAAGGCATGTAGCCAACTCTTAGTAATAAACTAGAGGGCATGAGCAGTCTGCCAGTAACCATAACAAAATCATTTACTAAGGATCAGCAAGCACGTCTTCAGTGCGCAAGGCAGCGCTTCAGTTACCACTTTGCTGCTCTGAGCAAGGAACACCACGAGAATAACAGTAAATGTGCATATGCCCTCTGTAGTTCGAATATTTCTGTGTTGTGAAGAAATGTACTATAAAACAGAAATAACATGGCCAATCTGTATAGCAAAGTACTACACCAGCCTGTGCTATAGAGGAACAACTTGAACTGCTTTAGTAAATCAAAAAAGAATATAAACGATTACCCTCCAGTATCTGATAGTGGTTTCTGGACCGCTTTGCTATTCACTGGTAAAGCTGATAACTCTCAGCAATCTACACTTTAAATAAACAGCATCAAGATGGAAGAAAAAAAACGCTCCTGCGCTTCTTCCATAAATCAAAATGAAAATGGACCAGTACCCTGCAGCGCGGCTATGGAAAGAAACGCTCCTGCGTTTCTCTCGAGTTCACTGCTGTTGCTGACTAGTGCACACAGTCACGAAAATGAGGGAAGCACTCCAGCGTGCCTTCTGAAATACCTACACCTTCACTGAAACTCTGCTTTAGTTCAGGATCGGTGGTCGATTTCCATCGGAGCGTCTCTATGACAGAAACGGAGCTGGACAATGCAGCAATTCTTCATGCTGAAATCCGGCGGGGCGTACCTTGAGCCATCTTGGATCCTCTGGACACGGATTGTGAAGCACCTTCCTCATGAGGAGGAGGTGCTTAGGTACGGGCTGTCCCTGACCGGTTTCTGTCTTGCCCAACTGCCTGCTGGGATTTGTAGCCCCTACAGCTTCTTCTCTGCCACCACCCAGGTGTATGAAAATAAAAGCGGCGTGGATGTGCTCGTCGGGTAAATGCCTTATGTGTGATCGCTACAGCTCACAACCAGAGGTTTGAGAAAGTGGTCTACAAATTCTTCAAGATGTTCTGGGAGCGAACCAATCCCTGATATGATTGGTCGTCCAGGAGGAAATGGGTCCTTCTTATGCACCTTAGGCAATAGGTAAAGGCACAGAAACCTAGGGTGGTTGATCTTTATGAAGGCTTATTCCATGTATGATAGTAATCCTGTTTCCATCCAATGTGTCAGTTTGTCATTAATTAGAGATGATGCTAAGACATAAGGGTTCCCTTGTATTCTTTTATAGCATGACTGATTGTTCAATTGTCTGTAAACCTCATTCTCGTAGAACATAGAACAACATTCCCTCCCTTGGCTGATTCTCATCTAATCACAGACATGTCATTCTTAAGTCGTCAAGGGCATTCCTCTCTCCTTTTGGTAGGTTATTTGGGTGGAAATAGGGAGTATATGCATTAATTTTGTCTTGTAGTTTGACCAGATTTTCAGTTACTTTTTTCCAGAAGACTTCAGTAGTGTTCAGGTGTAAACCCTGAGGTGTAAACTTGCTCTTAGTATGAAGTCAAGTCCCACAAGAAAAAACCTTGCTAGGTGGGACACACTGGCTGTGGTTCTCTGAACAAACATAAAATAAAGATCAAGATTGACTTCAACAATGAAGAACTACGAGTATTGTTTCAATCTGAAATATGTATTATTGATTGCAATTTAACTGACATGTATGTGCTGCCTCTCAAAGAATTCTTGGGTAAAAATTACTATTTCCACTCCAATGAGTGCAACAGAAGGGAAAGTGTTTGATAGTTGAGGGGTAAAAATTACTATTCCCACTCCAGTGATTGCAATAGTAGGGAAAGTGTTGGATAGCGGAGGGGTAAAAATTACTATTCCCACTCCAATGGGTGCAAATGCAGGGAAAGTGTTGGAAAGCGAAGGGGTAAAAATAACTATTCCTACTCCAGTGAGTGCAACCGTAGGGAAAGCATTGGATAGCAGGGGTAAAAATTACTATTTCCACTCCTCTGAGTGCAACTGTAGGGAAAGTGTTGGATGGCAGAGGGGTAAAAAATACTAATCCCACTCCAGTGAGTGCAAACGTAGGGAAAGTGTTGGATAACAGAGGGGTAACATTTACTATTACCACTCCAGTCAGTTCAAAATTAAAAACAAACTAAGTATCATAAACAGAACAAAAGATTTCTATTTTTTGAGTGAGTAAAAAATAAATAAATATGTTATAAATTAAAATATATTTAATATTAAAAATAAAAACATATTATAATGTTAAATACATATATCAAATACCTACAAATATGATATTAAATCATTTTGTAATCAATATTTTTATATACAAATTATTTATTCAAAATGTATTTGCATAATAAACATAATTGATTATCAATTAAACAAATATTATTAATTAAAACACATAACATATATTTTAACTTCCAACCCTTTACACCTATAATCCCACAACCCACACCTAAAATTAACCTGTAAATACATTATTACACAATTGAACAATGTCTTCAACTAAATAACTAATAGTATTTAACAACTAACCATAAAGTAAGTAAAATTATTTTACTCCACACCCTTCATCCCTATAAAGCCAAAACCCAAACACAAAATAATAAAATAAACAATTACTCTAATTAACTATCAACTAATTATTAATTAATTAATTAACAAATAAATTACTTCCCACCCTGTACCCCTAAAAACCTCACAGCGCACAACTAAAATTAAATACACAATTTCCATATCTGATTCCCAAGCAGTAAATTATACAAAATGCAAAATGTAATTAAAATAAATGGAATAACTTCTAAAAATGTAACACATATTTTGAAAAACATAAACATAAACTTATACAAAAAATGCATCACATACATGTAAAATATATACTAAAATACATAACAATAATTAAAAAATCGATATTTTAAGCAGCTATATTTTTGCAAACGATATTAATGACTTCTATATTTTTAACATCTATATTTCTTACCTTAAAGCCGATATTCTTGACCACAATATTCTTGCTGTCGATATTTCTGTGTCACAATATTTAAAACTCGCAATTAGTGTAGGTCAATATTTCCAACTCAATATTTTGACTGAATACCACTGGAGTTTAGGCTTCCTAAACTTAGAATTTAAAGATACATCTCTTAATAAAGATGATTTTTATATTGTGTGTTTGATAATGCCACTTTTAGAAAGTGAATAGGCACGTGGGCTACGCTAACCTTCTGTCGCACTGCTAAGCACAAGAATATACATCTCAGGATAGGCCAATGCTTATTGAGTAATCAAATGTTCTGAAACCAAAAGTAAACCAGCTAATGTTGATGTTCCTTATACCAATATTGATCCATATTTTATCAATCACAACGGAGACAGCGTGATTCCACCATGATTTTTTATTTCAGCATTTTCAAATGTCTCTTGCTTGCCCATCCAGTCTTTAAACAGCTACAGGTGCAGCTGAACCATTTGTATGTAGTGTGCTCATTTCACTAACCCAATGCACTTCGGGCCTGAACTTCCCTCTGTCAGGGGTCTCTGCAACAAATTTAAAAACATGTCTAAATAAACAGCTCCATGTGAATTTTTTTAATTCTGTTTAAACTACCCACATCAAACCCTCATCGATACCAATGCATAAATGACCTCCATATTTTAAATCGGAAACATAATGTAAAACCCCCTCCATCAACTCACAAACTCGACACCCACTTGGTTAACCAGAGTTATCCTCAATCTAAAAATGAATCAAAAAAACAAATGCGAAAGTTGAAGTGCAATTTTTCGTTATCCTAATAACAGTCCTTAAAAACTCTTACAGTGCCTCAACCAAGCTTATTATCTAAACCCCACTACCTGTTAGTGCCAACCTTTCCGTTGTTGTCTTATTACTAAAGCTTGTATTGTTACCTTAAGAGCTGTAACCAGCAGCCTCAAATGCTCATGCACGTTTCCTCAAAGTTTACATAAATGCGTCTTTCATCTGACTTTTCTAACCGTCAATATGAAAGGCTCCCCACGTGCTCACAATTAGTCTTAATTGTTCAAAGGTTGGCTCTACCCCCGTGACCTCCCGAAGTTAGAAGTTCATATCTTAAAGAAATGGGTCATGAAACCCCAAGTGTCAATTTACAATCCCCCTCTATATCATTTTAAACCTCACAAAAACAAGAGCATAACTCATCCATCTACCCATATCCTCATACCAAGCGATAACCAAACCCACCCTTCCCGGTCTCTAAAATATGTGAAATTAAATTTAGTGTACACACAACGAATACCTAATGAGTGCCATATAAAAATACATAACACATCAAAGTGCTCAATAATACCAGCCATAAGTTCATACAAAATGTAATCATCCCCCGAAGTATGTCATGCTGTTGCAGTTGATCGTAATCTGCTTGAAATCCACTCCAGGTCTTACGTGTTCACCTACTGCTTCTGTAGTGATATACTTTATAATAGTCTTTGTGAACATTTTAGAAAGTGGGCATTTTCTTGCTTTACCATCCTGTGTGCCTCTGCCATTTATGTATTCTTTGTCTGGGTTCAGATTGACAGGAGCAGGGGATGTGCATTCAAACTAGACAGATACAAGGGGGTGGGGTTTGAGGTGTGTCCTGCCTTTCCTGGTGTGGTGTCCTATTTGAGGGGTATATTGTTAAGAACGACGTTCACATTATCTCCACTTTAGCGGAAGGAAACTGCCGCTAAAGCGGCGATAATGGACTTGATAATATGCCCTTGAGAATTCCAATAGAAGCCTAAGATCACACCAGAACATATGCTTTATGCACTGGGTCGGGGATAAGCCTGACTGCTCATCGCAAGCTACCAAGGTGGTGAGCAGGGGTTATTTCAGAAGTGTCACTCCCTTACCCTGACTAGGAACAAGGGTCCCTACGTAGACAAAAGCACAAGCATTGCCATCTAGAGACCCCCATTTCTAACTGTTACTGTGTGTTAGTGGGTGTTTCATGGGTGGTACATTACCATTCCTGTACATCCGCCCATAGTTTTTGACACAAACACTATCTACTAACAATAGCAAACATGATTTTGCTCCAAAATGTATGCCACTTCAAATCAGACATTAAAAAGGGTAAGGGAGGAGCTTCGCGGGCAACCAAGATGGCCGCGTAAGCTCGGAGCTCCGCGGACCCTCCGACCCTCTGCAAATATCCTGTTGGAAATCCTGAACCACATTAGTGGATTCTACTTGGTGGATGGTCGCAGACACGGGAGCAGCTTTCCGCTTCCAAATCGGTGGTTCCTAGACGAAACTACGTTGAGCTGAACTCCGTGCCAGGGATGCGCCATTGTCTCCTGGGTGGCTGCCACCTTCACCGGCGCTCCGCACGATTGGAATGCGAAGCGGTTATTTGTGGTCCCTGCTGATGGAGTGCTTGTGGCTGCGGAGTTGCCTACTACTGGCCTGGTGTGCTTACTGACACTGCCTCTGCTCTGGTCGTGTGTCTCCTGTTCGGGCGGAGTAGCCCCTTGTTCCCTGGGACTCAACATGGCTGGCAGAGGGGACCCCGACAGGACGTCGAACAGAGGTGTTCGTAGGACGACTCAAACACAGCAGAACAAAATCGACCGGTATGCTCAGCAACGGACCTCACCCACTGTGGTGGCCTCCTCTAAGGACCTTCATCGTGCAGGCTCGCCTGAAGGCTCTGAACCTACCCTGGGCGACGTTATGGGGGCCATCGCGGGCATTCGCTCAGAAATGCAAAAGCAACATGAGGTCCTGACTCACAAGGTGGACACTCTGGCTGTGGACCTTACTCTTATCAGGGTTGACTTGGGGAAAACTGACGACCGAGTGAAGTCTCTTGATCTCAAGACCTCCAGCCTAACCACCGACGTCTCGGACCTGCAGATGTAGGTCCGGTCCCTGAGACTGGCCAACGACCAATTTTCCAGAAGGCTGGAGGACTTTGAAGGACGTGCCAGGCGGCAGAATGTCCGTATTATTGGTGTTCCGGAGGGAGCGGAGGAGGCGGCGGTGGACCTTTTTGTGGAGGACCTGGTGCAGGCGCATCTCGCACCTTCAGGCTTGAGCAACTTTTTCTCGGTGGAGCGGGCCCATCGGGTCCCGGGCGGCCCGCCGAAGTCGGGTGTGGCGCCTAGACCCATCATTGCCCGGCTCTTCAACTTTAGAGACCGGGATGTTATCTTTCAGGCGTCCAGACGGCATGGACCGCTCAAATACCAGAACTCCGAGGTGCACTTCTATCCGGATTTCACTAGGGCCGTGCAGAGGCAGCGCCAGAGTTTCGCAGGCGTGAAACGGCGCCTGAGAGAAATGGGCTTTAAATACTCGATGGTGTTCCCTGCCAAACTTCGGATTGAGCATGAGAGCCGTGCCCTGCTCTTTGATGTGCCGGAAAATGTAAGCGACTGGCTGGACACTCTGCCACAACGCCGGGAAGAACAGGACGAGCACTCCGGAGGCGCAACTGGTGGTTCCGACCTCTAGGACTTGTTTCTACTGTGTGGATCATGGCGGTTGGTGTCCCTGCTGTCTGTGACTGATAATACCAATGTTACTTCGATATTGATGATTCTCCTGTCGTTTACAAGGAGGGTGGCGGGAGGGGTTTGTGGAGATTCCTTACTCCTCTGGGGACTTTTTGTAGACTAGTTCATGGGGCGACAGGCACACTGCTGGTTGGGGGGGCTCTTTAGTCTGCTGCAGGGGTGCAGGGTGGGGGGTGGTGTTGGGGAAGTTTGTTTGTTTGTTTATTTTTCTCTCTTTCCATCTCTTAGGCAATGGGTAGTATACACTGTTCAGTTTCGATTGCTGTTGAGGTTTGCTGGGGTTGGGTGGGGCTGGCGACACGATGATGGGGGGTAGGAAACTACGTGTACTCAGTTGGAATGTCAACGGGTTGGGTGACCGCATCAAGAGGGGGGTCGTGATTCAATTCATTAAACGCCACATGCCCGATGTTGTTCTCCTTCAGGAGACGCATCTGGTTGGAAATACGTGTAAGGCGCTTAACCGCAAGGGATACAAAATGGTGGCCCACTCGGGGTTCTCATCGGGCTCTCGGGGGGCGGGGGTTCTTGTTCGCACGTCCCTTCCCCTTGAGATCGACGTCACTCTGATAGATGAGAGGGGGCGCTACGCCGCAGTCACGGGACGGTGGGAGGGGCGAGCCCTGACATTACTTTCAGTTTACGTTCCCCCGGGCCTGCAATCTAGCACTTTCCAAGACCTTTTAAATTTGCCTGCTGGTTTGTTGATATTGGGGGGTGATCTCAACTCGGTTTGCTCCGGCTCTTTGGACCGCCATCTGCCTAGAGACCTCCGGGGCTCCCAACTGTGGTTGCCCTCCTTCCTTGAGACTATGGGATTGGTGGACAGCTGGCGGCTGTTGCATCCCACGCTCCGTCATTTTTCCTTTCATTCCGGCGCCCATGGCAGTCTATCCCGGATAGACTATGTTCTCACATTGGCTGCATATGCGCCTGCTGTCTCTGAAGCCCGATTTTTGGCACGGGGCATCTCCGACCACTGCCCGATGTGGGTCTCTTTTGACTTTGACATTGTTTTGTCGGGTCGGCCGGTGGCTGTTAATCCATGGTATTTCCGCAACCCCAAGACTCGCAATCTTCTGGCCAAGGCCATCGACCTCTACTTTTCTAAGAATGAGGGTTCGGTTAGCTCGGCCACGACTCTATGGGAGGCGTTTAAGACTGTCTTGAGGGGTGCGGCCTTTGCTCTTATAGCAGAGGCCCGTAGAGCCAGGGATGCCGACTTGGCGCACATCGAGGGGGAAATCATGGAGTTGGACTCCCAATTGGAGACAGACCCCGATCCCATTCTCCTGCACGGCCTTTCCCTCAAACAGTCGGAATACCGTGACCTTGCCACGAATGCTGCCCTTACCATAGCTAAGGAACAGCAGGGTCGGATATACGACGTCGGCGATAAGGCTGGGAAGTTGCTAGCCTGGCTGGATAGGAGGGAGATGGCTAGCTGTGTCGTACCCGAGATTTTGGGGGATGACGGAGTTGTCGTCTCTGATCCCAGCGCCATTGCCGAGTCCTTTGCCGACTACTTTCGATGTGTCTACACATCTGTTTCGGACCGGTCTGAGATCGATTCGACAGAGTTTCTCTCGACATTCGAGCTTCCCTGTCTTTCGGACGAGGAACGCGACGACTTGGACAGGGACATCTCAGTTGATGAGGTAGCCCTTGCGATTCGCTCATTGCGATCGGGCAAGGCGTCGGGCCCTAATGGCATCCCGGTTGAGCTATATAAGGTCAGGCCGGATGTGGTTTCCCCGCACCTGCGTAACATGTTTCTGGAAGCACGGGACGCCGGCCTACTTCCCTTGGACCAGAGGTTGGCCACCATTGTGGTCATCCATAAGGATGGGAAGCCGAGAGACTTGTGTCGCTCTTATCGGCCCATCTCTCGCCTCAATGCCGAGCCTAAGATTCTCGCCAAGCTTCTCGCCAATCGACTGATTGGGGTTATTGGCGACTTAGTGCACCCGGACCAGTCGGGCTTTATTCCTCATCGCAACACTGCCCTTAACCTGCATAGACTCCACAGTGCCATGGCCAGGGCTCACACCCTGGAACAGCCGGCGGTCCTTGCTTCCTTGGACGCCACAATGGCTTTTGACTCTCTCGAATGGAGTTACCTCTGGGTGGTGTTGTCGAAGCTCGATTTTGGCCCGGTGTTCATTGCCTGGGTGAAGCTCCTTTATGCTGGCCCGCTGGCTAACGTTGCCGTCAATGGCCGCATCTCGGCATCTTTTGCCCTTCATAGAGGCACCAGACAGGGCTGCCCCTTGTCGCCTCTCTTGTTTGCGCTTGCTCTTGAGCCGCTTGCGGCCATGATGCGCACATACCCGGATCTGCATGGCATAAGCTGGGCTCCTGGTTTCGAGGACAGAATCTCTCTCTATGCTGATGACATTCTGCTCTATCTCACCTCCCCTTGCAAGTCACTCATTGTGGCATGCGATGTCCTTAGACTTTTTGGCAGGTACTCTGGCCTCGTTATTAACTGGGCCAAGTCCTCCCTATACGTACTAAAAGGGGACACACCACGCCTCCCTAGAGGCTGCAACATCCAGGTGGCCAGCCAGGGCTTTAAGTATTTGGGGATTTACATCTCCGGTAATGCGAAGGTGAGATACGACCACAACTTGCTTCCCCCTCTTCAGCGCCTCCGGCGTGATATGAAGGGTTGGCGCAAGCTTCCACTCTCTTTACTTGGTCGTGCGGCATTATTTAAGATGATGTCTTTGCCCAGGTTTTTGTATGCCCTGCAGAACACTCAGGATCCGGTTCCCGCTCGCTATTTTCGAGAGATTGAGAGCCTTCAACGTGCCTTGCTCTGGGATGGCCGTCCCCGCGTCGCCATCACGAAGCTCACGCTTCCGTGGTACGACGGGGGTATTGCACTGCCGGATGTGCGCAGATATTATTGGGCTTCCCAGTTGGCGGCTATCAATCATGGTTTCTACGGCCCGGAAAACAACCCTGGCTACGCCATGGACAGGTGGCTTTTGGGTGGCGGCAGCTACTACAGGGCACTGTATTCGAGGTCTCTGGACGGGCGGATGTCAGGTCCAACGAGAACTGCGGTCCACATCTGGCGTTCGATCACCAAGGCACAGGGCTGGCAGGGCAGGCTGACTAGATTCACCCCTTTGTACGACTCCGACATTCTGGGCAGGCTATGGCACACCAAAGGCTTTGATAAATGGGACCTCATAGGAATTTCCAGGGTGGACGACATGATCTCTAAGGGCGAGGTTAAGACCTTCTCCCAGCTACAGGCCGAGTACCAGCTGGGCGGCACAGAGTTTTTCCGTTATGCCCAGCTGCGACACGCGCTGCTATCTGCTAAGCCGGCAGAGGGGGCGATCCCAGAGAGCTCCCCGCTGGAGGACAGAGTGTTGGACGGCCATATGCCTGACAGTGCCATCTCACTGTCGTATAAGAAACTGATTAATGTTCGCACTGACCTCCTCCTCGGTGTGCGGGAGCAATGGGTGCGTGATGGCCTGGAGATCGACGATCAGGATTGGCAGAGCGCTGTGTCCTCCCCTAAGGAGGTCGCCATTTCCTCGCGCCTCCGGCTGGTGCAGTTCAAGATCTTGCACAGGGTGTACGTGACTGGCCCCCGGCTTATACATATGGGCTACTCGACCGATGGGCTCTGTCGCCGTGGCTGTGGCGCCTCTGCTACTTTTCTGCACATTCTCTGGGAATGCCCCGTCATAGCTTCCTACTGGAGACGGGTGCATCGGATAATGGACGAGGTGACTGGGGTAGTGGCGACTGCGGAAGCTAGGAGATGCCTCCTTAACATCTGGGAGCCATCTGATCACAATGTGGCTCAGACGCAGTGGGTGACCCTTGGCAACATGGTGGCTAAACGCGATATCGCACAGAAATGGGGGGCTGCGACGGCTCCCCTGGTGGTACGATAGAAAGCCAACATGGATTGGTGTATGTTTAGGGAAAAGACAGTTTACGTTGCCAGGGGTAAGCCCAGAAAGTCGTCTAAAGTGTGGGGGGCTTGGAATGCTTACAGGGGAGATATTTGCTTGCCCCCTGAACCTGTCTCTTTGGAGGAACATTTGTCGCCATAACCTGTGACACCAACTGTTTTACGATATACTACTGAATCCTGTTTCCTCCTTCTCCCCCCTCTATCCTGCTTTACTCCTCTGTACTTGTGCTCAAGTGTACGCTGCTCCCTGCCCCGCTCCGACACCTCGAAGGCTTTCCCTGCTCCATTGCCACTCTTGGACGCCCTTGGCGTCTTCTTCTTTCCTTGTTCTAATGTTCCTTCTAACATATAAAATATAAAACAACCTTCATGATACTGTGTTAAATGTTCTTGCACTATTGCTCTCCTGATTCACGATGCTGCCTTGCCTCCGGGATGTTAGGCTGAATAGCTGTGTGCACTTTTTCAATAAAGGTTTTAAAAATTTTTTTAAAAAAAAGGGTAAGGGTTTTATTTCTCCTATGTGTCATAGCTTTGCATGTGGGCTTCACTGTACAGTACACATGCAAAGTAGTAAAAGTTTCAAAGTTAGTTTTATTACAAAATATATGATAGTCTCACACAGATACCTTTCCACTATGGTGCAAAGGTGTGTGTTTGTTGCTTGGTAGCCTGTTTGTGCATCAGCGCTAGGGAGAGAGAAGGATAGTGCGATGTCTCTGTAAATATGGCACTTTGCTGTTCTCTACCTGTCACACAATGCAGTGCAGCAACTTTGGGTGCTGCACTGGACTGTTTGACAGACTTGTAAACCTGGACCCAAAAATCTCAAAGACCCTCACTGTACCTACATATAATGTCCCCTTTTTACAGATTGTTCAATCACTCTTATAGCCTTAGAGCCTGCCGTAGCTGGCTCTGCCGACATTTAACCCATTCGGTGCTGAGGACACCCCTCGGCCATCCCACGTGATAGTGGGCGTGTGCGGAGTACGGCCAGAGGCCTTCCAAACCGTGCCTACTGATTAAAACGCCCAAACTGCGGCAGAATTTGCGCCGCGGTCAATGTGTTAAGGCCCGCTCCACTGTTTAACAAGTGCGCAGGACTTGAATGGCCAGTATAACACGCTATGAAGAGCTCTAAGTCTATTAGAGCATTCCGCCACAAAAGAGTAGAATGTTCTCCTTTGTGAAATCCCCTCAGCCTCCGTGAGGCCTTTGTTCACAGCTGTTGCTGTGAACATATATTGGAATGTTGACGCTTTGCGCTTCTATCAGCCATTGGAAGCACAGAGCACTCAATTGTCTTCAAGGGCACGCTCAACATTCCAGTCTTCTAATATAGAATAGGCTGCTTAAGGAATGTGCAAATGCTTGTTTACAAGACACCTGAATGTCTTGCAAGTGCAGCCGCTTGCTCTCTGAGCTCCAATACCACCTCTTCCTCCTTTTACTCATGAAACTGTGAGTGTTTCTTTGTTTAGTGCCTTGATCGACTGGGTGATTCATTGTTCACAACGATGTCAGAATGACAAGAAATGTGTCCATTACTTTCTGTGAAATGTCAGTGCCTTGTAACCTTAGCACACTCTTACTTAGTAGTTAATATATGTGATTCTATGCCACTATATAAAACTACACCTATGTATTTGTTTATTTTCTATTGTACTATTTAGATGTCACTAGTTATGTAATATTTATGGTCACAAGCAGTGCATCATAGCGGCGCAATTTATACTTCAGTCAGTTATGTATCATAAGTGATTTTCAGAGCATTTTTGGTTTTAAAACTGTTGTACTTTTTCAGTGAATCTCTAAGAATTTTTTTAACATATGTCAAAATCTTTCTGTTTTCCTCACGTATAACTCCACTTAATCTTTGTTCTGTCAGTGAAGTGACATAAGTATATTAACAAATCTTTCGTGAAAGCTAGAAAAAATGCTCATCCACCTCAGTTTCTTTCTGTAAAGTTTCTGGGTCATCTGTCAAGCTGGGACTAAGAAAAAGGAGTGTTGCTAAGAACTTTTTTCCCATGCAATGAAAAAGGATACAGAAAAAACAGCTGAACAGAATTACACCAAATTTGGCAGAAAACTGGATATTTATTCAGAAAGAGTTTTTATGTCATTTTGAGTAAATCTGTTTACCATTTTAGGAAAATTAAGGAATCAAAAAATAGTGATAACTGTTGCTGTGGGATTCCCGTAGGAAAAAACAACCAATAAATTAATTTGGGTTCACTATTCCCACAGGATCCCTACAGGACCCAGCAATGTGATCGGCAGCCAAAACCTGAAGAAAAATGTGAGGTCGGCATCACAGGACTCAGAAACATGGTCCCAGAGTACTGAAAAACAAATCAAAAACAGTAATAAAGTGCTAGGTTAGGGATACCCCGACTTCCTAGGCCTTGTGGTGGGGTAGGTAACAATTATTTCACCCCAGGAGGCATAAATACCAAACAATTGGGGGTTCCTTGAGGTACTGCGCAACTCTCGCGGGAGCCAACCAGGACCCCTGTGTGGACCGGCGAGCTCCCACAGTAGTCTGATGGGAACGATAATCCCCCCCCAAAAAAAGTTGGGTGGGGTCTGTTGATTGTTTGTGCATAGGGTCGCACCTACAGTGGGTTGGGCACAGTGCCTAATCGCGGGCCTGACCCTGCACTACTGTGTGCAGTAGGGGTAGGCGTCCAGTTGGTGATGGTTGCAGGGCCTGGCTGTGGGCCAAGACCTGTGGGTAACCCACAACTGTGCATGGCCAAGTATGTGTGCAGTTGTGTGGTTTACCATCAGTGGATGGCTGGGCCTAGTCCGTGTAGCCAACTCCCCCCTGGCATGGCTGAAGGCCATGATTGGCTAGGGACTGGATATCTGAGAGAGGTTGGGAGGAGGTCATCACTGCTGGACAGGCCTTGTTGCTAGCCCACCTTCGTGCAAAGCCAAAGTCTGCGCACAACAAGGGGGGTGAGCACAAATCTATTCTAATAAGATATTTCTTTGCATTTAAAAAAATATATTCACTGAAAAAACAAAGATTAAAGTGGTTATACATTAAAAAGGTATTAAGATTCTCACTTATGCTAAAAATACATCTGACAAATTCTCTAAAAAGCATTATGTGTATGCCTACTAATAATGAAAAAGGAGTTTTCCAATCAAATAAACATGAACATTCACCAGTTATACATAAGTATACCTCCTAGCTAGTTTTTTGTCAGAGTTTTGGTATTTCTTACCTTTCCTCTTGTAGTTATCTCTCTTTGATTATTATGGCTGGAGAAGATTATCGCGTTCTGGAAGCTATCCGTCTTCTCAGCGAGGCGGGTCGTTTGGACCTGGTGATAGGTGACCGGGTGCAGACCGAGCCTCCGCGGCCCCAGCGGGAGGCTTCGGCGAGGGTGTCGGCTGCGGTGGCAGCGTGTTTCTCCCCAAAACGTCGGAGACAGGATGGGGTAAGTGAAAGGGGTCGTTCCAGGACTCGGAGGGCGGGTGCGAGGTCCCGCCCTGGGAGTGATTCGGGGTCCTCGGATCCATCTGTTACTTTGGACCCCTCGCTGGGGGAGGTGGTTTTGGAAGGAAATTTTCCTTCTGTGACGGGGGAAGTTTCAACGGTTGGTTTTCGTGACAGGGCGGCCTCTGCTCCTGTGTTGCGAGGCCGTCGTGCTTCTAGGCAGCGTGGTTGCACGCGTCGCTCTGTTTCGGCCTCCGTGGTGGCGGGTGCTGACGTCACTGGGGGAGGGGGGGGCGGAGGCCATTTTGAATTTCGAAACTGTGGTGCCGCGACCGTTACAGGGCAGTCAGGTACAGGTGGTGCCCGAGGTTGTCGCTCCTCAGAGCGTTATTCGTCAGCACGTAGTTACGGTTCCTGTGGCGGTTGACGCTAGTACAATGAGTGGTTCCATCGCACAGCCTTTAGAGTTATTGCCTGGTGTGGTTATGTCAGAGAGTTCTGGTGTGGTGGTGCGTAGTGCGTCGGTTAGGGACCAGAGTAGTCCTTTATTGTTTTCCCCTCCGGTTTCTAACAGAGGGGAAGCAGTTTCTTTATGTAGTGGTTCTTTGGGTGAGGGGGAATGGGCGCAGATGGGTTTGGTGGAGGGAACTGGGCGTGTAGATGGGTCCTTCATTGGGGGGGATCTTTATGGCGCTGGTATTCCTGCGGGGAGTTTACGTCCGTTGGAGGTTTTGGAAGGTCTCCCTTCTGGGGGAGAGGGGAGTGGTGATGGCCTTTTTCAGCAGGGTCCTGGTGAGGGTGGTTCTTTTCATAGGCTGTCCGGGGATTTTCAGTTTCCTGGTCTCATGGTTGATATGGGGGCTGCAACACGGGGTTCTTTGGAGGAAGCGAGGGTTCAGGATTTTTTGGCCCAGGGCCCTGCGTCGCAGATTATTCAAGCATTGCTGGATGTTAGTTCGGATGAAGAGGTCTGCCAACCGTCTCCTAGGCTATGTGATGCTTTAAAAAGGAAAGGCGCAGGTGGTTCTGGGGTTTTAGCAGACGCTGGTCGGGGTTTTGGAGGTCGTGTTGGTGGTTTGTCTTCTGTTCCTAGAGTGGTGTTTAGTAAGGGACCCGGCACACCAGTCCGGCCTTTTTCATTGCAGGTTGGAGTTCGACCGGGAGCAGCAGACTTGGCAGGGCGGCAGGCAGCCCAATCACGCCGAGGAGAAGTGCGGGTGGAGCCTTGCGCGGCACGTCCCATACCAACGAGGGATCCCGTCGCGGCCATCCCACGCAGGTTTAGTACGACCTCGATGGCCCCAACGAGGGATTTTGACATAGGCGGTGCCAGCAGGTCAAGCGCGACCTTACCAACCTCAACGGAGGAATCCAGCGCTTTTCAAGGGAGAGGGTCAGGCACGACCTCTCTTGTGCCACGTGGTGGTCGTAATGCTGCATTAATTCTTACAGGGAATCAACAGGTTGTAAGTGGTACCAGCGGAGGAGTGTATAAGCGGGTTCAGTCGTCCTCCCCGCCAAGGTCAAGTGTAAGGGCTGGTAAGGCCCATGGTCGGTCTAAAACGGTGGAGACAGTACAGAAATCGGTGGTTGTACCTACCCCTTCCCAGTTGGAAGAGTCATTGATTTTGGATTATGATGAGGACAGCCCTGAGGAGGGCGAGGTTCGGGAAGTGGTGTCTGGGGGGGGGGCATTCTAATGTCTCTCACAGTGTGTTGCAGGCACCGGTGGTGCGGAGTCGTACGGAATTGTCAAGGCCACGAGTTCTCGGCCCCTCGGTGAGGGCTCCTCGGAGGGCGGACGACGGTTCACATCCGGAGTGGAGGACGGAATCCAGTCAGCCTCCTTTATTACGCCCAGGTGAGACTGTGGTACATTCTGTGTGGCCAAACATGGTCTCTATTGGTATTGGTGTGGACCTGGTCTCTAGTGAGAGTGATGGTAAACTTTATATAGGTCGTATTGTCAGAGATCAAGGTGTGGGCACAAACGGTGATGATGTCAGTACAAGCTCTAAAGTGGATAGTGGCACTTCCACTGTTGGTTTGGGCACTTCTAAAAATGTTTTACACAGTAAAGAGCTAAAAATTAAAAAGTTGCCGTATATGGGGGTTACTAAGCCTCTGGGGGCTCATTTAATGCTCAGTACAAAAGAACGTATTTGGAACGGTGAGTATGTGGAACTATTAAAATTGTTGCACAGGGAGGTTTGGGCTAAGGAAGGTTCTAAGGAGGAGGAGTATGAATTGGCTAAGCGCCCTAAGGTACCATTAACTATTGGGAATTGGACGGCGGCCTTTTTAATATATGCCAGCGTCTATTGTGAGAAGTTTCCTGAGCGCTGCGTATCATTATTTAAGTATATGGATGTTATTCGTAAGGCTCAAATTACTAGAAATGATTTCGCATGGGCTCAGTATGATGAGGAGTTTAGGGCGCGCATGGCCTGGGACCCCGAGGCGAAATGGGGTGAGTTGGACACTGACCTTTGGCAGCACACCATGGGTTCGTCTGCTAGTGGTAGAACTATTTTCACAGCCAGTGGTCTTCCTTTAGTTTATCGCCCCTTTCAGACTCGTCCCACCCGGGGAGGGGTGGGAGCCAGTTCTACCACGCAGTCGACTACAGGCACGTGCTGGGACTTTAACAGAGGGGTGTGTAACAGAGAGTTCTGTAAGTTCCGACACGAATGTTCACAATGTGGCAGAAAGAATCATCCTTTATCCAGATCCTGGGGTCCCAGGCCTTCCGGGGGTCCCCAGGTTTCACAGCAGAGTTCAGGGGCTTTTGTCGCGCCACAGCAACCACCAGCTCCCAGGGGAGGGAAGTCTTCAGCCGGTGCTGGGCCTAAAGGCTCGTACACCGGTTAATGTCGCTAATTTGGCTGCCGCTTTACGGGACTACGAGCCCGCGGAGCTGCGGTCGGTTTTGTTATCTGGTTTCCAATTTGGTTTTCGGTTAGGATACGAGGGACCACGTTTGAGATGTTGGTCAAAAAATTTGAAGTCGGCAGGCGAACATCCTGCTATTGTGCAGGCAAAATTGGATAAGGAAGTGAGTGAGGGTAGGATGGCGGGCCCCTTTGATGATTGGCCTTTGGTGAATTTGATTGTGTCCCCTATTGGAGTGGTCCCCAAGAAGGAGCCGGGGCAGTTCCGGCTTATCCAGCATTTATCATGGCCGGAGGGTGAGTCGGTGAATGATTTTATTGATAACAACGCTGCCTCTGTGTCTTACTCTTCTGTTGATGTGGCTATGCAATTGGTTGTGACGGCAGGCCCTGATGCTTTAATGGCAAAATGCGATATTAAATCTGCATTTCGACTGCTTCCAGTCCATCCTGAAGACTGGTGTCTTCTGGGCATCCATTTTCTTGGAAAATGGTACATGGACAAAGCTCTGCCAATGGGTTGCTCTATGTCCTGTGCGTTGTTTGAAACCTTTAGTACGTTCCTGCAATGGTTTTTTACTCAACAAAGTGGACATGAGTTGGTCACGCACTACTTGGATGACTTCTTCTTTGTGGGTGCGGCAAATTCGCTGGTCTGCCATGATGCTCTCACAACGTTTCAGTCCTTGATGAGTCATTTAGGTGTACCATTGGCTCCCGAAAAGACCATGGGTCCTTGCGCGACCATGCCCTTTTTGGGGATTGAACTTGACTCGCATTTGATGCAAGCTCGTCTTCCCATCGAAAAGAAACAGAAAATGCTGGATTTGGTGGGAGCAATGTTGGGAAAAGAAAAAGTGTTGGTGAGGGAGATTCAAGTTCTGCTGGGGCACCTTAACTTTGCGTGCAGGGTGGTCAGGGCGGGCAGGACTTTCTGTAGGAGGTTGGGTAGAGCTCTGTCTGGTCATTCCCTACCACATCATCGAGTGAGGCTGTCAGCGGGGGTCAAGGAGGACTTACGCATGTGGATTTTCTTTTTACATTCCTTCAACGGTGTGCCTTTATGTCGGGAGGTGGACTGGTGTTGGGATGTGCAAATATTCTCTGATGCTGCGAGCAGTGAAGGTTTTGGACTTTACTGGCATGGAAAGTGGTGTGCCCAGCGGTGGCGGGTACACTGGAGGAATGGAGGCAGGAGTATTGCCTTTTTGGAATTATTCCCTGTCGTGGTGGCTGTTACTTTGTGGGGTACGGCTTTGGCCCACAAAAAGGTGCTGTTTCGCATCGACAATATGGCTGTGGTTCAAGTGATTAATAAACAGTCGGCCAGGGATCCTCAAATCTTAAAACTCCTTAGAGTGTTTGTGTTGGGATGTCTGTAGTATGATATTTGTTTTCGGGCCCTGCATGTTCCTGGCGTGGACAATGACATTGCGGATGCTTTGTCTCGTTCACAGTGGGAGAGATTCCGTGGGCTTGCTTTGGAGGCAGACGAGGAGCCGACTCCCATGCCGGACCATCTGTGGACGGTAGGCAACACCGGGTCATTCAATTGGTTTTAGGTTCATTGGCTCCTTCCACAAAAGTGGCGTATGAGTTGGCCTGGAATGAGTTTTTGGCGTCGGGTGCATGTAAGAGAGAGCTGGCTTGGCAACGGTCTGAGGATGTGGTTCAGTTTATTTTGCGGCTGATGGACAGGGATTTATCCAGAGTTACCATTACTGGCAAACTGGCAGGTATTTCCTTTGTGGGGAAGCTTTTGTGGGGATATGCTCCGTCGGCTGGGGAGTTGGGTAGGAGAATGTTAGAGGGGTTGTCTCGGGAGCGGGGATCTGTTCGAGCCCTTCGTCCCCTTTGTCGTGGCAAAAACTGTTTCAGGTGATTTCTGTACTGCCAGTTGTATGTTCTGATAGAGTGGAAGCTTGTTTGTTTGCCACTTTGATGGTGTGGATGTATTTTGGCGCGTTTCGGGTGTCTGAGTTGTTGGGAACTAAATCCGCTCGAGGCCTTCTGTGGGGGGACGTTCAGCTGTTGGTCAGGGGAGTCCATGTTTGGCTCTCTCATTCCAAAACAGATCAGAGAAGTGCTGGTAGGGGGGTTTGGTTGGAGGCGGTTTCCCCTCCGGAGACGTGCCCTTTACGTTGGGCCCACTGCTGGAAGGAGTTGTCGGGTGGGGTTGTAGACCACCCGTTTTTTTGGCATTTGAATGGTTCATGGGTCTCTACTTATCAATTGCGCATGGTACTGCGAAAAGCGCTGCGTCATATTGGTTTAGACGGGTCGCTATATGGAACTCACTCATTCAGGATTGGGGCGGCCACGGAGGCTTTTCACAGGGGTTGGTCGAGGGAAGATATCATGGGCCGGGGCGCTGGACTTCTAACTGCTTTCAGCGCTATGTCAGGAGCGAATCTAGTGGAGCGCAGGCGTCTTCTTCTGTTTTTCCTGTCTGATACTGTTTTCTTTTGCAGGTTCTGTGGCTGGTCCTCGAGCTGCTTTCCTTACGGTGTGGATCGTGGGCCATTCGTTCGTTAAACGGGCGCAAGTTCAAGCTCGTCAAAGTTATTTTGGTTCATCATTGGGTTTTAATGACCGTTTATTTAATGTTGTGTGGAAAGGTAAAGGGGGCATGTTATGGAAAGAACTAATCCCTGCTCTCAATTCTTGGTTGGTAGGTGGTGTTTGCCCTGATGTGTTGGTTCTCCACCTGGGTGAAAATGATTTGGGTTCAGTGAAGGGGGTCGTTCTTCTTCGGGCGATCAAGAAAGACTTGTCTTTGTTACATAAGCAGTGGTCGGGGTGTCACGTTTTATGGACGGAATTGGTCCCCAGGAGGGTTTGGAGGCACGCGGTGAAGCCGAAGGCAGTTGATAAATCCCGCAGGAAACTCAATTTGGAAGTTTCTAGGTTCTGTAGGGACCTGGGTTTTGGACGTATCGTCCACGGTGATATCAAATATGATGCGGTTGAATTTTTTAGGGGTGACGGTGTCCATTTGTCTCGGATGGGAATGGATTTGTACCTCCTGGAGCTGCGCGAGGTATTGTCTCGCTGTTTGACGGTTCAACATTTTGTAGGTGTATAGTGAGTTGCTTTGTTGTTTTGCTGTTTTTTGTCTGGCCCCCTCCCATGTGGTTCCCCCCCCCCTTTTTTCGGGCTTGTGTGGGGGGCAGAAAGGTGGGGCTCTTTCCTTATCAGTCTTTCCCCCACGGCTTTCTGGGTGGCGGTTTGGTCTGTTATTGTCAGTTTTGGGCCAGGTTTGGACCCTTTAGTTGTGAAGTCGGATGTTGTTGGGGGAAGTTTTATACAGATTGAGGTTGGGTTCTGAGAATATGGGACGGGGGATATGATCAGTTGGTTTATAATCGGGGATGTGATAATTAGTATTTTGGTAATGTGATGTTATAATGTTATTGGGGTTTTGTATGGTTTATTATGTGTTTGGGTATGTACGGGTGGGGGCGGGTGTGATGGAGGGTGAGGGGTGGGGGCGGGGTTTGGGGATTTGAAATAAAACGAACAAAACTTGGTTGTGGTTTTAGATTGTTAGACGGTTTCCGAGGTTGTGGTATTTGTAAATGTGCACCTGTTCCAATAAAGCGGCCTTTTTCACACTCCAATGGTGTTTTTGGTCTGCTCACTCTTCCCCACCCCTCTCTCCCAAGGGGGGCTTGGGGGAGGGCAGCCGACCCCTGGGAGGTCTCCTCCCCCGGGCGGTTTGGGAGATCTGGGTGGGGCTCGCCTTCTAGCAGATTCCATTTGGGCTCTTTTTGGGCTGGTTTTGGTTGTTTGGGGAGCGCAGCCTATAAATGGGCGGGGCTCCCCTCTCCGGGCACCATTTTGGGCTTAGGTGACCTGGTGGCCGGTTTGCTCCTAGCTAGTTTTTTCTCCCTCCCTCCCTCCCTCTTTATGGGGTCTTTTCTCCTTCTTTTTATATAATTAATTTTTGTGGCGGCTGTTTGGGACAGGTGGGCATAGGGGTTTTTAGCTTTGTTCCTTTGTTGCTTGTGACAGGTGTGTGGCGTTTTGGTCTGTTATTGTCAGTTTTGGGCCAGGTTTGGACCCGTTAGTTGTGAAGTCGGATGTTGTTGGGGGAAGTTTTATACAGATTGAGGTTGGGTTCTGAGAATATGGGTCGGGGATATGATCGGTTGGTTTATAATCGGGGATGTGATAATTAGTATTTTGGTAATGTGATGTTATAATGTTATTGGGGTTTTGTATGGTTTATTATGTGTTTGGGTATGTACGGGTGGGGGCGGGTGTGATGGAGGGTGAGGGGTGGGGGCGGGGTTTGGGGATTTGAAATAAAACTAACACAACTTGGTTGTGGTTTTAGATTGTTAGGCGGTTGCCGAGGTTGCGGTATTTGTAAATGTGCACCTGTTCCAATAAAGCGGCCTTTTTCACACTCCAATGGTGTTTTTGGTCTGCTCACTCTTCCCCACCCCTCTCTCCCAATGACATCCCCCATGACATCTCAGTAAAAATCTCCCACCAGACCCTGCATCAAATAGGCAACAGGAATTGAAATAATTGCCTAGGCTCCAGTCAGGCCCTTCACCAATCTGCAAGCATTAAACCTCCACTACACACAAGCTTAGGCCATACATAGGACAAGTTTGAAACAGGGTTTAGACTGTGGTCTGTGTCTGCACCCACCCCACACAATCAACCACTCCCACCATGTACATACTCTGTACATGCACAGAGGAGGTTCTATGCAAGTCTAGATGTCAAACAAGACCTTGCAGCTACCAAACAATAGGGGGAGGGTGAAGGACTTGACCTATGAACAGACCAGGGGCCAGATGTAGGAGGCCATTTACCGACCGGTAACAGCCGATTTCGGCCATTACCGACCAGTAAATGGGTCTTTGTGATGTAGGGGCCCTATTTTACCGATTCGGTAAATTTACTGAATCGGTAAAATACGGAATCGGTATTTTTACCGATTCATAATTTCCTGATGTAGGTGGGACTCTTCTGAGTCCCAAAGGCCTTACAGATTCGGTATTTTACCACCCAATCCAAGTGGGTGGTAAAATACTGAATCCAGGTGTGCATGCACATGTGTGCATGCACACCTATTCCATGTGACAGACAGACATGCCCTTAGGGCATGTCTGTGTGCCACATGGCACACATGCGTGTATTTGTGGAGAAGTGTGGCTCACTGGTTAGAGGAGGCAGACCTGGAAGCAGAGGTCAGCCCGGGACCAGGGTTCAATTCCCGGCTCGGCAGGGTCTTGAGTCCTAAAATGTCCATGGACTCGACAATTCTCGCTCCGGTGCCTACTCGATTCACGGGTTCACACTCTGCGACTCTGGGCAATAGCTTGCTTAATCTCCACAACGGCCCCTCACGGCGGGATGCCTGGCTTTCACCTTGCGGATACCCTGCCGGGGTTATCTCACAGGGGAATACCAGGACAGGTTCCCTAAGCAAGCGCTTAGAAACCGCTCAGTGATTTGCGCTATATAAATTCCTGTACATTTACATTGACATTTGGGGTGCTAGAGGGTGTCAAAGTGACACCCCCTGCACCCTTGATGCAATCGGTATTTACCGAATTGGTAAAAACCGATTCGGTAATGCCCATTGATTCCTATGGGCTTTAAAGCCCATAGGAATCAATGGGCATAACCGATTCGGTATTTACAGAATCGGTAAATATCGAATCTCAACGATTCGGTATTTTCCGAATCTGAAATACCTACATTCCCCCCTCCATTTTACCACTTCTTAAATACCGAATCGGTATGATTCGGTATTTAAGAAGTGATAAAGTGAATTTACCTACATCGGGCCCTTAGTGCCCAAAAGTCTGTTTAGGTATAAACCTAGCAAGCTTTGTGACATTGTAATTTCATTTGACTCCTTTCCTACATAAATGTGGGTTGGGGCAATAAAATTGAGCCGGGATCTGCTTTTCTGTAAAACTTGATGCTGTCAAATGCAGACAGGGTTCACTTGTCCAAAAGACATTTAGCACTCACGCAAGTAACAGTATGGTAGTGTGGGAGAAACACTGAACAGATTCCCACATTTTTTTACAATGAAACTCAGACATAGCAAGTAACTTTCTAAGCATAGTGATCCTGTGTTTTTTTCATCAATACAAAATTCACAAATGAATCGGAAAGTGTTGCTATCGCTTTACCTACATATCTGTATAAAGTTTCAAATGACTTGAACTTGGGAGAGAAACAAAGTGTTTCAAATATCTATAAAGTATTTTGTTTATTTTTACTGGGCATGCCTTGTGTGATGCGATGATTATGCCGGTTGCTGAGACATTGGGGTCATGTGACCAAGACCGAAACAGGTCGAAATGCGTCTGGCTTGTTTTGAGAATAAAAATACTGATGGAATAGAGAGCTTCGTTGGTGCAGCTGGTCTTCCTTTTCAAGTGGAGAAGGGATTTCTTTTGCAAAATATATATATATATATATATATATATATATATATATATATATATATATATATATATATATATATATACATACATACATACATACATACATACATATATATATATATATATATATATATATATATATATATATATATATATATATATATATATTCACTGAAAAAACCAGAGGTTTCACACCAGTTATAGTTTGGTGGAAATTTTACTCGCATAAAACCATTGAAATTCCCACGTTATAGTTAGTTGGACTCACTATAACTTGCGCTTGCAATGCACTGCTGATGACGTCACATATTACATCACTCATGACATGGTCAGTGACATCACTCATGACATCACTGATGACATCTCAAATGACATCCCTGATGACAACATCCTTGTGACAAAGTGGCAGACCTCCTATCAGCATAAAATAACCTTTGACACACACATTCAAAAATAGAAACTAACATTTTCTTAAAAAAGGAGAAACCAATACCAATTACAACAACTTATTAGGTGATTCCAACATCTATATAAACATACACTCATTCACCAACAGTTCTATATAGTCACTCATGCATGTACTTACTCATCATATGTACTCATACACCTATACATCCTGTTACACACTAATACTCATCTATATAGTTACTCACACACAAATTCACACATGCAGATAAACTATCAAAAAACCATTTACTTGATTATACTGCTATATGCACACCACTACACATACTTCTACAGAAACGGAAACATATTTACTCTCTTAAACAATCAATTATAAAAACACATACTCACTAACCCACCAATACACACAATCATCCACCCATACAGTCTTGCACACATGCTGTCTTCACAATACATACAAATAGTGTGTCACTCATTCATGCATCTGTGCTCTAAGTAATATCCCCCACCGAACCACACAGACACTGATACTCAAAAAAACAACTAATAACCCATATACACACTCATGTAACTACTCACCAACCCATGCAGCCACTTATACACCAAGTGAGACACAGATACAGATATTTAAATATTTAAACATTACTCGCTAATATATGTATGCACTAAGATACTGTAGTAACTTGGGTGCAGACTGAAGGTAGCTTTTAAGTAGATTTATTAGCACAAGTCACATGTAGGAGGTACATCCTCGTCACCAAAATAAATGTAGTAACTTGGGTGCAGACTGAAGGTAGCTTTTAAGTAGATTTATTAGCACAAGTTACATGTAGGAGGTACAATGTCCATAGGCCCCATTAGCTAGTACAAAGCCCTTACAAAGCCCCACCAGGAGCGCCTGGCTAGGTGCTCAGCCCAAGTCCAACTGTGATGAATCAGGTCATAACCTTCTAAATGACATCACATTTACAGAGTTCCACTGGTGGAGTAGAGGAAGACATGTGAACATATTTATTAAGATATTACATATACATTTAATAAGTCAGTTACCAATCAATTTTACACAAAAAAACATCCATTTAGACATTTATTTACCCATTTATTCTTCCATCAACCTTCAGATATACATGTATAAAAAATATTTATTTTTCAGAAAGATACAAATTCACTGGATGATGTCATCAGGGATGTCATTTGAGATGTCACCAGTGATGTCATGAGTGATGTCACTGACCATGTCATGAGTGATGTAATATGTGACTTCATCAGCAGTGCATTGCACGCGCAAGTTATAGTGAGTCCAACTAACATAACGTGGGAATTTCAATGGTTTTATGTGAGTAAAATTTCCACCTAACTATAACTGGTGTGAAACCTATGGTTTTTTCAGTGAATTTAATAGGTTTTTTTAAGTGCTAATTCCTAACTATAACTGGTGTGAAACCTATGGTTTTTTCAGTGAATATATATATATATATATATATATATATATATATATATATATATATATATATATATATATATATATATATATATATATATATATATATATATATATATATATAAATATATATATATATATATATATATATATATATATAAATATATATATATAAATATATATATATATATATATATATATATATATATATATATATATATATATATGCAACATTTTCCCTCACCTCCTTCGGCGCAGAAATCAAGCCCTCCAGCCGGACGTCATGGGGAAACCAATTTATTCCAACAGGGGTAAATGCATGACCGGTTTCGACCCCATCGGGTCTTTATCATATGCAGCATGGGAGTCCCAGGCACGTCAGGTTTAAATGCTTTGTATTTATAAACAACAGTGAAGAGGGACTCAAGTGGTTGCACACGTAAGTTCGTTAAGGTTCATTATTCTTTTGTGTTCAAACTGAATTCCCCATTTTTTGATTTTGCATGACCTTTCGTATATCCGTTTCGGAAACAGTTCCAGTTTGTTTATGCACAGTGTCCGAAGGTCTTGTCTGGGTTTTCAGCTGTTCGCATTCATGGACTGCAAGTTCCATCATCCATTGCGTGTTCTTGTTAGTTGCCCCAAGAGTCTCATCTCTCACTGCAGTAGTGTTAATTTTTAGCTCCCCTTCGGCGCACTGTTGTCCCAAGTCCTCACTGTCACATTCACAGTGTGGCGCCTGCTGAATTTTTGTCCCCAGGGTCCGGTCGTGTGGGATTGGACTCTCCCACAAACCTTGACTGTGTACAGATTAAGCGGGATACCACTGGCCCGCGGGTCTCCCTTGGACCGGTGGCGGTGCCTCCCGCATTCCTCAGTCGAGCCGCTTGCTTTCGTGTAGCCTGCCAACTCCGTGCACAGCCGGCGGGTTCCCCGTTTTGATGTGTCCATCACCGCAAACAAGATTTGACGAAGGGGGACCCAGCCTGTCAGGTCGGGGCTTGTTTGGCGACGTCACCGCCTTAATATGCAACATTTTCCCTCACCTCCTTCGGCGCAGAAATCAAGCCCTCCAGCCGGACGTCATGGGGAAACCAATTTATTCCAACAGGGGTAAATGCATGACCGGTTTCGACCCCATCGGGTCTTTATCATATGCAGCATGGGAGTCCCAGGCACGTCAGGTTTAAATGCTTTGTATTTATAAACAACAGTGAAGAGGGACTCAAGTGGTTGCACACGTAAGTTCGTTAAGGTTCATTATTCTTTTGTGTTCAAACTGAATTCCCCATTTTTTGATTTTGCATGACCTTTCGTATATCCGTTTCGGAAACAGTTCCAGTTTGTTTATGCACAGTGTCCGAAGGTCTTGTCTGGGTTTTCAGCTGTTCGCATTCATGGACTGCAAGTTCCATCATCCATTGCGTGTTCTTGTTAGTTGCCCCAAGAGTCTCATCTCTCACTGCAGTAGTGTTAATTTTTAGCTCCCCTTCGGCGCACTGTTGTCCCAAGTCCTCACTGTCACATTCACAGTGTGGCGCCTGCTGAATTTTTGTCCCCAGGGTCCGGTCGTGTGGGATTGGACTCTCCCACAAACCTTGACTGTGTACAGATTAAGCGGGATACCACTGGCCCGCGGGTCTCCCTTGGACCGGTGGCGGTGCCTCCCGCATTCCTCAGTCGAGCCGCTTGCTTTCGTGTAGCCTGCCAACTCCGTGCACAGCCGGCGGGTTCCCCGTTTTGATGTGTCCATCACCGCAAACAAGATTTGACGAAGGGGGACCCAGCCTGTCAGGTCGGGGCTTGTTTGGCGACGTCACCGCCTTAATATGCAACATTTTCCCTCACCTCCTTCGGCGCAGAAATCAAGCCCTCCAGCCGGACGTCATGGGGAAACCAATTTATTCCAACAGGGGTAAATGCATGACCGGTTTCGACCCCATCGGGTCTTTATCATATGCAGCATGGGAGTCCCAGGCACGTCAGGTTTAAATGCTTTGTATTTATAAACAACAGTGAAGAGGGACTCAAGTGGTTGCACACGTAAGTTCGTTAAGGTTCATTATTCTTTTGTGCTCAAACTGAATTCCCCATTTTTTGATTTTGCATGACCTTTCGTATATCCGTTTCGGAAACATATATATATATTCACTGAAAAAACCATAGGTTATAGACCATATATAGTTAGGAATTCGCATTTACAAAACCTTATTTTACTCACACAAAACCATTGAAATTCCATATATAGTTAGTTGCACTAACTATATATCGCACACCCGCAATCCACTGCTGATGATGTCACATATTACATCATTCATGACATGGTCAGTGACATCACTGATGACATCACTGATGACATCTCAAATGACATCACTGATGACATCACTGATGACAACATCCAGTGACTGTATGTTTCTGTAAAGTTAAAATATGTCTTACATATTGAAGAATGAGTGGATGTATAAGTGTCTAGATGAAGGATTTAGTAGGTGCATGACTGACTGTATGAGTGAGTGATTAAATGTGTCTCACTGAGTGCATGGGTTAGTGACTAAACTGTCTTAATTTGTGCATCATTATGTCTGTTGTTCTGTAAACTGTTGCATGTGTTGATAAGTAGCTATATGAGTAACTATATGGGTTATTGATTGGTTGCCCAAGTATTTGTATGGGAGACTGAGTGTGTGTGTGGGTGGCTGGGAGGTGTATGACTCTGTGCATAGATGTGTGAGCAGTTGATTCACTAGATGTATGGTTTCAAAAGTGCATGTGGAAACAGCTGTATGGGCGGTTGACTGTGTGCATGAGTGTATTGGTGAGTGAATGGATATCTCAGTGCTACATGTCAAAGTAAGTACATATGTAAAACACAGTACATGTGAGAGTTTTGTAAATGCTAATTCCTAACTATATATGGTCAATAACCTATGGTTTTTTCAGTGAATTTTCAAGGTTTTGTAAATGCTAATTCCTAACTATATATGGTCTATTGTCAGGATCCTCCAAAAGCGCCTACCCTACCCTTGAACTACATCTCCCAGAATCCTTAGAAGGGGCGTGGTTCTATAAAGGTAGGGAGGACCATCCCCACTTTGTTCGTGATTTTGTAACCTGCAGTGCATTAGTTCCCAAGCGGAGTGCTGTTGTTCTGTCTTCTCCATAGTTCATGTACTGAGAAGTTTTTTGTTCCCTTTCATTGTGGATTTCAGCGCGAGGGAAAGTGAAACGCGCTTGTGCTTTGGAGCATTTTGGATTTTGCCGATTTTGAGCGGAGCTGTGCTTAGATTCATTTGTTCTCCCTGGGCGTCCTGCTGTCACCAGACATCGTGACTGAAAGCCGAGGAACTCGCAAAGGAGGAAGAGCGGACCGGAAAAGATCGGCTCAAGTACTGTGAGTTTTCAAACAACGCGTGGCGTTTAACGCGTTGTTGGAATTAAATACATGTTCTGTTTCAAAAAAGAGAGTAAAGGACTGCCGTCCATTGTAGGGGATACCTTGTGGAGTAATCATCGGAGAGCGGAGTGTAGCGGGGCCAGCCTTCTGCGCACTGCCGCTACAAAGAACGGCACTAGTGTCTATAAAGCCAATTGCCAAAGCGGAAGATAGTGGGGAACCCTACATCTTACCGTGTTTGGAGCATTATTGTTTGAGAGGACACAGAGTTTGTTAGTCAGGAGCGGAAGGCAGTAGTAGGAAGCTACGTCTTGCCGTATTCCTTAAGGATTATTCTTGTACTTTCTGGAGTCACAGACATTATCGTTGAAGAGACTAATTTATGATTTGGAAACACATGGTTGGTGGAATTACACACGTTTAATTTAGAGCAGAGTATTTTCAAGGAGGGGTAGGTGTAACTACGCTATTGAAAACTGAACATCAAGCCTAGGGGTGACCTGAGAGTAATTGTTGGTTATATTCCATAGGACTTTCGGTGCAGTATATTACACACCCAAAGGTACAGGGAGGAGGAGGAGAGCGTTTATACGAATAAGGTGAATACTTTAAACGCCAAGGAGAGAGTGTAAATAGAGCAGGGGTTGTTCAGAGAACAGTGGTAACCTGTATATTTGTTTTCTTGTCTTTTCAGCCATCCCTTCCCAGCTGCCCCCTTCCTTTCCCTTCCTTGTTCTGTTATTTTCCCTCGCCCTATCGCTCGAACCCACTGTGTTTTTGTTACCAGTGTGTTGGTTAGATCGGGAGGTGGAGTTATATGTACATCAGCCAGATCCTGCAGCGTGGAGTCTGACATCTATAGCCTATGGTTTTTTCAGTGAATATATATATATATACATACATATCTAAACATATATCATCTGTATATCTATATAAATACAAACATAAATGCATGCATACATATACTTATATGCATACAGATGCATGTTATTTACATGAAAGTTGAAAAAACACTAATAAAAGTAAAGCTAAAAAGCCACTTCATTACAAACAGAATGGCTTTAACTTAAACGAGGGCGAGATCTATTGCATTTTCAATGCTTGTTTACTTTGGTTCCATCAAGAAGGCATTCAGATGTGTCACACATTTGCATAAATTCTGAATATTAGCACTCTAGTTGCACATTAGATCACTGTAGTTAAGCTACTGCTCACCAGGGACGTCTGCTGCTGGTATTCAAAGTGCATGTTTCAGTCTGCATGTCAGAATTTTTTTAATGAAATAGAAGAGGATTTGAGAAGTCACTCAAAATGATCCCTAATTTTTCTTTCTGAAGCACTAATCATACTTTCTATGGCAAAATTAACCCCCTCATGTTGTTTCTTTTTAAATTAAATGTTTTAAGAGTTACCACTTTATTCCAATCAAGATGGCTTCAGGTGTGCCATACCTTTGTAATAAGTAGGACTGTTAGCGCTCTAGTTGTTCTTTAGAAAACTCTGGGACATTCTGTCATTGGGCTATACTTGGGCTACATCTGGGTGATATTTGGGCTACATTTGGGCTCTTTTGTCTCTGGTGGCCATTTTGGGAGACTGCATGTCAAAATGTTTTAATGAAATAGAAGAGGATTTGAAAAGTCACTCAAAATGTGCCCTAATTTTTCTTTCTGCAGCACTAATAATACCTTCTATTGCATAATATACCCCCTCATTTTGTTCCTTTTTAAATTAAATGTTTTAAGAGTATCACTTTATTCCCATCACGATGGCTCCAGGTGTGCTATACCTTTGTAATAAGTAGGACTGTTAGCGCTCTAGTTGTTCTTTAGAACTCTCTGGGACATTCTGTCATTGGGCTATACTTGGGCTACATCTGGGTGATATTTGGGCTACATTTGGGCTCTTTTGTCTCTGGTGGCCATTTTGGGAGACTGCATGTCAGAATGTTTTAATGAAATAGAAAAGGATTTGAGAAGTCACTCAAAATGTCCCCTAATTTTTCATTCTGCAGCACTAATCATACTTTCTATGGCAAAATATACCCCCTCATGTTGTTTCTTTTTAAATTAAATGTTTTAAGAGTTACCACTTTATTCCAATCAAGATGGCTTCAGGTGTGCCATACCTTTGTAATAAGTAGGACTGTTAGCGCTCTAGTTGTTCTTTAGAACACTCTGGGACATTCTGTCATTGGGCTATACTTGGGCTACATCTGGGTGATATTTGGGCTACATTTGGGCTCTTTTGTCTCTGGTGGCCATTTTGGGAGACTGCATGTCAGAATGTTTTAATGAAATAGAAAAGGATTTGAGAAGTCACTCAAAATGTGCCCTAATTTTTCATTCTGCAGCACTAATCATACTTTCTATGGCAAAATATACCCCCTCATGTTGTTTCTTTTTAAATTAAATGTTTTAAGAGTTACCACTTTATTCCAATCAAGATGGCTTCAGGTGTGCCATACCTTTGTAATAAGTAGGACTGTTAGCGCTCTAGTTGTTCTTTAGAACACTCTAGGAGGCTGCAGTAGAACACAAAGGAATCAACTGACAGTCTCTGTCCTTGTTGGATGTACATGTTTTACTGAGAATGTCAGACTTCATTTTCACATGACTGAGAAAGATAATATGAATTTACAGAAAATATGCTTTCAGTTTTGCTTATAGATCCCCTTCCAAACCACTGTGGGAAAATCATGAGATATTAGTTTTCTTTCAAACAATATTCATGATATCACAGCAGAAGGTTTTTTCACATGGTAAAATCACCCTAGAACCCACCACAATTCCTAAAACGAGTATGGTACCATCAACAAATGATTTATAATGTAACTAAAGTCCTAAAACCCTCTATTAACTACAATGCTTTTTAATGAGGTGCTATCATGTATATTAGTCCCAAGATGGCTGCCAACACTTCTTGGATGAAGTGCTGACAGCCAATCAGATCAGATGTGTGGTTAGGCTCCGCCCAGATATATATCTTTTTTTGAACCTAAATTACTCAAAATCCACTGGAGCACATATATTGAGACCTAGCAAAGGCACATCGGGCTAACAGTCCCTACAATTTTGCCAAGTTTTGTGCAAATCCATTCAGCCGTTCGAGCTAAAAGTGAGGCCAACCGCCCTATGGAAATTAACATGGGAAAAACGCGTTTTGGGACCCCCTTTTTTCTCGGCCCCCCCTTGATGAAACCCCCCCAAATTGTCAGGTGCTGCTCAGAAACAAAATGTTCCATTTTCCTGAAAATTTCAGCCAATTCCGTCCACAAACGCCAAAGTTATTAGACATAGAATTTTCAAAAATCCCATAGAGAAAAAATCCTAACTATATATACCTACTGGCGACCGCCAGTAGGTAATAACAATTTATACAATTTCTATGGCAAAATGAAACCCCTCATTTTGTTCCTTTTCAAATTAAATGTATTAAGTGTTACCACTTTATTCCAATCTAGATTACTTCAGGTGTGCCATACTTTTGTCATAAGTAAGACTGTTAGCGTTCTAGTTGTTCTTTAGAACACTCTGGGACATTCTGTCATTGGGCTATAGTTGGGCTACATCTGGCTGATATCTGGGCTACATTTGGGCTCTTTTGTCTCTGGTGGCCATCTTGGGAGACTGCATATCAGATTTTTTTTAATGAAATATAAGAGGATTGGAGAAGTCACTCAAAATGTGCCCTCATTTTTCTTTCTTCAGCACTAATCATAATTTCTATGGGAAATTGAACCCCCTCATTTTGTTCCTTTGCAAATTAAATGTTTTAAGTGTTAACACTTTATTCCAATCAAGATGACTTCAGGTGTGCCATACTTTTGTCATAAGTAAGACTGTTAGCGCTCTAGTTGTTCTTTAGAACACTCTGGGACATTCTGTCATTGGGCTATAGTTGGGCTATATCTGGCTGATATTTGGGCTACATTTGTATTTTTTTGTCTCTGGTGGCCATCTTTGGGCTACATTGGGCTACATTGGGCTACATTTGGGCTCTAACATATATATAGCCCAATGTAGCCCAATATATATTTTTTCAAAGTTCATTTTGTAAAAACCACTGGAGCATATATCTTGAGACATAGCAAAGGCACATCGGGGTACCAGTCCCTACAATTTTGCCAAGTTTGGTGGAAATCCATTCAGCCGTTCGGGCTAAAAGTGAGGTTGACCGCCCTATGGAAATTAACATGGGGAAAACACGTTTTGGGACCCCCCTTTTATCTCGGCCCCCGCTTGATAAATCCCCCCCAAACTTTCAGGGAAAGACCGGGGCGCCGCGAGGCACATTTGAGGAAATTTTCAGGCAGATTCCTCCACCGGCGCCAAAGTTATTCACAATAGAATGTTGAGATTTTGCATTGAAAATAATCATAACTATAACTACCTACTGGCGACCGCCAGTAGGTTATATATATATATATATATATATATATATATATATATATATATATATATATATATATATATATATATATATATATATATATATATATATATATATATATATATATATATATATATATATATATACAGTACCACACCTCCTCCGAGGTAGCGGGACACCAGGGCAGCGGTGTGCCCAAGGGTCGGAGGTCACCCTTTCCGTGTATTCTCCAATCACAAAAGCAACAAGAAATTGCTGGCGCACTCCCCTCCAGAAAGAAATGTTACCACTCCATTATCAGATGCAAAGAAACGGGTTTACTTTTCCATAATCATTCGCATGGTGTTTCGAGCTGGATGCAAAAACCCAACGCGTTTCGACGACAGACTCGTCTTGATCACGGGTACCACCCATGTCTAAGGTTGTGCTTTAAATAAAGTATGTACAAGTGCAAAAACACACACATAGTGAAAACCAAAACATAGATGTAGGACTCACAGTGAACGCTCGTTGCAAACGGCGGCCATCTTAAAGAGGGGTTTTCATCAGAAATAGATAAGTACCATTGATTATATATCTCCTCAACAATAATAGTGCATGTGACAAGAGACATTAACCGCCAGAGGAATCACAGAGTAATAAAACATATTATGTTGATTCCTAATAATAAAGTAAAAATAACTCCACTAAACTATGTCAATTTGTATACCATGAATAAATGTCATTCGGCATAGAAGGCTGTTGTTGCATATGGGCAAAACCAATTAATGTGCAAGAGTAATAAGAGGCTTATTACCACACATAAATGCTCAGAGTAATACATTACTTAATTCATTAATTGCGCTAAGCTAGTCACAATGTAAATTTATCCCGGTGGGTAAATACAAATATAAAAATATAAAAATGAAAAGAATTTATACGCCCCCAGTGGGTGATTTGTCAAAACAATTTCGATTGTCCGACTGGCTCAAAACTTCTGCGCCAGTTGCCTATGAATTTTTGTTAAATGTATGCATTACTCTTGAAAATTACTCAAACATTCAAAAATCCCAAGTGGGAAAAGAACTTCTTCTGCCCAATTCTAACACATAGCCTCCAACTTCATGAGTGTAGCAAAGTTCATATCAAATTAGGTCTCAACTGGCGGTAGATCTCCACAGTATTCTATCACGGTTAATCTGGTACCTAGGCAAAACAAGAGAAAACCACCTCAGTAATGTTATTCCAGTTAAGGAGTTTTCTTATATTGTAGTTTGCAGCAGCTGAAATTGAACAACAGACAATAAACAAACAGTGAGAAATTGTTTCAAGTTGCGTGAAGATTAAAAACAATTTAGGAGTTACATAGCAGGAGATAAAAAACAGATGACAGATTACTCAAGGGATAGTTTAGAAAACAGGAACATCTCTACAATTATTCACCCAAAAACCAGGACAGTTCTTCCTCAAAATTCAGCCCTACCGGGATCTTAGTGTCTAAATCAATGATGTACTGACTCTCCAGTTGTCGAAGTTTCCGTATACGGTCCCCTCCTCTTTTTAATGGGGGGATCCGATCGACAACGAAAAACTTTAACAAATTGCGATTGCAGTTCATCAAAGTGTCTAGCAATGGGTGACAGATGATCCCTGTTCTGAATTGCCCTCATGTGCTCTAAAATTCGCTTCTTGGCGGGGAACATGGTGCTTCCCACGTATTTTTTCGCACATGGGCAAGTCAGAACATAAACACAAAAGTCTGACGGGCACGACAGATGTTTTTTGATATTTCTCTCCTTGTTTTCTACTGGAAAGTAAACCTTTTTAACATTGGTACTGAACTTGCAAGCCTTGCAGGCCATACAAGTGAAAAAACCTTCAATACTAGGTTTTTTGATTTGCCGAGTGCTAACATCACTTTTACTGAGTTTATCCTTCAAGGAACCAGCCTTGCGATAAGATATGTCAGGATTGCTAATCAAGGCATCATATAGAGTAGGTTCTGTGCCTAGTACTTTCCAATGTTTTCTAAGACTTTTTTGTACTTGCCAGGATTTAGAATGGTAGGTGGCTACAAATCTGATCTTGCTGTCATTATTGTCCAATGGTTTTACTTTAGGTGATAGTAGTTCCGCCTGACTGAGGGAGCTGGCTTTCCTAAATGCTGCCTGGATAGTGTTGGTATCATAGCCCCTCTCAATGAAACGTTCGGTCATACAGCTACCTTCAGTGAGAAAATCTTGTTCAGAGCTGCAATTCCTCCGGGCCCAGAGGAATTCGCCAAATGGTATGCTCCGAATCAAAGATTTCGGGTGGCCACTATCTGCGCGTAACAAAGTGTTACCAGCAGTTTCTTTTCTGAAAAGTTTGGTGACAAGTTTCTTATTAACCACATGGACAGTTAGATCCAAAAACTCCATCGTGTTGTCACTGATTTTGCCTTCCAGACTAAGATTCAGAGAGTTTTGATTCAATCTCTGAATGAAATGTTCTGCCACTGTGCAAGGACCATTCCAAATGATGAACAGGTCATCGATGTATCACAGCCAAAGGATCACATGGCTGCGATACAGATCCTGGGTGCTTGCAACTTGTTGCTCCCAGCTAGCCATGAAGAGATTGGCAAAGCTGGGAGCAAAACAAGTTCCCATGGCGGTCCCCTGTCGTTGCCTGAAGTAGCTGTCATTAAAAATAAAAAAATTATTTTCCAGACAGAACGTCATCATCTGAAGCAACATTTCAGTATGCTCCAAGAATGAGATTGAACGGCCCTTCAAGAATTGATGGCTTGCTTGAATACCATCTGCATGTCTGATTGATGTATATAGGCTACATACATCTAATGAGATCAGCAGATACCCTTCTTTCCAGTCCACTTCTTTGATCTTAGTGATGAAGTCTCTACTATGTCTTAAGTAGGACGGAAGTTTCTCCACAAAAGGACGCAGAAAATGGTCTATATATTTGGATGTATTTTCCAGTAATGATCCCATAGAGGACACGATAGGTCTCCCTGGGGGTTCAACTGCATTTTTGTGCAACTTTGGTAGCAGATATAGAATTGCCACCTTGGGGTTACGATTAAGTAGAAAAGAGTATTCATTCCATTCTAAAATCCCCTTTGCATGCCAGTTTTTCAATAGATCGTAGTACAGTTTATTAGAACTTTCAATTACATCCAGTGTGGTCTTTTCATAGCACTCCATACAGTTTAGTTGACGCATCCCTTCATCTATGTATTTAACTCTGTCTAAAACCACAACATTCCCCCCTTTATCCGACTGGCGGATTACAATTGAGGGATCACATTCTAGGGTGCGTATCGCTAAACGTTCAGGTTTGTTAAGATTGTCATTAGACCACTGTTTCTTCTTGGCTAATTCCTTTAAGTCATTGATTACAAGATTTTCAAAAGTATCAATACTGCAAAACGGTAAAGTGGGGTTAAAGTTAGATCTAGGTTTGAAAGTGTTATTGGTACTGAGGTTAGTCTTAAAACCCAAGGACAAAGCATTGATAGTTCCATCATCCAGATCTTCATTTTCCAATTGTTTCAAAACAATGAGAGTATCAACCTCCCCTATGGTTTCAATTGCTGGCGGCACTAAAGCACTACTATTAACAGTGCCTTTGACTTTAAGTTTATGCCGTTTGTGCAGTCTCAGTTTTCTGGTGAATTTGAACAAATCAATGCGTTCTTGGGAGTAACAAAAGTTGGAGGTAGGGCAAAAAGATAGGCCATGTTGTAAAACATTGTATTCCATATAGGTTAAAGTACGAGTACATAAATTTACCACATTTTTCAGGTTCAAATTCATTTTCCTCTTTTTCTTTGACCCCGTGTTTCCACTCCCATTGGGGTTGTATTTGGTTTGCTTCCAGCCTCCTCTCCTGATTTCTTTTTGGATTGAGTGGCCTCTCCTCCATCGTTGCCTTTTCCTCTTCCTCTTCCGCGAAAGGTTCTGCCCTTCCCTCGGCCTCGATCTATCTGCCAGTTCTGCTGCTGGGCATATTGATTCATCACGCGGAATTCCTCCCAAAAATTTGATGGCTCGGGGGGATTTTGTACTCTGACTGGTGTTGTGCCATCCTCAGAAATATCGCTTTTGCTTATTTCACCATTGACCCCGTTCCCTTGTACCATATCTAGATTAGCCTGAATACCTTTTCGTTTTATATTGTCATATTTGCTGAAAAAACCATAGGTTTCAGCCACGTTATAGTTAGGATTTAGCATTTAAATAAACTTGGAAATTCACTGTAAAAACCATAGGTTTCAAACATGTTATAGTTAGCTTGACATTTCACTCATACAAAACCATTGAAATTCCCCCGTTATAGTTAGTTCAGCTAACTATAACTCGCGCTTCCGCAATACACTGCTGATTACGTCACATATTACATCACTCATGACATGGTCAGTGACATCACTCATGACATCACTGACAACATCTCAATGACATCACTGCTGACATCACTGATGACATCATCCAGTAAATGTGTATCTTTCTGAAAAATACATATTTTTTATATATGTATATCTGAAGGTCGATGGAAAAATAAATGGGTAAATAAGTGTCTAAATGGATTTTTGTTTGTAAAATTGATCGTATAACTGACTTATTAAGTGTATCTTTGTGAATACATGCATTAGAGAGTAATGTGTAAATATGTAAATATCTGTATCAGTGTCTCACTTTGTGTGCAAGTGGCTGCATGGGTTGGTGAGTAGCTACATGAGTGTCTATATGGGTTATTAGTTGGATTTTTGAGTATCAGAATGAGTGTCTGTATGGTTTGGTGGGGGTATTACTTAGCGCACAGATGCATGAATGACTGACTCACTGTTTGTATGTGTTTTGAAGACAGCATGTGTGCAGGACTGTATGGGTGGATGAGTGTGTGTATGGGTGTGTTAGCGAGTGAATGACTGTCTCAATAGCATCTTTATGAGTAAATACATATGTTTTAAACTAGTATATGTGAGTATTGATGTATATAAGCGGGTATATGTGAGAGTGAGATATTGGAAGAGTTCCTGTATAAATAAGTTTGTGTTTTTATAAGTGATTGTCTAAGATAGTAAGTATGTGTATGTTTCTGTAGAAGTAAGTACAGTGGTGTGTGTATAGCTGTATTTTAAGTTCCAAAACTCCACACTTAGAAGAATTTTCAAGTGAAATCAGTCAATGTTAACCTATGGAAGGAAATTCAAGTTACTGTAAGTATGGTTAGAATTACTTTACAGGATCAGTAGTGGGCTGAAAGATGGAGCACTGAGGTCTCTCCTGATAACAGGTGAGTAAATCGGAATTCGTAGTTCGGCTGATTTTAGAGGAATTTTTTAAAGTTCCAAAACTCCACACTTAGAAGAGTTTCCAAGTGAAACCAGTCAATGTTAGCCTATGGAAGGAAATTCAAGTTACTGTAACTACAATTAGAATTACTTTTTAGGATCAGTAGTGGGATCAAAGATGGAGCACAGAGGTCTCTCCTGATAACAGGTGAGTAAATCGGAATTCATAGTTCGGCTGATTTTTGAGGAATTTTTAAAAGTTCCAAAACTCCACACTTAAAAGAATTTCCAAGTGAAACCTGTCAATGTGAGCCTATAGAAGGAAATTCAAGTTACTGTAAGTATGGTTAGAATTACTTTTCAGGACCAGTAGTGGGCTGAAAGATGGAGCACTGAGGTCTCTCCTGATAACAGGTGTGTAAATCGGAATTCATAGTTCGGCTGATTTTAGAGGAATTTTTTAAAGTTCCAGAACTCCACACTTAGAAGAGTTTCCAAGTGAGACCAGTCAATGTTAGCAAATGGAAGGAAATTCAAGTTATTGTAACTACGATTAGAGTTACTTTTCAGGATCAGTAGTGGGCTGAAAGATGCAGCACTGAGGTCTCTCCTGATAACAGGTGAGTAAATCGGAATTCATAGTTCGAATGATTTTTGAGGAATTTTTAAAAGTTCCAAAACTCCACACTTAGAAGAATTTCCAAGCGAAACCCGTCAATGTGAGCTTATAGAAGGAAATTCAAGTTACTGTAAGTATGGTTAGAATTACTTTTCAGGACCAGTAGTGGGCTGAAAGATGCAGCATTGAGGTCTCTCCTGATAACAGGTGGGTAAATCGGAATTCGTAGTTCGGCTGATTTTAGAGGAATTTTTTAAAGTTCAAAAACGCCACACTTAGAAGAATTTTCAAATTAAAGCAGTCAATATTAGCCTATGGAATGAAATTCAAGTTACTGTAAGTATTGCTAGAATTACTTTTCAGGATCAGTAGTGGGCTGAAAGATGCAGCACTGAGGTATCTCCTGATAACAGGTGAGTAAATCGGAATTCATAGTTCAGCTGATTTTAGAGGAATTTTTTAAAGTTCCAAAACTCCACGCTTAGAAGAGTTTCCAAGTGAGACCAGTCAATGTTAGCAAATGGAAGGAAATTCAAGTTACTGTAACTACGAATAGAGTTACTTTTCAGGATCAGTAGTGGGCTGAAAGATGCAGCACTGAGGTCTCTCCTGATAACAGGTGAGTAAATTGGAAGTCATAGTTCAGCTGATTTTAGAGGAATTTTTTAAAGTTCCAAAACTCCACACTTAGAAGAGTTTCCAAGTGAAGCCAGTCAATGTTAGCCTATGGAAGGAAATTTAAGTTACTTTAAGTATGGTTAGAATTACTTTTCAGGTCATCAGTGGGCTGAAAGATGCAGCACTGAGGTCTCCCCATATAATAGGTGAGTACATCAGAATTCGTAGTTCGGCTGATTTTTGAGGAATTTTTAAAATTCCAAAACTCCACTCTTAGAAGAATTCCCAAGTGAAACCAGTCAATGTTAGCCTATGGAAGGACATTCAAGTTACTGTAAGTATGGTTAGAATTAATTTTCAGGATCATTAGTGAGCTGAAAGATGCAGTACTGGGGTCTCTCCTGATAACAGGCGAGTAAATCGGAATTTGTAGTCCGGCTGCTTTTAGGGGAATATTTGTACGTTTCAATAATAGACACTTAGAATTTTTTCTGGTGAAAACCACACAATAGATTCCTATGGAAGGAAATACAAGTTACTGTTAAGTATGCTTAGATTTACTTTTGAGGGTCCGTATTGGGCTCAAAGGTGCAGCACTGACGTCTCTCATGATAACAGGTGAGTACATCGGAATTCGTAGTTCGGCTGATTTTAGAGCAATATTTTGTTTAATAGTGAAGGAAGGGGGCGGGGTCTGAGGTGACATGTGTGGAAACACGCCCTGTGGCGCATTTTAGGTTGGGGAATTAATTCCTCCTCAATCCTGAGGTCCCCTGTGAGCCAACTATCCCAACAGGTACCTCCAGTATGCACCAGGTAGCTGCGTTGCAGAGAGGAGTTCAGAGGGCACGCCCCCTTTTTACATCACTCCGTAACGCAGCTCTGTGGCGCTTACTGGAGGTACCTGTTAGACTAGTTGGCCCCTAGGGGACCTCTGGATTGAAGAGGAATTAATTCCCAACTTAAAACGTGCCACAGGGCATGTTTGCACACATACCACCTTAAGCCCCACCCCCTACCTTCACCACTGTGCAAACATGCCCCGTAGCACGTTATAAGTTGAGGGATTAACTCCCCTTGCAAACTGGGGGTCCCTGGGGGCCAAGTAGCCCACCAGGAACCTCCAGTATGCGCCAGGAGGCTGCGTTGCAGAGAGGTGTAAAAAGGGGCGTGGCCCCCTCCCAATAGTTAAAAGCCCTGGGGGGGTGGTGGTCCCTGGGGCTGGGGGGTCCATCACGGACTTCCCTATTTTGAATATCAGTGTCCCGGGGAGGTAGCGGTCCCCGGGGATTGTGGGGGGGTCTTGAGCCCCCCACACTGTTTTTTTTTAAAGAGAAGCCCCAGGGGGTGGTCCCTAGGGCTGGGGCGGCCTCAGAGCCCCCCACCCTATTAAAATAAGCCCTGGGGGGTGGCGGTCCCCGGGGCTACAAAGAGTCAATTACCCCTGGGGGCAAAAAAATATATATATATGCAAAATATTTTTGTATCAGCAGGGTACCGTACCCCGTGATTTCTTCCCCAAACATTTTTTGCGGCAGGCCTTGGGGGTCCTTGTGGGACCCCCTATGCAGGCCTAGAGGGTCAGGGTGTTTCTACCCTGCCCCCTTTTTGCGTTTTTGACATATCTTTTTCTGGTTTTTTTTGCCTCGGTTCTACCGAGGCACAAGATGGCTGCCAACACTTCCTGGTTTAGAGTGTTTACAGACAATTAGCATAAAGCTCGTGCTCAGGAAGGTACGCGTACCGTACTTCATCAATAGATAAATCTATTACTTTACTTTTTGATTTTCTCAGGAACTACTGAACGGATATACACCATTTAACAAAAAGCGTGATCTGTGAACCAAACTCTACCTTTTTGCCAAATTTGGTGTAATTCCGTTCAGCAGTTCGGGCTGTAGCTGTGTCTAACGGTCCCTATGGAAAATTGCATGGGGAAAACACGTTTTGGGACCCCCCTTTTTTCTAAGCCCCTGCTTGACGAATCACCCCCAAAATTTCTGGGAAGGAGCGGAGCGGGCCATCTTCTTGGAGAATTTCGCGAAGATTCGTCAACCGGCACCAAAGTTATTCCAAATAGAATGTTACGGATTTCCTATGGAAACTAGGTCCTAACTATAAAATATATATATTCACTTTAAAATACCAAACATTACAGGGAGGTTATAGAAATAGAATTTAAAAAACCTTAGAAGTTCACTGAAAAAAAGAAAAGGTTACAGGGACGTTATTCTTGGGAAATACAATTTTAAAAAACCTGAGAAATTCACAAAAAAAACAAAGGTTACAGGGACTTTATAGTTAGGCTGACATTTCACTCATACAAAACCAGAGACATTTGTGGGGGCTTAAGCTATAGTTACCTCAGCTAACTATAACTATAACTGTTGAATTTCTCTGGTTTTGTCCGAGTGAAATGTCAGCCTAACTATAATGTCCCTGTAACCTTTGGTTCCATCAATGAATTTCTAATGTTTTTTTAAATTCCATTTAGTAACTATAATGTCCTGTAACCTTTGTTTTTTCAGTGAATTTCTAAGGCTTTTTAAATTCTATTTCCTAACTATAATGTTCCTGTAACTGTTGTATTTATAAGCAAATTTCTATGGTTTTTACGTAGTAATCATGTTTGCAGAGTGGTGGAGAAAGGGGACAGGCCTCAGGCCAGCTCTCAGGAATTCTGATGTGTTTGACTTACTGGAGGAAAACAGGAGGGCGTTTTTGCCACCCAGGACCCTCAGTAACCAAGAGGACTACATACCCCATTCAGCAGTGCACTGGGAGGTGCATTTGCAGTGGTGAAGAAATGGGTTATGGCCTCCGAAGACCTCTCAGCAATCTCACTGTGTGAGACTTACTGGAGTTAACAGGAGTGCTTGTTGGACCCCAAGGACCCTCTGGACCTCAGGGGACTACACCCCTAACCAGGAGGTGCATTTGCAGTGTGGTGAAGAAAGGGATCAGGGCCTTCAGTAACTTGTTGGTCATTTTTATTTTATATCTTTTTTGGGGGGGGGGGGGGACGCTGTGTGGCCCCCCTCCCCAAGGCTAATTTTGGCCTCGGGACCCCATCCCCCAGGGCCCAGTCTTTAAAAAAAAATTATTATCACATTAAAGGAAGGGGCCAGGCTGACTTCGGCCCTGGGGACTCCATTCCCCAGGTCACAGCCTCTTATATGGGTCACTTGGTCCGACCCAAGGCACCCACTTAGCAATTTTGGGGAGCGGGGGGGGGGTGCCTAAAGGCCCCTGCAGCACCTGCCAGCTCCTCACCTCCTGCAGGAGTGGCATTGCTTTGACACAGAGGGAGCTTCTATCATGTAGCTCCCGCTATGTCAAGGCAATTGCATTCCACGTTAAGCAAAATGCTCGCACTTGTTCACAATGGAGTAGTTTGCTATGGCTCAGCGGGAGAGTTAGAGCTCTCACCAAGCTACAGCTCACAGCTATGTCCTGAGGATGGGCACCCTGGGACATAGCAGGAGCCAGCCTTAAAGGGTGGCGGGCTCCAGGGCCATCTATGGCTCCAGGAGGGTGGCCATATGTCCCCCCTCCAATATCTACTTTAGCCCCTGGGAGGTAGTGATCCACAGGGATGGGGAGCCGCAACGAACCCCTTCTATTATATTATTTAAGGACCAGAGAGGTGGCAGCCCGCAGGCCTGTGTGGGGGCCATGCTAGTCCCCTGCATTTCTATGTTAATTGCCCTGGAGAGGTGGTGATCCCTGGGGCTGCAGGGGGGCCATTGGACCCTCTGCATTTGTATATTAAATGCCCTGGGGAGCTGGTGGCCCCAGGACTGGGGAGGTCCCTTGGCCCCCCATTATTTTAATTAAAAACCCTGGGGAGGAGGTCATCTCCAGGGTTGTGAGGCACCCGCATTTATTTAGGCTAAAGCCTCAGGAAGGTCGCAGTCTCTGGGGCTGTAAAGGGGTCTGCGCGGTCCCTTGCCTTATCTACATTTAAAGCCCTGGGAGGTGTGGGTCCCCGGGGATGCAGGGGTGGTCATACCGGCCTTCCCGCACTCATCCAATAAATAGCCCCGGGTAGGTTATGGTCCCTGGGGCTGCAGGGAAGCAGTGTGTCCCCTCATCAGTTTAAATATGTGTTCTCTGGGGAGGTGCCAGTCTCTGGTGTGCCGAGCATGCCGCATTGCACTCCCCACATTATTATCAAACACTGCCCCGGGATTTGGCACGCTTGAGAGGTTCATAAAAAAGATGCATCTTTTAAAAAAAATTGCCATAGGTCCACCTGCAATTTCACTTCAAAATTCAATTAAAAAAATGCTTTTAACCTCTGGCCGGGTCCCTGTGGGACCCCTCCTACCATATCTGGGGGTCAGGGTCCTAGCCTGCCCCCTTTTCTTTTTTAAAAACTTTTTGTGCTAGACAAGGCTTCAAGCTGAGTCCTAAGAGGGCTGCCAACACTTCAAGGTTAAAGTGTTGGCAGTAAATCAAATTTCAGTAATATCCACGTGTCCACTGCAAACTCAAATATCTCTGAAACTACTGAACAGATTTACACCAAATCATAAAAAGCTAGCTTTCTGGACCACAATCTAGCTTTCTGCCAAATTTCCTGTAATCAGTTCAGCAGTTCGGACTGTAGTCATGTTCAAAAAATGAGAATTGTGTATAGACATAAAATGGAGAAAACATGTTTTAGGACCCCCCTTTTTTCTCATCCCTCGCTTGACGGATCACTCTGAAACTTTCAACACACAGCAGAACTGAAAAGGGGACATTTAAAAAATAATAATTTGAGAAGATTCATCAAGTGGTGCCAAAGTTATTGTCACAACAAAAAACACTTTTCCTATGGAAACTTTGGTCCTATCTAAAGCTGCCTACTGGCTATATATATATATTATCTACTGGCAGTCACTAGTACATAGTTATAGTTAGGAACTAGTTTTCATATGAAAGGCATTTCTTGATTTGCCAATAACTTTGGCACCCTCTGACAAAGCTTCATAAAATCCTCAAAACGAATTTGCTGCCCACCTTAGCTGTTGACTTGAATGTTTCCACAGGACTCGTCAAGCAGGGGCAGAGAACAAGGTGGGGCGTAAAAGTGCATTTTTTCCTATGGTAATTCCTATAGGACCTTTTAATCTGGCTAAAGCCTGAACTGCTGAATGGGATTACAGCAAATTTGGCAGGGAGGGAGTTGCTGGTTCAAGGAAGTGCCTTTTTGCGATTTGGTGTAAATCCATTCAGTAGCTTTTGAGATATTATCTGAAATTCAAATATAGATATATAGGGATGTCGAGGTTTAGCAACTCCAACATTCAATTGCGCGAAGCCATGCACAGTAGTTCCGTAGTTGGCTGGCCACAACCTGTGTAAAATGTTACACCCACCATTTCATTAAGTGAATCCAGTCACAGGCGAGGGATAAAAATTAAGAGAACAATAGAAGGTGTTATGATAGATGGACCCTGACCCCAAAGATATTTTGTAGTGGTGTTTAGTGGATTTATAATGAGTTCAGAAGGTCAGTAATATTTTTTTTTCATTTGGATGGAGTCACCATCCCCATCGCATCGCTCAGCATGGCCTCTGTGTAACATCGCGCTGGAGGCGTGAACCTCCAGAATTAGAACACCATTTTAAGAAGTATAGCCGGTCCCAGGGATGAATAAAAACAAAGAAAATATTTGAAGGGTTCAGGATAGGAGAACCCTGAGTCCAGGGGTATAGTGCAGTCGTGTTTAGTGCATTTATAATGAGTTCAGAAAGTTAATAATAATTTTTTTTCGGATGGGGTTGAGACCCTAATGTGACACCCAGCGTAGCCCCAAGTGTAACATTGCACTGAACTCACGGACCACCCAAAAATAAATAAATAAAAAACATTCAAATCCAAATTCACTTAATAATGTATTGAGTCACAGAGTTACACAAACAGCCACACCTGTACTCACAGACCAACTCACAGACTCATCCACCTACTCACCAACCTACTCAGACACTGAAGCACCTATTCACAGACCCACTCAGACAGTGATTCACCCACTCACAGACCAACTCAGGACTGACTTTGAGGCATCCACTCACATACCCAGTCAGACACTGATGCTCCCACTCACAAATGTATTCAGATACTGAAGCACCCACTCACAGACTAACTCAGACACTGATGCACTTACACACAAACCCATTGAGAGAGTGACACACACCCTCACAGACCCAGTCAGACACTGATGCTCCCACTCACAAATCCATTCAGATAGTGAAACACCCACTCACAGACTAACTCAGACACTGATGCACTCACACACAAACCCATTGAGAGAGTGACACACTCCCTCACAAACCCATTCAGACACTTATGATTACACTCACAAACCCAAGCAGACCCTGATGCATGCACTTACAGACCCACTAAGACACTGAAGCGCCCAGTCACTGACCACACAGGCACTGATGGACCCACTGACAGACCCACTCAGAGACTGGTGCACCCACTCACAGACCCAGTCAGAGCCTGATGATCCACTCACAAGCCATTCAAACACTGAAGCACCCACTCACAGACCCACTCAGGCATTGGCATGATAACTCAATGACCCACTATTACACTGGTACACCCACTGATTGACTTACTCAGAGAGTGATGCACCTACTCATAGACCCAATCATACACTTATGGTCCCACTAACAAACCCATTTAGACATTGAAGCACCAAGTTACAGATCCACTCAGATATTGAAATGCCCACTCACTGACACACTCAGACACTGGTGCACCCCCTCACAGACCTACTTAGACAGTGACACACCCACTTGCAGACCTAGTCAGACACTAATGCACCCACTCATAAACCCATTCAGACACTGATGTACCGATTTACACACCCACTCACACACTGACACACACACTCACAAACTCACTCAGACACAGACACAACTACTCACAGACCCACTCAGACCCTGACACACCCACTCACAGACCCATTTAGGCACTGCAGCACACATTCACAGATCCACTCAGACACTGAGGCACCCGCAGTCAGACAGTGATACACCCATTCACAAACCCATTCAGACAATACATCTATTATTATAGATCATGTCCTGAGCGATGTAATTTGTGAGGTTATAAGCAGTGCATTGCAGGGGTGTAAGTTATAGTTAGCTCAGATAACTATAAGTGCTGAATTTCACTGGTTTTGTATGAGTGAAACCTATAACGTCCCTACAGTCTTTGTTACAGGGACGTTAGATATCTACATACTACCTACCAGCGGTCACAGATAGGCAGTTATAGTTAGGATTTAGTTTTGATAGAAGGAGCATTTAATTAACTTTCTTATAATATTGGCACTGCTTAACAAGTCTTCACGAAATTTTCCAAAAAGAGTGTCCTTCTGTGTCTAATTGTTCCTAGAAAGTTTTGGGGTGATCCATGAAGCGTAGCCCCAAAAATATGGAGAGGCAAAAAAGTAGGTGTCCTATGCAATTTCATGCAGGGATTTTGAACATTATTACAGCCTGAACAGCTGGATGGAATTACACCATATTTGGCAGAGATGCAGCTGTTAGTCCAGAAAGAGCCCTTTCTTTGATTTGGTGTGAAGCCGTTCAATAGTAGCAGAGTTATTAAAGAAAAACGAAATATAGATATCTATTGATGCAGATCCTCTGCAGATCCCTCACCAAGTAGGACCAAAGACCATGTCTTCCCCCAGTTGGCGGGAGATTGAAAAATGCTCCTACTCACTGGGAGTTGACTTTTCATCTGTTTCCTTGCCCGCAGAAGAACAGATTGCTCCCGCCTGCAGGCAGCAGCATTTTAAGCTGTTCCCTACAGGCAAGAGCAATGCTAGCTCCTGCTGTATGCAGGGTGCCTGCTGGAACCGCTGGAGCCTTGGGGCTCCTTCCACGTCCCCCAACAAAAGTGTGGGTGCCCTATTTGGGCACCAGTGCACCCACTGTTTTTTGGCTAAGCATCCGGGGAAAGAGTTCCTGGGGCTGAAATTAGCCTGGTTAGGGGGCCGTGTGCCCCCCTTTCCCGTAAATATTGTGCTGGACCCAGGGAAAAGGGATCCCTGGGGCCAAAAGCGGCCCAGAGAGGGGGTCTACATGCTCACTCCCACCCAAAAAAGCAATAGTCCCCAGGGGATGGGTCCTCTGGGCCAAACGTGGCCCAGGATTGGAGGCCACGTGCCTCCCTCCCCCCAATAAATGTGCCGGCCCCTGGTGATGGGGTCCCTGGGCTGAAATCAGTTTTGGGAGAGAAACTGTATGTCCCACCCCTTTCATTTTATTTGTGGCCCGGGAAAATAGGGCCTCCAGGGCCTAGTAAGGCTCGGGGAGGGGGCCACAAGGCCCCCTACAATTTAATTTTAATAGTAACCCTGGGGGATTGGGTCTCCAGGGCCTAAGGAGGCTCAGAAGTAGAGCCATGTAGCCCCATTGCCATTTATAATATATATGGCCATGGTTTACCAGGGCCATAATTTGTTTGGTTACAGGGCCGCAAAAAGGCCCTGGGCTCTCCAGGGCCTGGACCCATGGTGTGGAGTTGGCTGCCTTTTGGGCTGTTGGTGACACGGCCTGCCTGCAGGCAAGGCCTTGCGGCCACTGCGCATGGCTAAAGGCCGTATGCAGTGTAAGGTTGGTTGTTTGTTGGAGAATGGCTGCAGCCAGGACTTGTGGCTAACCACTCACCATTCACAACTGTACACCCTGCTCAGAGTGTGGTTGGCTGCATGGGGGGGGGGTTGGCCGTAGGGATTAATTTATGGTAATAAATATTACTTTACAATTTAAAAAAACATGACATTCACAAAAAAAACAAAGGTTAAAGTAACGTTATAGTTAGGGTAAATGTTCAGTTTTAAACAAGAAAAAGCAATAAAATTCTCCAGTTATAGTCAGAGTTATCTCAAGTAACTATAGCTTGTACCCTAAGGTAACGATAACTCACTCCCTCACCATGCACTGCTAATTAGTCTACAGATTACTTGACATCATTGATAATGTTACTATGCATGGCGAAAGCGCGCTTAGAGTAACCTTAGAGCATGAGATATAGTTACTTGAATTACTCCAATACCAACACCTGGGTCTTTTATTTCTGATATACTGGACAGGTAAGCTGTGCACACTTACCTTTCCCTTAGTTACCCTATATTGTTTTTTGGGAAAACCTTGGAGTAGTGGTTACAACTTCTTCTTTGAGTTTCATTACGGAGAACCTCTGCTGCTTTAAGGAGGGCCTGCGTGTGCGCCCAAAGAGTGGGATAAATCACAGACTCTTTCTATCTGGTGAGGTCATTCAGGGTAGGTGCAGGTGGAGTCTGAGGAGACCATAGCAGTGTCAAGTATACTGAAGTGTCAATGAACTTCTGTATATCCTTCCAAAGGGCTAAGGAACAGATATGTGCTTTTACTGTTATATGCTACACATTCTTTTAGAGGACTAGTTGCCCATGCCTTCATCAGGGGTACAACGCACGCACAAAGGTGCTCCCTCAGTAGTGTGGGGCAATGTTCCCATGCAAATGTGGGGACATCCTCTTTGCATTCTGTGGTGCTAAATTTCCACCAATACAACGTGCATTTCAGAAGTATTTACAAAAGAAACCAACAGAATGAAATAAGTTTGTGCTTCCATAGTGCTCCTGAGACCCCTTGTTGTTATGGACCCAGATGTCACGAAGAGTTTTGAAACAAATTAAGCGGGACTACTGAAGGTAAGTTCAGGAGAGGTTTTAATGTGCAACCCCATCCAACTGACCAACCCAGAACCCACTCAAGTCCTGGTTCCACGCTAGAACATGGAACGTGGAACCAGGCCATATCACAAGTTTCTCTTGCTTTTGGAACTAAACAGAAGGGTGTTCTCTAGCTGCAACTTTATGCAGCGTCAGCTTAAATATTGCTGAACATTTACCAGCACCTAAACAGAGCACAGGCGATGTTAGTGACAAGTTGTGGACCTCTCCCTTAGTAGGTTATTCGAATTATTAAGTTCTAAAGGATGTTTTCATTGCCTTCTAGCAATGCTCAAAGCGAGCACACACTATGAGGGCCACAGTTTGGAATAGAAATTATTAGCATAAAGAATTTAGGGGCATATTACCAAGAAATAGCGATAATTATCGCTATTGCCTGGTTAGAAACAAAAATTTACCGCTGAGCTGCGGCGATTTTTACAGCAAATAAACCTTGGTATTACCAAGGTTTATCGCAAATGCGATAAAAATCGCCGCAATGCATGAATATCGCTGAAAAGTCAGCGATATTCATGCATTACTGAGCTAATGCTCTTAGCCATGTCATCCACCTCCCATTGGATAACATGGCTAAGAACTGCTCAGGGCAGGTGTTAGCTTTTGGAGATATTCGCGCTTAGCGCGAATATCTCCAAAAGTTGGTAATAGGAGATAGCGATGTTAGCGACTGTTTTCAGTCGCTAACATCTTGGCACGCCCACTTTGCATATCATTAGTGATAAATATCACTGACATGCAAAGCGGGGCCCAAGATGGTCTCTATCTCCTATTAGCTGTCACTAACTGGTGTTAGCGACAGCTAGGTAAGAGGGAGATAATTTTATCTCCGCTTTCTTGGCTTTTAAAGCCAAAAAAGCAGAGATAAACCCCCTTGATAATATGCCCCTAATTTTCTAGAATCCCAGTGCTCTACTAAATGAAGTACTCGAGCAACTAAAATGCAACGAGATCAGACACTCACTTACAAAAGCGCTATTCCAATTCTATATAGTTGACTTTCACTCATTGCATTTCGGGATAGATAGGTCACTGCTGGCAGATAACACTGTCACATGTTAGTCAGGTTTATTTGTCTGATATCAGCCCTACAATGTCTGGCTGTCGGTTTGATACCAAAGTACATCACTCTAAGTATAACAGCCCTACGGCCTTGTCTCTGAAAGAAAACTATTACAAAGAAACAATAAACATCACGTGATCTACCGGCTGTTCAACGACGGTAGGAAACTGAACCGCAAGAACACAACCTACGTCCAAAAATGCCATTACAATCCCATGACCCTTCTCAAAGAACTCCCACTTTGCTTTTGTCTGTAAATGCACGCAGCGTGCATAAGCAGGCCAAGTAAACTGCACGGTACATCAGAGCCCTGAGTTCAACAGTCAAGCCCTTGTTTGATCCCAGGGAATCTCACTGTAATTAATAGCCCCTGGGTTCGAGGACCACCCTGGCAATCTGAGACTAAATGACTAAAGTTTGAAAATGTACCATTAAATCTTACATTAATATGTGTCATATAAACACGATAAATAAAAGGTTTTTTCACGGGAACGCATATTGAACAGCTACGCATTTGTGGCGAAATAGTTGCCTAAATCCACCGTGTTGAATATTTTAACGCAACGAATCTGAAAATGCAGTTTTCCAATCTACTCAATATGAATCTCAAATAGTTTACCCATATCTGGGATATCATTTTAAAATGTAATACATATGGAATCATCTTGCCTTTTCAAGGTTTTATTCCCCTAAACATTACGATTTTACACGTTTTGTATGCTTCCGTGGAATCAGATCAGCCACTTAAAAACAGTGAGGCAGTATGCATTAGAAAGCTCCCCAACATCGATCGTTCCTATATACGAATATTCAAAACCTCCAGATTTCAATATTTGCATTAATTTGCTTATTAAATCTAATGCTCAGTTTGATGCTCAATCGAATGCTTACAGGCTAGTCTCAGGGTGGCATTGGCTACATTGGGAAGTTCCTGTAAAAAGAAAAGGAAGCCTTGGAGAAATGTTCATTATATCAGCGAGACTTGTGCAATTTCCAAATCTTGTGTTAAGTGAAATTTGTGAAATTCCTCATAATTGTCCCTTATGTAATGTTGCTTAATTTTTTTTTACAGAAGCACGCATCATGCCTTAAAAGGTTTCATGCAAAACTATTAGGTGGATGGATCACAGAAAAAAAATGGCACGCGTGACATCAGATACTGGCCAATAAACTTTCAAAAGGAAAGCGTAATTTCATGAAATGTCGATGGCATTTTGCAAAATGTAACAATTGTGCAGTACCTGGTCCTTGCTTCACGTGGAGGAACAATGTGCCTTGTCTTGTGTCTCATTATGTCAATAGAATCCTATTTCAGAGCCGTGGATCAATTATTTATTTATTTATTAAGTGTTTTATAGAACGCAAACCAGACCCATGAGGGTATCAGACGGCTTTACAGTAGTAACAGGTGGGATACAAGGACATAGGGAGGAAGAGAGCCGAAGGGATAGGGACAGGTAGATACAGTATATGGTGAAAGAAACAATCATAATACCCGGATACAATTTGGGGTAGGAACAAATCGATACATTCAGCTAGAGAAGCAGACTCAACACCTGGGAAGTTTGTTCGGAAGTGCCGGGTGGGTATCATAAGGAGAAAAGGCCCAGGGATAATGCCGTAATGATAGGTGAAGCCAGGTTACGGAGGTGATTGTAACATGAGCGTTAAGAGAGGAATTTGGCCATTAGGAAAATGTTTGCCTCCTTTTTGAAGTGAGCTAGCGAAGTTTTTTTTTTCTGATGAATGAATGAATGAAAATACTTGCAGAGCGCACTACGGCTGAGGCGTCTTGACGCTGGGGAAGACTGAAACAAACCATAATGCGTAAAAGACTTAGCGTAGGGTGAAAAGCCAAGTTTTGATTTCTTTCCGGAACAACATTCTGTTTGTTACCTTTCTCAGGTAAGCGGGGGTTGTGTTCCATAGCCTAGCTGCAAGGAAGGAGAAACGTTTTCCTCCCCATTTAACTTTCTTTACCTTGGGGAGTCTAACCAACCCAAGAGTGGCTGACCTTAAATTTCGCATTGGTATATAGCAGGGAAACAAGGACTTCACGTCCTCTGTTCCTCTGCCAAAGAGAGCTTTGTGAACCAGGCAGAGTGATTTAAACTCAATACGCCTCCGTACCAGGAGCCAGTGGAGTTGTTTTAACGCGCAAGAAGTAGGATGATGTTTAGGTAGATTAAGCAGCACTCTGGCTGCCGCGTTTTGAATCGATTGTAGGTTAGCCAGTTGAGTAACCCTCGCTCTTAAATACAATGCATTGCCATAGTCTATTCGAGAGAGAATTGTCGCAATTATCACTGTTTTCCTCAAAGGGAGGGGGATAAACAGGAGGATCTTTCTGAGGCGTTTTAGGATAAAGAAGCAAGAGGATAACAATTGATTAATCTGAGCCACTCAGTCAAGTTCTTTATCGAACATTAAGCCAAGATTTCTGGCTTTGGTGACTGGTACTGGGCAGCCCCCGGCTGCAGATGGCCACCCATTATGTTTCCAGATCGAGGTTTTATGACCGAACTCTAATACTTCTGTTTTCTCAGTATTCAATTTTAGAAAGTTAGAGTTCATCAAGGCCATCAGAGCCGAGATGCAGTTTGAAAATTCCACTGCCAGGACATCCACTGCCTGGGTTATGGACACTATCAGCTGAGTGTCATCAGTGAATGACACCAGCGTGAAGCCAAAACTCTTAGTTAATGTTGCCAATGGGCGACGTAGATATTAAAAAGGGTAGGGGAGAGTGCAGAGCTCTGGGGGACTCCTCCTGGAAGCTGAAATTCCTCCGACTGAAGTCCATCCCAGTGAATGATTTGTTTTCTGGATGAAAGAAATGAAGACAGTAGATCAAGAGCAGTACCCGAAATACCAATGTCTTGAAGCCTTTGAATTAACACCGGATGACTCATGGTGTCAAAGGCTGCAGTCAAGTCGAGCAGGACTAGAATGGCCCTTCCGCCCACATCCATCACCTTGCAAATTTCTTCCACTGCCATAATCAAACCAGTTTCCGTGGAATGGTTTGCAAAGAATGAATGGAATTGTGGTTTTGTACATTAATTTGAATCAATTTGATGTACCATATATAGCTTATATTTAATAATGTTTGTACAACAAAGTATTTATTAATTATTGATGTAAAAAGACAAATAGATATAAAAAAAACTGTTTGAAAGAATATTCATGAAAAAATGATGCAATAAAAAAGAATACATCATGTCATCTTTTAGATAGAGACACAGGTCAACGCCATTTAGACAATTTTGAAAAATGCACAGAACCCGGTGCTGAATCCCCCTTTATTCTAAAAATGGTTTCCAAAGAAGCCATGTTGGGTAGTATCCAGAATGTTGTAGGTTTCTAAATATGATGTTATCTCCACATTCATGGCCTTCTTCAGCAGTTTGGCAGGGAGCGGTAAACAATAGATGGGACGAGAGTTTTTTTCATCTAGTGGGTCCAATTTTGGTTTCTTTAGAAGGGGACGGATACAAGCCTTTTTCCACATTAAAGGATGGACTCTTGTGGAGAGAATAGTATTTAATACAGGAGATAAGGCAGAGCTTATTTCCTTTGGCACCAGATGTAATACAGAAGGTGGACAAGGGTCCAGCGGGGAGCCAGATTTAATTTGCAGCAATAAATTTGCTACTGTTTCTTCTGTCAGAGTTAAGAAATGGGATAAACCTTGTACCCTGACGCCAGAAAAAGACTGCACCTGATCTTTTCCTTTGGTGTTAACTGCTACTCTAGAAAGTTCATTGTATACCGACTGAACCTTGTTCTGGAAAAAATTGGCTAATTTATGTATGAAATTTTGATCGGGGGAAAAGATCACATCTTTTCACTCCCACCCGACATTGATGTCGGGTGGGAGTGAGTTCCATATTCTTGGGGCAGCCCCCGAGAAGGCCCGATTGTACGTTCTTTTTTTCTGAAGCGTGCGGGTTGGAGCTAAAGGTCTCTGGCGGACCGGGAGTTCCTGTCTCCTCCGGATATCACGAGTTTATGGGCGAAAAAAACAGGGGACTTGGAATAAAGAGCCTTGTGGGTGATGCAAGCCAGCTTAAATTGGATTCTGGCCTCAAGAGGAAGCCAGTTCAGAGTTTTAAGATGGGGCAAGATATGGTTAAACTTCTTAGAGCCAGTTAGAAATCTGGCGGCCGCGTTGAGGTAGGCTTTCAAGGGTGCCTGGGAGATCTTGGGTAGGCCTGTGAGGGTGGAGCAACCATATTCTAGCCTAGAGATGACTAGAGCCTGAATTGACGATTTTAGATATGGAGTGTCGGGGAATGATTTCATGTTTCTTAGGTAGTTCAAATGAAATCTGGCAGTTTTGGCCATCGAGTTGATATGGCCATGCATGTCAGGTTGCCGTCTAAGGTAATTCCAAGGGATTTAGCAGTGTCCACAATGGTAGGAGAGCAGTTTAGCGCTGTGAAAGCCTTGATCCATTCTTGAATGTCTATATTGGCATTAGGTGGGGAAATTAAGGGGAACTCTGGGGCATATTTGCAAGAACCTCGTTAATATTATCGCCGTTTTAGCGGCAGGAAACTGCAGCTAAAACGCCGATAATGGGTTTGGTAATATGCATTATAGAATTCCAACAGAAGCCCAGGTTAGATGTCCTGCACATCTAACCTGGGCTTCTATTGGAATTCTATAACGCATATTAGCAAGCCCATTATCGCCGTTTTAGCGGCAGTTTCCTGCCGGTAAAACGGCGATAATTTTAACAAGGTTCTTCCTAATATGCCGCTTTATTTTTTTTAGCATTGAGTTTAAGCTGGTTAGATGTGAGCGAGTGAACAGTCAACTTCAGGGCCTCATTCAGGGAGCGAATGTCCTCTGGAGAAGAGATTTTGATGTAGAGCTGTGTGTCGTTGGAAGACTTGTTGTAGGAGATATTGGCGGTGCGCAGCACCTCTGAGAGCGGTTCAAGGTAAAGGTTGAAGAGGGTAGGGGACAAGGCTGATCCTTGAGGGACTCCAACCGTGATCAGAGAGAAAGCGGACAGGTTGCCGTTGATCAGCACTCTCTGTGAGCGATTCTGGAGGAAGGACCTAAACCAAGCAAAAACAGTGCCATCAAGGCCCATCCTAAGTTTGAGGTGATTAAGGAGAATTTCGTGGTTAATCGTATCGAGGGCCGAGGATAGGTCCAAGAGGATCAGGAGACATGTTTTGACTTGGTCAAGGGCTTGAAGGGCATCATTCACGATGTGGAGGAGTGCAGTTTCCATGCTGATCCCAGGTCTGAACCCGGATTGCAAGTCGTCTAGTAGGTGGAAGTTGGTGATGTAATGGCTCAACTGCTGTTGCACACATTTTTCCAGCACTTTAGCTAGGAGTGGGATATTAGAGATAGGTCTGTAGTTGTCAGGGGAAGCAGGATATAGCGTAGAATTTTTTTAAATGGGGACAACCTGGCCGTCTTTGAGAGAGTCAGGTATCGATCCCTGTAAGAGAGAGGCATTGATTATTGCAGTACTAGAGGGGATGATAGCCTGAGAGGCAGAGGCTAAGCAGTTTAAAAGGATTGTTAGGGTTTAAAGAGGATAGCATTTTTTAGACAGATTGTTCATCATAGACTTTAAAGTTGGACCAGAAGGCTTGGTTTTTAAGGGAAGTCTGGGAGGGCGGCGCGGAGTGAGGAGGTAGAGCCGGTGGAGTTTCGAAATAGGTAGCAGACATGAGTTCCTTTCCTGGGGCAGAGATTTTATCACAGAATAAGGTGGAGAATTGCTCACATGGGATTGGGGATTGGAGATATAGGGGTTTCTTTGGACGATTTAGCCAGTTTGTTGGATTGGTGTTTGACCAACTTGAATAATTTGCGAGGTCTGTTTTTGGTGTTATCAAGTTCTGTTTTGAATAATTCTTTTTTAGAGTTGGTGATTTTCTTGTTATAGGCGTTTCTGGCCTGGCAGAGAAGTTTATGGTGGGTTTGCCGGAGGGACCTCTTCTCATTGTTGAGGGATCCGTTGAACCAGGGGTTCCTGTCTTTGATTTGTTTTCTATTTTACAGAGTAATGCTGTTAAACACCTTTGGTGACTGTATGCGAGTGGGCCCTCTTGTATCTGAGGGGCCTCTGAGGAGGATGTATGAAAGATGCAATTGCTGAGTTTATCAACTTATGTGAGGGCCCCCACTGCACTACTCAGAGGTTACGTGCAGGAAGACCTGACAGAAATGCAGGCAATAAGTGCTTAGGCTCACTGCCTTGATCTGCCCCAGGGACATTTCTGCCAGCCATTTGCAGAATGACATGGATGGCCATGTTTGACAGTGAGCAGGAGTGCTGCATGTCACTACATATCAATGTCAGAAAACTGGCAGAAGTAAGCAGAATATACCGAAAGAGACCACGAATGCTGACACCCCATGGAGAGAATTAACTCATTAATCTCTTGTAAATTTTTCAAACCTAGTGGTCTGGGCTTAGCTTCTTTAGAAAAAAGATGCAGACCCCTCACCAACACGTGGTGGCCTGCTTTCTTGGGGTATTCCTTCACAAATGGTGCTGCTATTTGATCCCTATGAATTATTTTTTTGTGTGTGATGCGAAGATAATGGAAGGGACAGAGATATGGGTCTAAAAGTGTGTCTTGGATCATGCAAAATGTGTTTTTTTAGTGTCTAATAAAAAAAAAAATCCGAATTGTGAACTAGGTGTTGTTAGAAATGGCGCTACTTGTGATACATATCACTATATGTCTACAGGACCAGTGGCGGTTTGCAGAATCACAATTGTATCAGCTCTCCACAGGGGCCAATCTTCCTCTGCTCTCATATAACTGGGAGCTTTGCTATGATGCATGATCCTTAAATGGAACATGCTCCACAGCAACCAGGATTACCTAATTTTCATTTGGTGTTTTACTATGAAACAAGACACCTGGAGAGGTGTGAACCTTCTCCATACACACCAACACTCTTGATCTACACATGAGACTGTTCATTTGTTTAGCCAAAAATGAATGTATCTATTTTAGCTTCCTCCCACATAAAACCTGCTGCAGTTCAGTGCAGGTTAATGGGGAAATTCAATTTCAATACTGTTTGTTTAAAGCTCTCTCTTATCTGTTCCCCAAATGTTGACATTTATGCTTATCACACGTGCTAGAGGTAAATCATTTCCCCTTAAAGCTACACAGGAAAGTATTTGCCTCAGGGGAACTGAACTATTATCTCTGCTTGATCCCTTAATCATCCATTATTTCAGATTGAACAAAATATATTAGAAATTATGACAATTATAATTTTAAAACAGCATTAATAGCTGCAATGTGGTTTCTAAGTGATTTCGTGGACCATCAACAGTAGAACAAAAATAAAGCGTCATGGGGCACACTGTTAAGAATACCAATGACACACTTTCGAAAAATTAATCTAGTTAATGGAAAATATTGTGAAAAGATAGGTTTACAAGGTAAGCTGCATTTTTGGTTCGTCATTATTGTTTCTTTCTTTCTCATGACTTCTATTGCTTTCTACTGGGTTAAGATACTCTTCAGAAACTGCATGAACAGTTTTGCCTCAGAAAACTTAATATAATACTTACATATTTTTGTGAAAGGGGTATATTGCTTGATTAAGCAAACCACTTTTTAAGATAAACGGATGCATTTGTAACTTTACTATTATTAGAGTGACCTTTAAATATGTCGTTCATGACTCAGTAACACTTTCTAAGACCTAACGAAGAAAAAAACTCATTTTAAAATTGTAAAGTGTCTGTATTCCCAAAAAATCACATTTCAGTTTGTTGCATCTTTGCATACTTTTCCTTTTCACTAAGCATGTCGTCATTCTCAGTGAGGGATACTTTTGTTCGAAAAATATACAGTAGCATATTTAGGGGTCGATTAGGATCGCGGACGGAAACGTGTTCCGTCCGCCGAGGAAGGTGGCAAGATACTCCGGACCTGCCCGCGGAAAAACCGCAATAGCGATTAGGATCAAATGCGACCGAAACGCCGACCGCGGCGGACGGAGCACAACAATCCCCGTCCGCGGCAGTCGAAGTACACCCGAGGCCGCGCCATGCGGACGGAACCTACAAAACACCGACCGCCGCGTACGCACATGACCAGGAGAACAACAACCTCCCCCGCGATACCTGCGTACTGTCCGTGTCCGCAATTAGGATCACTCCGCAAGTACCCCGGTAGCCACCGTGATCCACGTCCGCGGCGGTAGCAATGCTATGAGAAACGGTGCACCACAGCGGAAGTCCAACATCCCTACAGTCAAACCAATGGCATACATACCGACAGAATCCATCACCAAGCACAGCAAAATGGACGACCACCCACCTGACACATCTAAACCAAACACAAGACACAATTACCCACCCCCAAGAACTGCATAGACCACACCTGACAACACACCCACCTATCACCTGACTGCCAATCAACATTCACACAGGGCCAACACACAGACTATAAATCAACTCCCACCCACTCCCGAAATCCTCTGCATCACAGCATAGCTGCCAGCAGGAGACAACACTTGGCCAACAGCAAACTATTTAATTCATACACATAACCCACACCCAAACACACCCTGCACACAAACACCCACCACACCATACCCAAACACCACACACCAGCACCTCCGAAATCCACACTAACACACACCCCGAGCACCATGGCACCCAAGAAGAATCCGAAATTCTCCGACACCGAGCTCAGGGTAATGGTGGATGAGATCATTCGTGTGGAACCCCACATCTTTGGATCCCTAGTGCAGCAGACGAGCATAGCTCGGAAGAACAGCCTGTGGGACCGGATCGTCACCAGGGTCAATGCCTCCGGGACCGTCCCGAGGACCAAGGCTGACATCCAGAGGCGGTGGCACGACCTTAAGACCTGGGTGAAGTCCATTAGAGCCAGGAACTACCTCCGGGCCAACCACACAGGCGGTGGAACCCCCCCGGAGCCCCTACCATACACCGAGTGGGAGGAGAAGGTGCTGACCATCCTGCACCCTGAGACCATCGATGGACTTCCTGATGGAGAAGAGGCTGGTAAGTACCAACCAAGCACCACAAACACAACAACACGGTGTGCCTCACACAACTCTGAAGACACATCCCACATACCCCAGCCTTGCATGCAGACCACATACTCACCAACCTCTAAAGCACTCCTACAGGCCCCCATGTCCATAGAAAGGGTGGTGGTGGTGTGTGGGGTGTGTGAGGGGACGGAACTACAACTCCCAACAGGCCCCCATGTCCATAGAGAGGATGGTGGTGGTGTGTGGGGTGTGTGAGGGGACGGAACTACAACTCCCAACAGGCCCCCATGTCCATAGAGAGGGTGGTGGTGCTGGGTGGGGTGTGTGAGGGGACGGAACTACAACTCCCAACAGGCCCCCATGTCCATAGAGAGGGTGGTGGTGGTGGTGGTGGTGGGTGGGGTGTGTGCCAATGCCGACTGAATGTGAAACACAAATAAATGTACACGTTCAGGCAACATGACTCATCCTCACATTATTGTTTTGCAGGGGATCCTAATCTGACTGCTGCAATTGACACCAGGCCTCCAGCATCCCCACACTCTGAACTTTCAGGGGACGATTGGCCAGCCACCTCCGGGGCAGAGGATGATGCCGGATCAAGCAGCCAGCCAGGGACCTCTTGCACGCAGGTCACACCTGCACCTACAACAACAACGGGCTCTGGCATCACGACAACACCGGCTACTGTGACCTGCACAGCTGCCTCCAGCACCACCTCCACCACCACTACTACCACCACTTCTGCCCCTGCCACCCTGCCCAACCCACCGGCCAACGCTGGGGCAGCGCCATCCCAGCCACGCAGGGAGACAGTGAGGCAAACCACCAATGCAAGGGCAGATCCTGCAGGCAGGAGGACGGCGGAAAGAAGGCCTGACGACACTACACTCAATGCTGTGCAACAGTGTCTTGAAGCACTAGTCCGGGTGGAGGCGGGCTATGCACGTAGCCAGGCACATGCAGACCGGGCCCACCAGGACTTAGTGGACAACACTGCGATGTTGGGGGCCATCGAGAGGCGGCTTGGCCAACTCGTGGACATTTTCAGCACCAGGGCATCCGCCAACACCACCCACCCACCCCCCCCTCAAACAACGGCACCGGCCACAACACCGCCACCGCCACATGCGCCCCTGGCGGCGGTTGTGGTACCGGATGAGCCTGCGCCCCCAGCTGACTCCGTCCCGACACAAAGACGGAGGGGCCGTCCGAGGCAGGAAGTGGGCGAGAGCAGTGTTGGAGCTCATGCCACACGCTCCAAGAGGAGCCGACAGTGACTCATTGGAGTAACTGAGCCTCCCATCCATCCTGGCAACCATCCGGTCCCACCTGGCACAGGCCTGCTGCACTAGGCACACACCACCCTATGTGGTGTCTGCACGGACATCTCATCTTCCATTACCTTGGACTGTCACTCCCCCACCCCTTCACTCCTTTGTAAATAAGCACCTACACCTATGCACAATCTGTAAATAAATACCACTTACTCACTCAATGATGTGTAGCCTCCATGTTTATTCACATGATTCCTTCAGAAACAGACGTAACCAGGTTCAGGGATCCAACAGGTACAGAATCATGCCGCAAGGGAGTGACCTAGGGAAACATAGAAATCGCAAACAGACGTTAGGAAACAGCATCACACTCATCCCAACTCACTGCAGTGCAACTTACAACAAACCACACACATCACTAGACGAATGGATGACACTACACACATCATGGAGAAGTGCATGTACTCATAAATGAAGACACACACACACATGCATACATCATGTAACAATACACATTGATGATGCACAACACAATGACACAAGAGCAGCAAACCTACACAGGGCATACACAAGCAGCACAAGAGGGGCACACTCACAATCAAGGGAAGTAGCATTGAATGAGCTGGCGCCTCTGGTCCACACCTTCCTCCTCACCACTATCCTCATAGAGTCGACATGGGTGGGTCGGGAGGGCGAGGAACTTGCTGTTCATCTGGGTCCAAGATCAGTTCAATGTTATTTCGCACAGCCAGGTTGTGGAGCATGCAGCAGGCTATCACAATCTTGCATACTTTGCCTGGTGCGTAAGGCAGGGCCCCTCCAGTCTCATCCAGGCACCGAAACCTAGACTTAAGCAGGCCAAATGTTTGTTCCACCACTCGACGTGTCCTACCATGGTCATCGTTGTATCGCATTTCTCCTGCTGTGGTGGGATTGCGAATTGGACTTAGAAGCCAAGGCCTGTTTGGGTAAGCTGAGTCGCCTGTGTATGTGGGAATTAGAGAGAGAGAGAGAAACATCACTATCTGAACATGTGGCCACACCAAGCCACCCAGATATCACTCCAGTCACCACAGCATACTCACCAACAAGCCAGGCTTGTGCCGGACGCAGATTTGCCATCAGTTGTGGGACTATGCTGCTCCGCATGATGTGGGCGTCATGTGCAGAGCCAGGAAATCTTGCACACACATGTGAGATAATGTTGTCGGCCTGGCACACCACCTGCACGTTAAGGGAGTGGAAGTGCTTCCGATTCCGAAACACCTGCTCACATGCCCGTGGCGGAATGATCGCAATATGCGTGCCATCAATTGAACCGACAACGTGTGGTATGCGACCCAGTGCATAAAAGTCTGCCTTGACCGCTGCCAACTCTGCCGCCTGTGGAAAATGTATGTACTCATTCTTGTACAGCATCATGGCTGTCAGTACATCCTTAAGTACCGTGCTGAACATGGCCTGTGACATTCCCCCGGCATGTCCTATAGTGTACTGGAATGTGCCTGTTGCAAAAAAATGGAGTGCCGCCATCACCTTTTGGGTGGGTGAAATTGAGCCTGGATAAGTTCTCCGCGGCTGCAGGTGAGGAGACAACTTGTTCACAAGCTCCAGCAATCGACGTCGATCAAGCCTGAATTTCCGGATCACCTCCTCGTCCACCATATCCTCCAGCACAGTGTATGGGCGATGGACATTTTGAGCCCTCCTGTGTGGGAGTAAATGGAATGGAAGTCAATTCACATACAACGCATGTCTGTGCAACTCACTCACATGTCACCGCACTCTATCCAACATGTAATAGGCAGAGTACGATTTGCATATGTGTGACACCTCTGATTGTCACAACAACATGGATTGACGTAGCAATGTGCACCCACCAGCTACATGATGTGTTGCAACATGTCCAATGCACTCTGTCTCACCTCAACATCGCTGCCAACAAGGCATGTGACATGACCCAAAAGTGACGGTCATTAGTGGCACACCGATGGGCATGGTATGGAAAAACATGGGATAGAGCATGAAGTGTGGAGTCACGCAATCACGCACACAACCCTCATCATGCAGCTGCAGACAATTAAACAAGGTGCATCGTCAGCTGACATGCACTCATTGACGCCGCCATGGCGGTGCACTGCTTCCGCTGTTGGCGTCTGGCCATACGCGGCCCGCGTTCAACATTCCCATTGTCTGCACATGCACAGACCGTCACGCTCACACACCGGCAAGTGCACGTGCTAGACACCGGGACGGATGCATCATTTGCAACAAAGTAGTAACAGTGGCGCCACCATGGCGGGGCACGTATTCGGCAGGGGAGGTGGAGGCCAAAACATCCATAAGCTGATGTCCATGCACATGGCAGTTCATGACCCCCCTTACAGTGATATTGCATCAGGCAGCCTACACCGGCCGGCCCAGCTCTACCCACTACCGCCTTGGCAGGCCCGGCCCATGACCACCATTCCGGCCATGCCAACTACCGCCGCTTCAGGCCCCCTCCACTACCGCCATGGCAGGCCCGGCCCATGACCGCCGTTCCGGCCATGCCAACTACCGCCGCTTCTGGCCCCCTCCACTACCGCCGTGGCAGGCCCGGCCCATGACCGCCGTTCCGGCCATGCCAACTACCGCCGCTTCAGGCCCCCTCCACTACCGCCGTGGCAGGCCCGGCCCTGGCACGGCGGTCATAGGCTGGGCCTGCCACGGCGGTAGTGGAGGGGGCCTGAAGCGGCGGTAGTTGGCATGGCCGGAACGGCGGTCATGGGCCGGGCCGGGCCTGCCACGGCAGTAGTGGAGGGGGCCTGAAGCGGAGGTAGTTGGCATGGCCGGAACGGCGGTCATGGGCCGGGCCTGCCACGGCGGTAGTGGAGGGGGCCTGAAGCGGCGGTAGTTGGCATGGCCGGAACGGCGGTCATGGGCCGGGCCTGCCACGGCGGTAGTGGGTAGAGCTGGGCCGGCCGGTGTAGGCTGCCTGATGCAATGTCACTGTAAGGGGGGTCATGAACTGCCATGTGCATGGACATCAGCTTATGGATGTTTTGGCCTCCACCTCCCCCGCTGAATACGTGCCCCGCCATGGTGGCGCCACTGTTACTACTTTGTTGCAAATGATGCATCCGTCCCGGTGTCTAGCACGTGCACTTGCCGGTGTGTGAGCGTGACGGTCTGTGCACGTGCAGACAATGGGAGGTGTGGACATGGGCCACGGTTGGCCAATTGCAAGTACCGTATGCTGTTCACCGCAACACCAGGGCCAATCATTGGCCAAATTCCAAACACGCTCTCACGGCGGACCAATGGCTGGCGCCGTATGCCACTGACATGGCCACAGGGCCCTATATATGTGTGATGTGCAAAAGCATACTTTCTACGATGACCACCGACTGCTGCCTGTGACCATCACCTCCACCTGCTGCTGCGGAGCTGACCACCGACTGCTGCCTGTGACCATCACCTCCACCTGCTGCTGCGGAGCTGACCACCGACTGCTGCCTGTGACCATCACCTCCACCTGCTGCTGCGGAGCTGACCACCGACTGCCGCTCTAGTGCCATACTCCGTGACCTTGCCATGTTGAGAGTCAAAGAGGTCCGGTCTCGTCCCTTAACCGCCGCGGAGCTGGATGTCCTCGTGGACGCTGTGCTCCGCAACTACGGACGCCTGTACGGCGCACCCGGACAGGCGGTAAGTGCAGTGGGGGATAAGTTGTAGTGCATGAGTTGTCATATGGCACCTGGGCTCTGGAAACTTGGCGGTGTGATGTGTGAACAACTAAAGAATCGATATGTGCATGGCTGCTGAGAGTAATGTGTTGCTCCTATCTGTGTGACTGGCCAACTGTCCACTGACTTCCACCCTTTTATCCCCCATCATGGTAGGTGAAGCTGCACCTTCGCAAGGACGTGTGGAGGAGCATTGCACGTGAAGTACGAGCAGCGGGGGTGTCCAATAGACGACATACACACTGCCACAAATGCTGGGACGACATTTCCAGACTGAGCAAGAATGTAGCGGAAGTGACACTAGGGATGATTCCAAGGACGGCACGTCTGGCCCGACGCTCAATGACCCCTCTCATGCACCGTATCATAGCTGTGACGCATCCTGACCTGTCCGAGCGGTTGCGTGTGGATGAACAGCAACGTGGCGGTAAGCATTCTGTCAGTGTATGTTGCTTGTGAGTGCAATGCATGTATGGTTGGCCACACACATTAGGGTCTTCCGTCGATCGTGAGGCTCGTTCCAATGGCATGTTTGTGACATTGCCACAGTAAAAATTTCACTAGCAGATGCGGCATGTTGAGACGCCACCTGCTAAGCTGTTCAGTTGTCATGCACATGCTGTAGTGGTCCGTCACCCCTTGGCAACACTTGTGTGCTGATGTACTTCCTCATGCCCAGTGTGCATGCTGTACATGTATTACGGCCAACGCCACAGAATTCCTGTGAGGATGACTGGTTGGGGTGGGCAGTGTGCAGGTTGGGGGATCGATGGACATTGTCATCAGTGGCTTTAGGGATTCCGCAGCAGTACTGTACGTGTGTGTGCCCATTACTTACACCCATTTCCTGTGCATTTCAGCTTTGGCAGAGGGCACTCAGCCACAGACGGCGGAGATGACAGAAGGCAATGCATCCGGATCAGACGTCGCGCACACGCAGACTGACACCGAAGGGGCCAGCGCCGGAGAGGGGGACAGGACCGTCCCGGAGGACTCGCATGTGGAGACAACATCGTCATCATCTTCCGACAGTGTTGGTGAGTCAGCACTGTTGTCACAGACTGGGAGTGGGCAACCAACACCTTCGGTCGGGACACAGCACACAGGGCCCACCCTGCCGCCAACTGCACCATGTACTGTTCGTGCACGCAGGAGTAGGGGGAGCAGAGTGGCGTTCGGTGTCGGCACCGCTGCCTCAGCCTCGGTGAGCCAAAATGCACTTTGTGCAGAGGCTGTTGATCTGCTGCGACAGCTGTGTGTGGGGCAGACCAATATGATTAATGCTTTCCAAGACCACGATAGGAAGTTGGGGCAGGTGGTGGCATTCATGGAAGGTATGCATGGTGATCTGGCTGGTGTACACAGGACACTGCAGTCATTGTCTAACAGTGTGTCGTCTGCCATTGCACAGTAGCATGGACTGGGTGGTACTTCTGTTCCACCATCTACAACTCTGGATGTGTCAGGGGGGAGTGAATTTTCTGACCTGGACTCTAATACAGGTTATTGCACTAGAAGCAGCGTCAGCCAGCACGTCAAGGCACGGAGGCCTCAGACCCCATCCCCTAGCTCAGGTAAATCTGTTCACAAGGACAACGTCAGATATAGTGGAGTGCACACACGTGAAGCAAAAGAGGGGTTGGGTGTAATGGCTACACATGCTGCACAGCCATCCCACGCACAAGGTACTACCAGGCCAAGACTCACTCCCGCTTCCATTGACACTACCTTGTACGAGGACAGTGAGAAGACGAACACATCTCTTGAGGGCTCGCATACTCCCAGTGCCAGGGACACTAGGAAGGAAGGAGCCACTTCCAAGGGCAGGGAAACGAGGAAGGAAGTAGGCACTCCCAAGGGCAGGGAAAGCAGGAAGGAAGTAGGCACTCCCAAGGGCAGGGAAAGCAGGAAGGAAGTAGGCACTCCCAAGGGCAGGGAAAGCATGAAGGCAGTAGGCACTCCCAAGGGCAGGGAAAGCAGGAAGGAAGTAGGCACTCCCAAGGGCAGGGAGACTACGAAGGAAGGTGCCACTCCCAAGGGCAGGGAAAGCAGGAAGGATGTGGCCACTCCCAAGGGCAGGGAAAGCAGGAAGGATGTGGGCACTCCCAAGGGCAGGGAGACTACCAAGGAAGGTGCCACTCCCAAGGCAGGGAAAGCAAGAAGGATGTAGGCACTCCCAAGGGCAGGGAGACTACGAAGGAAGGAGCCACTCCCAAGGGCAGGGACAAGGACAGTCACAAGACAAACACACCTAAGAGGAGCACGGACAGTCCCAGGGGCAGGGACACACACGGGCAGAAGGGGTGTCCTGGGGATATGTACACCACAGACGACAAGTCTGCTGCCTGGAAGAGGGCACCATCCAGGGAACAGGGAAAGTCCGCAGACTACAGTACTCCTACGGAAATGGAACATCCAAGGCCCAAGGACTCTCCCATGAACAGTGGCGCTGTCAGGGAGAGGCATACATCACCCATTGTTGCACTGAGGCCGCTGTTTTCTGGGAAACGGAATGCAGAAGACTCCGCAGTGGAGTCACCCCTTACCTCCACTCCCATCAGGGCCCGTCAGGGACAGATGCAGGTGGACCCTGTAGTGGCATCCCCCATGACACATGTTGCAGAGGCCACAAGGCAGCCACACAGCAAACGACAAGCAGGCTCCAGCACGTCCCCAGAGACCATTCCCCCCCAGCACATGCACCTCCCATGGTGGGTGAAATTGCTTCTCAGTCCGGTCGACTTGTGAGTCCTGTCCTGTCCAGGGTGCAGGCACATGTCCAAAAGAAGCGTAGACACACAGCATTGACACATGCCCAATCCGATGTCGGCCAATTGCAACTATCCCCCGCTCCCAGAGCCACCCTGCCTCCTGGACCATACAGCCCTGTGGCTCATCATTTCAGTGGTCACAGTGGCGCTGGTGCAGTTGACTCGCATGTGTCTGTTAGTGGCAGGGTATCAGTCGAGACAAATCCTGTAGCAGGTGCTGGCAGTGTATCTGGGTCTATGGGCCATGTGTCAGTCACTCGGTCTGTGGCTGTGTCTCACACTCCTGTATCAGGTGCTGGCAGTGTATCTGGGTGTATGGGCCATGTGTCAGTCACTCGGGCTGCGGCTGTGTCTCACACTCCTGTATCAGGTGCTGGCAGTGTATCTGGGTGTATGGGCCATGTGTCAGTCACTCGGGCTGTGGCTGTGCCTCACACTCATGTATCAGGTGCTGGCAGTGTATCTGGGTCTGTGGCTCACGTGTCAGTCACTACATCTGTGGCTGTGTGTCACACTCCGGTTTCTGGTGCTGTCAGTGTGTCCGATGCGGGTACTTCACGCAATACACCTGATGGTGTGATGTAAGTTGCTGTAGTGTGCCCTCTGATGTACTGCCTCTGATGTTCCTGCTCTGGTGTCCACACTGCCCTGTTGCTGTTCTGATACTGATGTACTGCATCTGATGTATCTGCTCTGGTGTCCACACTGCCCTGTTGCTATTCTCGTACTGATGTATGCCCTCTGATGTACTGCCTCTGACGTACCTGCTCTGGTGTCCACACTGCCCTGTTGCTGTTCTGATACTGATGTACTGCCTCTGATGTTCCTGCTCTGGTGTCCACACTGCCCTGTTGCTGCCCTGTTGCTATCCTCATACTGATGTACTGCCTCTGATGTACCTGCTCTGGTGTCCACACTGCCCTGTTGCTGTTCTGATACTGATGTACTGCATCTGATGTACCTGCTCTTGTGTCCACACTGCCCTGTTGCTATTCTCGTACTGATGTATGCCCTCTGATGTACTGCCTCTGATGTACCTGCTCTGGTGTCCACACTGCCCTGTTGCTGTTCTGATACTTATGTACTGCCTCTGATGTTCCTGCTCTGGTGTCCACACTGCCCTGTTGCTGCCCTGTTGCTATCCTCATACTGATGTACTGCCTCTGATGTACCTGCTCTGGTGTCCACACTGCCCTGTTGCTGTTCTGATACTGCATTGTGCCCTCTCATGTGCTGCCTCTGATGGACCTTTTCAGTGCAATGGACTGTTGGTGCGCTTAGCCCCTCTCATGTGCTGCCTCTGATGGACGTTTTCAGTGCAATGGACTGTTGGTGCCCTTGGCCCCTCTGATGTACTGCCTCTGATGTTCCTGCTCTGGTGTCCACACTGCCCTGTTGCTGCCCTGTTGCTATCCTCATACTGATGTACTGCCTCTGATGTACCTGCTCTGGTGTCCACACTGCCCTGTTGCTGTTCTGATACTGCATTGTGCCCTCTCATGTGCTGCCTCTGATGGACCTTTTCAGTGCAATGGACTGTTGGTGCACTTAGCCCCTCTCATGTGCTGCCTCTGATGGACGTTTTCAGTGCAATGGACTGTTGGTGCCCTTGGCCCCTCTGATGTACTGCCTCTGATGTTCCTGCTCTGGTGTCCACACTGCCCTGTTGCTGCCCTGTTGCTATCCTCATACTGATGTACTGCCTCTGATGTACCTGCTCTGGTGTCCACACTGCCCTGTTGCTGTTCTGATACTGCATTGTGCCCTCTCATGTGCTGCCTCTGATGGACCTTTTCAGTGCAATGGACTGTTGGTGCACTTAGCCCCTCTCATGTGCTGCCTCTGATGGACGTTTTCAGTGCAATGGACTGTTGGTGCACTTAGCCCCTCTCATGTGCTGCCTCTGATGGACGTTTTCAGTGCAATGGACTGTTGGTGCCCTTGGCCCCTCTGATGTACTGCCTCTGATGTTCCTGCTCTGGTGTCCACACTGCCCTGTTGCTGCCCTGTTGCTATCCTCATACTGATGTACTGCCTCTGATGTACCTGCTCTGGTGTCCACACTGCCCTGTTGCTGTTCTGATACTGATGTACTGCATCTGATGTACCTGCTCTGGTGTCCACACTGCTCTGTTGCTATTCTAGTACTGATGTATGCCCTCTGATGTACTGCCTCTGATGTACCTGCTCTGGTGTCCACACTGCCCTGTTGCTGCCCTGTTGCTATCCTCATACTGATGTACTGCCTCTGATGTTCCTGCTCTGGTGTCCACTATGGCCATGCTCCATCCTAGACTGTGACTTTGCTCCGAATCGGCGTAAATAAAATTGGGATTTATGTGTCGTGGTTTGTCAGAGTCATTCTTGCGTGTGTGATGCTGGTGTGGATTAGTATTTTCTTGGGAGCGGTGGGTTCTGCTACATGTCACTCACCCCTACCTGGGTCACGGCCCTTGGAGGCGTTGCCGTACACAGGCATATGTGCATTTCGGGACATGTCACTCCCCCCTCCCTACGTCACCGCCCTTGCCGGTGCTCCTCTCCAGACAGCGAATGGTTTGTTGCCTACCTGCGTCGTCGTCGATGGTGGGCCAAGACGAGGACGTACTGGATCGCGTAGAGTATCGGGTAAGCCTGTAGTGCAGGGTCCATGTCGGCGTGCGGCTCGTGGTGGGTATGGTCGCTGTGGGGCATCCGCCGTGTTCAGGCAGGTTGTTTTTCCGCCGCGCTTTTATGTGTGTTTTCCGCCATCTTGATTTGGAGGACGGTCCTAGTCGTCAGTCCGTACGGCGGAGTCTCTGGAAAGGTTACGTCCGCTGCGTGTTTGGGTGTGGTGGTGCGGCGGACCGTGTTCTACCGCCGCAGACGGAATTTGGTTCGTATTTCGTATCCTGATTTGGCGGACGGAGTGTCCGCGACGGGCGCACGGAAAAAAGGCTTGTTCCGCATACTCTGGGTCTGCGGAGGCACTTCCGTCCGCCATCCTAATGAGCCCCTTAGTCTTCTATATGGGAGGAGAGCCAAGTCTTCAATAACTTCCTAAAACCAGTTTCAGAAGGTGCCAACTGTATAGCCAGCGGCAGAGTGTTCCACAGCTTAGCAGTGTTGGCCGAGAAGGTCCTGCCACCCAAACGCGCCCTTCTGACTCGAGGGACGAGTAGTTGAAGCATAGAGTTGGAGCGTAGGAATCTCGCCTGTGCATATCTGGGGAGTCGAGCTCTAAAATAGTTCCATGCAAGACTCTAAAGGCCAAGGTCAGAGCCTTAAATTTGATCCTGCTTGCTACGGGCAGCCATTGTAGCCTACGCAAATACGGAGAGACATGCTGCTTGAACGGGATATGCTTTATCAGCCTCGCAGCCGTATTTTGTACGGTTTGCAGCCGTTGGATCAGGTATTTAGGGAGGCCCAGGTAGAGGCCGTTGGCATAATCCAGCCTTGAGGTGACCAAGGCATGGATTACCGTTTTTCGGCATCCTTCAGGAAGCAGCAGGAGAAATTTTCGCAAATTCCTCAGTTTGCTTATGCACCCTCAGACGACCTGCTGGATGTGGGTTGAGAAGGATTGGCTATCGTCCCACTTCACCCCCAGGTTTTCTGCCTTTAAGCTTGGGAGAGGTGCTGGACCCATCTCAGCTGGCCACCAGAGCCCAGCAGCGGGGCGAGAACCTTTCCCGAAGAAAATCACCTTGGTTTTACCCGCATTCAATTTCAATTTGTTTGTGTTCATCCAACTTGCTACATCGCGGAGACACCCCTTGAAGTTTGCGAATGCTGCCTCCGACACCTCAGAGTACGGGAAAACAGATGTAGATAGAGGCTGAAATACAGCGTAGAATTAACATGCTGGAAAACTAATTCAGAATCCTCTTCTTTTTTTTTCATTTCTTTTATTGGTTTTCAACACAGAAAAAAGAACAATGGACCTCAGGCGCTCTGTGGTCTTCGGGATGCAACCCGGCAATCGAGGGGCTCTGGGCGTCTAGCCGAAAGGAGAAAACAAAAAGAGACCCCCCCCCCTTCCCTCCCCTCCATCTTCCTCCCTAGCAAACAACACAACGCTATGAGAAGAGCCTGGACAGGACAAGCCTAGGAGAGCCCTAGACGACACATTGAGAAGTGGAAGAGGCAGAGGCCAGTAATCTAGGGGGGGTCTCAACAATCGCAAATATTTAGGGCAGGTGAGTTCGACAAATTCTGAAGTCAATAACGTGAGGACGGGAGCCCACAGAGGGAGATCTTTTCCATTGCCAAGATCGCCCATAACCTATGTAGCCATCCCAGGCATGTAGGAACTGTCTTGGTGCCCCAGTGAGTTAGAACATTTTGAACCCCCACCCTGAGGGCGAGGGCTATCTGTTTACCCCTCCGGGATTTCAGGGGAAAGGTGATAACGTTAGGAAGTCACAGGAGCACGTAGGCTGGAAATCTAGGGATTTGAGTGTCAAAATGGGAGTCCATGTTGTCAAGAATCTGCTGCCAATATGCACCCAGAAAAGGAAAATCTCACAGTAGGTGAGTGAGGGTGCCCAAGGAACCATAAGAATGCCAGCACTGAGGGCTGTGGGAAGGGTTGACCCTGTGAAGTTGTACGGGAGTCAGATACCAATAAGTTTAGTGGCAGTCTTAATGGAGGTGACATTACGAGCCGTGCGTTCCCCCTCCTATCAGAGCTGGCTAGGAGTCTTCCCCGTGTTGGTAGTATCTATAAATCTGATATTATTCATGCGTCACTATGGTGTGTGAACAACCACTTTTCAAACAATGTGATGGGTCTCTCCACACCCCCGTACATCATCGTGAAGGACCCAGCGGCGGATTTCTAATTATCAATATCGTTCCGTCTTTGGGATGCCATGATCTTTCCGAAGATCAGGAAAGGAACTTGGCCCTGAGAGGTCAAAAAAGTGGCCAATGGAGTGCAAAGGCTCAGTAGTCCAGTGGTGGAACCCTCTAATTTCCAGCCCCGGCGTGAAGTCCGAGTTTTGTGCTATGGACGTAACCTGAGATGTGCAGTCTAGTACTGCCATGTCGACTTGGCAAGTGCATCCATTTGCCAGTCCCTAAACCTTCACTTTGCTTCATGTTAGACACCCCTATGGTAGGCCCAATGGAAGGGCGCATTGTCATTATAAGGTAGGACATGCTCTGGTATGTGTAGCATGTCCTAATAGTGAATTACAGCCATTTTCGTTTTTCACTATTGATGGCTACCTGTTCTCCATAGGCTAGAATGGGCAGTTAGATTATTACATTCTTATAATCCTAATTACGGCGGTCATGGGCTGGGCCTGCCACGGCGGTAGTGGAGGGGGCCTGAAGCGGCGGTAGTTGGCATGGCCGGAACGGCGGTCATGGGCCGGGCCGGGCCTGCCACGGCGGTAGTGGAGGGGGCCTGAAGTGGCGGTAGTTGGCATGGCCGGAACGGCGGTCATGGGCCGGGCCTGCCACGGCGGTAGTGGAGGGGGCCTGAAGCGGCGGTAGTTGGCATGGCCGGAACGGCGGTCATGGGCCGGGCCTGCCACGGCGGTAGTGGGTAGAGCTGGGCCGGCCGGTGTAGGCTGCCTGATGCAATGTCACTGTAAGGGGGGTCATGAACTGCCATGTGCATGGACATCAGCTTATGGATGTTTTGGCCTCCACCTCCCCCGCTGAATACGTGCCCCGCCATGGTGGCGCCACTGTTACTACTTTGTTGCAAATGATGCATCCGTCCCGGTGTCTAGCACGTGCACTTGCCGGTGTGTGAGCGTGACGGTCTGTGCACGTGCAGACAATGGGAGGTGTGGACATGGGCCACGGTTGGCCAATTGCAAGTACCGTATGCTGTTCACCGCAACACCAGGGCCAATCATTGGCCAAATTCCAAACACGCTCTCACGGCGGACCAATGGCTGGCGCCGTATGCCACTGACATGGCCACAGGGCCCTATATATGTGTGATGTGCAAAAGCATACTTTCTACGATGACCACCGACTGCTGCCTGTGACCATCACCTCCACCTGCTGCTGCGGAGCTGACCACCGACTGCTGCCTGTGACCATCACCTCCACCTGCTGCTGCGGAGCTGACCACCGACTGCTGCCTGTGACCATCACCTCCACCTGCTGCTGCGGAGCTGACCACCGACTGCTGCCTGTGACCATCACCCCCACCTGCTGCTGCGGAGCTGACCACCGACTGCCGCTCTAGTGCCATACTCCGTGACCTTGCCATGTCGAGAGTCAAAGAGGTCCGGTCTCGTCCCTTAACCGCCGCGGAGCTGGATGTCCTCGTGGACGCTGTGCTCCGCAACTACGGACGCCTGTACGGCGCACCCGGACAGGCGGTAAGTGCAGTGGGGGATAAGTTGTAGTGCATGAGTTGTCATATGGCACCTGGGCTCTGGAAACTTGGCGGTGTGATGTGTGAACAACTAAAGAATCGATATGTGCATGGCTGCTGAGAGTAATGTGTTGCTCCTATCAGTGTGACTGGCCAACTGTCCACTGACTTCCACCCTTTTATCCCCCATCATGGTAGGTGAAGCTGCACCTTCGCAAGGACGTGTGGAGGAGCATTGCACGTGAAGTACGAGCAGCGGGGGTGTCCAATAGACGACATACACACTGCCACAAACGCTGGGACGACATTTCCAGACTGAGCAAGAATGTAGCGGAAGTGACACTAGGGATGATTCCAAGGACGGCACGTCTGGCCCGACGCTCAATGACCCCTCTCATGCACCGTATCATAGCTGTGACGCATCCTGACCTGTCCGAGCGGTTGCGTGTGGATGAACAGCAACGTGGCGGTAAGCATTCTGTCAGTGTATGTTGCTTGTGAGTGCAATGCATGTATGGTTGGCCACACACATTAGGGTCTTCCGTCGATCGTGAGGCTCGTTCCAATGGCATGTTTGTGACATTGCCACAGTAAAAATTTCACTAGCAGATGCGGCATGTTGAGACGCCACCTGCTAAGCTGTTCAGTTGTCATGCACATGCTGTAGTGGTCCGTCACCCCTTGGCAACACTTGTGTGCTGATGTACTTCCTCATGCCCAGTGTGCATGCTGTACATGTATTACGGCCAACGCCACAGAATTCCTGTGAGGATGACTGGTTGGGGTGGGCAGTGTGCAGGTTGGAGGATCGATGGACATTGTCATCAGTGGCTTTAGGGATTCTGCAGCAGTACTGTACGTGTGTGTGCCCATTACTTACACCCATTTCCTGTGCATTTCAGCTTTGGCAGAGGGCACTCAGCCACAGACGGCGGAGATGACAGAAGGCAATGCATCCGGATCAGACGTCGCGCACACGCAGACTGACACCGAAGGGGCCAGCGCCGGAGAGGGGGACAGGACCGTCCCGGAGGACTCGCATGTGGAGACAACATCGTCATCATCTTCCGACAGTGTTGGTGAGTCAGCACTGTTGTCACAGACTGGGAGTGGGCAACCAACACCTTCGGTCGGGACACAGCACACAGGGCCCACCCTGCCGCCAACTGCACCATGTACTGTTCGTGCACGCAGGAGTAGGGGGAGCAGAGTGGCGTTCGGTGTCGGCACCGCTGCCCCAGCCTCGGTGAGCCAAAATGCACTTTGTGCAGAGGCTGTTGATCTGCTGCGACAGCTGTGTGTGGGGCAGACCAATATGATTAATGCTTTCCAAGACCACGATAGGAAGTTGGGGCAGGTGGTGGCATTCATGGAAGGTATGCATGGTGATCTGGCTGGTGTACACAGGACACTGCAGTCATTGTCTAACAGTGTGTCGTCTGCCATTGCACAGTAGCATGGACTGGGTGGTACTTCTGTTCCACCATCTACAACTCTGGATGTGTCAGGGGGGAGTGAATTTTCTGACCTGGACTCTAATACAGGTTATTGCACTAGAAGCAGCGTCAGCCAGCACGTCAAGGCACGGAGGCCTCAGACCCCATCCCCTAGCTCAGGTAAATCTGTTCACAAGGACAACGTCAGATATAGTGGAGTGCACACACGTGAAGCAAAAGAGGGGTTGGGTGTAATGGCTACACATGCTGCACAGCCATCCCACACACAAGGTACTACCAGGCCAAGACTCACTCCCGCTTCCATTGACACTACCTTGTACGAGGACAGTGAGAAGACGAACACATCTCTTGAGGGCTCGCATACTCCCAGTGCCAGGGACACTAGGAAGGAAGGAGCCACTTCCAAGGGCAGGGAAACGAGGAAGGAAGTAGGCACTCCCAAGGGCAGGGAAAGCAGGAAGGAAGTAGGCACTCCCAAGGGCAGGGAAAGCAGGAAGGAAGTAGGCACTCCCAAGGGCAGGGAAAGCATGAAGGCAGTAGGCACTCCCAAGGGCAGGGAAAGCAGGAAGGAAGTAGGCACTCCCAAGGGCAGGGAGACTACGAAGGAAGGTGCCACTCCCAAGGGCAGGGAAAGCAGGAAGGATGTGGCCACTCCCAAGGGCAGGGAAAGCAGGAAGGATGTGGGCACTCCCAAGGGCAGGGAGACTACCAAGGAAGGTGCCACTCCCAAGGCAGGGAAAGCAAGAAGGATGTAGGCACTCCCAAGGGCAGGGAGACTACGAAGGAAGGAGCCACTCCCAAGGGCAGGGACAAGGACAGTCACAAGACAAACGCACCTAAGAGGAGCACGGACAGTCCCAGGGGCAGGGACACACACGGGCAGAAGGGGTGTCCTGGGGATATGTACACCACAGACGACAAGTCTGCTGCCTGGAAGAGGGCACCATCCAGGGAACAGGGAAAGTCCGCAGACTACAGTACTCCTACGGAAATGGAACATCCAAGGCCCAAGGACTCTCCCATGAACAGTGGCGCTGTCAGGGACAGGCATACATCACCCATTGTTGCACTGAGGCAGCTGTTTTCTGGGAAACAGAATGCAGAAGACTCCGCAGTGGAGTCACCCCTTACCTCCACTCCCATCAGGGCCCGTCAGGGACAGATGCAGGTGGACCCTGTAGTGGCATCCCCCATGACACATGTTGCAGAGGCCACAAGGCAGCCACACAGCAAACGACAAGCAGGCTCCAGCACGTCCCCAGAGACCATTCCCCCCCCAGCACATGCACCTCCCATGGTGGGTGAAATTGCTTCTCAGTCCGGTCGACTTGTGAGTCCTGTCCTGTCCAGGGTGCAGGCACATGTCCAAAAGAAGCGTAGACACACAGCATTGACACATGCCCAATCCGATGTCGGCCAATTGCAACTATCCCCCGCTCCCAGAGCCACCCTGCCTCCTGGACCATACAGCCCTGTGGCTCATCATTTCAGTGGTCACAGTGGCGCTGGTGCAGTTGACTCGCATGTGTCTGTTAGTGGCAGGGTATCAGTCGAGACAAATCCTGTAGTAGGTGCTGGCAGTGTATCTGGGTCTATGGGCCATGTGTCAGTCACTCGGTCTGTGGCTGTGTCTCACACTCCTGTATCAGGTGCTGGCAGTGTATCTGGGTGTATGGGCCATGTGTCAGTCACTCGGGCTGTGGCTGTGTCTCACACTCCTGTATCAGGTGCTGGCAGTGTATCTGGGTGTATGGGCCATGTGTCAGTCACTCGGGCTGTGGCTGTGTCTCACACTCATGTATCAGGTGCTGGCAGTGTATCTGGGTCTGTGGCTCACGTGTCAGTCACTACATCTGTGGCTGTGTGTCACACTCCGGTTTCTGGTGCTGTCAGTGTGTCCGATGCGGGTACTTCACGCAATACACCTGATGGTGTGATGTAAGTTGCTGTAGTGTGCCCTCTGATGTACTGCCTCTGATGTTCCTGCTCTGGTGTCCACACTGCCCTGTTGCTGTTCTGATACTGATGTACTGCATCTGATGTATCTGCTCTGGTGTCCACACTGCCCTGTTGCTATTCTCGTACTGATGTATGCCCTCTGATGTACTGCCTCTGATGTACCTGCTCTGGTGTCCACACTGCCCTGTTGCTGTTCTGATACTGATGTACTGCCTCTGATGTTCCTGCTCTGGTGTCCACACTGCCCTGTTGCTGCCCTGTTGCTATCCTCATACTGATGTACTGCCTCTGATGTACCTGCTCTGGTGTCCACACTGCCCTGTTGCTGTTCTGATACTGATGTACTGCATCTGATGTACCTGCTCTTGTGTCCACACTGCCCTGTTGCTATTCTCGTACTGATGTATGCCCTCTGATGTACTGCCTCTGATGTACCTGCTCTGGTGTCCACACTGCCCTGTTGCTGTTCTGATACTGATGTACTGCCTCTGATGTTCCTGCTCTGGTGTCCACACTGCCCTGTTGCTGCCCTGTTGCTATCCTCATACTGATGTACTGCCTCTGATGTACCTGCTCTGGTGTCCACACTGCCCTGTTGCTGTTCTGATACTGCATTGTGCCCTCTCATGTGCTGCCTCTGATGGACCTTTTCAGTGCAATGGACTGTTGGTGCACTTAGCCCCTCTCATGTGCTGCCTCTGATGGACGTTTTCAGTGCAATGGACTGTTGGTGCCCTTGGCCCCTCTGATGTACTGCCTCTGATGTTCCTGCTCTGGTGTCCACACTGCCCTGTTGCTGCCCTGTTGCTATCCTCATACTGATGTACTGCCTCTGATGTACCTGCTCTGGTGTCCACACTGCCCTGTTGCTGTTCTGATACTGCATTGTGCCCTCTCATGTGCTGCCTCTGATGGACCTTTTCAGTGCAATGGACTGTTGGTGCACTTAGCCCCTCTCATGTGCTGCCTCTGATGGACGTTTTCAGTGCAATGGACTGTTGGTGCACTTAGCCCCTCTCATGTGCTGCCTCTGATGGACGTTTTCAGTGCAATGGACTGTTGGTGCCCTTGGCCCCTCTGATGCACTGCCTCTGATGTTCCTGCTCTGGTGTCCACACTGCCCTGTTGCTGCCCTGTTGCTATCCTCATACTGATGTACTGCCTCTGATGTACCTGCTCTGGTGTCCACACTGCCCTGTTGCTGTTCTGATACTGATGTACTGCATCTGATGTACCTGCTCTGGTGTCCACACTGCCCTGTTGCTATTCTCGTACTGATGTATGCCCTCTGATGTACTGCCTCTGATGTACCTGCTCTGGTGTCCACACTGCCCTGTTGCTGCCCTGTTGCTATCCTCATACTGATGTACTGCCTCTGATGTTCCTGCTCTGGTGTCCACTATGGCCATGCTCCATCCTAGACTGTGACTTTGCTCCGAATCAGCGTAAATAAAATTGGGATTTATGTGTCGTGGTTTGTTAGAGTCATTCTTGCGTGTGTGATGCTGGTGTGGATTAGTATTTTCTTGGGAGCGGTGGGTTCTGCTACATGTCACTCACCCCTACCTGGGTCACGGCCCTTGGAGGCGTTGCCGTACACAGGCATATATGCATTTCGGGACATGTCACTCCCCCCTCCCTACGTCACCGCCCTTGCCGGTGCTCCTCTCCAGACAGCGAATGGTTTGTTGCCTACCTGCGTCGTCGTCGATGGTGGGCCAAGACGAGGACGTACTGGATCGCGTAGAGTATCGGGTAAGCCTGTAGTGCAGGGTCCATGTCGGTGTGCGGCTCGTGGTGGGTATGGTCGCTGTGGGGCATCCGCCGTGTTCAGGCAGGTTGTTTTTCCGCCGCGCTTTTATGTGTGTTTTCCGCCATCTTGATTTGGAGGACGGTCCTAGTCGTCAGTCCGTACGGCGGAGTCTCTGGAAAGGTTACGTCCGCTGCGTGGTTGGGTGTGGTGGTGCGGCGGACCGTGTTCTACCGCCGCGGACGGAATTTGGCACGTATTTCGTATCCTGATTTGGCGGACGGAGTGTCCGCGACAGGCGCACGGAAAAAAGGCTTGTTCCGCATACTCTGGGTCTGCGGAGGCACTTCCGTCCGCCATCCTAATGAGCCCCTTAGTCTTCTATATGGGAGGAGAGCCAAGTCTTCAATAACTTCCTAAAACCAGTTTCAGAAGGTGCCAACTGTATAGCCAGTGGCAGAGTGTTCCACAGCTTAGCAGTGTTGGCCGAGAAGGTCCTGCCACCCAAACGCGCCCTTCTGACTCGAGGGACGAGTAGTTGAAGCATAGAGTTGGAGCGTAGGAATCTCGCCTGTGCATATCTGGGGAGTCGAGCTCTAAAATAGTTCCATGCAAGACTCTAAAGGCCAAGGTCAGAGCCTTAAATTTGATCCTGCTTGCTACGGGTAGCCATTGTAGCCTACGCAAATACGGAGAGACATGCTGCTTGAACGGGATATGCTTTATCAGCCTCGCAGCCGTATTTTGTACGGTTTGCAGCCGTTGGATCAGGTATTTAGGGAGGCCCAGGTAGAGGCCGTTGGCATAATCCAGCCTTGAGGTGACCAAGGCATGGATTACCATTTTTCGGCATCCTTCAGGAAGCAGCAGGAGATATTTTCGCAAATTCCTCAGTTTGCTTATGCACCCTCAGACGACCTGCTGGATGTGGGTTGAGAAGGATTGGCTATCGTCCCACTTCACCCCCAGGTTTTCTGCCTTTAAGCTGGGGAGAGGTGCTGGACCTATCTCAGCTGGCCACCAGAGCCCAGCAGCGGGGCGAGAACCTTTCCCAAAGAAAATCACCTTGGTTTTACCCGCATTCAATTTAAATTTGTTTGTGTTCATCCAACTTGCTACATCGTGGAGACACCCCTTGAAGTTTGCGAATGCTGCCTCCGACACCTCAGAGTACGGGAAAACAGATGTAGATAGAGGCTGAAATACAGCGTAGAATTAACATGCTGGAAAACTAATTCAGAATCCTCTTCTTTTTTTTTCATTTCTTTTATTGGTTTTCAACACAGAAAAAAGAACAATGGACCTCAGGCGCTCTGTGGTCTTCGGGATGCAACCCGGCAATCGTGGGGCTCTGGGCGTCTAGCCGAAAGGAGAAAACAAAAAGAGACCCCCCCTTCCCTCCCCTCCATCTTCCTCCCTAGCAAACAACACAACGCTATGAGAAGAGCCTAGACAGGACAAGCCTAGGAGAGCCCTAGACGACACATTGAGAAGTGGAAGAGGCAGAGGCCAGTAATCTAGGGGGGGTCTCAACAATCGCAAATATTTAGGGCAGGTGAGTTCGACAAATTCTGAAGTCAATAACGTGAGGACGGGAGCCCACAGAGGGAGATCTTTTCCATTGCCAAGATCGCCCATAACCTATGTAGCCATCCCAGGCATGTAGGAACTGTCTTGGTGCCCCAGTGAGTTAGAACATTTTGAACCCCCACCCTGAGGGCGAGGGCTATCTGTTTACCCCTCCGGGATTTCAGGGGAAAGGTGATAACGTTAGGAAGTCACAGGAGCACGTAGGCTGGAAATCTAGGGATTTGAGTGTCAAAATGGGAGTCCATGTTGTCAAGAATCTGCTGCCAATATGCACCCAGAAAAGGAAAATCTCACAGTAGGTGAGTGAGGGTGCCCAAGGAACCATAAGAATGCCAGCACTGAGGGCTGTGGGAAGGGTTGACCCTGTGAAGTTGTACGGGAGTCAGATACCAATAAGTTTAGTGGCAGTCTTAATGGAGGTGACATTACGAGCCGTGCGTTCCCCCTCCTATCAGAGCTGGCTAGGAGTCTTCCCCGTGTTGGTAGTATCTATAAATCTGATATTAGTCATGCGTCACTATGGTGTGTGAACAACCACTTTTCAAACAATGTGATGGGTCTCTCCACACCCCCGTACATCATCGTGAAGGACCCAGCGGCGGATTTCTAATTATCAATATCGTTCCGTCTTTGGGATGCCATGATCTTTCCGAAGATCAGGAAAGGAACTTGGCCCTGAGAGGTCAAAAAAGTGGCCAATGGAGTGCAAAGGCTCAGTAGTCCAGTGGTGGAACCCTCTAATTTCCAGCCCCGGCGTGAAGTCCGAGTTTTGTGCTATGGACGTAACCTGAGATGTGCAGTCTAGTACTGCCATGTCGACTTGGCAAGTGCACCCATTTGCCAGTCCCTAAACCTTCACTTTGCTTCATGTTAGACACCCCTATGGTAGGCCCAATGGCAGGGCGCATTGTCATTATAAGGTAGGACATGCTCTGGTATGTGTAGCATGTCCTAATAGTGAATTACAGCCATTTTCGTTTTTCACTATTGATGGCTACCTGTTCTCCATAGGCTAGAATGGGCAGTTAGATTATTACATTCTTATAATCCTAATTGACTCAGGGAACATGGTAGAAATTCGAATTTAGTATGCCTGAACTCAGAATGATAAAATACATCTTTTAGTAAAGTTAGTTTTAATATTCTGTGTTTGAAAATACCACGTTTAGAAAGTAGGTATTTTCTTGTCTAACTTTCCAGGCCTGCCTCTTCTAGGTTGTGTATTCCTTGTCTGGATTTGTGAGTGACAGGGCTGGGGGATTCCAGGAGACAGGCTGGGGTAGCCCAGTGGTGAATAGAGAGATCTGCATCTAGATGGGAGGGAGGAGTTGCACCTGTGACCTGATTAGGGCTGGGCCTTCCCCCCAAAATACTGGCTCCACCTCCTGTAGCTTGTCTGATGTCTCTGCCCTGCACTGTGAAAGAAGAGAAGGAATCTTGTCAACAAAGTGCTCCAGAGCTGTGCCTTCCATCCCCTGTGCTGGCTCCACCTCCTGTGGGGCGTCTGATGTCCCTGCCCTGCACAGTGAAAGGAAGGAAGGAGTCCTGTAAAATAAAAAGTGCTCAGGAACTGATTTGGACTAGGCAGAGGCCTCTCTGCCTTCAGAGAACAAAGGATTTTGGGGTATAAATATTGGGCCCTGAACCCAAGAAAATAGATCACTTCTGGAACAAGAATTCTTTTGCCAAGGAGAATAACCAAGGAAGCTGCAGGGGTTTGACAACCCCTCTGCCAGTGTGCTGTTTGCTGGGTTGGCCTGCAGTGGTTGCTTCATTGCCAAAGAAAGGAGAAGGAACTTTTTAAGGACTTTCATCATTTACAGAATATTCTTCAAGGGCTTGAACTTTGCTTGCCTCCTGCTGAAGTCTCAGGGACAAAAGACTTCATCTCCAGCTCCCCTCTGAATTTCCTTGCTGGGAATTCTATCTACAGACATTTGCTTGTCGCTGGGAGCTGGAAGCTGGAAGCGCGACGCATCGAGAGGAAGCGTGTCACCGCCGCAGCTGAAATCGACACATCGCAGGAGAAGCGAGCCTTCGCCGCATCTTCCTGGAAGCGTGTGTTAATCGAAGCTGTCTGCTGTCGCATCACCGGAGAAGCGTGACTCCATCGAGAGAGTCGCCTTCGCATCACCGGAGAAACGTGTCAAAGGGCCTCTCGCGGCTCCAAAGTACAGGGTCGTCTCAAGGCTGCCCGGGCGTCCACGCATCATCATGGCAGCATCATAGCATCGTCCCATCAAGGGCGCCATCTTCTCGCATCACAACCAGATCATCGCATCGCATCAAGGCGCCATCTTGCGCTACGGGCCCGCAGGCCCAGAATCTACGCATCAACCCTGCACCGGTAAGGATCGCAACGCATCCCTACTCTGCGCGAGCATTGAGGCACTACGTATCACTTTCCCCGGATCACGGAACCGACGCATCTCCCCTTTTGCGAGCCTTTTGTTCACTTTGAGTTACACATCCAGGTAGTTTGTTGTAAACAAAGTGTTCAGGAACTGGTTTGGACTAGGCAGAGGCATCTCTGCTTTCAGAGAACAAAGAATTTTGGGGTATAAATATTGGGACCCTGATCCCAAGAAATTAGATCACTTCTGGAACAAGAAACCTTTTGCCAAGGAGAAGAATCAAGGAAGCAGCAGGAGTTTGACTGCCCCTCTGCCAGTGTGCTGGTTGCTGGGTTGGACTGCAGTGGTTGCTTCATTGCCAAGGAAATGAGAAGGAACATTTTAAGGACTTTCATCATTTACAGAATATTCTCCAAGGGCTTGAACTGTGTTTGCTTCCTGCTGAAGTCTCAGGGACAAAAGACTTCATCTCCAACTCCCTCTGAATTTTCTTGCTGGGAATTCTATCTACAGACATTTACTTGTCGCTGGGAGCTGGAAGCGCGACGCATCGAGAAGAAGCGTGTTGCCGCCGCAGCTGAAATCGTCGCATCGCCAGAGAAGCGAGCCTTCGCTGCATCTCCCTGGAAGCACGTGTTCATGGAAGATGTCTGCTGTCGCATCACCCGAGAAGCGTGACGCCATCGAGAGAGTCACCATCACATCACCGGAAAAGAGTGTTGCAGGGCCTATAGCATCTCCAAAGTACAGAGTCGTCACAAGGCTGCCAGGGCGCCTACGCATCATCATTGCAGCATCATCACATTGTCGCATCAAGGGCGCCATCTTCTCGCATTGCAACCGGATCATCACATCGCATCACGGCTCCATCTTGCGCATTGCAACGGGCCCACAGGCAGAGAATGTACGCATCAACCCCGCACCGGTAAGTATTACGATGCAGCCCTTACTCTGAGCAAGCATTGAGGCATGACTAATCATTTTCCCCGGATCACGGAACCGATGCATCTCCCCTTTTGCGAGCCTTTTGTTCACTTTGCGTTACGCATCCATGTACTTTGTTGAGAACTTTGTCGCATTTATCATCAACTTGAACTAAGCAACTTTTATCATCTTTAAGTCATCTTTAAGTATAGTATTGTGGTTATGTGTAGTTTGTGGTCCTGTGTTAAGTCTATATAAAGAAAACATATATTTTATAAAACCTGTGTTGTGCCCATCTGTGGTGTTTTCACTGTATTACTGTGTGTATTCACAAATGCTTAACACACTGCCTCTGAGATAAGCCTGTCTGCTCGTGCCAAGCTACCAAGGGGGTGAGCAGGGGTTATTTAGGAGTATAATCCCCTTATCCTGACTTAGAAGTAAGGGTCCCTATTTAGACAAAGGTAAATACCATTGCCAACTAGATACCCCCAGATCTAACAGGTAGTATGAACACAAATTCAGATTTTCAATAAGTACTACAAATTAATGGTTTATCTCTGAGAGAACTGTTAATGACTGCATTTAAGCCAGCAATTTAGAACACCCAAAAAGTAGAACAATTGGACTCCAGACTGACCACAAGTGACAAAATAGTTCAGATAAGCACAAATTTGATCAAAGGAGCTGTAGTGAAAATATTTAGGAAAAGACTAAAATAAAAGTGAAATAAAAACATTGGAGGAGAATAAGAATACTGAACACACCTTACACAGAAGCAGCATTGAAGACAACGACCAAAATGTTAATAATGCAACTACAAAATTGCCCACAGAAACGAATGTGCCCCAAAAAAAAGAGAACGTTTTATACAGTAAATTGGGCGTTAATGGTACCTGCCATTGCGGATAATATTAGTAAACATTTCTGTCCACTTGTGAACTCTGTAATCCTCTCATTTCCATCTTCCCTTGAGGCCCAGATAAGCGAAGAAGACTCGTATACTTTTATCTATTCTCCCTGTAGTGGGGGGGGGACTCTGAGAATTTTGTAGCAATCCGAGACAACCATGAAATGGAGGCGGAAATGATTGCGAGCACTCAGACGAGAGAAATGCTGTCTAAAATAATTAGTAATATGAATGTCTCTGGGGCTTGTGGTCCAGATGGACTACTACTGAACTGGAAGAATGCCGATGTGTCAATACTTCATTCTCTTCTGGCGGCCTCAGTTCCTTCAGCCTCAGAATCTGTCTCGGACCAAGCCTCCGCTCTCGAGTGTTGGGTGAAGTCAGCTGCTGATACTGTTGCCCCTTTAAAGGCTATTAAAGTCTCACGCCCCCACGATGCCCAGCGCTGGTTCACTGACCAGCTGAAATTAGACAAATTGGCTCTTCGGCAGGCCGAACGGCGCTGGCGCCACAAGTACGACCCAGCACTCAAGACTGAATTTACAAGCTTACTCAGCAAATACAAATCCTCCATCCTAGAGGCTAAGACTTCCTACTTCTCTGGCAAAATCCTGGCGTCAGCTTCAAAAGCCAAAGACATCTTTTCAATAGTCAACGAGCTTTCCCTTCCCGATCGTGTCACCCTCCCACCCGTTCCCACTCAGGCTTTGTGTGATGAGCTCAATGCCTTCTTCCAAGACAAGATCTCCACTATCAAAAACAATATCTCTCCTCCTTCCCCTTCCAAATCATTCCCCCTCCCCCCGGAAAACTTTCAGAAATTTCTATCTTTCCCTCCCATTTCCATCACCGAATTCAACAGTCTCCTTCACAAAGTTAGCTCCGGGTCCCCGAAGGACTGCTGCCCCCCATATATTTTCAAAGAAATCTTTATGCACTGCCCTGACCCCGCTCTAACCCTTCTTAACTCCTCTTTAACATCAGGCGTCGTCCCAGAAGCTTTTAAGCAGGCGGTAGTGCTACCCATCCTGAAAAAGCCCAGTGCAGATCCCCTAGTGCTAAGCAACTATAGACCTATTTCCCTTCTCCCTTTCTTGGGAAAGATCTTAGAGACCTACATCACTAAATGTTTGAGCACTTTTATTGAGTCTTCCTTCTTCCTTGATCCACAGCAGGCGGGCTTTCGCCCCCTGCACTCTACAGAGATGGTGATTGCAGCTGTGATGGATACCCTTCGAATTGGAGCCGACAACAATATCCCCCAAGCCCTTGTACTGTTAGACCTGTTGGCGGCTTTTGACACGGTCGATCACACTATCTTGATCGACCGTGTTCAGAAACGCCGGCATTCGGGGCACTGCCCTTGACTGGGTCCGATCCTTCTTGCAGGACCGCTCCCAGGCAGTCCACCTTTCCACCTTCTCTGCTTCTTCTCTCTCTCTCACTTGTGGTGTTCCCCAGGGATCTGCTCTTTCTCCCCTCCTTTTCAATCTGTATATGCAACCACTCATGGCTTCTCTTCGCCATTCCTCTGCTACAATATACAATTATGCCGATGATTTACAACTGATTTTTCCTCTGGACACTACACCTTCCTCTCGCCTCAACTTCCAAACAACCATGTTACTCATCTCGGACTGGATGGCACACAGCCAGCTCAAGCTGAATCCGTCTAAAACGGAACTTGTCCTGGTGGGTAGTCCGTCCAACCCATGGGATGATAACTATTGGCCCCCCTCTTTAGGTCTCCCCCCTTGCCCGGTCAGCTCTGTGAAAAGCCTAGGAGTGATCATCTCGGAGGATCTTTCCATGAAACCTCAGATCTCTGCGGTAACATCATCCTGCTTTTTCCAGCTACGCAGGATTCGCAAGATCTGTAGATTTCTAACCAGAGAGGCACTCACGCTAGCAATACTGGCTTTGGTCATCTCCAGAGTTGACTTTGCCAACATCTTGTATGTGGGGATTCCTGTCTATCAGCTTCATAAACTTCAGCTGATCCAGAACCAGGCAGCACGCCTGGTGTACCACCAACCTAAACATCAGCACGTCTCCCCCCTCCTGAGGAGCCTTCATTGGCTCCCAGTTGCTAAACGATGTTCCTTTAAGCTAGGCTGCACCCTATTCAAATCCTTGCATAACCAGGCCCCTGAGTTCATCTCTTCCAAACTTAAGCGCTATTCTCCAACCCGCAACTTACGGTCCTCTGCCAATAATCTTCTTTGCACTCCATCATTCCGCCGTAAAAAACATGGAGGATTATGCTTTTCTTTCCTAGGCCCCTCCTACTGGAACTCCTTCCCTTCTTCCTTTCGCCATTTTACCTCATATGAGTTGTTCCGCAAAACCCTAAAAACATACCTTTTCGAGGTGGCTTTTGAGTAACTCTTCTGCCCTGGCCAGCTATGTCTGTTATGAGCGCCAAGAAACCGTCTCGGTGTACGTGCGCGGTACAAACTTTTTTAACATAACATAACATAACATACTATCTGTGATGTTCAAGAAATACCCCAGACAATGCGGCCTAATTTTGAGTGTGTTTTTCCAATGGGTAACTCATACACACATCCAGCCAGATTCATGGAAAGTAGCCATAGTGAAGCCCATTCACAAAAAAGGATCAGCCTGCTAATTATTGTCTGATTCCCTTCTAGATATTCCTTCTAAACTCCATGCGTAGATATTATTAGAACATTGGAATGTTGGGAGCTCCATTGAAAACAATGGAGTGCTCCAGGCTTATAATGGCTGGTATAAGCCTGGAGTTCCAACATTCCAATGTTTCTTTATTCACAGCTCTGGCTGCGAACAAAGGCTTCAGGGAGCCTGAGGGGATTCCAATCCCCTCATGCTCCCATAAGGCTTTGTTTTTTTGTTAGAACATTCTGCCCACTAGTGGAAAAATGTTCTAATACCCTCATAGCCCTTTGTAGCTGGGCTATACCATCTATTAAAGTCCCTCTCCCTTATTAAAGGCCCTCGCCTTCAGCTCAGGCCTTTAACGCTGGAGAAGGCCTTTAATAGCTGGTATAGCCCTCTACGGTTGGCTATAAGGCTATATTAAAACATCTGGCTGTCTAGGCTTTTGACACTGGACTGATCTCTGTGGAGCAAGGAGGTATCAGAACAAAGCATTGAATGACAGACCACTGTTTCACGCTGTGTGGAGTCGCACGGAAGTCAATAGAGTCGGTAGGTGGCCTTTCTTGCTGCTTCATTGAGTACCAAGTGGCTTTCGACGGGGTGGACAGAAGTACACTTTGGTGCAAACTTCAGCAGTGGAATATGTCTTGAGCCCTCTTAGATCTTGTGATGAAGCATCACAATGATAACTGGGTCCAGGTACACCTAGACGGGTGCTTTAGCATATCGAGGTAGATCCCAGCAGGGGTGTGTGTCGGCACTTCTACTGTTTTGTTTGGTCATTGCAGTTCTACCCTTGACATTAAGTGCACACATAGTTATTCTCCAAAGATAGGGGGCGGGTATATTAATGGCCTTATGTATGCCAATTATTTGGTAGTAATACACCTTACGCCTATATTGCTTAAATTGAAATTAAATGTCCTGAATTCTTATTCTCTTGAAAACAAAATAACAATAAATATTTACATGACAATGACATTGTTTTTGCTAGAAAGAAAATGAAATTCACTTGGGTTTTAGGTGATGCGTGGCTGGAGCAGGTCAGAAAGTTTAAGTATCTGGGTATGACCTTTTTTGATGACTTGAGGTGGGATAGGTATATGGCTTCCCAGGGACTTCAGTAGAAGTGAATGGCCTGAAAAAAATTGATTGCAGATAGGACAGCTACACCTTTGAACCATAAGGTAAAGTTATTCAGGGCAAATTAATCCCTCGGTCTCTTCACGAAGCAGAGGTCCTGGCAATGGATCGGTGGGTCTCATGGGATGGTTTAAAAGGTAGTTCTTTGAAGTTGTTCCTTGATTTACCTAAAAATTTGATTATTCAAGCTGTAAGGCAGGAGTTAAGGTCTGTAGCCTGGAATGCACTGACGGGTGTCAGAGCCTCATTTTAAAAAAAAATATATAAAATGGGGTTCCAGGTGACAAGCTGTTGGTACTAATCTCACCTGAGATATTGTCAGTTCTCTCCGGTAAGAGGAACCCTGTGATGATCATGTTGAAGTGACTGGGAGTCCCTGACATTCAAGCTGTGCAAATCCAACAAATAAAGGGCACCCTTAGGCAAAATGCTATTGAAACGAGTTGGAGGTAGGTCTTTCAGTATCTCAAGGGTAAGAATTAAGTCATTCCTTTCTGAGCCTCGCAGGACAGTGTGGACCTTTCAGCCTATTTCTACAAAATTGCTGATATGTTTTTACGAAATGAAATTCTGTGGCTGGGTGTAGGAGTGGACCCCGGTTGACGTTTAGCAGGGCTAAAAACAAAAATAGCCGACAATCATGGCCAATGCCCCAGTAAGCGAGGTAGGAAATACTCAGTAAGTCATTTAATGATGGACTGCACATTTCTCCTGGGTGAAAGGAAGAAGATTCTCCGACCTCGGGATACGCTGGAGAGAAATGGGTTTAAATTTGATATGTGGCCTTGGATATCAGGATGTAGCCATTGCTACTGGTCAATATATGCGCAAAGTCATAATATCCCTAATTAGGCTTCCCTCTTCTTAGTGTTTTTGTGGTGGTGACAAGCTGCTATGTATGCTGCACGTTTTAATGTTTTTATTTGAGTACAATGATTTCTTAAAATTTTTTTAATGTATGTGTGATTTTGGAAGTTTGAACTTTTATAGTGTTTTAGTGTGAGAGAATTCGATGTTTATATTGCTGTATTCCTCATAAACCAAGTCATTTATTGGTCGAATTTATCTATGAGTAGTGTAATTTTGATTGCATGAGATTTGTAGTTGCTTATATTCATGAGTTGGGAAATGTGCAATGTTTTTGTAAGAATGTATTTCTTGGAAATAAAGTGTTTTGACATGACTTAACCAAAAGTGAAATAAAACATTGGAAGAGAATAAGTATACTGAACAAACCATACACAATGGTCACAAACATCACAAGAAGCACTAGAAAATAGTTGTTAAAATGACAAACATGCAGTTTGAATGGGGGAAACCTAAGGCCACACAAATGGACTGTAGGGATGCGCCAGCAGATCTACACTATAAAGGTCGATGTAAGACATGCAGGCAAAAACCTGCACATGCATGTAACCCCGTTTGCCAGCAAACCAACCGTCTGAAATGCATGACAATGTATGGGGAGCATGATGTATGACGCAAGATAACAAGAGTTGAAACTTCAACCTCAATATGGCAGCAATAAACAAATACATCAGCTTTCACGTTTTAGCAGTCCTGCTAAGTAGCAGATAAGGTTTAAAGGCAGAATAACCATTTATCGTGTTTCAGAACTCTGGAAGCTACATAACCAGATGAACTGGTCACAGTGCAGCAAGCGCAACAGCTTAAAATCGAGATAACATGACCGGGCACACGTCTGAAAACAGACGATAAGCCCAGGCCCTTCATGATTAATATCGAGAGATTGTAGAAAGTGACACATACTATGATTGTTAAATGTGCATCGCGTAGTGGCCTGGCCTGACTCTTCTATATGAATCTATATCATTTTGGCAGATTAAATGAAAGGATTGACGGATGAGGAGGTAGCAGAAGGGGTGAATTCTTTACAAACAAACATTGGCAACGCTAACAGTCCTGGCCTTAGCAGGTGGGCATTTAAAAAAAAAATCGAAACGGCAATAATGCATAAAAAAGGCAAACATAAAAATGAATGGGGGATCCAGCACCTCAGCTACACCGCCTAGGCACCGAAGTACATTCCTTTTTAGGACATATGCACAAATGGTCAGGCAAATGCCTTCTCTCACAGTGCAAGGCGATCCATATATGTAGTGATCCACCCATTGCTGCATGCTGGATGCTATGGGCGGTGGAAGCAAAATGAAAATGACCCTTAAACAGACCAATGGATACAGAGGATTGACTTGGAACTCCTCAATGTATGTATGTACGTTTGCATTTTTGATGAATGTTTTTGAAACAGCCTCCTTTTGAAGTTATCTCTAAGCCAGACCTAATTAGGCGATATTGAAACACTAGTGTTAATGAGATAGCGATGTTAGGGACTGTTTCCAGTAGCTAACATCTTGGCACGCCCACTTTGCATGTCATTAGTGATAAATATCACTGACATGCAAAGCGGGGCCCAAGATAGTCGCTATCTCCTATTAGCTGTCACTAACTGGTGTTAGCGACAGCTTGGTAATAGGGAGATAATTTTATCTCCGCTTTCTTGGCTTTTAAAGCCAAAAAAGCGGAGATAAACCCCCTTGATAATATGCCCCATTGTGCCAGCCGTGGGAGGGTCTTGAATTATACAGCTGAGCCAGCAACCAGTAGACATGCTGTACCCAGCTTTACATCACAATGCCCGGTAAATAAAGAAACAATTAACATCGCTTGAAAAGTTCATCATTCCGCTTGGAAAATCCACACACTTAAACTGCTCTTAATGAATTACAAAGTGGCCTAACCGAACTTCTAATGCGAGATATGAAGGCTATTTTTGGTCCCGGACATAAAACAATGCGCTTGTTATTAGAAAACAACCAGGGAAGACATCAACTTTTATATTGATATTGCTAAGAATGTTTAATGCATAATAATAGGGTTAGTGAATCAATAAAAAAGGGTATTTCCATACGTTTTGAATAAATGAAACCTAAATGGTGCGACTTCTCTTGCAATGCAAGCTCATAAAGTAGCAATTTGATTGGGATCCTGAAAAACAGCCTTGCAAACATCAAAGTTCAATTTTCTGAAGAAAACCACAGTTTGTATGTCAAAATATCGTGGACAAACTGTGTCATTTGTAATGTAATAAGTGCGGGGGCTCAAAGTTTATCTCAGAAGCCAGCAACTAGCGTAAATAAATGTCTGGGATTCAAGTACCAAGGCTATATACTCTTGATTCCATCTTATGCCTTTGAATCCACCACCAGACACTCCTAACCCTTTAACTCACTATTGCAGGTTATTTAAGGTTCTGCTTTCTCCCTTTGTTACTGTGTCTCCTCTTTATCTTTCTCCTCCTTTCCCTCTTTTGTGGTTCTCTCTCTCATTCTCTGGGTCAAGGTATGACAGCTAAGTGCTAATCCCCAAAAAGGAGTGCCAATGGGCCGCACCCACAAATTAAGCTCCAATGACAAAAAAGGATCAAAATATTGTGAAGGTAAGAGCACAAAGGCAAATATAGCTCAATCATTCATAGCACCCCATTTAAACACCTACTGGCAGTCGCTAATAGACATTTATAGTTAGGACCTAGTTTCCATAGGAAAAGCAATTATTGACTTGCCTATAAGTTTGGCGCCAGTTGATCAATCTTCATGAAATTTTCCCAAGAAGTGCCAAAGTAGGTTTTGTGTCTCATGGAAAGCTTGGAGGTGATCTGTGCAGTGAGTACTAAGAAATGGGGTGCAAAAAAAGGGTGTTTTTGTAAAGTTAATTAAAATAGGAAGGCGTTGTCAAACCTACAGCCCGAGCCTTTTGACGGAATTACACCAAATTTGGCAGAAAGGAAGATGTTGTTACTTAGATTGTGCTTTTTGTTATTTGGTGCAAATCCGTCCAGTAGTTTTTAAGAAATTTAAGCCAAAGTTATAGTTATATCTCTGGACGCAGATATTTTGCGGTGGTTTTGCGATTTATCATGACTGCATGCACTAACAGGAATGTTAAGTTTGGCTGGACGCAACCTGAACAGACCGCCATTTTATCTATCGGGAACGGTTCCCGGGACTGACATTTTCTGTGAAAGCAAACATAAGTGGTCAGGGTTGAGGTACACTGACCCCATGTTTGAGAAATGTAAGTGTTTGTGACACAAGTTATGCATCAAAAATAGATTTTTCCATCACACGCGATATGCATGATGACGATGTGACCCCCAGCTCCCCCCTGTGTACTGTCGGGGGACGTTGTGAGCATTTTGGTGACATCGGGAATATTGGACTAAATATTAAAAAAATATCAGTAATCATTCTTGCACATTGTATTATATTGAGATTCTAAAAGAAGTTTTTATAGAGTTATTTAGTTATTGATTTCTCTAGTGTGATGGTTAGAATTAATTATACAGTTATCATTTTTGGTGTGGAGGTAGCTATTGAATTAATGCTTTTGTTTTCCACTTTCACGCCGTATTCACAGAGATCATGATTACCTACGTCATCACGATCTCCGGACTCACTGCTAAAACAGAAAATAGGTTTTAGAGATGGATGTTCTAGAAATACACGAGAAAAACATGAACTTGAGGTGTGCATTAATACAACCCTAATGTGTAAAATACTGTAAGATGTGTGCATATATGAGTTTTTCACTTAATGGAAAAGGTACGATTGTCATGTGCTGGTGGCTGTTGAATATCTGCTTTTGTTTTCCATTCTCACAACGTATTTGCGACCATCACAACATCTCCACAAAGATTCCTAAAAACTAAAAAAAAGGATATCTATAAAAATAACTATTTCAGATACTAGGGTGCCTCTGACAAGTGCCTTTGTGTTGATTGTGTGTATATGACAGCTACACATAAGACCGGACGCAGAGTTTCAAGTTACTTAGAAATATCCTGTTGCCTTCGTCTGTAAAGTGCACTCCATAATTTCTATAAATTCCTTGCATGTCAAAATGTAGATTGTTGTTATAGATACAGCCCATACAATGGTTTCTGAGGAATGCAGAAACAGTTTTATTAACATGTTTCCTGGCTTTGTCAATCTGTGGACAGAAGTGATTTGACCACTTCCATTTCTCTCTTTGGCATATATTTGAGTACCAAGACAGTGTGAGGGAAAAGCGACATAAGTTCTGCAAAGGTATCTTTCATTAGGATTTCCAGCCCTACCCCAGGTCAGTGTTCCTAGGTCATTGCCACCACAGTGCACAATCATGGGGTGGGGAGCTTGGGAATCCACAATGGATGTAACCAAACCCAGCAACTGATGAAACTTTAACTCTCTCTGGCCAAACAAAGTAATCTCCAAATTTGGCAAACCCAAGTCATTGTCAATAACTCTGTTTTTTGCATTCTGTTTAGCCCAATAGATATAGGCGTGGCCCACAATCCACAATCCATACTCTTAGCATTTTCAAGTGATATATAAAACAGATATGGTCATTGTGAACTTAGTAATTGTAAGTTAAATATGAGCAGCTAAGGAACATTGGGTACTGTAGCACTTTATATAACAAAAAGGAATTTCCAATTTTTATGCATCTGCAGCTTTTAATTTATTGAAAAAATATGCAAATATATTGCTCAATTGTAATTGGAAGAAGATAATGTGCACTGGCATGGAGAAATGTTAGCATACAATGTGAAATAACATGTTCCAAAATGGCGACCAAATTTACACAGTGAACTTCCTTGATGTGCACTGGGGGTTTGCCCTTTGTTATTGCCAATGTACCATCAAAACGTTTATAATGGTTAAAAAAATGATGAGCTGCATCTTGAACAAGGCTGAAACGCGTAGATGCCATCACTGTGTTAATAAAGAACCGGGTGCAAACAACCCCCGGATTGCTGGATTGCTGGATTGTTGCCTTGGAAGAGAAGGGATTTATGTTGCATAAATATACATATGTATATGTACATATGTTATGTTTTGTTAAACGGTACGTGTAAAGCGCACATACACCACGTTGATTTCATGGCGCAGCTGTAAGAAGTGCCGGGACCCTGGTAACTTATTCATATCCTTGTCTAAGCAGCCATGTCTTGAGAAGCTTTTTAGAGCTCATGAGGTCTGTGCAATATCTAACTTCAGAAGGCAGTGAGTTCCAGTATCTGGGGCTAGTACAGAGAACCTAGCACCACCCAGATGCTTCAATTTGAAGGAAGGAATAGCCAGTAGATTCATGTGAGCAGAGCGCAGTTTACGCCTGGGAGTGTACCTTTAAACAAGGCTGTCAACAAATTTAGGGCTCCTGCCATTCAAGGATTTATATATGAGGCATGCAACCTTGAAGGTGCACCTCCGAGTTACTGGGAGCCAGTGCAGCTTCCTCATCAGGGGTGTGACATGTTGCCACATTTGTTGCTGAAAAATCAGTCTCGCTGCCTGGTTCTGTACAGTTGCAGCAGTTTAGTTAAGTAGGCTGGTATGCCAAAGTATAAAGGATTGGCATAGTCCAAATGAGCTATAACCATAGCTAGCATACCTGTATTTAACTTCCTGGGTGAGAAATATACAGATTTTTCTAATTTTTCTCAACTGGAAGAAGCATGTTGAAATCACTGAGTCAATTTGGGTCTTCATTGTAAAATCACTCTTAATTGTTACCCCCAGACGTTTGGCAGAAAGGAGGGGGTGGGAGGCTGTCCTAATTCCTTTGGCCAAAAAAGAGGGCTCCAAGGGTTATGGGATTCCCCCTTTAGGATCAATTTAGTCTTGTGCGGATTCAGTTTCAGGTGATTGCTTTTCAGCCAGTCGCGGATAAGTAGCATAGTAGTCTGAAATTCATGAATGGGTTCCGGGGAGTTGCTGATGGAGAACATGAGTTAAAAGTCGTCAGCATAGTTGAAGGTACACGCTTTCCTTTCTTTCAAGACACTGGCCAATGGCAGAAGGTAGAGGTTAAACAGATTATATATATATTTAATTGGATGCTGTCAGCATGACAGTGAATATAATTAGGTTGTGTGTTGGTGTGTTGGATGCCTTAACAAGAAGTCTTATTATTGGCTGCTGTTTTAGAAAATAATTGAAATACAGACATGAATATGTTTTTAAATCTGTGGAGTAAAGCACATTTGCTGTATCTTATTTGGAGGTGAGTGTGTGACATTGATCCACATTCGGTCCATCACCTGTTGTGTTTGCAAATTCCGCCCTAAGTGCGCTGGGGATGCCCAGACTTGGGTCCCAGGCACTCCACACCACTGGAGTCAAGCTAGCCGGGCTGATGAGAGGTGTTACCTCGAAACCGGTCCAGTCCTCGGATGCTTGATTCCGTTCTGAGAAGGACATGGCTTTTGTAGTTCGGACTGGACTGTTCCCATGGGGCACAGGGTCAGAGCTGATTTGCATATCGCCATTGTCTAACCCGGGGTGGTGTGGAGTGCAAAAAAATGATGGATTTGGGCCCAGATCTTTGGACTGGGGTGAGTGTGTGACATTGATCCACATTCGGTCCATCACCTGTTGTGTTTGCAGTATCTTATTTGGAAGCAGCAGGTTCCTTCAAGGATGTGCTGTGATCTTTTGACCCATTGGTTCCACTGGGTTGCTAGGTACACTGAGCTAGAACTGTATTGGGGAAAGGGTGTTAAAGAGACAGAATTTTTTTTAACGTTGATGAGTGATGACACAATGCAAGTAATGGCAAGTTTTTATTTCCAACTCAGGACTATGTAATACCTGGTTGTGTAGTAATTAAATTCCAGAAAAATGAAGCTAGACATAGGTTTTAACTCCATTTGTGTTCACAATTTCTCCATGATGATCGTGAAAACATCACGAAAAAGCGCCAACAGGAACCCTGTTTTGAAAAAGAGAGAAACGGTTAACCAATGCTAACCATTCATAAGTGAAGATGCAGTAGCCTCAAAGGAAAGATATGATTTTATTTGATGCTTTTCTCATAATGATGGAGTGGAAAGTTGAAGAGCTTGCCATTTTAGATTAGGTTTGAATAAAAGTGGTGTACCATTCATCTGCTTAGTTTTTACAAATCTTTACAGTGTCAAAACCATGCAGAAAGAGCTAAAACAACAATGTCATCTACAAACTGATTTCAGAGGTATGTATAAAACTTTTTAAGTATTTTTAAAATGTACATTAGCAATTCAGATGTATATGAGAGATCGATAAAAAAGAAGTATCAAAGTGATGAGAAAAATATATCAGATTAGAGAATATGAGATTAAGAGGCTAGTGGTGAATGTTTTGGGAATAAAAAAAATTAATTAGTGCCTATTTATTACATACGTATATTATTCAAAAATAAGAGTATAGTCTTGTGGAAGTTTGCAAGAAGGAACTAAGAATGTTTTAAATGTCTAAACATCATGTGCAGAATAGATACATCTGTCATTTGCATTCTGGGAGTTGTAGTACTTTTTGTAATATTACTAAACAGGAATAGTGTATTAATAAATAAAAGATGAGAGCATGTTGTCCGCCTGTATATGAATTAGAAATAAGTCATATTTGTCAGGTATGTATTGGGAAGTGTTTGTCAATGTGGGTTGTAACTTATATGACCACTTTGCATATGCTTAAATGGTGAGATATGGTTTTTGTGCTTTAGCATACACAAGGAGATGATGGACGGAGTGCTGAAACTTTTCAGATGCTTACCCCCATTCACAGATCTGTGTTGTAGCCACTGGCGTAACGAAAAGTGAGGGTGCCTCCCTGCAAGGTATTTATTTGGGCCCCCTCTGGGCTCAATCAGGAGCTCTACAGCCAGAGTGCAGTGCCGAGGGGGCCCCTTGGAGCTAAGGACCCCCCGCACCGCATGGGCTGCGCGGGCCTGTGTTACTCCCCTGATTGTAGCCATCATCGTTCTTTAGCTCACTTAGATACCCCAGTTCAGGGGCAGCCATATGCAAGTCAATCTTGACCATGTCCCTCATGGGAACAGTCTAGCCCGAACTGCCTAGCCATGTCTTCACTGGTCAGGAAACAAACATCCTGGGACCGGTGTACAGGCTAACAACCATCATCAGCCAGGCTAGCTTGAATCCAGTGGCAAAGTGAGCAACGGACCCACGTCTGGGCATACCCTGCCAACTTAGGGCGAACAAAGCAAACACAAGGAGATGATGCTTGGAGCGCTGAAACTTTTCAGACACTCACCCCAGTCACCCCAGTTGAATCCATCATTGTTCTTTGTGCTTTCACATAGTTATATATACAGTGGTACTTTTGATTTTGTTTAAAGATGAAAGGAGGTACATTTTGGCAAGATGGCTTGAAGGTGTACATCTATTAAGAAACTGCATATATCTTTACATTGTGATCTATGTTCAGTAAGGCTGATGACAATTTCATGTATATGGTGAGGGTAGTGTGTTTTCTTTAAACATGCTTTGTTTGAAAGTGAGAAGGATTAATAGTGGAGAATGCCTCGAGAATTCATATGTAATCTTCATTCTGAGCATAACTTTTGTTTGAGATATGCTGAATATATGTTTTAGAAGGAGAAGTACTTATGAAATGATGTAGGTAGGCCATTTGCAAAAGGTTTTGTGCTTTCAAAAATTTCAAAAAGTTATTTTCCATTTCAGAAACTTACTGACGCATGTGCATGCTCAGTACCAAATCAATGTATGTTTCGAGAGGGAGATGTATGCAATTATATATCAAGTGTGATACCTAGATTTTACTTACACATAGCGCAGAAGAAACGGATGTATACATTCAAACATGTAGTTTGATACTGACAGAAGAAGATAGCCAATGAGTCAGAGATATAGGGACAACTATATGTATCTAACAGCAATGAAGGTACTTTCTCAGTAAGTCAGGCAGTGTTCAGGCACTCATTGAGTCACCCAGCCACTACTCAGGCAGTCATCAAATCAGTGATTTACTATCCCTGGAGTAATTCAATTATCCAGAAACTACACATGTCCTCTTTCAATCATGCAGGCAGAAATTATGTAGTCATTGAAGTATGCAGGCACTACGTATACATTCATCTAATCACTGAGTTACTAACTATTGACTTATGCAACTAACAAGGCTGTAACCCTGCAATCATTATAACAGAATCCATGCAGCCATCTAAACACCCACTTACATCCCATGCAGTCATTTAACTACTGAGGCAAATGTGTGTACTGATAAAACACTCAGTCTCTACTCATGCACTCATGTAATTACGTAGTGAGTACCTTTGTAGTAAACCTATCATTCACCCGGTACCTATGTAGTCATATAATTACTGAGCCAATCACCCTAACAATATTCTTACTTTCATCCAATCTCTCATGGGTTAACAACGGAATCAAGCAGTCACTCAGATACTAGCCATGCACTCATCTAATTAGAAAGGCACTACCTATACTTATTCAATTCTCCAGGCACTACCCATGTAGTCATGTAAGCATCCAGGCACTACATGTTCAGTCAACCAAAAAGAAATGGGCATTATCCAATTGCTAAAACATTATTCATTCACTCATCCAATAGGGTAGGTGCTATGCATGGGCTTAAACAATCAATAGTATGCACTATCCATGAACTGCATAAATCACCTATATGCTATGTGTGCACTCTTGAAATTATCCAGGTACTAAAGTTGCACTCATTTAATCATCCTACCAGTATCTATGCATGTATTGAATTATTGAAGCATTATTCACACACTTGTCGAATCAGGGACTCATCCAAACACCCAGAAACTAATGGTATACTCATGCAAACACGCATGCAGTAAGTATGCAGATATGGAATGACTTATGTAGTTATGACATAAAAGAGAATCATCTAGGAACTACTTGTGTCCTCGGGGAATCACCTAGGTACTACCCATGCACTCATTCAATCATCCAGGGAGTATTGATGTATTCAACCACAACCCCATGTATTTACAACTTTAACTGAGTAATATGTAGTCTTTAGACAATATGGGTGATAGGCTTACCACAACTTATTATCTATGTAATTACATGAGTGCATGAGTAGTGCCTGAGTGTTTCATTAGTGCACGTTTGTGTCTCAGTATTTCAATGACTGCATGCGTTATTAATGGGTGTTTACATGGCTCCTTAGGCTCTGCGCTAATGTTTTAATTATTGCTTAGATACAGCGTTGCAAATTTGGGAGCATATGTACAAGCCCCTATTGCCACGGGATCATCACATTTTCAGACATTCTTGTGGTGATAGGGGCTTTGCCTTATTTACAACTTAACGTGGCTTAATGCTGCCTTGTAAAATAAGGTCCCCTTTCACGCTATGCTTAGCTGTGAAAGGGTTGGGCAAGGGGTGTTGCGGTAGGCGTTCCACCGCAAAATCCATTGATTCTGACGCTGCCTCCTATTTAAAAGAGAGGAGTAAATAGGAGGCAGCGCCAGAATTAGGACCTGATGATTCTCTGTGTATTTTCTGTTTTCATTTGTGCTGCATTGTGCAGCACACATGAAAAGAGCCAAAGGCCAATGATTGTTTATGTACAGGAAGGTCCCTCTTCCTGCACATAACCAATCATGTTTAAAAAATGCCATTTTGCAACTTCTGTGAGCGCTGCATTAAACTTTCTTCCAGCTCTTCTGTTTGGCAGGTTCCTTGATCCTAATGAGTTCTAAGTTCTGGGTCCCGGGCCCCAATATTTATACTGCATTTATCTTTGTTCTCTGGGGCAGAGGCTGTCTGTGGTTAGTACAAACCAGTTTGGTCCTTTCTGGCCCAAATTCCTGGCAGGAGGCGGACACATCATTGTCCAAGGCAGACTAGAACTATTCCGTTGCAAGAAAATATCCCATCTACTTGAACGGCAGCCCATGTCAATTCAGTCCAGCCCTGACTCACCCTGGAAAGGCAGGACACATCCTGACCCCCCCCTACCCCCCCCCCCCCCACTCCAGTGACTGTCTGAAGAGAACGCGCATCCCAAGCCCCTGTAACTTAAAGGCCAGACAGTCAATCCACAACCCAGCAGAGGCACATAGGATGGCTAAGCAAGACAATACCTACTTTCTAAAAGTGGTATTTTCAAACATACATGGTAAAAATCATCTTTACTAAAAAGATGTATTTTTTATATTCTGATTTCAGGCATACTAAACTCTTCCCATCTTGTTCCAAGGAGACCTTTTGCTTATAAGATGTTATACGTAAACTCCGATTCTATCCTAAGGGACAGATAGCATTTCAATAGTGAAAAATGAATTACACTGTATTTTACTATCAGGACATGTTACACACACCAGAACATGCCCTGCAACTCACATACACTCCACCCTGCCCATCTGGGTACATTGGGCCTACATTAGGGGTGACTCCCATATAATAAAAGGGAAGGTTAGTGCTTGGCAAGAGGGTGCACTTCCAAGTCGACATGCAGTAAACACTGTATGCAGGCACTGCAGTGGCAGGTCTGAGAACCCTTTGAAAGGCTGTTCGTGTGGATGGCACAATCAGAGCTGCAAACCCACTAGCAGCCTTTGATTTACAGTCCTTGGCACTCTCAGTGCACTTTACTAGAGATGTACCAGTAAATCAAAAATGCCAAGCATGGAAACACCAATCCAAAATATAATTTACAATAGGAGCACTTGCACTTTAACATTGAACAGCAGTGAGAAAGTCAACAGAGACAATAAACCAGCAAAAACATAGTTAAAACCAGGAGGTGAGAAAGCAAAAAAGACAGGGGAAACACGCCAAAAGATGGCAGCTCTAACATGGACAATGATTCAACATTAAAAAAAAAATATTCACTTAAACAATCATATTTTTAGAGAGGGAAAATACCTTTGTATTTTGAAAGGTAATACCCATCTTAACAAACCAGGGATTTTATTATATTAAAATATACAGCACATTATTACATTAATATTCATATAGAGTCTAGGGACAGATGGAGAGTTCCACATGAAGAAAGATTCTTTTTTCCCACTCAAGAAGTTTAATACCAATGTGAAGGTAGTTCATTCTGATTCTCTGAATAGCACAAACTCATAATTATTTGGCACAATTATAATATTGTGATGTTAGGTTTGATTCTGACCTAAAACAGAGAACTTACAACTGACTAACTTGTCCCCAACCCAAGTGTCTTCTCATTGATTTTTCTTTATTTGTTTTTAGGCGAATCTGCAAATATAATTTAGGTATTTAAGAGGGAACAGAACTTCAAAAGTGTATTAATTTCAATAAATTATTCCTTTAGTAGCTCGCAGAATCCTTCACAGGAACAGCCGTGGTGCCTCCATGAGGATGGAGGAGCATTGCCTCCCCACTGCAAGTGCAGGAAACATGAAAAATAAAATGGAAATAAAACACATTTATCACCATTTTATTTTTCATGCTGAAAGAATCTGAGTCTGAGGGTGGGGTCAGCAGCAGGAGGAAAAAAAGTGAACTAAGTGAGCATACTACTTTGTCTGGCTGTCTTGTGATAGCCAGCCTGACGTGCATACTTTAAACACTTCAACCATTGTTGTCTTAGACAGCTGGGTGGGGAGCAAGAACAGGCCTCCAGTGGTTGAAGGTGTGTAGAAACCAGAGGGCTTCAGCCAATCCTGGTGCTTTTTAAGAGCAGCGCCTCGATGGGTCAAGAGGAGTCAGATGAGGTTCAGGAGCCTGTGCTCGAGCCACCAACTGTTGAGACAAAGAGGAGAACCAAGCATGAGGCAGTGGGGAAGTAACTCTTTTATTTCTTCTATTTTAAGTGGATTTAACTCACTGACAGTCACTGTGAGGAAAGTGTTGTGCCTTTAGCCTCAACTCGAGAGCTCTCAATCATTGCCCAATATAAACACTGTTTAAAATGGACCACAATTGAGAGCTTTGCCGCTGAGCCTAAGAACACTGCTTTTCTTTCTTATAAGTGCCTATCAGTGGGTTAAATATTCCTCCCACCAGCTTAATTTGCCACTGGCTGCCATTGCACCGGAACGCCAGACTCCTAATTTTTTTATTATGCACATTGCGGCAGGAAGAAATAGTGGTAAAAATGTGTAGAGTGATAAGAGTTCGAGGGGAAAAGATGCAAGAAATGCAATGTACATACCAGTTCCTGTTGCTACTCCCAAGGGTGAAAAATCTGAATATCCATGGGGTAATCAGCATGGTGAAATAGCAAATCCTGCAGTATTTCCTGTGGGGAATTTTCCTATTGGATTTCTGTAGTATCTTGTGCTTGTTTATGGAATCCGCCTGGCCTAGAATCTCACTGTGTGTAGTTCTGTGCCAGGGATTCCAACATTGTCAGTTGGCGTCTTCTTGATGTTCCTGATGGCTGCACTGCTTGTGGCTCAGCATTTACATGATTAAATTCTTGTTAAACCTACCTAGTGTTCTCGCTTCGTCACAACATCCCTTTTGGCGACGAGCACTGGGCCACACAATTGAATCTAAGAAAAAGAGCAGAAGTTTCATCAGCTATCACGACAAACGGCAAAAGGGAGAGTATCTGGCCGTCGTTCCCAAGATCCAGATTCTGGTCATCGCACAAGGATCCAGATCAATGCCTTTTTTCACGCTTCCTGACTTCAAATTTTGAAGGAAAATATCTGTAAGCAGATCACCACAGGAATCAGGTCAGTGACTAGTGGAATGCACATTCGGAGGAGTGCGTTCAAGCAAGGAGTTACGCTGTATGTATTGTACACGCTTTTACGTCAATATGGTTGCGTTCCAATAGTGAAACACAAGAAGGCACTTCTGACTCAGAGTGTCACAGTGCATTCCGATGTCACAGTAGGCTATTGTAGTTACCTGAGCAGTCTTTACTGAAGGGATTTCTTTCCTTCCGGTCGTGCATCACAATCCAATAAAGGGAGCGGCAGACAAAGAGGACTGAGGACTGCAGATATTGTTAACTCTTGCCATTCACAATTGTTTTGCATCACATGTGCCCAAACTTTGGGACAAGTTCTGTTACGCTGGTACAAGATCTGGAATAGTGTGCAGTGACCCACCCACGTCTCCTGTGCAGTGGATTGTACATGTTTCTTGTCAGAAGAACAGTTTGTACTTCCAGCTTTTGATATAAAATTCAAGTTGACAGTGTGTCGTCAGATTCCCCATAAAGTATAAAAGACTTCACTTTTCAGACTCTATTTTAACTATTCAGCATGCAAGCTCTGAGTCCTCCTCCACCTTTTCTTGAAATGCCAGGTGAACCACCCATCATTAGGAAACAATGGTTTGATGGGTTTGAAACTTACTTAGGTGCCATTGGTGCTATCAGGTTCAGAGCTGAATGTTGAAAGTACCAGCTTTTGCACTCTTTAGGATTTGAGGCGGGGCTATCCTGAAACATCTTCCACCGCCAGTCATTGTTGGTGAGGACATTCTTGATGAATATCAGGATACAGTTAAGGGACTTCAAACAAGATTCAACGTTCAGCCTAGCATTGTTGTACTGCCTCATACATTTGTTTACACATTTAAAACACAGGGGAAGATGTTGACACCTTTATTACTGCTCTGAGGAGACTTGTGGCAGAGTGCCAATTTGAGAACTTTGCCGACCAACTGGTGCATGATCAATTTATTTGCCACTGTGTTGATAAGACAATTAAACACCAGCTTCTCTCTATGGGGAATCCTAGTTTGGAAGAAACTATCAGGGTGGCAAAGAGTATTGAAAACTTCCGTCTTGTCTGCCAAAGAACTAGAGAACAAGGGCAATGAAACAGTCTTGGCGGTCAAAGTGAAAGACAGAAAAGACAAAGAAAGTAAGCCCCCTGACAAAACGCATGCACATTTTTGGGAAAAGCAGATGCAACATTTGCCATAAATGCGGATAAAAGAATCACATGAAAGGCAAAATTGTCCTGCTAGATTTGTGACTTGTAATATTTGTAACAAGACTGGTCATTTTGCTAAGGTCTGCCAATCCAGCAAAGGAAGAACACACTTCTGTCCTTCCACTATCAAATGTGTTGTTGATGGGGGCATGCCTGGTCACAACAGATCTCAGTGAAATGGTCCTTGTTGTACATGATGATGGGGTCATTGTTGGAAATCCCAAGATGAGTAAAGACCCTTATGTTGAAAATTTAGTAGGGGATCATATTCTGAAATTACTAGTGGACTCTGGGGCTCGCTCACATCTCTATGATTACATTACAACTATGCAATGCGACATGGCCAGGTAGACCCTTACTTCCTCCTGATCGCAAAGCTGTCTCCTATGACGGTTGAGAAATAAACTTGTCAGGGTACACTGAGGACATTTTGGAATTCAAGGGGAGAAGGATAGCGGGAAAACTGTATGTAGCTCACAAAGGCTTGAACATCTTGGGGTGGTTTCACCAAGGCCTGTTTGGGATGGTATTCAGACCTGGCACTACAGAACAGGTCCTTGCTGTGAGGGATAATCCTTATCTTGAAAGACTTATCAACCAGTTTCCACATGTCTTCTATGGGGAACTAGGTAAGATAAAGTATTTACAACACAGGATTGTTGTGAAGGACAGTGCCAAGCCTGTCAAACACAAACTTAGAAATGTCCCTTTCAGTGTCAGGCAAGATCTTGAAAAAGAGCAGGACTCCTTAGGTGCTAAGGGGATCATCGAACCAGTAAAGTCCCCCCTATGGTTATCTCCACTGGCAGTTGCTCGCAAGCAGAATGGTGAACTTAGGGTCTGTGCTGACCTTCTCTGTCTCAACAAGCAAATCTGAGTAGATTCTAAACCCCTTCCAAATATAAATGAACTGTTGGCAGGGTTTAAGAGTGCAAGGATTTTTACTAAGCTGGACCTCGCATATGCCTACCAGCAGGTAGAGTTAGCCCCTGAATCAAGACACCTAACTGCATTTGTTTCCCCTTTTGGACCATTCCAATATGTCCAAATGCCTTGTGGAGTCTCTTCAGCAGCTTCTGTATTTCAGCGACTCATGTCTGGTATGCTGAAGGGTATTTAAGAAATATCTGTTTTCCATGATGATGTCCTTGTTTTCTCACCTGATAGTGTTGCGTAGGAACAAATGCATGGTTAGGACCAAAGAGGTGGAATACTTAAGACATATTGTCAATGAAAATGGTATCCTTCCCAAGACCAGTTTAGTCGACTCTATTGTCAAGTCCAAGGCTCCTTCCGACAAAGTGGATCTCAAATCTTTTCTTGGACTTTGTTAATTTTCATATCAGAGTTTGCAAGCCGGCTAAGACCGTTGTCAAGAATGCTGATGAAAGGTGCTTTCGAGTGGAGTGATGAATGCCGCAGTGTTTTCGAGTGGGTCAAACAACAACTTACATCATCAAAAGTACTTAAACATTATGATCCATCCCTCACATGCACCCTTACAGTTGACACCAGCAATGTTAGTTTGGGTGCTGTTCTATCTCAGAAGAAGGAGGGGAACGTTAGAACCATTGTGTTTGCCTCCAGGGTATTATCTCCATCTGAAAGTAAGTATTCTGTCATAGAAAAGGAGCTGTTGGGGTGCTGGTGGGCTGTAATGAAGTTTAGAAACTTCATTTGGGGGAAAAATATGTTTTATTTTAATAGTTTTACATAGCGCTAGACTGACCCGAGCTTTACAGAGTAAACATTGCAAAGATAACAAACTAAACGAGAGAAAGAGATCAAAATAATGCATGGCAATGTTGAGGGGTCAGCTTCGTAGTCGAGGGAACATCTGTTTCGCTGACATGATGATCGGGCAGTAATTAAGAGTCTGTTACCCCACTCTGAGTGCTCCTATCGACTCCCTGGGGCACGATTGAGGAACAGGATTTTGAGTTGACTTTTGAATTTTACAAAGGAGGGAATGGTTCTGATGTGGGGGGGAATGGAGTGCCAGATTTTGGATGCGCTTCCGGCAAAGGAACGAGTCGCAGTTTTTATTTTTTTATTTTTTGGCAGGATGAGAAGGAGGGAGTTTGAGATTCTGTGGTGTGTTTTATTGAGGATCTATCTCTGAACTCTTGGATCTCTGGCTTTGTGCATTAGCTTCAGGCAGTACTCCTCAATAACACAAAGGTGCAAACACTGTTTTATGTTTTTGAGATGTGGTCATGCAGCAGCTCATACAGTTACCGAGTAAGAGCACATGAATTTTGACAGCTTAATTTTGTTCAAAACAGATGCATATATTCTGTACTTATACACCTTATGAAAATACAGCTCCTTGGACCTGATTATTCTCTGTGTAGAGGTACTGAGAATCGCAATGTGCCTGTATTAAATCTAATCATGTCTTCACCAGAGCATGCAATAATCCACTCACTCTTTGAATTAGTGGATGACCTATTATTTCCACAGCTGAGAAAACACAGAGTGGTGGTTGCTGAAAAGTGCTTGATTTCACAGAAAATGGATTCTTGACCCCTGGTATTCCTCCAAAATATTGTGGAAAAAAAACTTGTGAGTCACCAATATTTTATGCCAAAAATATTATAAACTCACAAATATAGTAGGACAGAGGAGTAAGAATATTGTTATTTTAGGTATATCATATCGCTTTAAACATAATATTGTTGTATATCATGTTGTTTTATTTAATATTGTTGGATAAAATATTATTTTTAATGAATTTGATGATTAAAAAAATGATAATATTATTGTATCATTGTGGGGTATTCCTATGATAATGATTTTTTATTCATTTCTTTAGTAGAGTTAATCATTTTTCATGTGGATTTTAATTTAATCAGAAATGTTTAATATGGCAGTGGACTGCTGGTTTTGTAGGGGAAACTATTTAAAATGTAAGCTATTATTTTAATAAATAGTGATTTTAGATAATTAATGTATTAATTGATCATTAATATTGAAAAATATGTACTCAATTAACTGTTATTTCATTTAGTTGTTTTGTAATTCTTTTTTATTGGCTGATCAGTTTATTCAATTGTAGTATATTATTATTTTAGGATTTGAAGAGCGTGACAGTTACTCAGTGAGTGTCCCGGCGCTTGCTGCAAGACTAATCCCGTATGACTTGTTGTTTAGACAGCAGACCCACAGAGCGAAGTTTTGAGGGGTCGCTTGAAAGCCTACATATCCTCTGTGGCCACGAGCTGTTGCAGGAGGGCACTCCAATCCCTTTCAGTGAGGTATGAGTAGGAGCTGCCGCTCCATTTTTTCCTGCTGAATTGAGGAATCACCTCCAACTGGGGGTTGGAGGACCGAAGTGACCTGGACGGTTGATAAGGAATAAATCTGTTAAATAGGTACTGAGGGACAGTGTGATAGAAGGCTCAGTGTGTCAGGACCAATACTTTAAAACAGCAGTTCCCAAACTGTGGTCCGTGGACCCACAGGGGTCCATGACACATTCTCAAGGAGTCTGCATGTAGAAGTTTTAAAAGCACTGCAAAGTTACATGCATAATCATCAGTTTCTTAGGCAACAATAAAATTGTCAAGATAACTCTGGTAATTAATGTGCCTTCTGGAGAAAGATGGGATTTTTATCTACTGGCAGCGTTGACTCATTTAAGGCAGTGCAGATGGTTAATATGCCTACTGCAAAGAGCGTGTACCATGCAATAAAAAAACTGTATTTTATTTGCAGAGCTCAGTGTGTTACTGCTTTTGTGACAGAGGTTATTTTGTTACTGTGCAGTTCATAAGTTACAGCCATATTCTAGCACAGTGAGCTATGAACTGCCATCAAACTGCAGGGTAACAGTTAGTAAGTTATGTTTTTTTCCTAGTCTTTCAATATCCTGATGCTCCTAAAAAGGTTTGCTTGGATATAAATAAATTCTTATCATTAAATTCAATGAAAACCACTGTGTTATGTTCTGAATCCCGAGTTAGTCGTTCTCCAGACCATGCACTCTTAAAAAATTCCTACCAGTATGGATGGCATGTGAATTCTATACCTTGTAGTCCCCATCGCCTTATGTAACATTTTCTATATGCAAATTTACACATGTATGATTCATAGTTTCTCTATGTATGTGATGTAAAGTGCTCCAACATCCTACACTAGTATGAGAGGTGCTATAAAACAAATGAAATACATGTGACAGGGTGGCTATGAAGATTTGAGAGATACTGTTGGAGGGTAATAGAGAGGGAGTCATTGAAGAGCCACAACAAAGATTGACATATTCTGGGACACAGTAAGGTCATCATTTACTTTGCTTTAAAAGCTAATAAAATTCAATATAAAATGGCAAATGTTTTGTAGAATGCTACTTTTTCCCCCAAATGTCTTGGGAGAGAGCTCCCCAAAGTCCCCTTTGTAGTGGTCAGTCTCCCTCTCTGCACTTGGTATTCACCGTATGGGGGCTGTTCTGACAACATTTGCGAGGGTTGCCATTCTGGCCCTGGCAGGAGCAGAAACCTTGTACTGTGAAATAAAACCAAACAAAGTTAGTCACCGAGAAATAGCACCAACCTTCCCATTAACATTTTTAGTTTTTTGAAAATTCTTTTAATATAAAACAAAAGTAATTAGTAATTTGAGTAGTTGTTTGGTGTGTTCTTGTTTGTGTATTTTTTTTAGAATTACTGTTTTAATGTTGGAAATGGAAATTGTGAAAATTGTGTGGGGGTCCCCAGCTTCCAGTTGTGACTCAGTGGGGGTCCTCAGGAGTTAAAAAGGTTGGGAACCTCTGCTTTAAATCTCACACGTTCCTTGATAGGAAGACAGTGTAACTCTTTTGAGAAAGGTTGGATGTGGACTCTTCTAGAGAGTCACAACAGGAGCCGAGCAGACACGTACTAAGCCAGATGTAACCTTTTAGGGAATACGTCGGTAGACCCCAGTATAGTGAATTGGCATAATCAAGCCTTAAGGTTATCAATGCCTGAATCATTGTTTTCTGCTGTGGTAGAGGGAGAAAATAAAGAAACATTTTAAACATGTATAGGAGTCCAAAAGAGGAAACTACTATTCCAGGCAACTGGGGGTGAAGGAGCCGGAGTTTTGAAATTTTACCCCAAGTTACAAGCCATTGTGGCTGGGGGTTAGTGGGACATTATTTGTCCAGCTGTAATTGTCTCATTTGGGTGGGAAAGTCCCAAAGAGCATGATTTCTGTTTTGTGGGAATTGCATTGTCTGCAGCTAATTCATATCCATTGACACACTCCTGACAAAAATGCTCAAAGCATTAGGGGCATTTTTATCCAGGGTAAGGAGCAATTGCGTGTCATCAGTGTAAGAAGATATCTGTACACTGTAAGATCCTACCAAGTTCTCCAGTGGGGTCATATACACGCTGAATAATGTAGACCTCAATGTGGATCCCTGGGAAACCCTGAAGCCCAGAAGTTTCATTTAGAGGTAAATTGAGCCATCCATATTGATTGATATCTCCCTGCCAAAAAAGAAACCGAAGCAAGCCAATGCAGTGCCATATAACCCTATGTCACCGAGACGATGTCGAAGAGTGGTGTGCACGACTGTGTCAAAAGCTGTGGATACATCAAGGAGAATCAGGTTTACCTCCTTCCCCCAATCCACTGCTAGCATAGTTGTGACTGCCACCTCCAACAGATTAGTGTTGGTGCTAAAGCCCAGGTGAAAGACTGACTGAGAGGATTATAACAACTTGTTTTGCTCTAAATAAGCGGAAAGTTGCAGATTAATCAGCTTTTCTGATATCTCGGCAGCAGAGATATTGGTAAAAATTTAGAAAGGTTGGATTTTTCTGCTTATGACTTTCTTAGGAAGGGAATTCGTGTGGCTTGCTTCCAACCACTGGGGACCGAAGCCGACTGAATGGACAGATATAGTTGCTGATTTAGAGGGTAGAGTACCGCTCGGTTGGAAACAAGAATGTGAGGGGGCAGGGGGCATCAGGGGACCCAGATGTACATGCTATTTGGTCACAAGCAGAGTCTTCGGGAGAGACAGCAGTGAACTCTAGCAGGAAGTGATCAAAGCGACAGTGGAATCTCCTGCAATGGCAGGGGGGCGCTAATGACCATGGCGCTGGGGTTATTAGAGTGTAATGAGTCTACAATCGATTTTATTTTAGAATCAAAGAAATTTGAAATTTGGGCACAAATTAATGGCTGAAACAGGGTGTCAGTGCAGGTGAATTTACTGACAATTTTGAATACCTTGTCTAGTTTATTATGAAAAGTGTCAAGCTGGGACAAAAAACAATTCTGATTGAACTTTCCTGATTGTATGATGATATGCATTTAAGGCCTTTTTGTAGATTGAATTATCCTTATCAAGGTACTGGCCCCTCCACCACCATTCTAGTTTCTTGCATTGTTTTCAAAGCTCTTGAGCTCCTTGTTGAACCACAGCACTTACTATCCTTTGGCTGAGGGAATGGCTTCTCTTGGATTGATAGGTACGATGGTATCACAGTCTGTAAAAGCCAGACATTGACCAATAGAGAATCAACCTCAATGTCCCCACTCATTTAACCGCATGCGTGCGGGGGCTATTTTTGCGCTGTGCGGCTTTTTTCGAAAAAGCGCGTTACATGACGAGCTCAGCTCGTCATCCGCACATGACCACCGTGGCTGATGACGAGCTGAGCTCGTCATCAGCATCGAAGAGTTTAAGGGGAGTGCTCGCTCAGTGCGAAGCTGAACTCTGGGGAGAGACAGTGGCCCAGTTTCTGTGGGATAGGGAGTAATGCATCCAGCTTCCTCGAGGGCCTTGGACCCCATTTCATAAAAAAAAATTAGATCATGGTCAGCCCTTTCTAGGGGTTTAATGTTAGAAGTTGAGACTTGATTATGGGAGAAGATGGTATCCAAACAATGGCCTGCTATGTAGGTGGGCTCTGTCACAAATTGCTGCATGTCTCAAGATGACATGTTTTCTAATCGGAGCGGGCCATGTGGGTCAGAGATGGAGTTCACATGTATTTTGAGGTCTCAATAATCCAGACATGGTTTAATTTGCGGCAAGAGTAAGGCAGAAACTCATATATTCGGCACACTGCAGCTTTTTAGGATTGAAAGTGACATGGTTTGGAGAGTGTTTATTGCTTACTGCAATGCCTCACCCTCTTTTACCCACTCTATTTCAATGTAGCATGGAGTAGCTATACGGTATTGTAAGAGCAATGTCAGGCGTTCGACTATCGGACATCCACATTTCAGTGAGGAAAAATATGGCACCTATTTTCTGCCTCAGAATGCTGTGGATGTGCAGGGCATTTTTTGTAGTGACCGTATATTACCTAGTAAGGCATGTACCCTAAACCCATTGTTGAGTCCCTGGGGGCTCCCCGGAGGTAGATGCAAGACCTTAGAAGGCCTACCCATGCCTGGTAGAGCAGCGGAGCACTGGTGGCAGAAGTAGGATAGGGCCTGGCATGGCGAGTTAGACCTACCTGAGCAAAGTGACCGCAGTCTGAGGGCATGAAACTCAGGAGTGGTGTAGGTGAAACGCTGACTGTGTGGCAGAACAGGCAGCATGGCTGGCGTACCAGTGGTACAACTGTGCACTGGCCTGCTTTTCAATGAGTGCAAGCATTAGAAGAATAGCCAGGCACTAAACAGCTAACCATCTCAAAATGAGAGCCAAAGTAGTATAAAGCGCTGATAATCCCCTCCTCCCTTCTCAAGATGAATAAAGTGCGAGTGCAACTGAGCCAATTCGCCAAAGTGAGTGAAAGCGCTCAAGTTTCAGCATCCCAAGTACTAACTTCCCTTATTAATTTTCAATCAAGAATAAGTAAAATGCAAAAGCCAGTATATTTGTGCAGAGAATAATTAGTGCAAAATCAGTAATACGACAGATTCAGAAATACATTCAACACAAAATCCAAAACACCAATTTTTTGTAAAATGACAAAAGGGGCCTCTGCACTTTCATCCCACATCAAAAGGATTTTGAACAAGCTTACCATTTTCCACGCTCCAGCCTGCTTTGCAAGGAGTGGAGGCATCAGAAGAATAGCCAGACACTAGACCACTAACCCTCTCAAAATGGATTACATTCATTTTATATTTATTAATTGTTTCAATTGTAATTGTTTATTTGATAAATAATTTCCTATTATTAATGTTTCATTTTTTATAACTTGTGTTAATACATTTAATATAAAAAAAATTAGCACTTAATTTCCCCCGATGCACATATGCAGGCCACTATGGCATAAGTGTCCTCTAGACTGGACTATTGCAATGCCCTTTACAGGGGCATTAACAAGAGCCTTAACCACCGGCACCAGCTGGCACAAAACTCGGCAGCAAGATTAGTACTGAATCTCCCGAGAAACCGTTCTGCTAAGGAGCCTCCATTGGCTTCCGATGGATTGCTGGATTACTTTTAAAATCTTATGTCTGACCCAGGAAGCCTTTTCTGATGCCGGTGCGGAAAACATCAAGTTGCTTGTCCAGCATTATGCCCCCAGTAGACCCCTTTGATCTGCTCACAAAAATCTACTTGTGGTCCCTAGGTGTCAGAGGGCCAGATGGGGAGCAGAGCCTTCTCCGCTGTCGCGCCCAAACTGTGGAACTCTCTCCCACTAGAGATCTCTGGCTAGGCCTCTCTGCTTTTATTTCGTAAGGCCTTAAAAACCTGGCTTTTTCCTTGACATTCCTCCTCAAGCTCTATTCTTTCTGTGTTCCGTTCCTTTTCCCGCACCAGCGCCTTGATGCCCTTGGGCTAAGTCTGCGCTTAACAAGATTACATTCATTCGTTCATTCATTCATTTATTCATTCATTCAATTTAAGGTAATTTATATTTAATAAACATCCATTTTATTTGTATTATTTAATTTTTATTTTGTTCCGAATTAAAATGATTTTTAATAAGGGAGTTGGGGTAGTAAATCCCACCCCTTCAAAGTCTACACTTTCCCTACTTTTGATTACATTAGAGTCAGAATAGTACATCTAACCCCTCCAAATTCCAACACTTTCCTTACTGTTGTATATGTCAGGGTGGGAATAGTAAATATAACCTCTCTAAAGGCCAGCACTTTCCCTGCATTTGCTTAGGTTGGAGTGGGAATAGAAAATCTGACCCCCGGCAAAGTCCAACAATCCTTTCTGTTTCTCAGATTGCAGTGGGAATAGTAAATCTAACCCTTCATGTCCAACATTTCCCCTTATTTATCTATTATTGAAGTGGGAACAGTAACTGTGATCTGTCCAAATTCCTACACCTACCCTACTGTTGCTTACATTGAGTGGGAACAGTAAATCAAACTCCTTCAAAGTCCAATAGTTTACCTACTATTGTGTAGATAGACTTGTTAATATTCATCATCATCATCATTCTCACAAAAACTTTATTTCAGTTAACATAACCTCAAAAAGTGCAATCATAAAACATACCAATGCATTTAAAATTGTGACAATAAAAGATGGAAGAGAATGCAGATCATATTGACTTGTCATAGAAAAGTACAAATAGCTAGGATTTGGTCGAGGCAGTTTCTATGGAACTCCATACTCAGGAAGTGCAAATGTGCTAAATAAATAAATAAATTATCTAAAAACATTTATTTTACAAAAATACTAAAAAGAGGATGACCTTTACTCTAATCTTCCTCCGACATGGAACCCCAGAATCAAAAATGTCCTACACCAGGAACAAGGGCCAACCATACTCTATAATTTTATGGTTTCAGTGCAACCTAATATTAGATAGCAGACTCATATAGTATAAATGATGTCCTGCTCTAATTGAAGTGAGTCACATACAGGGTGGGAGAGGGCCCAATGTCTCTTCACTCATGCTTTCAGATATTTTCGGCGAGTGTGCCACATGGAGTGTTGGAACCCTGCTACTGAATACACTATCGGAATGCTACTATCATACTTCAGCATCCTGAGCGCCTCAGAGCAACATCTCGTGCCTAGGTTCTTACAGATCTGGACCAAGCATTGTTTCCTTGCTTTATGGTACGCAGGACAGAAGAATAAAACATGCAGAATAGTCTCCTCTATACATTCACATAGGGGACAATTTGCGGTTTGCACATCCCCCCATTTATAGGTAAAACATCCTAGTGGGATGGTCCCGTATCTGAACTGAAGATATAGCTTCTTGGCCGCTGCTAGTTTAATTTCATCTAGAATTGGTTCAAAACTATACCTATCTTTAAATTCAAAGAAAACTGAGGTTAGTCTGCCAATTCGGGAGCAACTATGCAGGTCGGATGATTTGTACTCATCAAAGTATGCTTTCATTACTTTCCTAGGGAGACTGGGAATGAAGGTATCTACATGGTCCCACAGCTCGTCCAATCCAAGTCGAACCAACCACTGCTTGATGTAAGCAAACCACGGGAGTCTTGCAGCCCCTCTCAAGTGCATTATTTCTCCTACTTCCTCTCTATACGATGAAAGTTCTGGGGTAGCCCAGAGTCTACGCCAGTAGAGTAGGGGTTTCAAGGCTATTGAATCCGTGATTGCTATTAGACCTAGATCAAGGCGTAATGGAATCAGTGGGGTGCTCTTTGAGAGATTCACTAACTGTCTCAGGAAGCTGTTCTCTACCTGGGTGAGATTCTCGTGGTTTTTCATATTTTCTTTTCAGGTTTATACATCAAATTAAATAAATTATATATTTATATGTTAACTAAGTTGGTTTTGGAATTAAAACCTTTTGTTGTATATTTTTTGTAATATTATTTGTAATTGTATTGTAATGTATTTTAACTGTGTCCATATTGTTACAAAACTTATTTAAACTATTGTTATATTTATTTTTAATCATATCAAACTGAGCTGCAGAATTCTCCACTAGGAGCGCTGAGAACTCTATATTTGGAAGTCTCTTTTTTAGGAGTAAATGTGAAAGTGGAAAGGGAGAGTGTTAGAAACATGGGAAATATCTGCTGCTAATTGGGAAGAGTTAAGGGCAAATAAGGATGGGTTTAGGGACAGACATACAAGTACTAAAATATAAGCATGAATGTATAAGCCAAATGCTATTATAAGTTACACCCACATCTACTCCAGTAGTACTATTGGCAAAACAGGCTCCAATTTACTCTAGGTAAGCCTTAGAGTAAGTCAAGTAACACACATGGACAATCACTGTCTATAAATAATAATTAAGGGCTCTTGTTCTATCCTCACAAACTAGATCAACCTTATTTTGCTTAAACTGTATTTTCATATAATGTAGACTATTGCCCTTTTGCTACTCAAGCCACACGACAAGGCATACCCAACCATTTACTACTCTGCTCTTTTAGACCCAATAGGCCAGTTCTGCTGTGTGCCTTACTCAACCTTAATTGAAATGAAATTTGATTTGTAGAGCGCATGGCTGCCCGAAAGCGTCCCAGCGCTTGCTTAGGGAACCCGTCCTGGTATTCCCCTGCGAGATAACCCATTACTGGGCATCCCCAAGGTGAAAGCCAGGCATCCCGCTGCGAGGGGCCGTTGTGGAGATTAAGCAAGCTATTGCCCAGAGTTACAGAGTGGGACTCCATGATTGGAATAGGCACCGAGGCGAGAATTGTCAGGTCCGGGGAAATTGAGCCCAAGACTCTGCCATGTCGGGAATTGAACCCTGGTCCAGGCCAGACCTCTGCATCAGGGTCTGCCGCTCCAACCACTTGAGCCACACTACTCCACCACTATCTTACCACTTGCCATCATATCCCAATGGCATCTTGCTTCTCATTCTGGACCAGCTCTTTCATGGGGACCACTCAGTTCACAAACATGCTTTATATATTTTTTCCTTTCATTCTATATCCCTGTATTCATTATCATGTCCCGGATCCCACTCTTCCTTCAGACTAACCCCTCATTCCTTTACACACCCATTGTCCTCTGTTTCATTGATGACTCTCCTAATTCTTTCGTCACTTTCTAAACACCTGATCAACTCAAGACTCCATTTAGTATATTTAGGCTGAGCTTGTCATCTACGAGCTGCGGTATGGCAGTTCCTCCTCACCCGCTAGCTCGCCAGAGGCTACAGTATCGAGCCTGCGCTCTAACCTAAATGTGCTTTGTGATTTGCTACATCTTTTAATTCTGTGACTAAAAACCGAATTTACTTGTATTTTTAAAATTTGCATTTCGCATTTCCCGCACTCACTGATCAAATCGCCACACTCTGCTTATTGGTGTGCAGTAGCCGCTTTTCGGGTTGCTTGTTCGTTTTCCCTCTGATTAGCAAGGGGGAGGACACCACTTCCTGTTTAGTATTTGCTTGGCGGTTAGCGCTCAAGCACCTGGGTCTCTCGGGGCTATTTAACCCTCGCCCCTTTATGAGCGCGCAGCGATCGCGCGCACTGGAGCCGAAACTATGCCGAAGAGTAGCCAAAGAGTAGCCCGTCTGCGCCCGTCCGCGACAGGACGGGGCCAGGGGCCACTCACTCTGCTCATACTTCTTTTATCTACCATGGCCTCATCAGAGGACACACGTCTCAGGTACACCCCCCAATCCCTATTAGCACTTCGAACTCAGGGACAACCGAGATGTGCCTGCGACAACTGGCCATATCCAGAAGGCCCGTTCTCTTGTTTACAATGTAGATTTCAAGCCACTTCCAACACAATCATTACTGGGTTCACAAGGGCTACTAACACTGAAACGAAAGGCTGGAAAAGCTTTCTTTTAAATGTTCGATCACTCCCCCGACACCACGTCGAGATTTGGGACACTATTCAGAGTCTCAAACCGGAAGTATGTTTCCTTACGGAAACCTGGCTGAAGCCCCATACTGTCCCGTCTATAACTCTGGGAATTCCTCAGGGATATAAAATTCTAAGACAGGACCGCCCGGTAAAAACTGGTGGCGGAACCGCCATCATTTACAAAGAAAAGCTTCATATTACAGTGTTATAACAAACTATCTTACCCTCTATGGAAATAATGATTTTTAAAATAAACACTAGAACTAAGGATCACTGGAGAGGTGCTCTAGTATACCGGCCCCCGGGCCCTAATGCTGGCTTCTCACTAGCCTTAACCGAAATTCTAGCCCCACATATGAGAGCCAAAGAAAATTGTATCTTACTTGGAGATTTTAATTTTCATGCGGACATAGCAGAAGATTCTGACACAAAACTCTTCCTAGCCGACCTTGCTCTTCTAGGTCTCCATCTACGAAACTGCGGCCCCACCCATCGGAGAGGCCACACTCTGGATTTAATATTTACCAACCATCCCTCAATACAATGCCACCCCCCCAAATCCATAAACTGGTCCGATTATAGCCTGCTAGAATTCTCCTTTTTACAACTAGCCAAATCCTCTGATCCTCCTACTACTCTGAGCATCAAAAGGAGATCATGGCATAAAATCACCCCAGACTCCTTTGAGCAAGTCTGGAGAGAGCCTATTATCTCTGACTCTGACAACACTGAGTCGGCCCTAACCAAACTTAACAACACCCTTCTGGATGCCATAAACCTCTTAGCCCCTCAAAAACTAGTCAAACAATCCTCGACCACCAAAAAAGAGACATGGTACACTGAAACACTAAAAATAGAGAAACAAAAATGTAGAAAGCTGGAAAAACTATGGAGGAAGAATCACTCTCGCGCCAGTAAGGAGCTTTACTTGCAGGCAATATCCACCTATTATAAAAACATTAAAAAGGCAAGAAAAACCTGCTTAATATCTCAGCTTGATGAAGCTGGCAATTCAACCAGAGAATTATACAAAATCCTCAAAACCTTTACTAATCCCTCGGCATGTGAAAGCCCTGACACATTCTCACAAGAGTTGTGTAACAACATTTCTCAATTCTTCGAGGACAAGATTGACACTATTTACAATAAAATCTTGGCCAAACACCCCAATAACACGGAGGACCCTAGTGCCCCATGCATAAAGACCCACACAGACACCTTCCTTGACATCCTGGAAGCCACTTAAAGCGATATTATATCATTACTGAGCAACATGAAATCTGGCTCTCCCCATGATCTTCTCCTTGCCAGATTGACGAACAACCTAAGCAGGATACTATGCCCAATCATCCGGAAAATTCTCAACCTCTCCTTTAAAGAAGGTAAACTCCCTCAGCAATGGAAAGAGGCAGTAGTGAATCCTATACGCAAAAACTCCACCTCTCCTTGGACGAAACTCTCCAACCACCGCCCCATCTCTCTTCTGCCCCTCCTGAGCAAGCTGGCTGAGAAATACGTTAACACCCAGATTTCCAGTTTCATAGAGGCAACAGGGGGCCTGGACCAATCTCAATCTGGGTTCAGGCCCAACTACAGCACCGAATCAGCACTCCTCTCCGTGACCGATAACATCAAGATGTCACAGGATAGAGGAGGCTCGATGATTCTGGTGCTGTTAGACCTGTCGGCCACTTTTGAGACTGTGTCCCATAAAATCCTTCTGAGCCGGCTGCAGGGAGTGGGCATTGGAGGACAGGCCCTTGCATGGTTGGAAAGTTTCCTTTCCGGACGCTCACAATCTGTCAGCCTGGGCCCCTACCGCTCCATCTCAAGGGCGCTCACGAAGGGGGTGCCACAGGGCTCATGCCTAAGCCCCACATTATTTAATGTGTATGTGGCCCCCCATTGCTGAGATTGTGAGGAAGTATGGATTCACACCAGTGTCCTACGCTGATGACACCCAACTTCTCTACCCTTTCCACTCCCTTAACTCTAATGTTAGGGAAAACTTTGCTGAAGGCATGAGGGCTGTATCGAATTGGATGGCCTCCAACTGCCTCCAATGTAACATCGGGAAGATGGAGGTAATGCTCTTTGGGAAAGCAACCATACTCTGGTCTCCCGACTGGTGACCTCTGGACTTAGGACCAGTGCCCTCCCCAAAACTGACTGTCAAAAATCTGGGTGTGAAACTGGACCAAAACCTAACCTTAAAGGAGCACGCAAATGTGATCGCAGGAGCTTGTTTCTGCACCATTGGCCTGCTCAGACGAGTTTTCCCTCTCCTACCGGACACCTACAGAAAGACCCTTGTACACGCCCTGGTAATAAGTCGATTAGACTACTGTAACGGGCTCCTGATACTAGCCAACGAGGATGCCATTAATCGACTACAGGTGGTTCAGAATACAGCGGCTAGACTGATTCTGAACGCTCCTCCAAGAACACCTTCCAGGCCCCTGCTGAGAGAACTTCATTGGCTCCCAATACGGCAACGTGTTAAATTTAAAATATGCTGTACTGTCCATAAGTGTCTGTTTGGAAACGGCCCTAATTACTTGACCCAAAAGCTACAACTTTACAAACCAGACCGCGCTCTGCGTTCAAGCAATCAACTTCTATTAAAACCCCCTCTTATCAAAAAGACCAGACAAGGCGGCCGGGCCCTCTCCCTAGTGGGGCCGACCCTGTGGAACAATCTGCCCTTCAGCCTCAGACAGATCTCTAATCACCTATCCTTTAGAAAAAGGCTTAAAACCAACTTGTTCCTAGAGGAATAACTAGCTGTAGCACTACCATTGAAACCCTAGCTCATCTGCAAAGCCCCTCTCTCACCATCATTAGCGAGCAAAGCGCGGAGATACCCCGACTGGGGTCGATTCTTGCGCTATACAAGAAATAAATAAATAAATAAATAATCTCTCTAAATATTAATTGAAAAACTTTAAAGATGAGATTGTAAGGGGAGTCCCTACAGACAAATATCACTGTGCCTGGAAGAATAACCTGAAAACGGACCTCCTACTTTTAAAACAGACTGCTCAGTTGCTTGCTTTATTAGTCTTTGAATATCTCTGCTACTGTCAGCTTACCCGCTGGACATGGACTAAGAGTATCACCCACCACATTTCAATGGCAGTTTGCCTATCGCTATTTCTAAAAACGGTAAGATCAAGATCAGGTTGAAGAATGAAAATTGTGCATTGCATGGTTGCCTCTACCTCCAGCTCACACTTTTCTAATTCTAATTCTAACAGCCCATCCTGATATGCTTCTTCTTCTCATGCTAATACCCTTCATACATTTCTGTCTTTTAACCCTGGCATTTATATTGCTAATTTGTATTCCTCCCTTTTGTCATTCTCTCTCCCCTCTATCCTTTCCTCTCCTCTCCTCTTCACTCCTCTCATCTCTTCTCATCTCCTCCTCTCTACTGCTCCAGAACCGGGTAGTTGCATTGACACTGCACTTCATTAAGTTGTGAACAATGTATTCTGTTACTTAGATTCAGCTCACTCAAGCTTACTTGTAGGTCTGGACCTTTCAACTGCCTTTAATAGTCAATTATATTTCACGGTTCAACCTCCTAAAGTTATTGAATGGACTTGGAAGGCAGTGATAAATTAGTTCTCTTCATATCTGTCATACAGAACCCATGCAGTAAAAAATGGCAATATTATATTCAGCAATGCCAGCAATGAGTTCCTTAAGACTTTTTGTAACCTCTAAATGAAACCACTTGGGACTGCTAGGGTAATATGCCATCGGTATGATGAATATGCCATCAGTATGATGATGATACCTATAACTATCTGATGAAATTATCCCCAAATTGCATTTCTTTGCTCTCTAAAACTCTACAAAATGTCCAAAGGAGGCTAATTGGTCATTACTAGGCCTAGGTAGGGTGTTGATTATGCCAGAGTAATGAGAGTAATTTCGGAAATTCTGCATTATTCTTTGATGCAGAATTAGCAGTATGCGATTACTCCTGCTCAAGTAATTTGGAGACAAAAATCCTAATGCAAGAGAACTTTTAGTGAGCAAGAGTGGCTGCTCATGCTTGCTATTTGTGTTCTGCGGCATTTAGAGCTGTTTCTTAGCACTGAATACATTCATGCATTTATTTTGAACCTGAGGGTGCATTTTGCCCTTTAAAATTGCACGATATGCCGGTAGTAAGTTAGGGGATAATCCCACTCCAAGATCTCATTTAGCAAGCGCAGCAGTGTTTTTGCTTGCTGTTCATGTTCTGCTGCATATAGTGCTGTTTCTTAACTCTAAATGCTTCCTCGTGTCCATTTTGTATGTGAGGGGGCATTTGTGCTAAGAAATATTGCTAATTGCAGAATTACTCTTCTAACATAATTCAAGTGTAAATTTGCAAAAATCCTAAGTAATTCTGCAAGATTACGCTACACAGACTTACGTGAGTTACGCCCACCCCTATTCATTACCTAAAATGTAGCTCCTCAAAAACAGAGTTTATTAGGTCCTGTACTATTCTGGATTGCAAACCAGCTAATGTGGGGAATGTAAAATTACTGTGTATCATTCTCAGCAACAAGCTTATTTTACATAACTCAAATTCCTGTAATCGCTAAAAGTGCAAGTTATCAACTCAAGCTGCTTTTGGTTGTAAGGTAGTACATTCATGACCAGGTTTTAAGACTTTATTACAGGCACTCATGCTTTCCAGAATGCAATAAAGCAATTCCCTCCCCACTTCCCTTCCTAAAGGTCATCTAGGCACCTCAAGAGTAATGCTACATGCTCATACTCCTTTGGCCTCTGGTTGTAAGAAATTTGATCACATGACCCCAATTCTAACAACTCTTCATTGGCTTGCCCTTGAATCAGGAGCACAATTTAAAATGGCCAGCACTACTTATAAAGTAATTCACATGTCTACTCCCTGCTATTTAAAGAAGAAATTGAAAATCCCTGGTGGACAAAGGTGGTCAAGAAATGCTCAATGCCTTCTCCTTGAGCTTTGTATGTGTGAACAATAATGTTGCATAAAACAATCTTTCTTAACCAGTATCACAAGAATCTGGATTTGTTTTCCACAAGAGCTTCCTACCAACCCCTATCTTGCAACTTTAAAAAATGAACTCACGACTTGGTCACTAGCTCTTTTTGCTCAATAAGCATCTTTTGTATACTAGTCCAAATGGTGAGCAACATCTAAATCACAATGAAACATATCTTTATTGATTGCTATGAAAGGATTGAAGCATGAAATAGTATGATAATGAACACATTAAGCATAAATAAAACATCTATATTTGCACTAATCAACAGTATTCTGGGGGACAAATAGTGGCATAATAGGTATTTGAGGAGTAATATGTTATCCACTGATAGCTACTAGATTAGAATGGATCTAAAGCCTTACTGACCAACGATGTGGGTTCCCTCAAAAAAGTGCTGAAAATTAGCATCAAATTCTCAATCTCAAATAACTTGTAACAGGAAAACTGGTCAACACTGGCATGATTTGCTTACATACTAATCTGCAAGAATCCTGACTGCTCTATAGTAGAGATGTTCAAACTTTTAGTAAAAAGGTGCATTGTACAGTGCATTGGGGCAGTAACATTACTATATACCAGTAGTTGCCGACCATTTGACTCCTGAGGACCCCAACTGAGTCACTACTGGAAGCTTGGATCCTCAAGCAATTTGCACAATTTATATTGAAAAAATTAGCAAAAATTGAAAAATGTTAATGGGAAGGTTGATGCTGCATCCCAATGACTAATGTTTCATTGTTTGGTTTTATTTCACATTACAAACTCCTGCTCCAGCCGGGACCAGACTGACAACCCAGAGCAGCACTATACTGCCCCCATACGTAATGTACCAACCTAGTGCAGCGACTCAGCCTCACCACTACGAAGAGGGCTTTGAAGAGCTCTCCCCCGAAGGAAATATTGGGAAAAGTGGTGCATTCCATAACACATTTGTCATTATATATTGCATTTTATTAGCTTTAATGCATAGTAAATAATGAAATTACTGTGCACCAGAATACGACAATCTTTGTATATGCAGTTCTTCAATGATTCCCTCACTATCTCCCTCCAACAGTGCCTCTCGACTCTCCATTTCCCCTCTGTAACTTGTTTTTCATTTGTTTTAAAGCACCTCTCATATCAGTGTGGGGTGTCTGAGAACTTTAAATCACACTCATACAGAGAATATGAGTCATACTTGGGTATACCCGTGTGTGGAAAATGTTACGTAAAACAAAGGGGACTACAAGGTGAAGGATTAACATGTCATTGATACAGATAGGCCTTTTTTGAGAGTGCTTGGTCTGGAGAAGCACTAAATCAGGACTCAGAGAATAACACGGTGGTTAGCATTGACTTTAATAATAAGAATGTATTTCTATCCAAACAAACCTGGCAGCATCTGGATAATGGGAGACTGAAAAAAAACATAACTTACTAACTTGTAGCATGCAGTTCAAATGCCGCTCTTTGATGGCACTTCATAGCTCTCTGTGCTAGATTACAACTGTAACTTATGAACTGCACAGTAACAAAAGAATCTTTGTGACAAAAGCAGTACCCCACTGAGCTATGTACATAAAAATCCGTTTTTTAAATAAATACATGGTAAAGTTCTTTTCAGCAGGCATTCTAACCATCTGCACTACTGTAGATGAGTCAAAGCTGCCACCAGACATAACTCCTATCTCTCCATAAGTTTCACTAGACTTCAGTGGCATAGCTGGACCCTTTTCCGCCTTTGGCAGGCCCTGCATTTGCCTCCCCTGTGAAGGCCACAGGTAAGAGCGTAGAGTGGGGAGACAGATGATGACGAGGGTAAAATTGTCACCACCCCCTAAACTCATGCATTCAGATATACCGAACCCCCTTGTCATGTCACTGCCAGAGTTATCTTGATACTTTTATTGCTGCCCAAAATTGCTGATTGTACAAAGAACGTTGCAGTGCTTTTAAAACTGCTGCATGAGGCCCCCCCGGAAATGTTTCACAGTTTGAGAACCGCTGTTCTACATAATTAGATCAGCTGGCTCAGAATTCCCAGTGGTCAGTCTTTGGGCAGTCGGTAAAGCACCAGTACATCAATATAGGAAAACATATTGGTGATGCCTTGGTATAATTAAGGCTCCCTGCTTTCCGTTTTTACTGAAGTTTACAGATAAATACAGACAGAAAACATTCATTGTCAAGTCTGTATTTATTTTTAAATGTGGATAAAAGCGGAAAGTAGGTTGCTTTTTGAGTAATTCTAAATACTCTTTGCCATGACTGCCAGGGCGATAGATGTGTGGATTGATAAATAAGGGTGTTAAAAAAGAAAGGAATTTTAGCAAAGAGGTTTCAACAGCAGTAGATATGCACAAGGTTGATACTGAAATTTGTATTTTTTCATATAAGTTCACTGATTTATCTTCTGCGGTGTTCACAGCGCTGAAATCTGGCAGACATTCAAGTATGAGTGCATATTTATCAGTTAAATAAATGCAGAATATACTAATTTCAGCTTAATTATTCCACAAAACCCAGAATAAATATGGATTAATACAGATACATGTAGCAAAAAATAAATATGGATAAATACAGACGGAAATGGCAGAAAAATGAATACCATAAAACCGGGAGCCCTAGCTATAATCAATGTCTCTTGATCACTTTGAATGGTGTGTCGCAGAAAGACATTTGTGCAATTATTTGCCCACATGTTTTGACATTATATAACTGGAGATGTTAGCTTTTACATGTTATAGGAAATTGGGCCTAAAATGTCACCAATTTTATAGAAATGGTCTAAAAGTTTGTGCTTCTACCAGATTAGTCAAGTGATATCAATAGAACCATTTGCATTGATTTAGCAAATTATGGTTTTCTGGAGCGCGTACTGTTACTGATTTAAAGACTATTGCCTGTAACAATTACATGCAAAATGTGCTTTAACTGTCAGTCCTTTTGCTAGCTGCTATAAAAGTGTTACATTTTGTAATTCTTGCATTTGCAATGAAGTCAGAAAATACGGTTGTTTTCATATGTACATAGCAAACATTGCACTACTGGATAAAGCCAGTTTTTAAAAATATAAAGTTGTTACATAAGTGTCATTATAATTTAGAATAAATACATTTTTGTGGGAAATGTGGTTTCGTCACGTCTCTAACTCAGCTCCTACTTAGGCTCCTAGCTTTTGAATTGAATTGATTTGCCTTTTGTATAGCGTGAACAGATACTCCAGAGAAAGCATTTCGATGCTGACCAGCAGTTAATTAATAGGGGTCCTACTTTTCTATGGAAAAGATAGTCTTTAGCCTGTTTTTAAGCAGCACTTCCAGTTTTAACATTATTAAACGAACTGGAAGTCCATTCCATATCTTAGCTACTACTAGCCAGAATGAGCAGCCATCCCTCATAGCCTTAAAATCTTTAGGAACATGAAGTAGTCCCTGAATGGATGAGTGAAGGACTCTTGTTGACTGATATTTACTACTAGTCCTAGGATAAATAGGTCCCTTTTTCTGAATCACTCAGAAGGTAATCAACAGAGCCTTGAAATGAATCTGATTGTTTCCTGGCAGGAAATGTAATTGCTTCAAACCAGCATGAATAGATTGCTTCCTAAGACAATTGTGAATTAGCCATGCAGACAGATTTTGAGCAAACTGCAATTTATATATCAAGTACGCCGGACTCCCAGATAAAGTAAGCTGGCATTATCTACTCTAGACCGTTTAGGAGCTAGCACAATCGACTTCCAAGTATGCATTGGTACTCCTACAATTCTTACCACTGTGGATGGGATCAGCGGTGCTTTGATATCAATTGGCCACTGTTGCAAAATAGGTTGAATCGACAATAGCTGCAAAAGAAAAGTAGATCAGTCTTTCCAGAATTCAGCTTTAGGCAACTTATATCCAACTTGCCACATCAGAAACACATCCCTGGAACCTCTCTACCAGAGAAATGTCAATCTGTTGCAAAGAAAGCATTAATTGAGTGTCCTTGCCACAGGACCTATATTTCAAACCCAATGGTCTAAAATCCTGGACAAGGCACCACATACATGTTAAATAAGGTAGGACTAAGTGCAGAGCTTTGAGGAACTCCATGTAGCAACTCTTTATCAATCAATCACAGATTTTGTATAGCGCGCTACTCACCCGTAAGGGTCTCAAGGTGCTGAGGAGGGGTGGGGGCTGGAGGTACCAATGGGGGATTGACTGCATACACCCTATTTGCCAGAAAGGATTGGAGCTACCTGCTGCACCAGGCATTCCACCCCAATCCCATGGGAAAAGGTATCAAAAGCTGCCAATAAATGTACAATTATCACAATTGCTTTTCTCCCCAGGTCAAGATTGAATTTTATCAACTCTGAGAACTCCAAAAGTGCTACCTCAGTACTGAACCTGTGGCTGAAGCTCAATTATGTATAATGGATGTATTATGGGATGTTTTGCTCTCAATAAATTGGGAAAGCTGTTTGTTTACCAGTTTTTCCAACATTTTCTCTAAAACGTAGAGCTAAGAAATTGGCTTACAATTACTCAAGATTTAAGGGTCAACATTCAGCATCTTCAAGAGAGCATCTTCAAGAGAGGCAGGTCCTCTGCATTTTTCCAGTCATGAGAAACAGATCCTGATTCCAATGATTGAATAAACAGCCCAATAATTACTGGAATCACCGCTGAAAGTGCCAGCTGTAAGAATACGGGGACACAGAACCCGCAAATAGCTAATTCAAAAACACCCGAAGAAAAATGCTCAAAATTGTTCAATACTGGACCGTCGCTTGTGGACTGATCACTAGTGTCATAGTCAGAAATGCCAACCTTCTTCTGGTTGGAAGGGAGTAAATGCCCTTCATTTTCTTGTGGAAATACCCAGAGTTGTTGTCACACAAAGATTGTGAGGCTGGAATTGTCTTTTGATAGGCGGCTGGGGATGAAAATGATCTATTAATCTTAAATACCTCCTTTACCCTACTGTGCGATGTATCAATGCAACTTACCAGAGACTCTGCCTCTTCTTGTCTGTATTCCTTCAGAAAACTTTCACGGCCACTTTATATGCTGACTTGGCTTCCTCATCATACTTCTGCCTCCATTTTGTTTCCCATTTTTTACAATTAAATTTTCCCTCCTACAACCCAGGGTTAAATCAGGGTGCAGAAGGTTGTTGTGTTTTAGTTAGCCCCCCATTTAAAGGGGCTATTTTTTTAATAGCCTGTAATAAGAAACAATTAAAAGTCAGAAAATCTGTCTTCAAATTCCTCTTCATGCTAGTTCAAGAGAAGCCCAATGCCACTGACAGATTAGAGTCTAAGATTATATGCCATGGATGCACTGAAATTGCTGGCTTGGTATGTCTCAATGGAGTTCATGTGAAAATCAGCGACAACAGCACCAAAAAGTAATCAGGCCATTCCAGTGGCTGTGGATTGTCCACTATTAGGTTGGGGCAACTGGACAATATCAGATCAAGTGTGTGGCCCAATTTATGTGTAGGGCCACTCCCTTTTGTTGAAGATTTAGATCTGACAATTCCTCCATCAGTGCACTAGCCCCCGTAAAGGCAGGAACATATATATGGACATTGAAATATTCCAATACCATGAATTTAGAAAACTGCAATAGGAACAGTGAGATGGCGTTAGCTAATGCCTCACAAAACCGCGGCCCATATATTGGTGGCTTAATATTTAGTTCTCCGGAAAATAAAAGAAATATGCAACAATTTGATGGAGTCTATTAACCCCTCTGCCTCACCCAGTTCTTCCATTAGCATTGCTGTGAAGGTTAAGCCTGATTAGTAAATCAATGGCACCCACCTTCCTTTCTGTTTTCCTGATCTAAGTAGAAAATAGCATAGCCATCCGCTATGGCTAGGGCAAAGTCGGGACCAGAAGATGTACCTTAGTAATTCTCAGTAAGGCATAGCACATTCCACTTATTGTCATTTAAAAGGTCCAAAATACCTAGCACATGCTTTTTTTTTTTTTTTTTTTTTTGGTAGACCTTTATTGCACATTATGAATAAACACAGCGGTGTGCCTACAACCCACTGGCAGGGCCGGCCGCAATCAGTGTACTATACAGTCACAGTGGATCTCAATAACACACATCATCATTACAAGTGCAGTTCCAGACTGAGCTCCTGTAGGCACCATATATGTTCCAATTGCAATGATCAAAGCACACGTTGATGGCGGCCGTATAGCCCTTATGTGATCTCGGTCTCATTTTTTCGATTTTGCAGAACAAAGTCAACCGACTAACAATCTCAACTCCCCCCCACCCCTCCCAATCCTGGTCTTAGTGAGCCTTACGAATCGGACACATACACCGCTCAAGGGTTAGCTGTTGCAGGAAACGGCATAGTGTGCATGGATAGAGTAGGCATCGTAACGCAATTCTGACATCATATACTCGGATCACAGCTAGATAGCAGAAGGCAGCCTGGCCTGGTCAACCTCTCATAGCAAATGTAGAGAACATACCGAGCACAACAGCACGAGCACATTTCACGACGCATTCATCTCCACCGCTTTCGAGCAACACTCAATCAGATACACGATCTTCTTCCGGCAAGTCAGTGGTCGTATTCCTCTCACTATCCGAATCCTCCAGAGACAAGACATAAAGCGTAAATGGAGCCCATATGTCTTGCGGGCGAGACCTCTCCGGCAGACCCTCATAATAACAGTGCAGCTGGTCTCTGCAGTAAGCCATATCCTTCAGCCAGAGCTGCACGTCTGGTGCCCTCCTTCCCCCCCACCCCACAGCGACTCTCCTCTTGGCTAATTGTAGCGCCAGTACCACTAGTCGTCGTGATTGTGCTGCCACCCCAGAGGCTATACCCAACAGACAGAGACGCACATCAAGCTTAACCTCAGTTGAAGTCATAACCGTCAGACACTCAGTCACCGCCCTCCAGAAGTCATACACTCGCGAGCACCCCCAGGCCAGATGTATAAAGTCACCCCCACTACTATTCAGTGCTCTTTACTTCGAGCAAACAAATCAAGAAATGAATCACCGATCTGTTTGGTACATTTATTTATACCTGTTGTTTAGAAAGTTCAAAATTTAGGCTTAAACGAGTTGTCCGAGGAAGACACTCAACATATAACCAATACTAGACAAAAAGGAAAATATATTTGACAAAATTCACAAAAACAATTTCACACAAGGGAGAACACACAACTAGTGTGATACACATTTCATAATGAATGGTCATTTAGCGATATTCATTTAGCAACATTAATTTCATGCTATAACATTCATTATAGTAATCGGAACATTAGCTCATCCAAACAATATGTATTCAATGAAGGAGACACGTTCTAGGTAAACCATGGAAGAATGCAGACAAATTAATCAAACAACCAGTTGAAACAAGAAAACAATTATGTGTTCTCTGCGTATTCCTCCAATGATGCCGACGCGTTTCGAGACCGTGAAACAAGTTAACGGACTCTCATCAGGGCTCATTCAATGTGGATCTAGAAGTGTGTATTAGAAAACAGAAAAGAGAGCGAAAAGTCACCAATATGTTCAGTGACCGGGTGACTGCCCCCATTGCCCCTCTAGGCCCTATTAATACCTGAAAGTGGTTCCGGAGGCCTGATCTCGAGGATCTGAATGTGCCAACACTTGTGGCGGGACCTTGTTATCTGTAAGATAACATAGAGCTTAGAATGCCGTCCGGTCATTACAAGTTCGTTAAATACATGCGCGGGAAGACCCGCGAAACATCAAAACGTCCCGGGACCTACCTCCTTAACTTCCAACAGTTTAGGGCGGGTGCAACCCGCGAGAGTACAAAGGGCATTCAAGTCACTTTGTTCTGTGATTTTTCTCCCATTAATAGGAGGAAGGACACACTGTCCTTCACTTGGGATGTCCGAGAAAGACACTCTTTCATTTTCTGAGAGCCATATTAAATCTTTATGCGAGTCAGACCCCTTCCCTGACGTTGCCCTAAGTACCTCGGCACAACAACAGAATGAGTCCGACAAACTAACGAGACTTAGCAAAAAACATATTAGAACGGAATTACATGGGCATTTCTTGTTGAAGCACCTAAGGGGAGGCACCATCCCCTGGGGCCTTCAAGTAAAGAATGTCCCGGTAATATTTACGGATGACGCAGAATATAAGAAAGGATTCAGTTGCATCAACACGAAGTGTAGTCGGGACCTCATGGTCCATACCATTGAGACCGCACAACGCTTATGTCAGAAGGAACTGGAAGAAATTCAAGAACTCACAAAAAGTATTCTGGACAGTACTGTAGTCCCTGACGCAAAATCTCTAATTGAAAAAATTGAGAAAGACATTCTGGCTTTTCGGGACATCACAATTAACAATAAAACCTCACAATACGAAAAAGACTCTAAATCCTTCAGTTTGGAAAAAGCATACCCCTTCCTGAAGGACGACTATTACACTCAGTCTGACTCGCGCGGCGCACTCTATAAATTTCAGGGTCGGTCACGGAATCGTTTTAAGACCTTTTCAGAAACATCTTCCTCATCTGACTCTTCTGGGTCTGATCCGAAGGGTAATTCCAACAAAAAACAGGTGGCTTTTTTAGACAAAAACCAACAGGGCAAAACAAGGTACAAAGTGCCGTGGGAAATGCGTACGCGCAGGAACCACTATCAATCGTAGTGGCTCCAAATAATATTGTCAACTTATCCACTAAACAACTTACTCAGGACGAGGCAACCGTGCTTAATTTGGGGCTCAAATTTGTTCCTAGCCAACAGACTGATTATACTAAACTTAAGATGGAGATGATTGCTTTCTGCCGCAAAATACGCCTGCGGGCCTTTTTTGCCAACCAACCACCCACTGTAAATACTGAAACGACTGGGCTGAGAAATAAATAAAATTTCATCCCAAATCAAAACATCCCTAAGCAAGTTCTTGCATATGAGCAAGTATTATTGTCCTCCATCAACAAATTTGAGAAACAAAAAAAGCATGTCCCCTCAAATGTCAGTAAAGGTCAAAGACAAGCAATTAGGAATTTACAAGAAGATCACTCTGTCCTGATTAAGCCTGCTGACAAAGGCGGAGCCGTGGTATTGTGGCCCAAAGACAAATACCTAATGGAGGGCCAACTGCAGGTTGATAATACAACATGGTACAGAAAATTGCAAGGAGACCCTGTTAAAGAAATCCAAGGATTGATAATGCAACTTATCCAGGAGGGCAAAGACAGCGGGTTCGTAGGCATTAAGGAAGGTGAATTTCTTGTTAAGAAGTTCCCCCGTACCCCTGTCTTGTACCTCCTTCCGAAGATCCATAAAAACCTGACTGACCCCCCGGGAAGACCGATCGTCTCGGGCTGTGATTCGTGTTTGGAGCCTATCTCCAAATACATCGACTTTTTCCTAAAACCCTTTGTCAGTGGGGTAAGATCCTATCTAAAGGATACTACGGATTTTCTAGCTAAAGTTGAGGGCATGGAATTTGATTCTGAATCTGAAATTATGGTCACAATGGACGTGACGTCCTTATATACACAGATCCCTCAAGACGAGGCGCTTGAGGTGATAGAGATGTATTTGGACACCAGAGAACGACCCCATAGAGTACCGACCCAATTCATTGTAAAACTGGCTGAATTGACATTGAAAAAGAATTACTTCCGATTCAATGATCAATTCTACATGCAAATCAAAGGGACAGCCATGGGCTGTCCGTATGCGCCGGAGGTAGCCATTCTGTACATGGCGCAATATGAACAAATGTTCATTGAAAATAATAATCCCTTCCAGAAACACATTAAGCAGTGGTTACGGTACATCGACGACGTGTGGCTCCTGTGGCAGGGGAGCCACTCCGAGTTGATGTCCTTCCACCACTGGCTTAATAATAAACACCAGGATATAAAATTCTCTCTTGAACAGAGCAAAACTGTCATGACGTTCTTGGACGTCCAAATCACCTGTCCAGATGGGCGCCTAAAATCCTCACTCCATCGCAAAAAAACGGACAAAAACACCATCCTCCATCACCGGAGTGCCCACCCTCGCAATCTGAAAAGTAACCTTCCATACGGACAACTACTCCGCATACGGAGGAACTGTTCAAGTCTGGAGGACTTTGACCATCACGCTGAGAAGTTCTGTGATGAAATGATCACTCGTGGGTACCCCAAAAAGATGCTCAAACATTCATATAAAAGGGCTCGATATACACCAAGAGAAAGTTTATTGCAGAACAAAATGAAAAATGATCTAGAACAGATGGTCTGTGTCACAACTTTTGGGCCTGACACACATCGTGTCAGACAAATGGTCCTAAAGAATTGGCACTTATTGGAAGAATTGGAGTGTCCCTTTCCTAGGCCAATCTTTGCCTATCGAAAAAATAGAAGTATCGGCCAACAATTGGTACGTGCCGACATTTCCACACCCAAACCCAAGCAAGACCTCTTATCCAAATGGGGCCTCAAACCAGTTGAGGGGCACCATAAATGTGGTAATTGCGTGTCATGTGGGTCCTGCCTTGAAGGTTCAGAATTTCAACATAAGCAGGTCAAATGGACCAATAAAGGGTTCTCCAATTGTAGGACCAAAAATGTTGTGTACGCCATCACCTGCGTGTGCCCCAAATTGTATATAGGGAAGACCAACCAGCAGGTGAATACCAGGATAACACAGCATAGATCCCGTATCAAAAATAAAGTGCTTAGTGCCCCAATGGTCCAACACTTTATTGACAAATCACACACGGAGACTGATTTCTCCTGGACTGTGTTGTATACAATGCCCGTTACAAAAGGTCTTGTTGATATTGAGGAAACCCTCCTGCGTAAGGAGGCGTATTTGATTATGCGATTCAATAGTGCCCAAACTGGACTCAACACAATGTCTGAAGTATCGAGACTTTAATCCTTTTTACCTCTGTAAACTACATGTCCCATAATTCCATGCGGCGAATAAAGGTTTATAACTCCGCCCCAAACATGGCAGTACTGATTCGGAATCGAACCTGCAAGTCTGACAACGGAGCGCCTACTGAGTTGGTGAGTGCTCCGGATAAAATACCTCTTGGTACATTGTATATGCGCAAACGGACACGTTTTTTGACTGGCTTTGTGCCTTGATTTGACAGGCTGCAGACCACGTATTTGGGGTGTAGTGCCATTTTGCTATTACCGGCTTCATCGTAACGTAAGAAGTATCATTGATTGGGCTGAGATCCACGGAAACTGAAGCGAAGGTAAACTAGCACTAAGTAGTAGTATTTTAAAACGCACCCCGCTTAAAACATAAATAGTATGATCACTGATAGCCTTGCACTACAATGGTACGTCCTTTTGTTCCCACCAGAACGAACAGCAAGCCCATTTACCTGAGACCACTGACAAAATGCTGAGTGTCCAGGTAGGCGGCCTCTCGTTTTAAATACCGTTTGCACACTTTGAATTTTTGAGTTGGTACAATAGCCTAATGAGGCTATTTTTGGCTCGCATTCCCACAGGTCTAAAGAAGGAATGACGGGACTGTTGAAATAAGAAGGGGACAGGGAGTTTTCCCGGTACTGTCCTAGGTATGATTATGATGTTTACATTTTTGATGTTTCGCGGGTCTTCCCGCGCATGTATTTAACGAACTTGTAATGACCGGACGGCATTCTAAGCTCTATGTTATCTTACAGATAACAAGGTCCCGCCACAAGTGTTGGCACATTCAGATCCTCGAGATCAGGCCTCCGGAACCACTTTCAGGTATTAATAGGGCCTAGAGGGGCAATGGGGGCAGTCACCCGGTCACTGAACATATTGGTGACTTTTCGCTCTCTTTTCTGTTTTCTAATACACACTTCTAGATCCACATTGAATGAGCCCTGATGAGAGTCCGTTAACTTGTTTCACAGTCTCGAAACGCGTCGGCATCATTGGAGGAATACGCAGAGAACACATAATTGTTTTCTTGTTTCAACTGGTTGTTTGATTAATTTGTCTGCATTCTTCCATGGTTTACCTAGAACGTGTCTCCTTCATTGAATACATATTGTTTGGATGAGCTAATGTTCCGATTACTATAATGAATGTTATAGCATGAAATTAATGTTGCTAAATGAATATCGCTAAATGACCATTCATTATGAAATGTGTATCACACTAGTTGTGTGTTCTCCCTTGTGTGAAATTGTTTTTGTGAATTTTGTCAAATATATTTTCCTTTTTGTCTAGTATTGGTTATATGTTGAGTGTCTTCCTCGGACAACTCGTTTAAGCCTAAATTTTGAACTTTCTAAACAACAGGTATAAATAAATGTACCAAACAGATCGGTGATTCATTTCTTGATTTGTTTGCTCGAAGTAAAGAGCACTGAATAGTAGTGGGGGTGGCACTTGTTTTTCTAATATATATACGGTCCAGCCTACCCCACGTCCCGGGACCTACCTCCTTAACTTCCAACAGTTTAGGGCGGGTGCAACCCGCGAGAGTACAAAGGGCATTCAAGTCACTTTGTTCTGTGATTTTTCTCCCATTAATAGGAGGAAGGACACACTGTCCTTCACTTGGGATGTCCGAGAAAGACACTCTTTCATTTTCTGAGAGCCATATTAAATCTTTATGCGAGTCAGACCCCTTCCCTGACGTTGCCCTAAGTACCTCGGCACAACAACAGAATGAGTCCGACAAACTAACGAGACTTAGCAAAAAACATATTAGAACGGAATTACATGGGCATTTCTTGTTGAAGCACCTAAGGGGAGGCACCATCCCCTGGGGCCTTCAAGTAAAGAATGTCCCGGTAATATTTACGGAAGACGCAGAATATAAGAAAGGATTCAGTTGCATCAACACGAAGTGTAGTCGGGACCTCATGGTCCATACCATTGAGACCGCACAACGCTTATGTCAGAAGGAACTGGAAGAAATTCAAGAACTCACAAAAAGTATTCTGGACAGTACTGTAGTCCCTGACGCAAAATCTCTAATTGAAAAAATTGAGAAAGACATTCTGGCTTTTCGGGACATCACAATTAACAATAAAACCTCACAATACGAAAAAGACTCTAAATCCTTCAGTTTGGAAAAAGCATACCCCTTCCTGAAGGACGACTATTACACTCAGTCTGACTCGCGCGGCGCACTCTATAAATTTCAGGGTCGGTCACGGAATCGTTTTAAGACCTTTTCAGAAACATCTTCCTCATCTGACTCTTCTGGGTCTGATCCGAAGGGTAATTCCAACAAAAAACAGGTGGCTTTTTTAGACAAAAACCAACAGGGCAAAACAAGGTACAAAGTGCCGTGGGAAATGCGTACGCGCAGGAACCACTATCAATCGTAGTGGCTCCAAATAATATTGTCAACTTATCCACTAAACAACTTACTCAGGACGAGGCAACCGTGCTTAATTTGGGGCTCAAATTTGTTCCTAGCCAACAGACTGATTATACTAAACTTAAGATGGAGATGATTGCTTTCTGCCGCAAAATACGCCTGCGGGCCTTTTTTGCCAACCAACCACCCACTGTAAATACTGAAACGACTGGGCTGAGAAATAAATCAAATTTCATCCCAAATCAAAACATCCCTAAGCAAGTTCTTGCATATGAGCAAGTATTATTGTCCTCCATCAACAAATTTGAGAAACAAAAAAAGCATGTCCCCTCAAATGTCAGTAAAGGTCAAAGACAAGCAATTAGGAATTTACAAGAAGATCACTCTGTCCTGATTAAGCCTGCTGACAAAGGCGGAGCCGTGGTATTGTGGCCCAAAGACAAATACCTAATGGAGGGCCAACTGCAGGTTGATAATACAACATGGTACAGAAAATTGCAAGGAGACCCTGTTAAAGAAATCCAAGGATTGATAATGCAACTTATCCAGGAGGGCAAAGACAGCGGGTTCGTAGGCATTAAGGAAGGTGAATTTCTTGTTAAGAAGTTCCCCCGTACCCCTGTCTTGTACCTCCTTCCGAAGATCCATAAAAACCTGACTGACCCCCCGGGAAGACCGATCGTCTCGGGCTGTGATTCGTGTTTGGAGCCTATCTCCAAATACATCGACTTTTTCCTAAAACCCTTTGTCAGTGGGGTAAGATCCTATCTAAAGGATACTACGGATTTTCTAGCTAAAGTTGAGGGCATGGAATTTGATTCTGAATCTGACATTATGGTCACAATGGACGTGACGTCCTTATATACACAGATCCCTCAAGACGAGGCGCTTGAGGTGATAGAGATGTATTTGGACACCAGAGAACGACCCCATAGAGTACCGACCCAATTCATTGTAAAACTGGCTGAATTGACATTGAAAAAGAATTACTTCCGATTCAATGATCAATTCTACATGCAAATCAAAGGGACAGCCATGGGCTGTCCGTATGCGCCGGAGGTAGCCATTCTGTACATGGCGCAATATGAACAAATGTTCATTGAAAATAATAATCCCTTCCAGAAACACATTAAGCAGTGGTTACGGTACATCGACGACGTGTGGCTCCTGTGGCAGGGGAGCCACTCCGAGTTGATGTCCTTCCACCACTGGCTTAATAATAAACACCAGGATATAAAATTCTCTCTTGAACAGAGCAAAACTGTCATGACGTTCTTGGACGTCCAAATCACCTGTCCAGATGGGCGCCTAAAATCCTCACTCCATCGCAAAAAAACGGACAAAAACACCATCCTCCATCACCGGAGTGCCCACCCTCGCAATCTGAAAAGTAACCTTCCATACGGACAACTACTCCGCATACGGAGGAACTGTTCAAGTCTGGAGGACTTTGACCATCACGCTGAGAAGTTCTGTGATGAAATGATCACTCGTGGGTACCCCAAAAAGATGCTCAAACATTCATATAAAAGGGCTCGATATACACCAAGAGAAAGTTTATTGCAGAACAAAATGAAAAATGATCTAGAACAGATGGTCTGTGTCACAACTTTTGGGCCTGACACACATCGTGTCAGACAAATGGTCCTAAAGAATTGGCACTTATTGGAAGAATTGGAGTGTCCCTTTCCTAGGCCAATCTTTGCCTATCGAAAAAATAGAAGTATCGGCCAACAATTGGTACGTGCCGACATTTCCACACCCAAACCCAAGCAAGACCTCTTATCCAAATGGGGCCTCAAACCAGTTGAGGGGCACCATAAATGTGGTAATTGCGTGTCATGTGGGTCCTGCCTTGAAGGTTCAGAATTTCAACATAAGCAGGTCAAATGGACCAATAAAGGGTTCTCCAATTGTAGGACCAAAAATGTTGCGTACGCCATCACCTGCGTGTGCCCCAAATTGTATATAGGGAAGACCAACCAGCAGGTGAATACCAGGATAACACAGCATAGATCCCGTATCAAAAATAAAGTGCTTAGTGCCCCAATGGTCCAACACTTTATTGACAAATCACACACGGAGACTGATTTCTCCTGGACTGTGTTGTATACAATGCCCGTTACAAAAGGTCTTGTTGATATTGAGGAAACCCTCCTGCGTAAGGAGGCGTATTTGATTATGCGATTCAATAGTGCCCAAACTGGACTCAACACAATGTCTGAAGTATCGAGACTTTAATCCTTTTTACCTCTGTAAACTACATGTCCCATAATTCCATGCGGCGAATAAAGGTTTATAACTCCGCCCCAAACATGGCAGTACTGATTCGGAATCGAACCTGCAAGTCTGACAACGGAGCGCCTACTGAGTTGGTGAGTGCTCCGGATAAAATACCTCTTGGTACATTGTATATGCGCAAACGGACACGTGTTTTGACTGGCTTTGTGCCTTGATTTGACAGGCTGCAGACCACGTATTTGGGGTGTAGTGCCATTTTGCTATTACCGGCTTCATCGTAACGTAAGAAGTATCATTGATTGGGCTGAGATCCACGGAAACTGAAGCGAAGGTAAACTAGCACTAAGTAGTAGTATTTTAAAACGCACCCCGCTTAAAACATAAATAGTATGATCACTGATAGCCTTGCACTACAATGGTACGTCCTTTTGTTCCCACCAGAACGAACAGCAAGCCCATTTACCTGAGACCACTGACAAAATGCTGAGTGTCCAGGTAGGCGGCCTCTCGTTTTAAATACCGTTTGCACACTTTGAATTTTTGAGTTGGTACAATAGCCTAATGAGGCTATTTTTGGCTCGCATTCCCACAGGTCTAAAGAAGGAATGACGGGACTGTTGAAATAAGAAGGGGACAGGGAGTTTTCCCGGTACTGTCCTAGGTATGATTATGATGTTTACATTTTTGATGTTTCGCGGGTCTTCCCGCGCATGTATTTAACGAACTTGTAATGACCGGACGGCATTCTAAGCTCTATGTTATCTTACAGATAACAAGGTCCCGCCACAAGTGTTGGCACATTCAGATCCTCGAGATCAGGCCTCCGGAACCACTTTCAGGTATTAATAGGGCCTAGAGGGGCAATGGGGGCAGTCACCCGGTCACTGAACATATTGGTGACTTTTCGCTCTCTTTTCTGTTTTCTAATACACACTTCTAGATCCACATTGAATGAGCCCTGATGAGAGTCCGTTAACTTGTTTCACGGTCTCGAAACGCGTCGGCATCATTGGAGGAATACGCAGAGAACACATAATTGTTTTCTTGTTTCAACTGGTTGTTTGATTAATTTGTCTGCATTCTTCCATGGTTTACCTAGAACGTGTCTCCTTCATTGAATACATATTGTTTGGATGAGCTAATGTTCCGATTACTATAATGAATGTTATAGCATGAAATTAATGTTGCTAAATGAATATCGCTAAATGACCATTCATTATGAAATGTGTATCACACTAGTTGTGTGTTCTCCCTTGTGTGAAATTGTTTTTGTGAATTTTGTCAAATATATTTTCCTTTTTGTCTAGTATTGGTTATATGTTGAGTGTCTTCCTCGGACAACTCGTTTAAGCCTAAATTTTGAACTTTCTAAACAACAGGTATAAATAAATGTACCAAACAGATCGGTGATTCATTTCTTGATTTGTTTGCTCGAAGTAAAGAGCACTGAATAGTAGTGGGGGTGGCACTTGTTTTTCTAATATATATACGGTCCAGCCTACCCCACGTCCCGGGACCTACCTCCTTAACTTCCAACAGATGTATAAAGTCAGCATCATCCTCACTGCATCTCACGCACCGAGCAGCAGTTCGAAGACCATACCTCACTAGTTGAATTGGTGTGTAGTACCACTGATGCAGAAATTTATAATGTAAAAGACGGAAGTTTCCGTTTATCACATATCCTCCCATCATGTTACAACACTCATGCCATTCGTCATCACTAAGAGGGTCTGGAAGACTTCTATCCCACCGCGCTCTTGCCAGTTCCGCCCCCCCTCCCTCATCCTCCTGCGCAGCCTTATACAGTTTAGAGACCAATTTAGCCCTGTCTTTAGCTGTGTAGAGCAACTGCAATGCCCCGAGTGTCGGTGGCTCCTCTGGGTACGTTGGATACAAATCTTTTATCGCAGCCCGCAGTCGGGCATAAATAAAAGTAGGCATGCACGTGTTAGTCGATCCAGCCGTCATGGCCTGCAAGGAGAGAAATGACGCCCCTGGAAAAAGGTCCCCCATGGATTGTAATCCGGCTTCCCTCAAAACTTGTAACCCTCCAATCTCACTGGTTACTGAAATATCAGAGTGGTAAAGTAGCGGCATAGCCGGTGCATATAACGGCAGGCGGGCAGCCCGTCGACCAAGGTGTTCCCAAGCTGTCGCCGTGATCCGCACAGTGTCTATCTCTCCCTTCTCAAAAACCGAATGTTTGTTAACAACCATGGCCCACAGCGGATACGGCAGAACCGCACTCGCCTCAAGTGCCACATGCGGGGTGTATGGCGGAGCATCCAACCAATAACTCGCAAAGTGCGCCTGTGCGCAGAGATAATACAGCCTCATGTCCGGCAGGGCGAACCCCCCCAGTGCATACGGCTTGGTCAGCACCTCCCAAGTCACTCTAGGTTTCTTGCCAGCCCATGTGAGAGTTATCAGGAGCGATCTAATCCTTGCAAAGAAATGCGACTTCAACAGAATAGGAATGTTAATGAAAAGGTAGAGAAATTTCGGTAACACCACCATTTTAATTAAGGACATTCGGTCCGCTAGAGTCAATGGGAGATGAGTCCAGCGCGCTACTTGATCTTCTAGCTTAGATACGGCAACACCATAGTTGGCCCGGATGACCTCCTGGCAGTCCCTATGCACCCAGACGCCCAGATACCGAACTGACTCTGTCGCCCATTCCAGGGGGAATTCTAGCGGGGTCTGGCGAGTTGCCTCTGTGAGCGGCACAATTACAGATTTGTCCCAATTTATAGTTAGTCCGGAGTGACGACCAAACTTAATGAATTCGCGTAAGATGTTCTCCAGGTGGAGGGCCGGTTCCCTAACATACAGGACCATGTCATCCGCGTACATTGACACCGCCAGAGATCTGAGCGGGAATTTCAATGCAGCTTCCCCATACCGTTGCCGCAAAATACAGGCCAGAGGTTCCATCATGATGGCAAACAGTAACGGAGACAGAGGGCACCCCTGTCTCGTCCCCCTCTGTATCGGGAATGAGGAAGATACGTGCCCGTTGACCCTGACTCTCGCCGTGGGTGCAGTATATAAGAGGGCAATTAGTGATGTGAAGAAGAACGGCACCCCCATCCGGTGCAGTATAGCCATCATGTACTTCCACGCCACTGAATCGAAGGCCTTAGCCGCGTCCAGCATGACCGCGGCTGCAGCCAGTTCTGGTTTAAGCAGGTGCAGTACAGCAAAGAGTGTCCTTAAATTATGTGTAGTGGATCTGAGTGGTATGAAACCCGATTGGTCCGGTAAGACCATAACAGGTAGCAGTAAACGCAATCGTGTGGCCAGGACTTTTGCGATTATCTTTACATCAGTGTTCATAAGTGAAAGGGGACGATACGAGTCGCACTTATCAGGCGGTTTCCCCGGTTTAGGTAGTGCCACCAGCAGTGCCTCTCTCATGGTTGCCGGTAATTGTCCGCAGTCAAACGCTTCCTCCAACACCTGTGCCAGCTGCGGGATCAGTAAATCTGCATACGTTTTATAAAATTCGGAGGGCAAGCCATCCGTACCAGCCGCCTTACCACTAGGGAGGGCTGCTATTGCGTCCCTAAATTCGGCCTCGGTGATGTGATGCATAAGGAATTCCTGCTGTCCCCTAAATAGCCACACCAAGGCTACGTCTTCCAAATATTGATTCACTTCTTCCTCATCAGCTGTGTCCCTATGTTCATAGAGTTGCGCATAATGTTTGGAGAAGCAGGCCAGTATACCCTCCGTGCTAGTCACCACGTTCCCATGATCCTCAATCTCCTGCACTGTGCAGTGACGTGCCCATGGATCCCTGATCCGATCCGCTAGGCCCTTTCCTGGTCTACCCCCTTCGCCGTAATACCTAGCTGTAGCCTTTTTGGTGAGGAATTTTACCTCCTGCTCCGCCAGATCGTTATATTCGTCCACCTTTGTTCGAATGTCAGCAAGGATCGTGCCATCCACCCCATCTTCCAGTTGCCGCTCCAGAATCAGTAACTCTCTTTCCAACCTGGTCATGGAGCCCCTGATGGACGTGAGCACCCCTGACCTCAGCCCAATACACGCACCCCTCACCGTCACCTTGAAGGCCTCCCAGACCATACCCATTTTGTCTACAGACCCCACATTGTTCGTAAAAAACTCCTCAATTATCTGCCTCAATCTCTCAGACAACACCTGATCCGTCAGCACCCCAGAGGAAAGTCGCCAGGTGAAAGGAGTGGGGGCATGCGATGGGAGCTGCAGCACCAGTGTGACGGGCGCATGATCAGAGATAGTACGAGGTAGATGTTCAGCACTCATCACCCAACCGCTGATATCTCGGGTCGTTAGCCAGTAATCCAATCGCGACCATGTATCATGTGCTGAGGTGTAGCAGGTGCCCTCCCGCTTGGTCGGATTGCGTAGTCTCCATACATCCAGCAGCCGCAACCCATCCATACCCTCGCATACCGCATCCACTGCCTTCTTACGCACAGGAGGTCTGTCTTGTTTCCTATCTAGATCCGAATCCAGCGTGACATTCCAATCCCCCCCACAAATGATAGCCGATTATGCAAGTAAATAGAGCTTGTTCCAGAGAGTTACATAAAAATCAGGGTCATCCACATTTGGCCCATAGACATTGAGCAGAGTTATCAGTGTGCCGCACAATTTACCCTGTACTATGATGTATCTACCATCTAGGTCGATGTCTTCATGTATAACTTCAAATGGAACATTTCTCTTTATCAGAATCATCACCCCTCTTGCATAGGAAGAGTATTTCGTAGCCAGTCTCACCCCCGCCCATTGTTTGCCCACCATTTCGGCCGCCTTACCCTGAAGATGCGTTTCCTGAAGGAATGCCACCTGCGCACCATGTCTATTCAAAAAGGCAAGCATTTGTCTAGTCTTTTGCGGCCTATTGAGTCCCCGCACATTCCAAGTAATGCATTTGATTTTACCCCCCCTCTCCATAACGCCAATCCCGCAAGCCACCCTCAATGCAATAGGCTTTCCCCGGCTTCCATCTTAGAGGCCCATCCACCACAACCATCAGCGCATAAATGACATTAGACCCTCCATTGCGGAGGCCGAACCAGAACCAGAAATGACAAGCACAGTCTATCAGCATCACAGATCTCACTTCTCTGACCAGGAAAAATAACAGTCCCCCAACATCCCCCAGAGACCCAACCCCCATCCCGCCACCCACTTCAGCGTACCCAATGTGCCAAAGCAATCCCATTGTCCCCCCTTCCACAAACCCCAACAATACCAACAACTGCGTGTGGGGATCTCCCATCCTGGGGGGCGTAGTGGCACTCCACTCCCGCCAGGAATTGACGAGAGCGTAGACCTAACACTAGAACTATATCCCCATACCTGCAGCCCTATTTCGTGAATATAACAGTAACAGATAATCGAGTAAACCTCAGTACATTGTTAGATTAGCCCCCGCCCGGGTCCACAGCAAATAGATCAGAACTTGTAGGCAAAAGCGCACCGCATGCGCACCGCAGCACGTGTACACAGCGCACAAACCCAGCGGTCCACAGCCCGGCCCTGCACTGCGCACTCAGGTGAAATGACCTAAAAAAGAACAGTGCCTCACTTTCCACTGAGTCCCCATCTGTTAGTGTGCCCCTCCATCCACAGTGTACATATACGCTTATCAGGGCAATGCAGACCCCAGTGGGTCTCGAGGCCTAGAAGCTATAACAGCCCGAGCAACAGTGCAGGTGACATAATGCAGTGACTCGCAGCAATTCCCCCTCCACAGTCAACAGCACATTTCAGATCAGGCGGCCTCTTCCTGCCCGCCATCGTCATCGTCCCGGTGGTCCCTCGGCCCTTTAGCTGTTTTTTTCAGATTTTTGGCGTAGTCTATGGCCGCCTTTGGGGAGGAAAATATCTTATTGTCCGCAGGAGGTTTGATCCGCAGGCGTGTTGGGTAGAGCATGGCATATGCTACGTCTTCAGTTCGCAGCATCTGTTTCACCGCGGCAAATTCTTTACGAGCCGTCTGCACCGCCATGGTGAAGTCAGGGTAGAACTCGAGTTTGTTGCCCTGGTATTCAATAGTACCTTTTTCCCTCGCAAGCCGAAGAATAGTATCTCGGTCCCTATAATTTAGTACCCTGGCCACAATCGGCCGCGGTGGTGCCCCAGGCAGAGGCCGTTGGGCTAGAGAGCGATGGGCTCGCTCCACTATAAAGACTCTGGACAGTTGGTCAGCCCCAAATATATCAATAATCATGCGTTCCATGTAGTCTTCCATACGACCTACATTTGTGGATTCCGGCAGGCCCGTGACCCTTACATTGTTCCTTCTGGACCTCCCTTCCAACTCCTCGTTTTTGGCCTGTATGACCGCCAACACCCTCTCCATACTGAACACTTTAGAAGAGACTGTGGCCAGCCCATCCTCCGTGGCAGATACTCTCTGCTCCACCTCCCCCATGCGTTCGTTCTGGCGGTCGAATTGTGTCGCCATTTGATCGAGGCGGTGATTGACTGATTCCATGGTGCCCTCAATTGATTGTAAGGTCTTTTGCATGGCCACCAGGGTGGATTCCAAGTTCGGGGTGCCCCCTACAGCCCCCCCCTGATCAGAGTCAGCAGGCGCCTGAGAAGATGTGTGCGCATTTTTTTTATTCGCTTCAAACGTTATTTTTGGCTGATTCCTGTCTGGCCTGCCCATGGTGGCGGTTAGTTCAGCCCAAGAAGAGGCGCCAAGCAGCAATGCAGCTATTCCAGGCTATGCCCACAGTTCGGGTCCAGAACACACAGTCACTGCCTTGTGCTATTTCCAGCCTACCGCAGTGCTCTTCAGTATAGCGCTGGTAGGTCCACCGCCCTCTGCTAGAGAACGCAGAAGCGCACCTCGTCGCAATCACAGGCACTCCACAGCTCTATGTGACCACAGCCAGCACAGCTACCGATGAATTGGAACAGAACACCACTATCGCGTGCACAGTCTGTGTCTACTGTTGATGAGGCTCCTATCTAAGGCCAATGCCTCCTGATCTGGTTGTCTGCCCCTTAAAATGGCGGATGTGCTTCAGGTCGCCAGTCCTCTAGTGCAGCGTAGGACCTTAGCGATTCTGCATCATTTGGGACGATACACCGCCGCAGCCCAGGGCGAGTGGACACACTCTTCAGGGTCGCTGCTCTGCCATCGCTAGGCGCCGTAGCCCCCTCGCCCTGCCCCCGCCAGCCTCCTCGCGCGGCGCGGCCCAACCATGCCCGGCGCCACCTCCGCAGCCCCGGGCTTGCGTAGCGCCCCGCCCCACTCACCAACGCCGGCGGGCCGGGTCCAGGCCGCTCGCCGCTCCGCCGCCACTCCTGAGTCACTCCGCTGTCATGCACCGCCGCAGTCGCACCTCCGCAGTCCGCCAACTCCTCGCCTCCGGGACAGCGCACACAGGAGGTAGCGGAGTCCTCAGGTCGGGCGGCAGCGGGTCGTCTCCTCCACGAGGCCACCAGACTTCACCAGCGTGATCGCGGCCCAGAGCGTCCCAGCCCCCAGGGGCTCTCCGTGTCACCTCAGGCGCCAGAAAGAAGCGTCGCATCTGACCCCCGATATCAGTGGGGTTCTCTCAGCTTCCTCTCAGGGTGCAGGCATGAGATATGGAAGAATAAATGGGCGAATATTATTAGGTCTCGACAGAGCCTCACGTAAGTGCGGCCATCTTGTCCGGCGCCCTCTAGCGCCCCCCACCTAGCACATGCTTAGTGAGGAATTTAGTATTAATCAGACTGGCCTTAATCTGGGTTGTACCTCTACACAGCTCTTACCAACCCAGGAATTTTAGTTCCTTTTCTTGCTCAAAATCACTTACTCAGCCATGTAGCAGCCTGATTTTGCATTGCCATGCGTGGCATTTTATGATGCTTATGCTATTAAGAGGGTTGACATGATTCTTTCATTCCTTCCCTGCCCCTAGTGCAAATGCTCCCTCTCTACAAAAGACAATCCTCACCTTTCCTTTCCTAGGTGAAAAAGCCATGTGGTTGGCGTTGACCGCAATACGGATGTGGATGGATGCAGACAGGCTTGCATTTAGTACACTTTTGAAGTGCCATCAGTGCATATGCAAAAACAACAGTTGATGGACAGAATGCAGAACAATGTCATACATTCACCCAAGTACGGAGATCTGGGCCTAAATCCATAGTTTTTTTGCACTCCACACCACACCACCCCAGTTCAGACATGGCCATATGCAAATCAGCCTTGACCAGGAAAGACATGGCTTGGCAGTTCGGGCTGGACTGTTTCCATGAGGCACAGGGTCAAGGCTGATTTGCATATGGCCATGTCTGAACTGGGGTGGTGGGGAGTGCAAAAGAACGATAGATTTAGGCCCAGATCTCTGTACTGGGGTGAATGTATGACATTGTTCTGCATTCTGTCCATCAACTGTGGTTTTTGCATCAGTGCCACAGAGTACTTTGTATGAGTGAGTATGAGTAAGTCGCCTTGATTGACTAGTCAGTTTTACCAAACACTACAGCTGTAAAATTTAAAATGGCATCTCTAACTGGACCCGAAGGAAAGACTAAAAATGGTTGTGAGTCAAACTAGCCAATGAAAAATACATTTGTTACACCACTTTCAGCAAATTGCCAATTATTTATCTCCATTCCCTCCAAATAAAGTCCCCCGAAATGACAAACATAAAATAAATTCAAAACGAATAAAGTGCAACAACATCAAAACTTTACTGCTGGCAGTATGTGCACACAACAGATTGTATTATATGGCGGAGTCACCTTGACTGGCTAGTGCTGTGGTTCTTAACTTATTTGATTCTGTGACCCCCCACTCAATCGTTATTTGAAGTGGGCCCCCACTCAGTCATTACTAGAAGCTGAGGACCCCAGACTAAGAATTTACAACCGAAACAAGCATTAATTAAACAAATACACAAATGATTAAATATTATTTTTAATTCACAAACAAATAAAAAAAATAAAAATTATATTTACAATGGGAAGGATGGAGTTTATCTAAATTCAATTGCGGTCACTCATCATCCATACTATATTCCGTCTGATGCATTTGCACTGCTCCCACAAATCAATCTGAGGATACTAACTTCATTTTTAGCCTCCAATTTCAAATTCTTTCCCATTTATGGAAAGTTTTATAATTTAGAATTTTGCTTTTCCACTTGTATACACTTTTTATCTGTTAATATGAATTTATTTTCCAAGCAGTCATGGATCTCCTTAGTGAGCGTTATGGACCCCTAGAGTTCCCTGGGCTACAGGTTAGGAACCACTTGTCAGTGGGTTTTTCCACACCATAGAGTGCTAAGGGCTAGGTGTAATAACATTAGGAATACTGACATTCCTAATTATGATTCACTCCAATTCACAATTAGGAAATCTGTATTCCTAATGTATGAAACTCTTGTCATTCCTAGTGGGTCGCAATAGAACTACCTCGTGCATATTAATGAGGTATGTCAGAAATTTCTACCCATTATAAATCGCAATCATCACAGGACTGGTTGCCTGCTGAGGTCAGCAGACCACTATGTCTATGATTGCTTTTTTAATAAAGCAACTTTTTTTTTCTTCAATGCAGCACGTTTGCATTTAATAAGAAAAAGGAAACTTTGAAATTTTATTTTTGAGAGCAGGCACTGGTCCCTGGGACCACAGCCTGCTCTTTAAAAAAATATTTGTTTTCCATTCTCCCCTGGGGACCCCTTCCCATTTGTGAATGGGCTACCATCTCCTTCAAGAAGTCAGTAAAATATGAATGTTTGGTGACCGTAACTCAGTCGCAAAACATTCATACATTCAAATCAGATTCGGTATTTAGAAGGGACACCCTAAACACGCCCCTTACAAATACCGACTTTAAATACAAATTGAAATGAGGTGACATGTTACTGAATTGCAATTTGTGATTTGTACACAGGGAAAAGCATTTTTGTGGTTGAAAACTGCCTTATTGGCAATTTTTCACCACAAAAGCACTCCATACAAGTGGACCTAAATATCTAAATGATTCCGCTAGATGGAACCAAAGGAAAGAGAACACATTGCTGCTGGCCAAAGTTGCGGATTAAAAATTCATTTGTAGCACCAGTGTAAGCAAATTACCAAGCATGTTTCCCTTCAAACAATGACCCCTGTAATGAACAGTATAAAATAGATATGAAAACTAAAATAGATTGACCACATACATAATCTCCTGCTGCTTCTTCTGTTCCCTCTGCTGAGTCCAGTTAATTGCTCTGCTGGCCAACCAAATGATCAAAGGTGATACCACACCACTTTTATTGGTACTAAGAGTTGGCGGTGTGATGGGGCCTTTGCTTATTTTCCTTCTTTTGGTTTCTTGTTTGTTGCACATGACATTACGGTCAGTGCCCATGGGTTCTTGTGAGCCAGCACAAAGGTTGGTCACTGGAGAATTTGTAGTACTAAGCATGATGCAGATGTGTCTGTTGGCCATTAGGCTTCATTCAGTTGAGTTGCTTGTCATACTGGTACATGGGAGTTTCTTCTGTAATGTCCATGTTCTACGCACCTCATGATTTTACTCCCATGATAGAGTGCACCTTGACCGTACCACCAAGGCATTTCGCACTGAGACATGACGCCTGACTTTTGCAGGTAAGCCAGCAGGTTTTGTGTATAGCACCACTGGATTTTAGTTTGATACTACACTGGAGGAAACTGTTATTTCCCTCATGGGTTATTGGCAGCACTGTTTGGTGTTGCTCATTCCATGCAACTAGGATGTCGGTCGATTTGACCATGTTCTTATCTTCCAGCAGGTTGTTGGAAAGTGGATCAGATGATGAGATATTGGTTACTACTTTCTTTATTGTTTTTTTTTCTATCTATGCACTGTTTGGCTTTTTTTACTGAAAGCAGAAGGGAATTGTTTGAGGTCCTTTTGAATGCTCCGACACATCCCCTGAGGACTATAGCAAGGGCAGAAACATGTTGACCATGAGATAGTATATCAGCAAGGTTTCTAGCTTGCTGCCTTGCATATTTACCTATTTTGTATCCTGACCCAGACAGAAAATAAGAAGCTATAACATTTGTTTTGAAGCCATTTTTAATCACATCTCTTACAGTTTTTGCGTTAGCACCATAGCACACTTTTTACACTTCGCTAGCCTCACCCCTTGTGTGACTATGTAGGGAACACCACAATTACTAAAACTTCTGAACAGCTCTTCCTGACTACAGTGGGAATGTAGCCTGCACCATGACTTGACTTGCTGTTATGGTGCGAGGAGAATCCCTATGATGAAGTATGCACCTCTGGTGAGTGAGGAATTTTGTCCATCTAAATTAATACTCCACTGACTCAATAGGCTCTAAATTGTTGCTCTTCACAGACCCTGGTAATTTGTTGTGCATAGCAACACCTTGACACTTCATCTTTTTATAATGCACTGATTGGACACTGATTTAATGGGCTTTGTTTGTTGCGTGCCATTGAACTAGCCCACACCACCTTCCTTGAGTAAACCTTGGAGGGTTGTGATTCACTACCCTGAGAGAGTTAAGTTCTACAAGGAGGTACTTGGTTCTCAGTGGACATAAGGTTTCAGACTTATTAATTGTGAGGGGCTTACATTCTTATCACTTTCTTACAATTATGATATAAAATACTTTTTTAATTTTATAATAAATGTGATTGCTTGGTTTCCAGCAATGAAAATAGTTATTATTTATGCAAGCTATTCGTTTTTTTAAATTCTAAACAAATGTAACTTTTTTCCAAAAGTTGGGATTTTGGTTAAAGAAATTACCTTGACATCTCTAATATCTTTCATAACTTGAAAATCGTGTGAGCTCTTTGTAAATTTTAAAAAGAATGTAATGTGTGTCCCCCACCCTCCTTCAAACCCCCTCCCCACAAAATGGAATCTCTTGGTCCCAGAGTTACCCCATTTATATGCATAGAACAGTAGTCATGGAATCAAGCCTTGACACTTTTTTGCTCTCCATTCTTTACTGATCTCTCTTCTCTGCTTACCAACCTTTATTGGTGTAAACAATCCCATGGCCTCATGCTGTATCATGGATTGTTATTTCAATACTGAAAGGTAAAGTGAGTGGCTGAGTAGAGGATTAAAAAACAAAGTAGCAGGGCCGCCTAAGGGTGCCCCCCTCGGCCCCCCACCCGGAGGCCGCAAGGAGAAGGGGACTCTGCTAGAGGCCCTCAAACTCACTTTCTGACAGGCTTTCCATTACGGAAAGCCTGTCGGGGAAATCCTGTCTGAAACGGAGCATCGCACTCCCAACGGCAGAAACGCTGTCTAATATGATTATGGACCCGTCTCCGACTGGTTGACGGGCTCCTTGAGCCCGTCAAAGTCCCGAAGGAATGACCGTCCGGTTTTAATTCAGACTGCCCAAATTGTAATTAGGTGGTCAGAAGTGAAACCGATGAGTGTCGGAAAGCCTCCAACCTAAGGTCGCTAGAGTGGGCTAGAGGGCCGGCGCCATAACCGACGCCGTGCAGCCCAGGAAGAACCGTTTTTTGGTGCCCTAAGGAGCCCTGAAGCGGGGTAAGAGCCCGTGCCCCCTGTGTCAGCCGCCAGGAAGGTGCCAACCCCCTGTCTGCCAATGAGGAGGCGAGCGGGGTACAAACCCTCCAATGGGGGAGTCTGCCAGCTAGGCACGAAGGACACGGGGGCATAAAAGTGCCGCTCCCCAAGGTAGCTCCGACCTTCGCAGAGTGGGGGAGCAGCAGCGGCACAACAATAATTTTGGCCCTTCCACCCACACCTAAGGAACAGCGATGTTGCAGTGCTGAGAAGAAGGAAGGCTATGGCGGAGAGCTACGCGGATAATGGTTGGTACGGACGCACACCGAAGGGCGGTGTGCCGGAATAGGACCACTCACCTTGGGATGCCTCACGGCTGGGTGAGTTGGCCTAAGGGCGGTGTAGGACCGCTCACCTTGGGATGCCTCACGGCTGGGCGAGTTGGCCTACAAAAAGGGGGTAGCAAACGGAGACGGTGCTCGCGGCCCAGCCTCTGCCAGATGGCAGGGCACAAAAGAGTCCAACAAGGTAGCGAGTCATGGCCTAACTCCGGGGACAGGAGCTACCCCCGTGCAAAGAGAGCGCAAATCCAACCGTGCAAAGAGATGACCCAGAAGGGACAAGAAACAAGACAAGCATCCAAATGAGCTAACCAACGAACTGTCAGTCCAATGTGATAATTGGGGATTTACATATGATTTATGACCGATATTACGTATGACAAATGCATATGATTTATGACGCAAATATGACAGTTCTACGATGTTGATTTATGTCCAGGGGATGCAAACCATGCCAAACTATATCTATGTATTTCTAATAAAACTGCGGCCAACAAATGCCACTACAAACACAAATGCATGTTGGCTTGTTCATTCTAAGGAATACAGGGGGAAAATGTAGCATGTACTCTGGAGTGGGCACAGTGCGGGGGTTATCACCAGATCCAAAAACGGTCAGCAGCAAACTACGCATTCCAACCAATCAACCCTTCGCCACCTTCAACAGCGATGTCATCAAAACCTCTTGATAGACAGCAGGAATGTCCAATTAGATTCAGCCGACTGATGTCACAGCTGGTAGTATACCATTTGACCTAATACTTATGTGGCAAACAGAGAGGAGCATGTGTGAAAAGAAAAAAATGTCTGGAAAGAAAACAAGAAACTCTCTCTAAGAGCTGGGGAATGTAGCACATGTTACTCGGGCAAAACTAGACCCTGCATCAAGGCAGGAAATGCAGTTTTACAACCTGAGGGATAACTGAAGTACCCCTCAGGTGAGATACAGGAGCTGGCTTCAGACCACTCATTTCAGAAATCAATTGAGGAAAGTCTCATTTTCCACAGTATTCTTAATTTCACCTTAACATGGAGTCAAGGAGAAGCCACAAGAAATAGCATTTTCGTTGATAACGACGCAGAGGCTTCTTGTAATGGCTCCACACAGGTCCTTACCATGCTGGAAAATTGACAGGAAATACCAGTTGGTACTTGGTATTGAATATACCACGTCACCCACAGAAATCTCTTGAACATCTACTAGTTGAGAGGTTGGCTTAGTGAGCTGGATGCTCTCCTGTGACAAATGTGGTGTTGTCGAAGGTCATGAGTTTAAATTCTGAGAAGCAGGTTCAGCCTGCTCTTCTTTCAAGTTCGGTTAATGTAGCACCATAGCTAAATAGAAAACAAAAACTACCCTGCCAGAGTTAATTGAATGGTCCCATCAAGGGATCCAAAGGATAAGAGGGGAGGTGACACAAAACAACGTATCAGAGCCAGCAATACATCATACAGATTCAAAACATCTTTTTATGAAAATAGAAATAATTTATTGATTGGTTTGTAATTCATAAGTGGAATCCATAAAGAGACTTTAGAGCATATATACAAACATAAAGTGTCATGATTAAAATTCAGGCAGAAAAAAGTGTTTATCCGCGTCCCACACACTCCCACAGTCATTCGCTAAACATACATGCACTTCACAGTCTCACTCACTATAGAAAAGTACAATCATACGCATGCAATCAAGGTGGAACATTGGGGCCTGCAGAAGATACAATCAATGGTTGCTAGGACTAAAGAAACAACATGGAGGCAAAGAAATAGGGGTGCAGTAAATTATAAAGAACTACACTTAGGGCCATCCATGTGGGCACCATAAACTGTGTAGGAACTCCTGTTAGTTACAGCGCATAGGAAACGCTGGTGTGCTGTATATAAAACACGTTATTATTATTTAATGAATGAAGTGATTTATAAGCATTTTGCTACCGTTTCCGCTTCCATCAATTGCCTTGCTTCCTCTACTGCAAACATAATTCTGTAACATAGACTGGTACAAAATGCTTCTTTCATTCCCTATTTCACAAGCCACAAAAATGTACATTATAAAGCTGCTCTCTTTTGTTTCTTTTCCATCAGTGCAAATTGTCTGCAAAAAAGTGCATGGCCTAAATTATTAGCTTTGTCCGCACAACAGAGACCAACACAGAGCACTACAGTAGGGGCCTCATTTATGAGAAATGACGCATCGCTGCGTGAAAGCAGCGATGCGTCACTTCTCAGTGCACACTCCTTGCGACATTTCTGATGCGTCATATTTAATGTATGACTCATCATGTCGCAAGGAGTTACAGATATGTCATTATTTCTGACGTATCTGTAAGCGCAAAAGTGACGCATTGCTGGAGTGTGTCACAAAAGTGACGCAACTCCAGCAATGCGTCCTTTCACATGGGGCAAACCCCATGTGAAAGAGCCTGCGTCAGTCTTACGCCTGCTGTGAGGCAGGCACAAGATTTTGACGCAGCGGCGTCCTAAAAGTGACGCAGTGAAATCTCATAGATTTCACTGCGTCACTTCTACGACCCTTCCTTGCGTCAATACAACCCCCTTGCATACATTATACCTGGCGCAGGTATAATGTGGCGCAGGGGGTTACAAAGTGACGCATATACCTAGATGCGTCACTTTGTAAATATGGCGCAACAAGGCGCATTTTTTACGCCACTGGTGCATCACAAAAAGTTACGCACCGGCGGCGTAAAAGTGACGCACGGCCTCATAAATGAGGCCATAGGTTTCTAATCGAAATATTTTATAAGGTAGGAATATTTATTTTTAATTAATCCTAGACACTGACTCTGACTTACGACATAGTTGTTTTACCAGACAATCATCAATGTATCAAGTCTAAAAGTTTTAAATATTTCCATTAGCCTCGAACAAATGCACAATATGGAATTCGTGTAAGGTGCTATGCTGGTTTCTTTTCCATCCTATTTTGTTGAGCCGGATTCTGCAAATTCTCTATAAATATATATTCAGCTCTTTGAGAATATTTTCTGACAGGCTCCAATGAGTAACTGACATGTCCCTTCTACCTTAAAGGATTTTTTCTGTACATAAAACGAAGGCAGCCAAGGCGGTAGGCTCCAGGTAAGATGTAACAATTATTGGAGCGCATGTCACTACAGCATCTACATGATGAATTGCCCTTTCGGTAATAGAAATTCTGACAGAGTGTATTATACAATGTTGAATGATTAAAAAAAAATGTTAAATACAGGATTAGCTATTCAAACAATAAAAGGCACAAAAAAATGTTAAAGTTTTCCCTTAAGATAAAGGTAGAATTGAAATAATATTGAAATTTCAGCTTTATCTTTATTTTTATTTTTACCACTGTGGCGACATATAATGCCCACTCGCTTGGCTGAGCTCCTTTCAGCTACACTTAGACTCCCAGCCCCGTGGGGCAGGGGACTTTTACCCTTCAACCCTCAGACATCATTGTAATGCCTTGTAATGGGTGCTAAGTGTTTGTATATATTCCCCGAGGTGGTTTTATACACTCGCATCTACCATGCACTATTGAGCATATTGGCACGGTGTAAAAAAAACTATGCAATTGTAATAATGCCTCTTAGAGAGTCTGTAATTTTTGCATCGATGCACAGAGGAAAGCATTGCACGTCCAGAATTGTCATCCTTTATCTTTACGGTGGGTTTCTTCATCTGAAGCACTTGCTTTCAAATGTTTTATTATTTTATATCTGGCATGCATGTCTGCCATTTAACATATGAATAGTGCATAAAATGTTTTCCACGTTTGCGGTCTCCACACCCAAAGTGAGGAAGCGTGAATGCTGAATAAGGCAATACTAACTTCAAACTGTATCCAGGTCTACATAGTTCACCACACAATGACAGTATGCACACTGAGGGTGATATTTACTAAAATGTGACGCGCTGTGCTCCATGAAAGGGAGAGAGAAAAACAACACCATCGGCCACATGCATCAATGTTCCCGTTTGCGAATTCTTAATTGCGAAAATTAAGGAATCGCAATTAAGAATTCGCAAATGGCTATGCATTAAGAAATCACAATTTTTTTTGCGATTTCTTAATTTTCCTTAATTGCGATACACAATTTGCGAATCGCAATTAAGGAATCCCTTTTCAATGATTCCTATGGGCCTAGAGGCCCAAAGGAATGAATGTGAAGGCATTCTCATTTAGCGATACGCGATTAAGGAATCGCAAAATGAGAATGCAATTTCAAGGGTGCAGGGGGGGTCCAAAGGGTTCCTGTTAATGTACCACTTCCTATTTGCGATTTAGCAATTTTAAAAAAATCATAAGAAATCGCAAAATTGCAATTTCTTAAATGCAATCACAATTTAAGAAATCGCAAATAAATTGCGATTTCTTAAATTGCGAAAAAAGCAAAAAAGCTTAATGCATCCCAAATCAATGAATTGCATTCGCAAACGGCCGAATTTTGCGATTCGCATCGTTTGCGAATGCAATTCAGTTTGGTGCATGTGGGCACATATCCCCTAAGATAGAGTGCTGTATTTCACTATTCCAGAGCTGGCCCGCTTTAGGCTGTGATGCTTCAATGCACACACCTTCCACCAGGACACAAGTCCTAAAAAAAGGTGTGGGGGACACTGACGTCACGACAGAAAGTGACGTCACGAAAGGTGGTTTGCATCATCAGACTCATTACCTCCTCTTACTCACCTCTAAGATGCGATTGCATCAGAGAAGCAAGCACGTGAGCACCGTTCTCAATGAGCTCCGATCTCGCCCCAGAGAGGCCAAAGAGTGAATGTGTGGCTCCATTTGCTCCAGTTATCGCGCTCCCGGTAAAATAAGTGGGGGGAGGCTGTCCACCCGTGTGGTACCCCAACTCGAGCCCTGCCTTGCACCATCTTGTAAGTGTATGTGCATTCTGTCAAGCATAGGTTTTGTACCGTAGGGGGAGTAGTATTGTACAAAAAATGCTTTAGGGTGTTTTGTTCTTTGTGCATGTATTGCACATGTGCTAGGTGGGAAAAATAAGGTATTAAAACATTTCTCATTGTTGCACCTGCCTCGAGGGGCGGTAGGGGCTGCTACTGACCAGGGGTGGTGTTGCGGGGGAGGAGGAATGAGGGAGGGAGGAATGATAAAAAATAATAGCCCTTACCTCTATACTCATGATAGCTGGCCGCCGCCTCTTCTTTCGCTGCACCTCTCTCGGGAGGAAGCACACAGCCTCCCAGAATCCCCTGACTAATCATAACGCTGCCTTAGCAGCATTGTGATTGGTCTGAGTGTTGTGGTTGGTTACTGTTGAGGGGTCTTAAGATTTTGACCAAATCCCTTTCTAGGAATGTTAGTAGAGAAGGCTATGTGCCAAAACCCATGGGTGCTTGCATGGGAATGCCCACGTGCCACCTATCAAACGCCGCTTGACGCACAGTAGCTCAAAGCAGCACATAATGCATCTTTCTTTTACTTTTGGGAAAATTTCCAACACAATTTCAGGTTTACTTTGGATTGAAAATCCCTACCCAATGCTTTGTGTCGGGTCTGTGCCGCTTTTGTGATTCAAACCAAGTGCAAAGTGTTAGTAACTAGGGGCTTCAGTTTCCAAAAGCGATGGAACTGTGCTGTATGGTCACTACTTACCTCTTTTGTTCTTTTATAATTCAAGGGTGGCTCCTTATTTTTGGAGTCTCTGAAATCGAACCCAAAATTATCCCATAATGGTGCGAATTTTCAAGACATTTGCTCTGCCACCATGCTGCATATTTATGAAGTGCGTTGTGTATAGTTGCTCGATACATTTTTACTAAGGATTCATTCTGTAATGTATCAAGTTCAAGTTAAGGTATTTTATGCAAATGACCAATTGGCAATATAGTCTGTCGATCTGATGATCAGCAGGCTCGCTAGGAGCAGGATTTCACAAAAGGGTGTGACTTCCCCCAAACCTCATCTATTTCTATCTAGAAAAAGTGAGTCTTAAAATGTCCATATCCCCTCGAGTTTTTCTTCCTTCAGCCCAGGCAGGTATGAAGGAATGAAAATACTTTACGACACAGCCTGGAGTACAATACAACTATTCACAAATAAAACCTTATCAACGAGGCCTCAGTATCTAACACTGGGGGTATGGAAGTTGTCCTGTGATAAGGGTGGGTTGGCCTGTCGAATATGCTTCTGTACTACACAGCTCCCCAGCTCCAACAGGCTGAACCTGTACACTTGTTTGAGAAAAACAGCTGGGGGAAAAAAATTCTGTAGGACACTTACACACTACACTCATTTAGAATCATATTTCCAATTATTAATGCCCCCACATAATGTGCCCCTCATTACGTGGGGCATTAGTAATGGGAAATATGATTCCAAACGAGTACCCAGACATGATTTAAACAGTGGCCAAGGTGTGGCACCAGATGGTGCGGATGGTTATCAAGAGAGTCCCATATACTGCAGACCTTCTGATCTGGACCCTACAACCAATCAAGAAGATTGGGAAGGACATGACAGTACAACAATGGATACCGGGGGGATGTGATTTAGCAATAGATCTGTAGTGCAATAATACGTCTGTCACTTTCCAGGAAGCTCATGAGTGCTTTGGAGTGGGGAAGGGTCAGTTCCTGCAGTACCTTAAATTAGCGAAGAGAACATAGAAAAGGGCTGAGGCTAATGTTCCCGAAGGCCCCGAGGTCACACTAACACTTGCAGCCACATGCATCAACCTATTTAGGAAGTGCAAACGGTGCGAATCGGTAAATTCGGACGTTTGCGATTCCTAAATAGGTGTTTGGGATGCATCAAACATTTTTGGAAAAATCGCTATTTTTAGCGAATTCCAAAAATGCGATTGCTTTTAAGGAATCGCAAATTTGCGATTCCTTAAAAGCAATGCAGGATTACTTTTAAAATTGCGAATTCGCAATTAGGGGGTGCAAATTACCACGAGGGTGAACCTCGTGGTAATTTGCGAAAATGTATTAAAATGCTCAAAATTGCATTTTAAAACACTGTCATGTTACAGACACACATGTCCTTAGGACATGTGTGTGTGAAACATGCACTTCAAAATACATTTCAGGGGTGCAGGGGGGGTTCTTTGGACCCCCCCTGCACCCATGGAATGTATTAACATTTTGCGAATCGCTAATTGAAATTCGCAAAATGTCAATACCTTCCCATTGATTCCTATGGGCCTTTTGGCCCATAGGAATCAATGGGAATTGCGAAATCGCAAATTAGAATTCGCAAATATTTGCGATTCGGTAAAAATTGCGATTTTTATCGATTCGCAAATATTATGCGATTTAAATCATGCATCCCATTTTGCCATTCCTTATTTGCGATTCCCTAAAAATCGCAAATAAGGAATCGCAAAACCGGACTTTGATGCATGTGGCCGTCGAAGTACTATTGACTGTGGCTGGGAGGAAAACTGACAACCAATGTGTACAGGGCAATGCAAGGGGATAAAATGGTGGAGGTGGGTCATGTGTAGCAGAGATAGCAATGGAGACGAGAAGGTGAACACGTTCGAAGAATATCCACAAACGACTGTTTCAAACTTACACAATATTATATGTGCACAGGAGCTACCTTACACCAGAGAAGCTGTCAAAAATATACCGGGCACTGATGTTTCCTCCTTCACGTGTGACAAACTGAGAGCCTTTTTCAACAACAATGTTTGCAATTATATTGGGGAAAAAATAGACCGCCCACCTAAGCCAACTGGAAAACAGAGTCACTAGGAGAAGAGATTCGTACAAAAACACAAGTATACATGAAAAAATTGTAGATGATGTGATGGAATGGATTGGGATTCTGTGGCTCATCACGAACTCACCAGACAGTCACTGGCGCTGAACGTTTCCGCAATGGCATCACAAAAGCCCCCACAACGCAGGCAGTGTGTGTTGCGAGCTCAGGGCCCCCCTCAGGCACAAGCAGGTTCCTGGCTACTAATATGGCCCAGATGCATGAAGCTAAAAACCGCTCGCAAAGGGGCAGATTCTTAGAATCTGCCCCTTTGCGACCAGTATTTTTGCATTTGGGATGCATCATCCCAAATGCAAAAATCGCAAATTGAGAATTTGCTAAATTGCGATTACTTGCATTTAAGGAATCTCAAAGTGAGATTCCTTAAATGCAATGCATTAAAGTTGAAAAAAAAGTGATTTCGGTAATAGGGCACGCAAATTACCATGAAGTAGATCTTCATGGTAATTTGCAAAAACTTTGAAAAATGCACTAAAGTGCATTTTTCAAAGTTTCATGTTGCGCACACACATGCCCTAAGGGCATGTGTGTGCGCAACATATGTGCACAGATCAATTTCAGGGGTGCAACAGGGTGTCCTTTGGACACCCCGGCACCCTTGAAATCGCATTCTCATTTTGCGATTCGCTATTTGCAATTCGCAAATTGAGAATGTCTTCCAATTCATTCCTATGGGCCTCTAGGCCCATAGGAATGAATGGGGAGGTATTCCTTAATTGCGACTCGCAATTTGCGAATTGCAATTAAGGAATTTTAAGAAATCGCTACTTTTAAAGTGATTTCTTCTTGCATAGCATTTTGCTATTCCTTATTAGCGATTCCTTATTTTTCGCTAATAAGGAATCTCAAAATGGATGCTTGATGCATCTGGGGGTAAGTGCACTGTAGCTTAAGAGTCAGCGATCATTGTGGTGAGCCTGTATGCTCTTGCTGAACCTACTAAATAGGTATAGGCTTTTGGTGATTGTGTTTTCACATGTTTGGTTGATACCCGTATGCTGTAATACTGCATTTTCTCATTTTTCAACTGTAGGGTCTTGTTGTAAAAAAAACAATAAAAGATATATATATAAAAAAAATCTAGGACTCGACATCTCTGTAATTCACATCTAATAGATCAATACTCCTATGAAAATGTTTATGAATCAGTCCCTCGTGTTTTAAAGACACAGCATGCTTTGTCTAAATCCTCCTCCTGGTGCGCCTGGAAATATGAAACTCCCTCTCGCAGAGCTAAGTCTGGCTGTCACGCATATTAGTTTCCAAAGAGATCTAACATGACTACTGTTCAGTTGCTATCTCTTGCCCTCCCCTGCCTTATTCGCAGCTAAACTAATGTATTATTAATTTATGCATATCCCATCCCCAAAACTCTCTGATGATAACATTCTATAATCCTTCCATCCCATAATACTACTTCTATTTTGACGTGGGGTTTAAGTTCATACTCGCTGATGTTTTAAGTCCTCCTCCCCCACTCTGTCTCCTTTTTGTGTATTGATATCGTTTGCAGGCTTTTATTCTTTTGTAAGTGATACTGTTTGTATGTTTCTATTTGTATTTGCCTTCATTATGTTTACTATGTAGCGCTTTGCCGCCCTTTAAGGCTGGTTCATGCTAAAATAGAATGCAATCAAAAACATGTGCTGTTCCACAATGTAAACCTCAACCTAATAGTTAGTTGAAGTAAAAAAAAAAAAAGGTCCCTTATTATGTACCCTAGTGCTCCCAAATCTTTTCATGATGGGCTCCAAATTCGGATTTTTGAAACCCAATGCACCTTGGTGGCATGCTTCATCATCGGGTTCAACTCCATGCCAGGCGGGCGCTCCAATGCCTAGATGGGCCCTCACACTGAAAGGAGGGGGGGCGGCTCCATTAGTGGAAGTTCTTTTTCTGACTGTAAACATGATCGGGTGCAGTAAAAGAACTTGCACTAAAAAATGTCCCCTACCACTTCGGGGTGAAGGACCTACTTGCTTTTGCAGCGCCCACCTAAGGAGGAGCTGAGCCCGATGTTAGAATATGGCCCAAGCAACAGCTATCCAAAACAATTCTACCAATAATTTTCACTGTGGAATCTATCCCTCTTTTTAAAGACTTTTACATTTATTGGTGAATGCCAATGGTACGGAGGGCCCGCTTTGCATGCAGCGTTCATGGTATTTGTAAGGAGAAGAGCCCAGAGCGTAGGTTTTTCCTTGTAAAGATCCATAGGGATCCCATCCAGCCCTGAAACCTTTTCTGATGAACTGTTATTTATGGCATCCACTATTTCTTCCAGGGAAAAAGAGGTTTTCCTGGTCTCTGCTCATGAGTAGGCATCCCCGCGCCTAGGGGAGGGACGTCCTTAGTCGCGCCATGGAACTGAGCCTCTTCCGGTGGCTGGTGGAGGAGGAGAATCATTGGTGAGATCTCCGGCATATGTAAAGAAACCAAAACTTAGCTTTAGGTTATTAAGGCAGCATCCCAGGGGTCTTGTCCTCTTTGTCTTCTTGGACCTCAGGGTAGTCACAGGAGCGTCATAAACATGGTGAGGCGAGGCGGAGTGTGGCACAGGGTTCTAGGAGGCCGTGGCCTAGTGGTGCTAGCAAGTTTGCAGATAGGTTGTTAGATCAATTGAGCAATTAAGTATATAATCAATCAATCAATCAATCAATCATTTGAAAAGCGCACTACATACCAGCAAGGGTCCCAAGGCGCTGGGGGGGGGGATGCTACTGATCGAACAGCCAGGTCTTGAGTATCCTCCTGAAGGTCAGCAGGTCTTGGGTCTGTCGTAGGCTCAGTGGGAGGGTGTTCCATGTCTTGGCAGCGAGTTGGGAGAAGGATCTTCCACCGCTGGTTGGTCTTCAGATGCGCGGGACGGTGGCGAGTGAGAGGTTGGCGGAGCGTAGCTGGCGGTTGGGGATGTAGAAGGAGAGCCGTCTGTTGAGGTAGGCGGGGCCGGTCTTGTGGAGTGCCTTGTGTGCCTGGGTGAGGAGCTTGAAGAATATCCTCTTGCTGACGGGGAGCCAGTGCAGGTTTCTCAGGTGAGGGGTGATGTGGCCGTGGCATAGTGTGTCGAGGATCAGTCGGGCCGAGGCGTTTTGGATGCGTTGTAGTCGTTTGATAAACTTGGTCGGGGCTCCCGCGTTGAGGGCGTTTCTGTAATCGAGTCTGCAGCTTATGAGGGCCTGGGTGACTGTCTTTCTTCTATCTGTCGGGATCTATCTGTAGATCTTGCAGAGCATGCGGAGGGTGTTGAAGCAGGAGGAGGAGACGGCATGGATTTGCTCGGTCATTGAGAGCGTTGAGTTGATGATGATTCCAGGTTGGGTGTGGTCGGTGGGTGTCGGGGGTGCACCCAGTGCCATCGGTTATCAGGAGTGGTCCCAGGCTGAAGAGTTGGAGCCGAGGATGAGGACCTCTGTCTTGAATGAGTTCAGCTTCAGACAGCTGGTCTTCATCCAGTCGGTGGCGGTCTTCATTCCTTTGCAGAGGTTGGCTTTGGCGGTGATGGAGTCCTTGGTGAGGGAGAGGATCAGCTGAGTGTTGTCAGTGTAGGAGATTATGTGTAGGTCGTGCTGTCGGGCTACGTTGCGAGTGGGGCCATGTAAATGTTAAACAGCGTCAGGCTGAGGGAGGATCTCTGGGGTATGCCGCAGATGATCTAGGAGGCTTTAAAACGAAACGTGGGAGGCGGACGCTCTGGGTTCTGCCAGAGAGGAAGGAGGTGGTCCAATCCAGACCCTTGTCTCGGATCCCTGCGGCATGGAGGCATGCACGTAGTGAGCGGTGGCAGACGGTGTTGAAGGCGGCAGAGAGGTCTAGGATGATGAGTGCTGCGGTCACACCGTTGTCCAGCAGGGTCCTGATGTCATCGGTGGCAGCGATGAGGGCAGTCTCAGTGCTGTGGTTGCTGTGGAACCCTGACTGGAAAGGGTCCAGGATTCTGTTTTCTTCGAGGCATCGGGTTAGCTGTCTGTTGACGGTTTTATCAATGACCTTGGCCGGGAAGGGGAGCAGAGAGATGGGCAGGAAGTTCTTGAGGTCTCTTGGGTCTGCCTTAGGTTTTTTGATTAGGGCGTTTATCTCGGCGTGTTTCCAGATCTCTAGGAAGGTCGTGGTCTCGAGGGAGAGATTGATGATGTTGCGCGGGGGGGCTGCGATGGAGCTGCTTGCTCTGTTGAAGACGTGGTGCGGGAATGGGTCTGCCAGAGAGCCGTAGTGGATTGGGCGCATGGTCTTGATGGTGTCATCGATGCTCACGCTGGCCCAGGCTAGCAGGGGGTTGTGGTCGATGGTGTGCGGAGGGTCTGTGTGTTGCTCCTGCAGCGGCAAGGGATCTGTTGGGTGCAGTGGTATGTGGTGTGTTTCTGGAAGGAGAAGTGGATGCAGCACTGGTCTGTCCAATTCAATTCAATAATTTATATAGCCCGCTACATACCCAGAGGGTCTCAAGGTGCTTGAAGAAGGGGGGATTACATGTCGAATATCCAGGTTTTAAGTTGCTTTCTGAATGCTAGGTGGTTCTGAGTGAGGCGAAGGTGAATGGGAAGTGAGTTCCAGGTTTTGGCCGCTAGGTAGGAGAAGGATCTTCCTCCCGTGGTGGTTTTGTTGATGCGAGGAACAGCAGCCAGGGCTTGGTTGGAAGAGCGTAACTGGCGGGAGGGGGTGTAGAAGGAAAGTCGTGTGTTGAGGCATTCGGGTCCAAGTTCGTAGAGTGCTTTGTGTGCGTGGGTTAGGAGGCGGAATATTATCCTCTTATTGACGGGGAGCCAGTGGAGGTCTTTCAGGTGACCAGAAATGTGGTCTTTACGCGGGATGTCTAGTATGAGTCTAGCGGATGCGTTCTGGATGTGTTGGAGTTTTTTCTGAAGTTTTGTGGTGGTACCGGCGTATAGGGTGTTTCCGTAGTACAGGCGGCTTGTAACCAGTGCGTGGGTGACTGTTTTTCTAGTTTCGGTGGGGATCCAGCAAAATGTCTTTTTGAGCATGCGAAGAATGTTGAAGCAAGATGATGAAACGGCGTTGACTTGTCTGGTCATCGAGAGTGATGAGTCCAGGATGACGCCCAGGTTCCGTGCGTGGTCTGTCGGGATGGGTGCTTTTCCAAGGGCCTCTGGCCACCAAGAGTCGTCCCAGGCGGAGGGGGCGGTGCCTAAGATAAGGACTTCTGTTTTGTCTGAATTCAGTTTCAGACGGCTGTGCTTCATCCACTCGGCAACTTCTTTCATTCCTTCATGTATGTTGGTTTTGGCTGTGTCAGGGTCATTGGTGAGTGAGAGGATCAGTTGAGTGTCATCGGCGTAGGAGATGATGTTGAGGTTGTGTTGGCGTGCGATGGTCGTGAGGGGGCTCATGTATACGTTGAAGAGGGTGGGGCTGAGTGAAGATCCTTGTGGCACGCCGCAAATGACTTCAGTGGCCTCTGACGTGAATGGTGGGAGGCGGACTCTCTGAGTTCTTCCGGTAAGGAACGAGGTGATCCATTCCAGTGCTTTTCCTTGGATTCCGATGTTTCTGAGGCGTTGTAACAGGGTGCTATGACAGACTGTGTCGAAGGCTGCAGAGAGGTCGAGGAGGATGAGGGCGACTGTGTCTCCATTGTCCAGTAGAGTTCGAATGTCGTCTGTTGCTGCGATGAGTGCTGTCTCAGTGCTGTGTTTGGCTCAGAAGCCGGACTGTGAGGAGTCGAGGGATTTGTTGGTTTCGAGGAAGGCGGCGAGCTGGTTGTTGACAGCTTTCTCGATGACTTTGGCCGGGAATGGAAGGAGCGAGATGGGGCGGTAGTTTTTGAGTTCGGTGGTGTCAGCTGTGGGTTTTTTCAGAAGGGCGCTGAGTTCGGCGTGTTTCCAGCTTTCCGGGAAGGTGGCGGAGTTGAGGGAGCAGTTGATGACGTCTCGGAGGTGTGGTGCTATGGTGGAGTCTGCTTTGTTGAAGATGTGGTGAGGGCATGGGTCTGTTGGGGATCCTGAGTGGATGGAGTTCATCAGGCCGATGGTGTCCTCAGTGGAGATAGGGTTCCAATTATTAAGGATGTTTAAGGGGGTGAAGGTACGGCAGAAGGTTGGGTGGGTTGGTCTCTAGCTAGGGAGTCGCAAAGTGTTTGAGAGGGAGTGATGTCGTTGGAGTTGGCAGTAGGGTTGGTAAACTCTTTGACGATGTTGAATAATTCCTTGCTGTTGTGGGCGTTGTTGTCTAGTCGGTCTTTGAATGCGGCTTTCTTGGCAGTCCGGATGAGTTGGTGGTGTATGCGGGTGGCGTTTTTGAAGGCGTCCCTGGTGCTGGTGTTTGGGTCTTTTTTCCAGGCCTTCTCAAGGGAGCGACAGAGTTTCTTGGATTTCTTAAGATCATCGTTGAACCAGGGGGCGTATTTGCTGCCTAGTTTGATTTGACGTTTTTTCAGAGGTGCTAGGTTGTCGGCGCTGTTTGTTAGCCATTGAGTGAGGTTAATGGCTGCTTGGTTGGGGTTCGTAGAGTGGGCAGGGGGGTATTGAAGAAGCGATGAGGAGATCTGGTCAATGGTGATTTTGTTCCAGTTTCTTCGCAGAGTAGGTTGAGGATGGTTGTGGGTTGTAGCCTTTTTGTAGACAAAGTGAACGCAGCTGTGGTCCGTCCAATGGAGAACTGTGGTGTGACTGAAGGAGATATGTTTGCTGGAGGTTAAGATAGGGTCGAGTGTGTGACCTGCGTAGTGAGTGGGGGTATTAACAAGTTGTTTGAGTCCGAGGTTGGCGAGATTGTCCAGAAGGGTGGTGGCGTTGCTGTTGTTGCTCTTTTCCAGGTGGAAATTGAGGTCTCCCAATAGAATGTAGTCCTCGGAGGGGAGGGCGTGTGGGGTGATAAAGTCAGTGATGTCTTCACTGAATTGTGTGAAGGGTCCTGGTGGCCTGTAGAGGAGGGTGCCTCTGAGTGTGGTCTTGGGGTCGGTGTGGATCTGGAAGTGAAGGTGTTCGGCGTTAGCAAGGTTGACGTCTGAGCTGGTTGAGATGCGGATGGAATTCTTATGGACGATGGCGATGCCTCCTCCTGTTTGCTGGGTGCGGTCCTTACGGATGATCTTGTAGCCTTCCGGGATAGCAATGGTGATGTCTGGGGCTGAGGAGGCGTTCATCCATGTTTCTGTTAGGAAGGCGACGTCCGGAGAGATGGTGTCTAGTAGATTCCAAAGGTCGATGGCGTGTCTGTGGACCGAGCGGGTGTTGAGCAGGATGCATTTTAGGTGGTTGGGGTCAGATCGGTGTTAGTGGATGAGGAGTTGGTCTTGGTGCTGTCATACGTGCAGGAGTTGCATGTGAAGGGTCCATGGGTGTGTTCAGGAGCGGCTTGGGCGCAGTTGGGGAGTCGACCGGGGTTTAGGGCTGAGAGGGTAGAGGCGCCGTATGTACCCGTGGGGTGGGTGGGACGGGGGCCAGGGGGTCTGGCGCTGGGCGCGGTCCAGGCGCGGACGGGCGTTGATGGGCTTTCCTTTGGCGCACCTTCGGCGCGCATGGGGCACGACCGCTGTGCGTTAACGCTGCGCGCAATAGCATCTGACATAAATGGATAGGGGAAGGGGAGGGGCGAGGGGCGAGGGAGGAGCAACTGGGAGGCGTGTGCGTGGTGTAGGGTGCGGGCTCCGGGCACAACAACAACAACTGTAGTAATGGCGGCTAAGAGGGAAGTGCAAATCGGGTTGGGGAGACAGACTTATTTATTTATATTGTGGTGGGTAGCGGAGCGCAGAAGCAATGGTGTGCCCACAGTAACAAGCAGACAAATGAAGCGCAAATGCAATCTAAACACAGGTCCTCTAAATTAGTGAATCAATGCAGGCACTGTCGAGCAGATACACCGGGCGCGTGAAAATAATTAATTAATCAGCTATATTCAAGCGCCAGAGAGGTCAGCAGAGCAGCGCTAACGATACCCAGCCAGCGTGGTCAGGAGAGAGCAGGGCAGAAGGGAGCGACCGTTTCCGACAGAGTCAGGACGGGCACAGCGCCTCGATGTCCAGGGAGAAGCCTTGCCTCTTAGTGGGAGGGAGGAGCAGCTGGGAGGCGGGTGCATGGTGTAGGGGGCGGGCTCCGGGCACAACAACTACAACTGTAGTAATGGCGGCTAAGAGGGAAGTGCAAATCGGGTTGGGGAGACAGACTTATTTATTTATATTGTGGTGGGTAGCGGGGCGCAGAAGCAATGGTGTGCCCACAGTAACAAGCAGACAAATGAAGCGCAAATGCAATCTAAACACAGGTCCTCTAAATTAGTGAATCAATGCAGGCACTGTCGAGCAGATACACCGGGCGCGTGAAAATAATTAATTAATCAGCTATGTTCAAGCGCTAGAGAGGTCAGCAGAGCAGCGCTAACGAAACCCAGCCAGCTGTGTGCAGGCTTGGGGAGAAGACAAAGTCGAGCTTGTGGCCAACGGAGTTGGTGGGCATTGTGACGAGTTGCTTCAGTCCAAGGTCGGCGAGGTTATTGATCAGGGTTGTGGAGTTGTTGTTGTTGTTGTTCTCAAGCTGAAAGTTCAGGTCTCGGAGGAGGATGTAGTCGGTGGAGGTCAGGGCGTGCGTGCTGATCAAGTCGGCGATGGAGTTGCTGAACTGGGGGCGGTGTCCGGGGGCTCGGCAGTTCGAGGGTGCCTCTGAGGGTGGAGTTAGGGTCTGTGTGGATCTGGAAATACATGTGTTCGCCAGTGCTGAGCTCGTCGTCAGTGCTAGTCGAGACCCTGATGCTGTTCTTGTGGACGATGGCTATTCCTCCTCCGACTACGTTGGTGCAGTCTCTGCGAGTGATCTTGTAGCCATCTGGGATGGCTATGGCGATGTCGGTGCAGAGGAGTCATTAAACCAGGTCTCTGTCAGGAAGGCGACGTCCGGGAATGTTGTGTCGAGCATGTCCCAGAGCTCGCCGGCATGCTTGCGTGCGGAGAGGGTGTTCAGTAGTATGCATCGGAGGCTATTGGGGTCTTTCTTGGCGGGTGGTTCGTCAGCTCTTAGGCTGGTGTAGCTGCAATTCCAGCAGGTGCAGGGGCCGTGTATGCGTTTCAGGGCGGCCTTGAAGCAAGTGTGGCCCTGTCAGGAGTTGAGAGCGTGCAGAGTGCTGGCGTCGTAGTGGCGGTGGTCGTGGTGGTGGTGTGGGGGCCTGGAATTCTGGCGCTAGCACGGTCCAGACACTGAGGGGCGCAGACGGGCCTGCCTTAGTTGCGCCAGCGGCGCGGAGGTGCAGTGGCCGGCAATATGGGGAGATGGGAGGGAGGAGCAGCTGGGAGCCGGCAGGTGGTAGCAGCGAATGAGCAGTGGGCAGTCAGGGGGGCGGGGTCGCAGCGGCGAGGGTGGTGAGGGACAACAAAGGTAACAGAAGGAAAAAGGGGCAGAGAAACAAGGGAAAAACGAGTGGCACTGAGGGCAGAAGGGCACAAAAAACGAGTGGAACAGAGGGCAGACGGCACAAAAAACGAGTGAAACAGAAGGCAGAAGGGCACAACAAATGGGGGAAAAACGAGTCTCACAGAGGGCAGAAGGGCAGAAAAAAACGAGTGGAACAGAGGGCAGATGGGCACAAAAAACGAGTGAAACATAAGGCAGAAGGGCACAAAAAACGAGGGAAAAACCAGTGACACAAAGGGCAGAAGAATTATATCTAACAACAAGGGCACCCTATTGAGTCAGCACGGGACCTCGGGGAACATATTTGAGAAAACAACAGTGGTCCCAAGCACAAGAAAAATAGTTGCATAAAATAAATATAGACACAATGGAGACTATATTAAATAGTGACTTTTCCAGCCGGACAGAGGTCAAATTTTTACTTTTAGCAATTAATATTCTGAGAGAATACCTTCAACATTTCCATAGAGCGGGGCACAAGCCTGTACCCAAGCATATACAATTTGGCATGAAAGGGAAAAAAAGTCAGAGAATAGAACAGAAATTATAGGCAGAAGCTGTTATTTCCTGTAAATATTTCAATGACAGAAATTCCATTTAACACCATTACTTGCCAAACATGGCCATTAGTACATTTTACAGTATATGGTGTTTTAGAGTCGACGGCGTTTCGATCCTATTTATTGAATCATAGGGATCATCATCAGGACAAGATATTGCCTAATTTTTATGCCATGATAGCCGGGGGCTGGCCACAAATGATGAAAACCAGGAGGTAGTGGTAGTGGCTAGATCGCGTGGGGAAGGAGACTTTACAATGGACTCAGATGTCTTCCCAACGGCCAGGGAAGACATCTGAGTCCATTGTGAAGGCTCCTTCCCCACGCGATCGAGCTATCTGCTGGCGCACCATTAAGCAATACCTGCCGTTGTGCGGGAGACTGATCCCCGCCCACCTTACCCTATGGAACTCCACATCCTTCAAGTTTCATTTTGAGTCTTTTAAATCAAATCACTACATCCTGAAGGACAACAGGTCCAAGGAGGATCTAGACCGGCAATTCCGGTCTCTTTCACTGCCAGGTGACCCAAGGAAGCATTTAACGGCAAATAGCCTGTTAAAGCCAGAGGGCATCCCCCTCTAACATATAAACGCACCTAAGGGAGTGCGACACATAGCCAACAAAATAACACAATCACTATAATTTAGTATTTTTATTTAAATCACACTTTTTCACATACTCACTTGGTCCTGGGGAAAGCCAGTTTTAAATTAAAAAAGGCCTGGCTGAAACATGTAGACCACACAGGACGCTGGAGGTCTTAATTCGTACTCCAACACGTCCGATTGCCTTTTAGCAGCTAACAGGGGCCCAGTAATTAAAGTTTATCCATTTACCCTCTTGTACTGGGACCCACTGTATAGCTTTTTAACTTTCACTTTTTCACTCACTACACTGCACACTCAGCGAACATACCAGCTCTGCAGTAAACTGGCGTCGAAGCACACCCGGGACACACTCAGTGTCACTGTGGTGGGCCCGATGATGAAGCATGCCACCAACTAGGTTGGTGGGTGAGGGCTTCTTGAACAAACCAATCAGGTTGCCGGCACGCGTACTTTATTGATTCCCTCCCTTCCCCTAAACATAGCTAGTCCTTTTTGATTTTAACGGGTAAATCGTAAGGACATCAAAGCTAATGGTAGGGCATCGGGCCATTTCAGCCCAGTACCTTCTTGAATCTGGGCCATTTTTTATTTCAAAATTCAATTGTATTTCTCAACCAATCCCGCAGATTGGGGGTGTCGGGCTGCATGAACTTCTGCTTAATCTGCAACCCATTACAAACATGACTGATAAGCTCTGCATTAAAGTGTCCCCAGTTATATGTCCAGCTCACCCGGGGTAATCTGTAGCGTGGGAAAAACTCCTTTATCAAAGCTTTTGCTGTTGCCAAAGCAGTGTTTTTCTTGGTCGGATAGGCCTCCACCCATTTACTAAAGGCACATACCACAACCAAAACGTATTTCAGATTATTAACACGGTCCAACTGGATATAATCCATTTGGAGCACCTCAAAAGGCAAGGATGGTGGTGCAAAGTTTTCATTGAGGACTGGTTCCCTCCCCCCAGGATTGGGTCGCAAACAAATCATGCAATAATGGACCAAATGGGCAGCAGTTTAAAAAATAATAGGATAATTCCACACAGGGTCCAAAAGTGCACAGATGCCTCTCGTCCGAAAGTGTGCTGGGTCATGGGCCATGGTCACTACAGCGTTCACCAATGCGTTAGGTAACAACCATCTCTGTTTTTCAGGCAAATTAACCCGTCTAATCTTCCCACTTCCCTTTCCCAACAAGCCAATTCAGCAGGGGTAGCTTATTTTTGTATTTCTCGGACACTTTCCATAGTGTTATCAAATATTCCGGTCTCCGCCACCCACCTAGCAGAAGTAGTCAAACACATGGATGACATTTTGGATTTGGCAGTTTCTTTTGCCACTTGATCAGCAAAAGCATTCCGTTCACCCACTGCATCTACCACTGCTTTAGGGACCATGTTATATTCTTTGGCCATGAGAAGTGAGAAAACCTCTCTCCGCCCATAGGCAGCAGAAACTATGAGCCACGCCAAAGGCGTATTGGCTATCTGTGTAAATATTTACTCTCAATCCTTCACTTAATTCACAAGCTCGAAGTAATGCCACTAACTCAGCAGCCAGTGCTGACTGATAGGGTACTCGAGAACTCTCAACTACTGTGCAGAGGGTCGTAATCAGGTTTTAATGTCTTTATTTCGATAATAAAATCATAAAAGACAAGTTAAAAACATTACAAAACAAAACAACCACTGTACATTAAGTTATATAGGAAACCAATAAACATATTATTAACTTTGCACTGAAATCACGGTTAAAACTAATTATTAAACGTTTCTTAGTTTTATAAGACATGTATAGACCTGGGGCTAAAAAGAGCATAATTAGCACATTTTATAAGTGAGATCTTACATGATACAATTAAGATAAGTTCCTTCTGGCCCTAATTGCCCATGCCCAGCCTAAAAATGTGGCCAAGCATATCACAAAAGTTTCCGAGGTATTAGTTTTCAACACCCAGATTGCCTCGGAAGACCTTCTACAAGAAAGGCGTTTGAACAGGAGTTTTAGCCATGTGGAACGAGGTTCTGAATACTGCGGACAAGCAAACAATAGATGACCTTCTGTTTCTTTTTGATCTGGGCACCAGCTACAGGAACTAGAGGAAGTTTTACCCCAGGATGAAGTAAATGAATTCAAAGGTAAGGCACCCACTCGAAACTGATGATAAGGTTTCTTGTCCAGTGGTCTGGTGATGGTGTCCCAGTAAATCTCACGTGAGGGATCTAGCTTAAAGCTTAAGAATCTTCCCGTGAGGCTTCCAGAACTGGAGGCGGTTACCAAAGAGTGGCGGGTTGAGGCCCAAAATAGTTCTTTGAATTCTTTTTTAGATGGGAAAGTGTTGGTGCCTGGGGAGACCCACAGATGTTTTAAACCCATATCATGCAGGCTCTTTTTCACTGAACGAAGCCATGGGATTCGTTCAGAGCCCCCATGGACCTCACTTCTGCTAACTCCTTAGCAAAGAGTGTGAGATCCAGGGAGGTCCACAAGCACCTCCAAGTAGCCACTACTCTAAATCTAGCCATGTCTGTAATTGGTGGGCAACCCATATCATGACAGAGGGGTATCGATGGGGAGGACTGTGGCAACCCTACCAGGTTCCGAAGGAATTTGCACTGGATTCTATAGAGACTAGAGAGGTCCATGAATCCCCATAACTCAGCCCCATAAAGTATGGCGGCGTTTATTTTAGTGTCATAAATTCTCATGGCAGGGATGACCCGTTTGGTAATAGATCTCTTCTGCTCACGCAGAAGACATCCAGTCAGTTGGGCGAATTTTAACTGCTGGGTCGCTATTTGATCTTTCCACGACAGACGGCGGTCCAAGGTGACCCCCAGATAAGTCATGGTTTCAACTTGTTCCAAGTTGACCCCGCTCATTTGAATTTTACTGCGTACGATGTTATTCCTGGTTAAAACCATGAACTTAGTTTTGCCCACATTTATCTGGAGGTCATTTTTCACACAAAACTCCTCAAAACGGTTCAAGGCCCGCTGTAGGCCTGCCCGGGTCTTGGATAGGAGTAAGGTGTCATCGGCAAAGATAAGCATGGGGAATTTGGCCCCTGCCAAGGATGGGGCATCAGTATGGGTAGGAGGAGAGTAGGAAGAGAGTGGGCGCGAGAACGCACCGCTGTCGGACTCCTCGGGTTACAGGGAAGGAATCCGTGTGTTGTCCTTGTTCTCCCCACCTTACCCTAGCGTAGTTCTCTTCGTGTAATCTAATGATCAACTCTAGTAACTCTCCAGGCATACCCAGGTCCATCAGTACCTGCCACAATTTACCCCTTGGTACCAGATCGAAGGCTGACTTCAGGTCTATAAATGCGGCAAAGATGGTACCACCGCCTAGCGTAACAACCTTCCAGAAGATCATACAAAATCGGAGCACCTGATCAATGGTACTCGTACCAGATCTAAAGCCCGCCTGCATGGGGGACAGTATGTTTTAAGAGTCCATTCACCCTTGCACTCTGGCCAAGATCATACGGGGAATGACCTTTTGGAGGCAGTCGATTAAACTAATCGGGCGATAATTGCCCGGATTAGACCTGTCTCCTTTTTTATATATAGGAAGAATCTCAGCCCCCTTCCATGTTTTGGGGATGCGTGCACCCTTTGCTATAGCATTAGCTATATTTGTTAGATATGGCACCCAGAGAGCAGTATTTGTTTTAAACAAATCGGCTGGTATTTGGTCCAACCCAGGAGCTTTCCCCCGCTGAGTCAAACCAAGGGTTAACTCTGTCTCAATATTAGTGAAGGTCAGGGTCGTTTCACAAGTGGGCATTACATGCAACTGATTCAAAATAGGGGGGGTCAATGCCTTCTGAGCTAAATTGGGATGAATAATGGGTTATCCAGGCTTCTGGGGACACATGGTTGGTTGGAATACGAGAGTCACCATCCTTCCCCCATTTTACTATGTCCCAAAATTTAGTCTGGTTGTTTGACTTGGTGGCATCCAAGAGGTCGGCCCAGTAATCATCCTCCCAAGCCCTCTTTGCTTCCCACTATACTCTTTTGTACCGTTTCCTAGCCTCCTTTACAGCACACATATTTCTAGTCGTAATCACATATGCAGCTGTTGTTGTGTCATCTGGTAACTTGAAACAAGAGCCATCAACATACAATTCCCCTGGGGGTCAGATAGAGGAATGTCTGTGAGATCTAACCGTCCCTTCATCTCTTCTTCGGTCCAGAATATACAATCATGTATGTCATTTATCGTTTCATCCGATGGGAGGGGTAGCAATGTGGCAGGATTTAGAGTGGCACACCGCTTAATTGTAATATGGGGTGCAAATAGAGTCAATTCATATCCAGTAAGACGAGCACTCGTAAGGTGCTGAGTCTTTGTTTTATTCAATAATGTGTCCACAGCATGCGATACCATCACTGTGAGGTCAGTATTCAACACGAGACCCTCCGACTGTCGAATAGCCACCGCAACAGCGGCAGTAGCCCTCAGACAGCTAGGAAGCGCTCTGGCGACGTTATATAAGCATGGGCGAATTTTGCGAATCTCGCGTTCGCGAATTTTGCGGATTTGCGAACTCGCAATCCGCAAAATCTGCGAATTCTCGCGAATTTGCGGATTTTTTTTTTGTGTGTTTGCGCGGGTTTCTGCCAGTTTGCGAGGGTTTTGTACAATTTCGCAAATTGCGAACTTACCTGTCGGGTCGCAAGTTTCGCGAACTTGTTGTTTCTACGTGTCCAGCCTGTTTGGGACACTCTTCTTCATCACTGCCACTCTCTGTCACCACTGCCACTCTCTGACTACTCATGCCACCCTCTGGCCCACCCATGCCCCCCTCTGTTTCATCACAGCACCCTCTGGTTGTCCAGTCAGTGTACATTATTGTGGCAACGCAAGCACACCTTCCCTGCCTCAAGTGACCTGAATTAATTTGGGGCTGATTAATGTGTCACAGAATATTTTTTTAGCTGGCACCTGCTTCCTTAGTGCTTCCTGATTAGTGATCTTTTGCACTTGCTAAGTGCTTTCATTGTTGCAAAATTAGTTACAACACCTGCCCTGCCCCAACTGACAATAATGAATTAGGGGCTGATTAATGGATTTGAACTTCCAGCCTGGCTCCTGCTTGTCTCCCTTAGCTGTAATTCAGGACCTTTGTGGCATATGTGTAACTATTCTGAGGTTCAGAGCAGGGTCACATAATAGTTGCAACTGGCAACTGAACTCTGGAGGGGCCCCTCAGGAAGCACTACAGGAAATGGCTACTAATGATGAGCCTGAACTTTTGAACCTCGTAAGTAGTTTCAGTTTTGCTAAGATCGTATTTCTGCAATTTTGCACTTATTCGCGGGGCGCGAAGTTGTACTGGGAAGCCGCGAACTCACGCGAACAGTGCGAGCAAAATCCGCTTCTCGCGGATTTGCGGATTTTGCGGGAGATTCGCGAATCTCGCGGATTGCAAATTTACCGAAAATCCGCAAAATCCGCGAGCGAAACGGATTTTCCGCCCATGCTTAACGTTATACAACACCGCCGAGAAATAGACACAAGGTCTTTGCTTACCACCAAAGCCTTGTGTTAACACTGAAAGCGCACAACCGTCCACCTCATGTACTTAGTCAGGAGTACCCAAGAAGGTTGCAGAACAAAGCGAAGATTTCAAAGAATCAAAAGCTTTCTCACATTCATCAGTCCAAGGTAGGGGTTCATGCACACCTTTAGTGGTTAAGTACAAGAGAGGTTTAGTAAGAAGGAAAAAATTAGGAATCCATTGCCGACAGCTAGAGGTTATGCCAAGAAGAGCATGAACATCACGCTGAGTACGAGGTACAGACATGCTAGAAATGGTAGTCACACGCTCAGGAGTTAGTCTCCTCCCCTCTTTTGACAGTAGATGACCAAGGTAGGTCATCCTCTGTCAACAATATTGAAATTTTGAGAGGGATACCTTATTACCATTGGCTGCCAAATGAGATAATAATTTAACAGTGGCTTCCTTGCAGCCATTCTCAGTATCGGAAGCCACCAACAGATCATCAACATACTGGAGGAGTACTTTGCCAGGGGGTAGGGTCGATTCATCTAATACTGCTTTCAAAGCCTGGCTATAAATGCTAGGACTCTCAGTGTACCCCTAAGGTGCACGTCAAAATCTAAAGCTGCGTCCAGATAAGGAGAAGACAAAAATATCACGGCTATCAGGATGGATCGGAATGCTGAAGAAAGCATTCTTCAGATCGATAACCGAGAAATACTTTGCAGTCGGAGGGATCATGGTTAGAATAGTAGTTATATCAGTAACCACCGGATACTGCGGCACCACTATCTTGTTAATTTCTCGTAGATTAATTACAAAGCAATAGGTATCAACATCATTCCCAACCGGGGCCTTTTTCAAAATCGGTAATATCAGGCTATTACACCCTTTGCAGCTGTTTCTTCCACCACACCCTTATCAATCAGGTCCTGAAGGATAACAAGCAGAGCCTTTTCACCAGCCGGGGAATTCTTGTACTGAGGTATGCAGGGTAAACAAGCGTTTGGTTTTAACTTGATAGAAACTGGAGGAATTTTTAATAAACTGACATCCGTATCCCCTGTCGCCCACAGAGTCGATGGTATAGCAGTAAACTCCGGAGGAAGGGGCTCATTTTTAGTGAAACATTGTCGGGTATGTTAACCCGGTAATTGTATAGTCAAATAAACACCGTCAGGGGAACAATGAATTTTTGCATGTAATTTTTTTAGCAAATCCAATCCCAACAAATTTTCCCCACAATGTGAAGTTAAAAAAATGGAGAGTCCACAGTGACCGGGCCAATTGTAAACGGAACAGGTTTAGAGATGGGGCTCACTACCGGGATTCCACTGAAATGTTGATTCGCCCAGACAAAGCAGCCCCCGGGACCAGTGAACGGGAAATCGAACTATTCATTGCACCCATATCAACTAGGAAGTTTCAGAAGTCCCCATCAACTGCCCTTTCACATAGGGCCCTTGTTGATTGAGGGGTACTGACACCTGGCCCCCTACTCTGTCCATGGCTGACCTATGTATAACCATACCCATCAGCCCCCTCGAACACACAATCTTCGTTATAGTACCGCCTTCCTCTCGGATTATCGAAGTAATTCTTTTCTGACTCTCCATGGGATGCTTCTTCTCTTCACATATCACTTCGATTCACGCCACCTCGACCTCTTCCTCTTACCACCCCGTTCCCGAGCCAGTAGCAATGGTCGCCAATGCCCCTCCTGTTTACAGTAAGAGCACTGGTTTAATCCTAAAGCAACAGCTGGCCCTTCTCCTCATCCAGTTCTCGCCCCTCTCAGAACAAAGCCTCTCCCGCCTCGATCTCCACCTCGTCCCCTCATAACTTGTTATAACAATACTCGTGTCTTAAGATCCTTTGATTTCTTTTCTGACTTATCCTTGCTCTCATTTTCCCTATGCTTGTAATGCTGAGCCACGCTCAATATAATCGAGGGAGTGGAAGTGGTCCAAGTACTCTCAGTGGCTTGTAGCCGTGCAGAAATCTCAGGTAACAAATTGGTCACAAAACGATTGACAAATAATCGCACACCACCTTCCACCGACAAATCCTCTCCACTAAAGTCAATGAACACACCCTCAAATCTGGTAAAGAAATCCGAAACACACTCTTCCTTTTTCTGTTTGCACGCTGTCAATTTATCCCAATCTACCATACGAGGCGGAATCAAGGTGTGCATATACGTAATAATTCGGGCTGGCAAAACCAATACTTCAGGTCTAGGTTTATCGCCAGGCTTTCGCTCCTTATCCCAATCCTAAAACTGGTCCCAAGTCCCTCCTAATTCTGCTAAATGGTCCTGATCGTGCACCTGACGCCATACGTCAACAGGGACCAGTAGGCCAAAAATACCTCAATGTCAGCTAAGGTCATGACAGCTGAAGAAGCAGCCTCTGTGAGTTCCTTATAACAGGCAGTAGGTTTTTTATGAAGATCGTGGAGTTGCGCATTCAGGGAAAGGACCTCACTCCTTTCCCACGGGGTGTAGACCCATTGCTCCTGGAACTGTGCCTCCACACGAGCTCTAGTTCCTGATTTTGATCATCCCATAACTCTGGTATTTCGGGATGATAAATAGGATGAACCTCCCTCATAGGATACTGGGAATCCAAATTAGGACATTTCAGATGTAACCGCTCTCTATATTTTATCAGAATCTCTACATTCCGGTACACATCTTCCAAACTCAATTCAAATTTATGAGCCCGGTCCAAAATATCATACATTACCTGTGGGGCTCTTCCATCCGGAAAGCACTGTTCCCACAAGGAAATAAGACATGTAGCCATATGCCCCAGAGCGAATTGTTGCATAAAAGGCTCATAATCTCGAAGGGTACTCCATATATCGGTAATATTATATACAGGGTTCTGCATCCATTGGGACATCTGATTCGCAATCATCTGTTTCTCTTCTAATCCTACCGCTCATCGAGTATACAATCGCCCCACATCTAGAGTCCCTGGACCGCGACAGGGTGTCTGATCGGCTAGGGTGGGGGTCGTACTCGAAGACTGAGAAGTCCAAATTGGAGCAGGGGAAGCCAAAACTACTGAGGCACGGGGGAAGGGACAAGGAGTTTGGTAATAGAGTAGCTGATCCTAATCTCGGACGGGACAAGATGGAAGAAGTTCCTAAAGGGGCAGAGACAGGAGCTACAACGGAAGCCGAGGACACTGGAGCCGAAGCGGGAGTTAAAGGGACTGCAGGATATATGCGTTGTGGGGCATAAGGGGGAGGTAGACGTGCATCTAACAAATCCTCTATCTCATCCTCTGGTACGGTCCTAGTTACATACCTTTTCTCCACCTACAACCTGTGTTGTCTATCTGCACACTCAATATTTTTCTCAGTCTGTTCTTTATTATACGCTATGGCTTTTTGTGTAATTGTCTGACCTGCTTTTATTTTGCATAACTTCTCCTCCCTAATACGCTTTCGTTTTGCTTCCTTCTATTTATTTTATTTCTTTATTTGTGGGTTTGTATAGCACTTGAATCAACTTCCATGAGGAGTAATTCTGCGCTTAGGGCCAGGGACATGAGAGAACAGATTGTTACTGTTGGGATTTAAATCTGATTACTGAACAGCAGGGTTTTAAGTTGTTTACGGAATTTAAAATGCTCTGTGCATTGTCTGAGTGGGAGTTTGTTCCATAGTATGGGTCCCGTAGTGGATAAAGCTTTCCCGCCATATTTTGCCTTTCTGGCACGGGGTACCACCAGAAGAAGTTGGTCGGTGGATCTGAGAGAGCGGGTGGGAATGTATGGGGGAAATTTCTTTATCAGGTATGCGGGGCCCATGTCCATTGAGGCATTTCTGTATTAGATAGCATATTTTAAATTTCGTTCTCTGCCGGATTGAGAGCCAATGCAGTTGGTCCAGAAGAGGTTGGGATGCTGTTCTAGGTGGAACATTTAGGACAAAGCGGACCGCTGTATTCTGGATAACTTGTAGTTTATCCAGCACACCCTTGTTGGCAGAAAGTAGTAGGCCATTGCAATAGTCGATTCGACTTAACACTAGAGCCTGTACCAGAGTTTTCGGATATGAATCTGGGAGCAAGGGAAAAACTTTGCGCAACAGGCTGATGGTATGGAAACAGGAGCTTACAACAAAGTTGCTGTTTTGCTTTAGTGATAAGTCCTGGTCCAGTTTTATCCCTAGATTTTTAACAACCTGTTTAGGTTCGAGAGCCGTTCCTAGGTCTTGTGGCCACCAGTCTGGGGACCATAACATTTTGGCCTCCCCGAATAGCATGACTTCCGTTTTATTAACATTGCATTGGAGGCAGTTGCTGGACATCCACTGTGCTATAGCCTTCATGCCGGATGAAAAGGAGCTGGTTACTTCAGTGGAGAGGGTTTTGAAGGGGTAGAGGAGCTGTGTGTCATCCGTGTATGACACTGGGATGTAACCATACGTGTGCATCACTCTTGCCAGGAGTGCCACATAGATGTTAAAAAGAGTTGGGCTCAGACATGAGCCCTGTGGCACCCCATTCGAAATCTCCACCTCCTCTGAACGGAAGGCACCCATGGTGACACTCTGGGTGCGATTGGTTAGAAAGCTCTTTAACCAGGCGAGGGCTTTGTTCTTTATGCCAATGTTAGCCACCCGGTCAATTAAGATGGTGTGTGACACGGTGTTGAACGCTGCCGACAGGTCTAATAGTTCCAGGATGACAGCATAGCCTTTATCCTGGTACATGTGCAGATCGTCCGTGACAGATAGAAGAGTGGACTCAGTGCTATGCTTTGGCCTGAACCCAGATTGAGAATAGTCCAGGCCACCAGCAAGTTCAATGTATTTAGAGAGATGATGGTTAGCATGCTTTTCAATTAATTTCCCTAAGAATGGCAGTAGGGAAATGGGCCTAAGATTGGTGAGTTCGGTCCACGGTGAGGCAATATTTTTTTATAATTGGTCTGACCAAGGCTCGTTTCCAATTCTTGGGAACGTCACCTGTGGTTAGAGACATATTCACAAGTCTCTGAATTACAGGGCATAGTTCTTCTACCACATATTCAAAGAGTCGAACATCGTTTGTCGACTACGTTTATAAAATAATCGATCCTGCAGGTAATTTATTTTTATTATTCAAAAGACCCAGTTAAATGCCGCTGTAATTCTACATTATCTTTGGTTTACTTGTGCAATATTGTATTAAACAAAATAGGCGAAAGACCATGTTTAACATACATATCATAACTCGGGCTACCCTTAGGCGGGGCAAGTTGACTTTGATCCAATTGTGCGCCAATTCGGCGACAACAGCATCCAAAACACAGTTTACTAAAACACGACATACTTATTTACTAACAATCCAATCTCATTCAAAGAAACAATCTTTCAAACAAGGCCCTGTTCATACATTCTCACATCCTGTTCACCAATCAAAAACCTCAAACAAGACAATACAAACAAAAATATATTCAAAAGGAAAATTTTTCAAAGCGACATGTCTTTTTCAATACCAAAAGAACGGGGCCTGTCGACTCTCGTTCATGGAGAACCAATCAGTGTAGATTTCAGACCAACAGGTACCAAAGTCAGGCAGTCCGGAGACTACCAAGAGACTGTTAGACAGGTAGTAACCACAGACCGACCTACAGACCATCCTGCAATCTTCCCGGTTCACCCTCAGGACTATTCTGACTAAGCCCGCTGCCTTTGCGTTGCTCCAGATATGTCCTGATGGCTACCTAGGTACAACCACAGGCTTTTCCGAGAGCAGTCTGGCCGGGTGCACACCACACGTGTCACACCAAGGCGTCAGATCGGTCTCTCTATTATTTCACCAACGAAGTCCGTGGAGTGTCTACCCGTACAGCCACAATGCTGCCCCGTCAGACCCCTAAAGTTCCCCATGGTTCACCGACCACCAAATCAAATACAGTTAATTGTTTCCAAAGGCACTACTCAACAGCACGTTCCAAAAGACACCAAAAACAATTCACTCATCTGGTGCACACAGGTATGATTGTGTTTTCTCCACTGCCAAATCCTGAAGACCAACACGGTCAGCTCCTGGGTTAAGCCCGTAGGACTCTGGCAAGGAGTCCCTAGCAGCTGGGGAACCCTGATCGCGAGAGCGGAGTAAGTCAGAATCTCTGGTCAGTCCACCCACTCGACCAGAGCTCCCCTTTCTTTGTCCTTTCTACCCGGTTACGGGAGGACGACCCCAACACGGAGTCCCACCAGAGTCGCCAACTGACGTACCATAAAATAAGATAAAGGCTATACTTACCAATAGCCGAATACCAATTACCAAATAACCAGTCAGTTGGCAGTGTAGAAAGTTCAATTGTTTATTATACAAAAATACTCTATAGAGGAGCCTCTCCCATCCTCACCCCTCACTGTGCCTGGAGAAGACTGCTGGCTTACACTCAAAACGATACATACATACTTTAGGCTGGTACATGAAGTCACCGTACATGGAAAAACACTACTTGACTCTTGGTCCTAGGAAAGGACCATATATGGCACACATGATTAGTACAAAGCTCTGCTTTAGTTATTATTGGGAAGGTCAGGAGGGGTGACTCCTTTCGTCTTGGTGCCTAGGAGTGCAAGCACAGCGCCTTCAGGAATGCGCTTATCGCACCCAAAGCCAGATGTGACCTTGAGTCCAAGCACAGGGAGAGAATAGTGTGTATTTAGCTGTCTCCAGCAAATCAACTAAGCTAAGGCCTGACAACCATTGGAAGGTAACACGTGATCACTGTTCGTGTCTAACGCAGACAAGAAAAGATGGCGTCCGTACAGTTTTCGGCCTCCTCAATGCAAGCAGAACACACAGGGCCCGATTCACAGAATGAACTTAAGACTAAATCCTAAACTTACTACTATTTGGTATTCACAGAATGCACTTACTACTTTCGGGATTCACAGATTAAACTTACTACTTTCGGGATTCACAGAATAAATTTACTACTTTCGGTATTCACAGAATAGATTTAAGACTACTAACTTTACGTCCGCACTCGGGCCGTAAATTACGGCCCGGAGGCGGAGCTTCCGGCCCGGAGGCGGAGCTTGCGGCTTGGAGGCGGAGCTTCCGGCTCGGAGGTGGAGATTTCAGCCATGGCTAAATACCCACCTCCGAGCCGGAAGCTCCGCCTCCAAGCCGCAAGCTCCGCCTCCGGGCCGTAAGCTCCGCCCCCAAGCCGTAAACTCCGCCTCCGGGCCGTAATTTACGGCCCGAGTGCGGACGTAAAGTTAGTAGTCTTAAATCTATTCTGTGAATACCGAAAGTAGTAAGTTTATTCTGTGAATCCCGAAAGTAGTAAGTTTAATCTGTGAATCCCGAAAGTAGTAAGTGCATTCTGTGAATACCAAATAGTAGTAAGTTTAGGATTTAGTCTTAAGTTCATTCTGTGAATCGGGCCCACAAACAGTATATACACTTACTAACTAGCAAAAGAAGTTATAGATTAAGCACTACGCATACCTCTATACTAGGAATATATAGATACATCATGCTAACACAATATATATGTAAGACCAATACCACTAACATAAGGGAAATCAGCTTTTTATCCCTTAAGCCCTACGGCGAGGTGATTGGTGCGTACACTGTGCATCTCCTTTCGTTTTTCATAATTTTATATATGTTGTGTTTGCAGGGGTGATGTCATGGCCTAAGTTTAGGCGGGGCATTGTATACAGGCATGCAGTGAAAGTCTGGTGCATGCAGAGGGATACTTACAACTCGGTGGGCGGTGAGACTTGTGCTCAGTCAAAGAGTAATGGTGCAGGCAATTTTTTTTTGTTTAAAATGAGGTTACATGGACGCATTGATGCTGTGGGTGTATGACATTGGTATTCCATATGATAACTCCACGTAGGGGGCGGCTGTAATGTAGGCCGCGCTGATAGGAGGCCGTGCCTGCATGCAGGAGAGAAGAGGCTTGCAGTGTGAATCGGGTAGAAAACGTTAACTTTAAATGGGCATTCTATGCGCGCAGCGTCAATTATTTATTTCGCAGTTTTCTTTAGGATGAGGTCAGTTGCAATACAAGGACTGTCTTATGCACAGTTTAGGCTTCTGCCTTTGAGAGGACTCTGTGGTAATATGTTTAGTTTACACAGTGTACAGCGCCTTTCATAGTTTGTATTTTAATATATGTGTATTCACTTAAGTGATGTTGAGCAACATTTATGAGGATTAGTGAATGTATTTTATATACGCAATATTGAGGGCGAGCCTCCTCAGTTGTGGGTAAATAAATGCATCTGATTTTGTGTAATAAAGGCAGAAGCGCACAATACATTCATGGCTTGTTATGCTCTTCCCTTATATGATCGTGGGAGGCGCACCGCGTGAACATGGCAGCAACATGCCCTCCAGATGGCGACTAGTAGGAACTTCAGGATGGCCCTCATATCAGTACCAGCAGGTATAAGGAGGATTCCGTGTCCCGTGTGGGAACTAGTTTGTACGATATCTGTGAATGGGCTCAGGGTGGAAATAGCCAGCGTTGTTGTGGAGTACCATAGCACAAATGCAATACAGAGCCTCGCTCGCAACTTGGCAAATGGACTAGCGGGGTCGGTTTTCTGTATTGTGCGGTTGGGTCATAACATAAGGAGGGGTGGTGGAGTAAAGGCTAGAGCTGCTTACTGGGGAGCGAGGGAAGTGAGTTCAACTCTCGTTTTTTCTTGGTTTTATTGGGGAATTTGTTATAATGCCTGGCCTGTGCAGAGCTATGCAGTTCCTCTCCTTACATACTAATAAGACGGAAGGGGAACATCCTTTACAATGCAACTATTACACCGCACTACAATTACAACGTGGGGATTACAACGAAAGTCGTTGCAACGACTTTCGCTGGAGGGCGCTGATGGATAGGGAATAGTTTAATTTTCTATCCAACATCTTCCCTACTATCCACGGGGACTGGAGTTGGAATAGAAAATTAAACTATTCCACTATCCAGTGCCCCCAAAGCAAGTCGTTGTAACGACTTGTGTTGTAATCCCCGCGTTGTAATGGCATTCGGGGTAAAAGCATGCGTTGTACTGCCATACAACCAAGGCGGAAACACAACAGGCATTCTTTTTCATTTACTTAAGTTCCTGTTCACGTGGGCGGGAGCAGGTTTGGGGTGTATGGTCTACCACTTTAAGTACCTCGCGATCGGACATTGCCGGGGAGGTAGATCCAGCGGAGACTTGCTTACAGAATTAATATAACTTTTAGGGATTAGCGCCTTGGCAGTGCTACGATCAGCCGTTTGTCACTGGTGTTTTCAGTATGTTCTGTCCCAATATTTCTGCCAGGGGTAATGGTGGCTGATTGACTCCAGGAAAGAAGGTCTGGCTAGAGTCGTTTTGGTCAGTTAGTACCAGCCTACACACCTATGCTTACAGCTAACAAAATGACTGGGGTGATAGCAAAGGGGGTGAACTAATTCTCGACATTAATGGGTAGGGTCTCCTTGGGTTTTCATGGTCCTGCTAATAAGTCTCAAACAGCCAGTGAGGGATACATTAAAAGGCGATGACCGCCTTCCATCTAAAGTTGGGACAATCAGTCTGTGATCATGCTGAACAGAAAATGTTCCTTTTGTAAAGGGCGGTTATATAAAAAATATATATATATGTTATCTTTAGTTAATCAGCCATTTAAACCGTCGTGGATACATTTCACCATGTGTCTTAACTGTGACTGGTCAAGCACCAACCCCATTTAGGGAACAACATCAGTCAGCAGGAGGAAGCTGTAGATCAAAGGAATTATCTTCAACTCACACAGAATACAAGATTGTAATGCGTAAGCAAGGGCCGGTCGGTAACATTGATTGGTGGAGGAGCATGCACTTTGGACTCACATGGTGAGCCAATTGTGAGCTGAAGGTGGGGCGATTGGACCTGATGACTCATTATCATTGGGAACAGTAAAGCCACTGGCATAGTTCTGCCTGGTTGGGTACTATGCATTATGGTGGACAGCCGTGGGTGGACTATCCTACACCAATGGGTTGCCGGAAGGAGGGCACATATTAAGGTTTCCCAATCCGATTGGACATCCAGTAATAGGTGGCGTGGTATGGACTACTGGTGTGATACTACCATTTCCGGTTAGCTCTCCATATAAGGGGGTGGGATAGGCTTCTCTGCACTAAAAGTTGGTTTTCGGTTGACCGCGGCAGAGTCAACAAAAAAAAGAGTGTCCAACAGGGGTCATGGGCTACTGCTGATATGGGTCTATTCATGGAAATTGGATTAGCAGTATTGCTGAGTTGGTTCAATATGCAGGACCGAACCATGTGTTTTCAGTTGCATGGGAGAGGGAGTATAGCCAATGTCATTTGATTAAAACAAATCGTACGAAACAAATAAAATTCAGCAGACAGGATAGCAAAGGAGGAGATCCCTTGCATTAGTTCATTACAGTGCTAAGCAACCTGCCTGCTACAGCTATTGTTGTGAACGTATCTAGGACCCTAATTAAATAGTCCCGATTTATGCCCTTATGTGGTTATAACAAATCATATCCTTATTAAGGCATAAGAATCATATCCATATTTAGTCATAGTCAATGCAGTCCAAATACGGCAAGGCTACTTCCCTAGACTCCTAGAAAGTACAACGCGTTCTTTAAACAAACCAAACCTCCAGCAGCCCGGGAATTCCCCCTGCTTTTGTTTTGATTTGTCCTAGAACTCCTGAGAGTCCTGAAAGAACTGCCAGTTCTTAGTGACAGTTCTTAGTGACGTCTTATGTCCAACCTTACGTCAAACCCGGCACCTTCCAGGTATAAATATACCAGCATTTGCCTTAAGCAACACACTGTAGTTTGGAGCAGAGCGGCTATCTACTTACCCAAAGCCCAGCTGATGCGAGTGCCGAAGGAAGCCGTCCCTCCCATTTGACGCACTGAGAAAGACGCTGTCTTTTCTCCTGCCAAGAAAATCCAGCTCCAGTGTTTCCAGTCACCCTTGTGGGTTACTGGGAGATCGAGTCCTGAGAACGAGATACAAGACCTCCTTCATTCTAAAACCAAGGTACGGAGCTGATTAGATCCTTAGAGAATTCTTGATTCAGATTCTTGGCAAAACTAACTTGAACTTAAACTGCAACTCCCTTACTCCTTCCCACGTACTAGGCTTAGGTTAGGTACACTGGGGTAGGCGTAATTTAGAAGCACCAGTTGAGTACGTTTAGTCAATCTTTTATCTTTGTATGTATTGTATATAGTTTATCCGTTTTAAGTATCCTATGGCTCAGAAACTATATCAATGCTTTTACAGCATTAATTCATAATACTCCTTTTACTGTATGCACTTTACTTTATGATAAGTATTGCAATTGTGGCAATTCACTTCTCTTGCATGAGAAAGAAGACTGCTCAATAAATAACACCTTTTATTGAAAACGCCTGTCTCTCTATTTCTCTGCACTCTGGTGAAACTAAGCATGCACGATTGACTGAGTGAAATAGCTGTCTATTGTTTTCACACGACTCTGGAGATATACTCCTTATTCTGGAGGGAGCAAAGTTGTCATGTTTATGCGGTTGTCAGAAACGAATCCCTTCTTGTCTAATCAGGCAAGTTAACTCCTCCCTGTTCATTCGAGAACGTTTCTAGTGACCTCTGAGCTAGCTGGCATACCTAATTAAGTCTAACATATTCAGTAGAGACCTAGTCGACCTCAGTCCTACGTCTAAACTGCTGTTTATGTTATTCCAATACGCAGAGCCTATTGCGAATATAGGAACTACACTACACTATATATCTAATGAATCTATTTTTTTTTCGGGAGTGTTATACAGCACAGACTATGGCCCAAAGGTATTGGAGTGCTTTACATTAGCACCAGTTGTGTTACAGAGAGACACATTCATTTTTTCAACCCTACCTGTGGTCGCCTGGAGCTCTTCTTCGATAGGAACTGCCGGGAATTGGTCACAACCCTTGTATCCAGGCCGATGGGACATCTCTGGTGTGGCTCCCTCAAGGCCTCGGTACGGTGCCCATGTCGGTCATCAGACTGTAATAAGCTGGTTCGGCTCCAGGCGGGCTAAAGACGGGGTTTTTTTTGGCCTCTCCTGAGATGCTCGGGGATGTTCGTTGGGTGTTGCGCTGAGCTCCATGCACCGTGGCTGGGACAATGCATTATTCGAAGCGCTGGTTTGGTTGTTTTCCTCCAAGATGAAGGGTACTGGCAATACAGAGGGTGGTCATATGGATGCTGTCTTGTCTCTGGTTTGGGTCAGGTTAGCATGGATTCTAGATTGGGATAAAGAGCATTGGAGTTGGACTCCAGGACAACTTACCATTTCCTAAGTTTTGCTGCCCAAAACGTATTTAGAGGAGTGTTCATGGCCCAGGTAATTTATTACTTAATGTTATGACAATTCTTGTTTAGGCTACTGCTTCATGATCAACAGTTCAAAAGGGAATTGTGGAATAAAGGGTTAATCTCCAGTCCTCCATATAAAAGGCAGGCACTTATGTAGGGGATATTTTGCATCATCCTTAGTAAAATAGTCAATCAGGCCTACAGGAACATTGATATTTTGGGGAGTTGTCAGGCTACAACTGGGGGGCCAAGCAGATCTCCCGTAGGGTTTCTAGTGAATAAAATAATGGGCCTTTCACATAATCCAGAGATATGGTCAGTCTTCTGGTATCTGTGGCGGGCATCGGTCAGTGTTGTTTCAATTTGGACATTCAATATGGCACCTCCAGCCTAATGGACCTCTACTGAGCTTGCTGAGAACGACACTTTCTCCAACTGCCTCCTCGATGGAATGGACTGTGTACCCTGGAGACCACGCATGAAGTTCACCTGGTCGATCTGGCAGATAATATCTCCCATATCCATACCCATGAAATGACGGGCTCTGTCACCTTGCTCCACCAACTTCGACTGTATGCTGAATACCTCACCAACACTGCCTTTGACGACATACCCCAGGAGTTCCGGCTCTTCAATGACCCCCAAGTCTTTTTCAGGAGCCTTATCACAATGCTCCAGGTCAAAGCGAATGCACGCTGGCTCGCGATGACCCACTACGAAGTCATGTGGGCCGTCATCAGTACTAGGGATGGGCTAAACGCTATCAAGGAAGAACTACGGCCCCTGAGGCTCATGGTTCTGCAGCACCGGTTCATCCTGGACATGGTAACAGCTATAGAAGGTGGAGTTTATCAAAAGCTTGGGAGCTCCTGCTGCAAACGATGCAGTGAATGAGTCCATCATGAAGGCCATTGAGGACTTAAGCACTATAGGGAAGAAAAGGGTTGCTGAAGGAGGTGCCAGGGCAGACAAAGCCACAGACTGGTTCGACTTTAGCTGGATGCCTTCATGGCTGTCTGTCTTCCTAAAATTTCTATTGCCTGTTTTCGGTGTGCTGTTGCTCCTTTGATATGCTGTAAAGATACTCAGTCATTGTGTAAAAAATGCTGGTAAAAAATAAGTGGGTATAAATTATGCAGGAACAAGAACGTTCAGAAGGCATATACACAAGAAGAAGGGTAGAACAGGAAATGGGGATAACTTAGCACTCTTAGAAGTAGTAGAGTTTACTACACCAGGACTCCACTCAATGCAGCCTGTAATGTTGCCCAGGGGCAGGTCACTAGTCCTCAACTCCCCCCTGGCAGATACTAACTAAGAGAGGATCTAAATGCAGATGCACCATCACCTCCACCTCCACCCTATACATCCCTTGTTAACATACCTGAGGGAGACTATGTGGAGTTAAGGAAGCCACAGGACATCTAATGCTCCTATGTAAATGACACCCCTTGGATGCCCCAGGTAGAAGGAGGGTCTGTAAAATAAATTGTAAGAGTTTTGTTCAAGAATGAACAAGAGGAAGGAAATTAAGCAGGTTCCAGTTCTACCATGTAGTGCCTCAGCTATTGCTCTCCACACCTGAATCATGAGAGTCCTGAATGTCCCTGTTAATCAATATGTAAGGGTTTGCTAAATTGTCCATACTGCCTCAAGCATTCACTGAAACTGTAGGCTTTATGCCTATCCAAAAGGATTACAGCTATCTCTCCTGCAAAGGCCCCGAAACTCAGTTCACTGCTTTCCTGATAAACAAGTCACCAGGCCCCCTCTCTCCTCTAATATCCTCTGTGTGCACATCCTTCTGAAAATCATGAAAATGTAGCAATAACAGGATGCATCTGTCAACTAAGATAGGGTAAGACTAGGGGTGGGGCTATTTTTAACTTCCCATAACTTCTCACCTGATGTTTTGCTTGCCTTTGAAACTTCCACAACCACATGCCTTAAAGTGACAATAACATTTCTATGCGCTATGTACCATATAAGAAGCATCTACCTTAAAGCTTCCAAGAGGTGACGCAAAGTGTATTGATAAAATGTTCAATTTTATGTTCTGTGGTAAAGCACCTGTCAAAGTTAGACCTTGTGGCCAATGGTTCCTCATTAAAAGAGTATAAAAGGGCTGCTCATCGGCCAACTCGCTAACCACCTTGTGCAGTGTATTTTTTACGCTGATGGTGTTCCCGGTTAATTGAGTGATTTAGGGCCATATGTATCAAGCCGTTTTTGAATCGCAAAGGCCGAAATTCGCAGCGTTCGCAACGTTTTGCACGTTTTGGAATGTATGAAACATTCCCAAAAAAGGAATTGCAAACTTGTGCGATTCCTTATTTTTCCATAGCATTTAGGGAATCGTAAATTTGCGATTCCTTAAATGCTATGTATGTAGCCATTTAAGCTTGCAAATTTTGTTTAAGAATTCGCAAATTACCACCAACTTTCAGTTTATGGTAAATTGCGAATTCTTCCAGAACTGCACAAATTAGCAATTTTAAAGGTGGCATATGATGCACACACATGCCCATAGGGCATGTATGGCGCCATATGCACACACATGTTCTTTTCAGGGGTGCAGCAGGGTGTCTTTGAGACACCTCTGCACCCTTGCAATAATTCTCAAATTGCGATTAGCAAATTGCGAATTCGCAATTTGAGAATTATTTTGCATTCATTCCTATGGGCCTCCTTGCCCATAGGAATGCATTGGAAATTATTCCTTAATTGCGAATTAGCAAAATGCGAATTCGCAAATAAGGAAGCTTAAGGAATCTCAAATGAAAAGCGATTTTGTTCATACATACCATTTTGCATTTCCTAAATAGCGATTCCTTAAAATTCGCTATTTAGGAAATGCAAAATAGTTTGATGATACATATGGCCCTTAGCTCTTGATTTGAGGTTGTAATGCTTTATTGTACTTTGATGTTCATTTTCTCTCTCTCTTTTTCTTTGGACTGCTGTGATTTTAAACTTACTTGATGCATGTTTTTGTTCCTGATCTGTGATGTGTCTTTGACACTTGTTACATGCTAGATTGCATTGTGTTATTGTTGATTAATGATGTGTCTTTGACATTTATTCTCTAAATTGTTTGAATAAATAGTTTAACTCCTGACTCAATTCCTGCATTTTGAGACGTTTGTCTTGTTAGTTCAGATAGCACATTTTAGTGCTAAATTAAATGGTAAAAAAAAACACTCGAACATTCCAAATCATGGGTACACAGGTGGATAATCCCAGGAGTAGGGGAGAAAAGAAAGGAATACTGTTCCAACACTTGGCACAGTCCCTCTGCTGGTCATGAATTAGTGTGGTGGAAAAGATTACTCCTTCCACAAATTCATTCTTCTCCTTGGGGGCTAAGAGATCAGGGAGAGGTTCACTTTCCTCCTTTTCTGTTCCATCTAACGCCAACAGCATGGTGAGCTCAGACCTCTCAAAGTGTGGTTTGAGGTGATTGATGTGAAGCACACTATAGGATTCCCTGAGGGTCTTAAGGTCCACCACATAGGTGGCTTTGCCTCATAAGGCCCATTTGAACGGTCCTGAAGGGCACTGCCTCCACAGGTATCATGACCCACACTTTCTGCTCAGGCTGTAACTCTACAGTCATAGAATTTTGGTGATAGCACTCTTTCATCACAGCCTAACTGCCTTCTAAGTTGCCAGAAGCTTTCTTCCACAACGTAGCCATTTAGATTGAGAAGGCCAGCATGTAGCTCACCACATCCTGGGCTACACTTCTGGGAGCTTGCTCTCGCTCCTCCTTCACCAAACTGAACGTTCCTGTGGGTTAGCCGTCTAGTCTTTGCTAGTGCCCTCAGCCACATACTACTTAAGCTCATCACTATGCAAGCGCGCAGCGATCGCGCAGCGGCGCGCCGGAGGAGTGCCAGAGGAAAGCCCGTCTGTGCCCGTCCGGGCCAGGATGGGCCTAGAGGCCAGACATTCTGCCCAAATACACACATATTCGCATGAATCCCTCCGGGCATTAAAAACTGACACCATTGGTCTTGATGAGGTAACGCGGGCTGTTTTACTGTCTAATGCTCCGTTGCGAAATAAAATTGCAAGTTCCCAGTCTAACCCCTCCTACTATTCCTGTCAGGCACATGGTCTGAATATCGCCACTTTAAACACACGCTCACTGCAAAAACATCATCTAGATGTCTTTTCCTTATTAGTGGATGGTGAAATTGACATTCTCGCCCTCTCAGAGACTTTACTTGGCACAGCATCTATGCCAGACATTCTAGCTGCCCTACCTCGTGAGTACGATGCGGTATGGCATAATCGCCCAAATGACTGTAGGGGTGGGGGTGTGGCGTTGCTGTTTAAAAAGAGCCTGACAGTGAAACAGATCATAGCGGAAAACTGCGCCGGTGCAGAGTTGTTGGGGATTAAAATTTCACTCAAATCCTCCTGCTTTGTAATACAGGTAGCTTATCGTCCACCGCAGAGCTCACCGGAATTCAATGACAGTTTCTTTGAACTGCTGACGGGTTTGGCCTCGCGATACAAATCCCTGCTGGTGGTAGGGCATTTTAACTACCACTGGGACAAGCTACCTAGAGACCCCACCGAGTTGGAGTTTGAAGCTAATCTTTCAGTGCTAAACCTCCAACAGCTGGTGGTGGGCCCCACCCACCTGAAGGGCCACACGCTAGACCTGGTATGGTCTTCTATGCCTAATACTGTAATTACCGAGGTCAGCCCCTGCATCTGGTCGGACCATTCTATGATCAGATGCTGGGTTCCGGGTGACCCCGTTCAGGCTGCATTTAATCAGGCACGGAGGAAAGTCCGGCTCTGGAATAAGGTTGAGGCTGATTCTTTATTAGCCGCCCTGTCCTCAGCCGTCCCTCCCATACTGAGTGGCATAAATTTAGATAAAGATGCTACCGCGCTGATGTCCTGGCTGCTCGCCGTTCTTGATCAACTGGCTCCTGAGCAGATAGAGAGGACCAGATCCAAAGAGAAGGGAGCACCATGGTTCGATGCCTCACTGAAAGAGAAAAAGCAAGCTCTCCGGAAGGCTGAGAGAAGGTGGAGACTTAATTACGGTCAAACGGAGGCAGAAACTTTTAAAACTCTGCTGGCGAAATATAAGGCAGACATTCTGGAGAGAAAGTCAGCCTTCTACGAGGGAAGAATTAGAGAAGCAACTAACTTACAGCGAGAAACCTTTGTGATCCTAAGAGAGCTCACGCAACAGAAAGGGATAATCTCTGTGAATGATCAGCCAGACTGTGACTCATTCCAAACTTTTTTCCTCCAGAAGGTACAGGATATCATCACTGATATCAACGCATGCTCAGTCACTCCCACTATGTCCACGCTAGGGGCTCAGGTGCCGCCCATGATGTTAAGCATCTTTCCTCCTATCAACGACACACGCCTCGAGGAACTTGTTGGACAGACCAAATCTGGCTCCACTATTGACCCATGCCCCCCAAGAATTTTTAAAATGGCATTGCCAGGCATCCAGCCCCAGGTGGTCAGTTTACTTAATAACTCACTGGAAACAGGGCATCTTCCTGTCCAGTTGAAGGAAGCTAGGGTCTCCCCACTATTAAAAAAAGTTGGCACTGACCCGAAGGCCTTGAAAAATTATAGGCCCATCTCGCAGCTTTCTTTCCTGAGTAAGCTTTTGGAGAAGCACGTCCTAGGCACTTTGGCCGGCTATCTGGAGGAACACCACCTCCTTCACTCCAGGCAAGCAGGGTTCCGATCCCAACACAGTACAGAACTAGTAATGGCCGCGGTCACCGACGAACTGAGAGTCAGGACAGACAATAAACAGCTGTGCGCCCTGATTCTCCTAGATCTGTCGGCGGCTTTCGATACGGTCAGCCACACCATCCTGCTGGACCGTATCGCGAAGCTGGGGATCACAGGCCAAGTGCTAAAGTGGCTGGAGTCTTTTCTATCAGGTCGTACTCAAAGGGTACAGCTGGGTGATCAGCTATCGGGGATTAGTGATGTAACATGGGGCGTGCCCCAGGGGTCAGCGCTATCCCCCCTGCTGTTCAATATCTACCTGCAGCCGCTGGTTGAGGAGCTCATGAGCCGGAACTGCGAAGTTTTTAACTACGCAGATAATACCCAGCTACTGGTTCAGCTGGAAGACACCATTGAAGCCCAGGAATCAGTGAGGAATCTGCTTAGCTTCACGGTCAACTGGATGAGCAACAATCTGTTGAAAGTGAATGCTGAAAAAACAGAGGTGCTGGTCCTCAGTAACCTAGGGAACCCCTGGAGTGACCTATACTGGCCCCCAGAGCTAGGTTCTACTCCCCCTCCTGGTAGGGTGGTAAAAAGTCTGGGTCTGAGGATTGATGCAGACCTCTCGATGGCTCCCCAAGTCGCAGCCGTGGTTGGCTCTTGCACGGGTGTACTGAGGCAATTGCGGAAATTGGTACCCATCTTATCAGCCTCTACCCTGCAATCGATTGTATCTGCCACAGTTATTTCAAGACTTACTATACCTTGGCTTGCCACAGAAGCTGTTAAGGAAGCTGCAGGTAGTACAGAACGATGCCGCAAGGCTGATCCACTCCCTGCCTAGAAACTCTCACGCCACCCCCCTGCTCCAAAAGTTGCACTGGCTACCGGTCATGTATAGAGTACAATTCAAATGTCTCTGTGTGGCCCACAAGGCTCTCTTTGGTAAAGCACCAGAGTACATAAAACAACGTCTCATGAGATATGTTCCCGGTAGACCTCTGTGCTCAGGGAAGACCTCTAATCTGATCCAACCCAGATTCAAGATAAAAACCAGAGGAGGCAGAGCCCTGTCTGTTCTTCTCCCACAGTTGTGGAATGCACTTCCGACTACTTTGAAGGAAGAATCTCAGTTACAGCCCTTCAGAAAGAAATTAAAAACCCATCTATTTAAAAGGGCGATGACTCCAGCATAGTCGATGGGTAGCCTGAGGGACTTGGGTTAACAGTGTGTTGTGTTGTTCTGTTTCTAAGCGCTTAGGGACCGGCGGTGATAGGCGCTATACAAATAAGCAATAACATAACAAAACATAACAGGGTGCCCGTACAGAAGCTCAAGGAAGTTGAAGCTACTCCCTTCTGCTGTACCTCCCTGTAGGAAAACAACGGGTAGAGCAAGAGGATATCCCTCTTAATTCTCATGCAAACTACTGATCAAGCCTTTCAGGGTCTTGTTGAATGTCTTAACAAGTCCATTGATTTGGTGGTGGTAAGGGGTGGAGAACTTTTAAGTTAATCCACACTCTTTGCACAAGGACTGCATACATGCAGACATGAAGTTTGTGTCCTTGTAAGACACAACTTCCTTTGGGAAACCCACTCGGGTAATAATCACTACCAGGGCCTTTGCCACCGCAGGTACAGTGATGATTCTCAGAGGGATGGCCTCTGGGTACTGGGTGGCATGATCCACCGGAACCAGGATGAACCTGTTGCTCGAAGCAATCAGGGTATTCATTGGCCCAACAATGTCAATGCCCACCCTCTCAAAGAGGGTGCTAATGACAGATAATAGAGTAAAGGAGGCTTTCAGTTTCTGTCCTGTCTTCCCAATGGCCTGTCATGTCACAGAGGTCTTACTGAATCCATCTGAGGATGTCCCGATCTTGGGCCAATGAAAGTGGGGGACAAGGCTTGCAAAGGTCTTGTCTTGACCCACAAGTCCTGCCAGGGCACTCTCATGAGCCAGCTTCAGTAGGAAGGCCCTGTAGCATTAGGAGACCACTGGGGCCCTTTTTGTCCCATACACATGAACCTTAGGCTCACTGTAAATGAGGTGATCCTCCCAGTAAATGTGAATGCTCCCAGAGACATCTCTAGCTGCTTGCCCTTCAATCTGTTACCTTTCTCCCTCGGTGCCCTACAGAACTCTTCCTTGTTGGGTCATCATTTTACATGCCAATCAGCAGGTGTAGGCAGGCCACCAAGCGAAGCAATGTGTTCCTCAGTGGACTCTGGGGAGGCCACTACATGTGCCCCATCCATCTCACTGGAGTACCCTCAGAGGCTGGTTTCCCACGCCCTCAGCCTTTTCCCTTTTTATCAGCTGATTGGGCCATTAATCCAGATTCCAGATCTTTTTGGCTCCTAACTGATTCATCGCCCTCTACGTCGTGAGGAGCTGAACGTTTATGTTTTGACCGGAGTTCTTGCTGAAAATAGATTTAATTATTTGCGCTACTACCGGGGTTGTTCCGGGCTCTCTACAGGGCCCTCCTCCCTTTTGAGGCTGATCCTGTGTTGAAACATATCACCGGATCCCAGGCTACGCCTGTAGAGTCATCCAGGACGCGACCATTATCCCTAGGGAGTAGAAATTCTTGATTATACCTAGGAGCTGGACTGCCTCTTGATTGCACAGATCTTGTTAAAGAACGTTGAATGCGGAATATGGACTGATCCCTTCCCGGTGAATGAATGATCCTTGCTGTTCTGTTACGATATCCTTGTAGGGAATCCTAGCTGAAATTCTCATTTGTTTATCTGTAGTCCCACACACTTCCTTAGTTCGCCCTGATGAAGGTGTGGCCTCCTTGTGGGCCATACACGGAAACGCACGTTGGCGTTTGAAGCTTGTCCCATATCCATTGGATTGTGTACTCTTACCACCAGGAGACCGATGGGACCTGTGCCATCTTACACTTAACTGGCAGTTATATCATGCTGTGTGAAGTGTGATCTTTTATGGTTGATGAATGTTGGTATGAGTGTGATTGGTAGTAGGATTGAAGTGAGGCGTGGGACATTGTGTGAATATTTATGATGTACATGTAGATTGTTTCATTTTGTTCAGAAATCATGGAAATAATTTAAAAAAAATTCTTTCCTAAAATTGTTTGTGTTCTTATGGCATAATTCATATGTCTGTCAGCTCCAGTCAAAAATAGGTACTTTTTGGGATTCTAGTATAGGGCCCTTGTCATTTTGGAATCTAGACAGTTGCTTATTTTGCTTGGTTTGTTGTTCCTAAGTCCCCTGTGCCATTTGCCTAGCATCAGTTACCAGGGGTCCCCCTTTGGATTGGCTGTTTGGCTCCCTTACCCATCTGACATGAACCTTGTTGTGGCACAGATCCATTAAGGTAACCCCGACATCTCCACATGAGCCTTGAGCTCCACTTCTTTCCAGATAGTGTGCTCAAGGTGATTACCTAGCAAACAGTCCACAGGCATGGCAGGGATCACAGCACCCTTCAGGATACCTGTAACCCCCCCCCCCCCCCACTGGAACCAGGGCCACTGAATAGTTACCCTCCCTGTTGTCAGTCACCACAACTTACTGGAATTCCTTGGGAATCACCTACTCTGTGGACACCAGCTGACTCCTTACCATAGACATGCTGATACCTGTATAGCTCAGAGCATTACCACCTTGCCCATTGATGGTGACCTATTGCCTATACTTTGTGGTATTTGAGGGCACATGGATCGTAGGAGCCATCCCAATTTCACCCAGGGACACTAGGGTAACTATGCTAAACTCCCCCCGTTAAGTGAGACAGACTTCTCCACCAACACTATGGTATCTACCCCTGGGTTCCTACCTCCAGTGGGAGAGTGTACTCTTTTGGACACTTGGGATTCCCCTTGAAGTGTCCATACTCACTGCACTCATAGCCCCTTGGAGGTTTGGGCTGCTGACTTGTCAGGGTGGCTTTGCTTCAGGTGGCCGGATTGAGAATGAGAACCAGACCCTTTCACCTGTGAGTCATTTGAGGGGCCTTTAGAGAACTTTTTCTTTTTATTTCCCTCTCTTTCGTCTGGTGCAAACCCTTACCACCCTTTTGGGAGTCCCCTCAGATACCCTCTTGGACACTCAGTTGTATGCCTCCTCACAAAGCTTTCTAGAGTTAGTCAGCTTGCTATCCACCAGGTGTTGGCGCAGCTTTGGAAAACAATTATCAGGAATGTGCTCCGTCAAAAATAAGTTGTACAACCCTTCGAAATCATTGAACTTGCTGCCCCTCACCCAGCCCTTCAGCTCCTTACCAGCATAGTCCAGAAAATACACCCATGATTGTGTAGAGAGTTTGTGACTAGCCCTGAACCATTGCCCATTATTCTCAGGTGTCAAGCCAAACTTTCTGACTGAAATGGACTTCATGGCAGTGTAGTTGGTTTGGTTACCCACCGCTAATGTAAGGAGGGTATCCCTCCCCACTGTTGGCATGTACTGCCACACACTACCCCCCAGGGATCCTGTGCACTTTTAAAGCCACTTCATAGGCTGCCAAACATTTATCTATGTCATCCCCCACATTGTAACTTGGGACATTATTTTTTGGGATATCAAATCTGAACACGCGTGAGGACACTGCAGGCATGCTGCCACAATTGGTGCTGTTGGACCCCACTTGTGGGGCTCTGATGTCAAGCTCTCTGAGATTGAGGTTACGGGTTAGTTTCATTTCCTCTAGAGCCAGCCGGTTCTCCCCTAAAGTCTTCCCTTCTCAAACCAAATCTTGGCAAGCTCAAATATGAGCTTTCATTCCTGTCCTCCAGCTCCTCTGGGGTGAGTCTACGGGATAAGGCATGCATCCTGCCTTGGTGGGGCCCACTGCTCTTGGCAAGTTGTTGATCTCCTGACCCGCAGGCAGTCCCAGTTCCTCCTGGTCTAGCTCCTCATCCAGAATATCATGTTCCTGTTATTGGACGGCAGGTCCTGCATCCCTTTCTTCAATGTAGGCTCTCAGTGCTTTTTGCAACACCACCTTTCTGTTGAAGCCCTTCATAGAGATCTGAAACTGCTGGTATAACATTTTGAACTGGGCCACTTTGTAACTCTCAAGTTTGGCCAGCTCATACTCCAATTGTATACGTGCAGAGGCAGGATCAGTTACAGGTGCAGTTGTAGCTGTTGGCTCACTAGTGAGAGACATGATTTTAGGTAAACGCAAAAATGCCAATCAGGGTGAATAGAAAAATTCAAAATGCCAATTAACAAAGGACAGAGCAAAAATACTTATCAGGGAGAATGGGTTTGAATTGCTCTTAAGTATATAGTTGTAGTGAATACTGAGTTTATATATGTTATTGCAAAAACACACACAAGTCCTATTCTAACTGCTGGTCGCCAATATTAGAAACAGGGTCTCTAGTTGGCCGAGGTTTTCACCCTGTCCAAGTTGGACCACCAGTCTATTCAGGGTAAGTGAGATATGTACCCTAAATTAACCTGTGCTCACCCTCTGGTAGCTTGGCACTCAACAATCAGGCTTAACTTAAGAGGCAATGTGTGAAGTATTTCTGCAGCACTTTAATGACAGTAACTCAATGGAAACACCACAAAACAGACCTCACACAGGTTTAAAAAATAGAGATTAATTATCTGAGTAAAACAAGACAAAAATGACAAAAATCTAATAAGGTGAAATTAAGATTCTAAGTTTTTAAAGATTAAATCTGAAAACAGTGCTTAGAAGTCTCTAACGGTCAAAAGGTTACTGGAAGTCATGAGGGACCGGTGCAAATTCAAAGTTCAGGCTGACCACAATAGAGGGCAGTCCAGCTACTGAACCCAGACAAGTCCAGCTGCAGATATACCTTGGGACCTACTCTGGTGGCCTATAGGCAAAGTCCATTTTCTACATGTTAGATCGGGGGGTCTCTGGTTGGCACAGGTAGGTACCTGTGACAAATAGGGACCCTTGCATCTAGTCAGGGTAACGGGGGTACACTCCTAAAATAACCCCTGCTCACCCCCTTGGTAGCTTGACACGATCAGACAGGCTTATCTCAGAGGCAGTGTGTAAAGCATTTGTGAACACATACAGTAACCAAGTGACAACACTACAGATGGACACCACACAAGTTATATATTAAAAATAAGTATCTTTTATATAGATTTAACACAAGACCACAAACGACAAAATTCCACAATACAGTACTAAAAAGAATACAATTGGCTTAGTTCTCTTTAGATGTAAAAATACGACACTATGAGTCAATGTACCTTAAAATGCGTAGCGTAATACAACAAAAGTGTTGCAGGGAAGGTAATGTGTTGGTTCCTTACATGCAGGAAGAATGAAGCGTTGGTTCCCTTACTGCTGCGTCGGTTCTTCTCTGTGAGGGGAGGCTATGTGTCGGTTTCTTACTGTGCTTCTGTGGCGATGCGGTGCGCAACGCCGTGATGTGATTAAGTTTTGGTGCAAAGAAATAAAGATGTTGTCTTCTTCTTCATGAGGACCGTGACAGGCCCTGCGACACGCTTCCCGGTGATGTGGCGGCATCTGCTGCGACGTCGATCTTCTTCTCTGACGATGTGCGGTGCTTCAACTACGATGCGAGCCGTAACACGCTTCCCGGTGATGCGGCAGTGTCTGCTGCAACATCGATCTTCTTCTCTGGCGATTCGCGGTGCTTCGACAATGATGCGAGCCGAGACAGGCCCTGCAACATGCTTTCCAGTGATGCGGCGACGTCTGCTGCGATGTTGATTCTCTTCTCTGGAGATGGGAGGCGCTTTGGGGGGCCTGCGATGACTCAGCGGTTCGTGGGGTCCACGACAGGACCTGTGACACGCTTCCCGGTGATGCGCGGCATCTGCTGCAACGTCGATCCTCTTCTCCGGCGATGCGAGGCGCAGTCGTGTTGAGAAGCGGCAGCGGTAGTTCGGCATCACGCTACTTACTCGCGATTTGTGCTCCCAGTTCCTTGCGATGCGCAGTTGCACAGAAAGTCCAGCACAACTGAAGGCACTTCCAAAGAACTCTTGGGTAGCTGGTCGGTGAAGTCTGTTGTCCCTGAGACTTCAGCAGAAGGCAAGCTCTATTCTCAAGCCCTTGGACATCCTTACAAGCTGATGAAAGTACACACAAAGTTCCTCTCTTCTTTCTTTGGCAGTCAGACAACCACTGAAGGCCAATCCCCCAAGCAGCACTTAAGCTTAGGGATAGTCTATCCTCAGTCTCTCTAGTTCCATTGCTCAGCAAAGGTTTCTTCTTGTTGTCCAAAAGTGATCCAAAATTCTGGGGTCTGGGTCTCCTGTTTTATACACAGTTTCTCTTTGTTCTCTGAAGGCAGAGAGGCCTTTGCCTAGTCTAAACCAGTTCTGGTCAGTCCTGGAGCACTCTGTTTACATGAATCCTTCTTTCCTTTCACAGTGCAGGGCAGAGAAACAGACGCACCACAGAAGGTGGAGGCAGCATTGTGGAGGGAAGGCACAGCCCTATTTAGGTCCCAGGTGCAACTTCTCCCTCCCTTCTAGATGCAGAACTCTCTATTCAACCTGTGCTGACTCACCCTGTCTCCTGGAATCCCCCAGCCCCTGTCACTCAAACTCCAGACAGGGAATACACAACATGCAGAGGCAGGCTTGGATGGTTAGACAAGAAAATTCATACTTTCTAAAAGTGGTATTTTCACACACAGAATGTTAAAAACCATTCTTCACTAAAAGATGTATTTGATCATTCTGAGTTCAGGCATACTAAACTTGAATTTCCACCTAGTTCCCTGAGTCAATTAGGATTATTAGATGTAATAATCAAACTGCCCATTATGGCCTATGGGGAAAAGGTAGCCTTGCAAAAGTGAAATACCAAAATAGACATGCCACACACATCAGGGCCTGTCCTACCTTATACTTACAATGCTCCCTGCCCTTGTGCCTACCATAGGGGTGTCTAACATGAAAAAAGGGGAAGGTTCAGGGACTGGCAAGTGAGTGCATTTTCCCAGTCAACATGGCAGTACCAGACTGCACACAGGCTCTGCAATGGCAGACATGGGACACACTTTTACAGGTGGCTTCTGTGGGTGGCACAACCAGTGCTGCAAGCTCACCAGTAGCATTTGCTTTACAAGCCCTGGGCACACTCAGTGCACTGTACTAGGGTCTGACAAGTAAACCAAACCAGCCAATCATGGACTCACTAATCCATACATCAATTTACAATAGGAAGAGCATATGCACCTTAGCACTGATCAGCAGTGGTAAAGTGCCCAGAGTTATACAACAGCCGACAACAGGTCAGAAAAAATATAAGAGGATGGCAAAAATTTCAGGGATGACCCTGTAAAAAGGGCGAAGTCCAACACTACATGTGTCATAGACGACCATGCAGAATGGAGGAACTCTTGGGTAAGTGATCTGTTACCATCTGCACCTTGTTGCAGCCCTGCTTAAGTCACTCAATATCACTGTCCACCCATAGTAACAGTTGTGCGCACTTAATTGCATGTGGCGATAGTTGTCTGTATGCTCAGCCTGTAACAGGCACATCACATCATGTGCAGCTAGGCTCTTTAATTATAGGTATAAGCATTTGCTTAGATAACGGTTACAGACAATCTGTAACAATCTCTCTCAAATGTTCCACATGCATTCCATGGCGCTGAAGTCAACTAATCACAAAACATTATGAGCAGTAGAATACACAGGAGTAATTTACAGTCTCCGAAGTCTGATGCTTCTCTGCTGCCAGCTGGGGCCTGTCTGTTGCCAATCTCCAATTAGGTGCTCACCAAATAATCCATCTGCTTGGTCATCTTGTAAAAAAAACTGCAGCAGTTGGAGGGAAGGTAGGACCCTCCATCCCTCTTGGGCCAACTGCCACTGCAAGACCTCCACCACTGATAGCTACACTCTGCAATCTTGTTTCTATGCTCCCGGAAGTCCCAAACTTACCTTTGCACAGCAAGGAAAGGAAATAGGGGCTTGGGGGCAGACAACCTTGGTTAATGTGACCCTTGGGCAGGTTAGGTCGTTGGTATGGCCTAGAGGACTGAGAAGCAAGGCTTGCACATGGGCAGGAAGGGGTGTGGCTAAAAGAGGGCATTTCGTGCAAGTCAAGGGTTCCCAGCCACCAATTTGTTTGAGGAATAACACAGTAGCTGGGTACATAGGCAGGTTGAATTAGAAGCTCATCCACCCTCCCCTTGTAATAAGGGATTTGGAGGGTGCTTTGGTGTGAGGTAGCTAAATGGGACGGATGCACAAGTGATCAATATTTATACAGTTGTCGCTGATGTGGCAGGTGCAGGGTGATACAGAGTTCCAGGAGGTTTTCATGGTTAAATATAGTTTGATTGACAGTTGGGGGTAGGCAAAGCAGTTGGAAGGAGGGGCGTGGAGGGTAAGTTGGCATTTTGAAAGACAGGAAGTTGTAGGTAGAAGGTAATGAAATACATGAAGTTTGGGACTTAGTGCAGGGGTACAGTGACAGCCACCTGGGTTGGGAGTTTATTGGTGGTACTTCAGTAGTGGGAGGGGTGAAGCTGTAGGATAAAATATGTTTAGTGAGTGAGTTTTGTCTAACAATGCTTCCTAGGGATATGAATATAAACGAATATACACCTGCTTCTTTAAAGCAGCATTTTTCACACTTTTCTGGTTGTTGGTAGTCTGCGCTGTGCCCTCTCACTCAATGACATGGACCACCAATGGTTACTGAGTTTTGCTATTGCAGGGAAGAAACATAATTTAATGCAGCTACATGTCTTGTCACTATTGGAAAGGACATCTAGCTGCAAGGAAAGATGGCCTTAGGCAAAAACGAGTAACTTCTCAGATTCGAAAATGCATGAATTGTCCCCATTATGTGAATGTGAATAAAACATGTCCCCACAATTCTCTAAAAGATTGGGGGCGTATATAAAGTAACAATGTGCATTTTGAATGCATCACACAAAGAATGTTGAATTTCACATAAAGTGGTCACTGAGATCTCTAATTATTTTTCTTAGAACAAAGGCCCATTTATCAATGTGTTTTTATTCTTCAGAATATTACAGTTTAATTTTGCAACACAATCAAAGAACACTTTTAAAACTACATAATGTTTTCAAGTGATTCTAAATGATGCCATGTGAATGATATCATTTAATGTAATTACACAATCTATTGTTTCTTACCTCTCTCTCTGTATTTTTAGCATGTGAAGTAAAAAATATATAATTTCAGCCTTTTCAGTGATTCAGGTTTCCTGTAGTGCAATCAGATGGCATTATGAAATGTATGTTAGCTAAGTATAAGAAGAAATTAAAAAGCAAAACTTGCAAAGTTCTAAAAAAGAATATTCAACTAGTGTTGCTCTACATGTTCCATTGTTTTTTTTATATTATTAGTAATTCATTCATCTAAGTAATTTGCTTTTACATAGAATACATGTTTGGTCTTTCTTGACAACAAAACTGTCTGTTATCCTGTGTTCCACAGACAAATAGCTCTAAGAAGCACTACAGAAGAGGGGCTATTGGCCCTGCCTACATGTTGATTACCTTAACTACCACATTTGATTGCTCGTAAGTTGTGTGCCTTCTGGGAAAAAGCTCTAGGAAAGCTTATATTAAAAAAATAGGCATGAATTGATTATGGTGGCACACCAATAATGCCATTTGTCAAATGCCAAAGGTATGATCGTTCTGTAAAAAGAATCTAAAAATTCATGCACTCATATACATACACACATGGAGGGGATTTGGGTCCATCCTCATCAGGCATTGGCTCTATTGTCCTCTGGCTGATGGCTTTTCAGCAGACAACATGTGCTCATTTCTCTGAAATTGAGAGCATTTCAGTGCCAGGAATTGTGCAGCATTTTCTCCTTTCATAGGCCACCTCACCTATTTTCTTTCCTTCTTTGTTTATTTTTCCCTGACCTGTCAAACTTAGGCTGGTCTTCCCCCAACTTTTGTGTCTGCTTCCCTCTGCTTTTTACTGTATCTTTATGTTGGCCTTAGGACTCGGAGCACTTTACCACTGTTAACCAGTGCTAACGTGCATGTGCTTCTCCTCCAAACATGTTGACATTGGCATATACCTGATGCACATGGTTATTTACCTGTAAGTCCCTTGTAAAGTGGTATACCATATACCCTGGGCATCTATCTAAATGCTACATCAAGACAATATTCGCTGTAGTTTTCTTAGTTCCTTTAATGTGTGTTGGCACAGAGAACAGCCAGCCGACACATGTTTTGTCTGAGAAACAATGATCTCTGACTCTTCAGGGCTGGAATTAATACAAAATAACTTACTCAGTACATGTTACTTGTATTCAAATTGTTGCACAGGTTCCAAAACCTAGATTAAAACTGACATCATTCAGCACTTGTGGAAACCAAAATAAGTGGAAATCAAGAAGCACTATGTGGCAGACCTGAAGACTGGACTGCTACCAGTTGGAACGCAGCACTGCAGTGCCACCAACACAAGTAGACTTTCAAATCTGTCTCAGGCCTGCCATTTCAGGGCCTGAGTGTGCAGTTTATTACCACTTCAACTTGGCATTTAAATCCATTTGCCAAGCCCTGAATTCACCCTCTATATCGCATAAGATACTCAAAAAGTAGGCCCTAAGTGACTATGATGAAAGGGTGCTGTAAAAATGAAAGGCAGGACATATACTTTTAAGTTTTACATGTCCTAGCAGTGACAAACAGCTGAATTATTTTTTTCAGTGCTGTGAGGCCTACTCCTCTCATTGCTTAGCATTTGAAATTCCTTAAAACACTTTTTACGCTGTAATTCCTGATCAGAAAGAAGTAGCTACATCATGTTTCATATCTTTCTAAAGGTGGTGATAAATCCTCTTTTAGTAGTAAAGTTAGATTCGACATTACTGTTTTAGAAATGCCAATTTTAGAAGGTGTAACTTGAGCCTGTGGATTGTGGCACTCTCTGGTACATAAACCTTCCTTCAAAAAAGTATTTAATTCGATCTGTTGTGGGGTGCCGGTGGGTATAGCCCTCTGATCCAGGGCATAAATGAAACAATATGAAAGAATGCACTGTCTACGATTAGATCAGCTTTCCGACTGGGCACACCACGAAGTGTCAAGAACTTCACTAAATTGCATGCACTAGTATAAAGTGCTTTATTACTTCTTCATGTTGATATCATGATTTCCGTGTTCAATAATCACACTTATTATAACAAAAATCACATGTATCATGAATTAACTCAATCCAATGCATTTGGGACACTGACCTTCGTCAGGGGTAATGTGCTATAAGTAAATGGAAAGGCATGTATTCAAAGACCCAAGCAACGAATTTTCAGGAAAGAATGGAAAAAAAGAACAGAAAAAATGTCCACCATAGTCTTGCTGATGCACATTCAAAATATCCCATTAATACGTGATGAATAGTGATGCTTTTGTTGAAAAAAAGTGCTCAAACTTAAAGGAAAACGCGTAATTAAAAAACGAATAAGAAAGGGATATTCAAGCAAAAAAGCAAATCTGAGGTAAGAACATACCCACAACAGGGTGCAGACAGACAGTGCAGAGCAAAGTGTTTGAAATATGTGGCAAAGAAGGAATTTAAACTTAAAAGAAATCCAAAGTACCCGCTAGTACAGCAGCTCCCGCGGTTGCAATGTCAAAGAGCAAAACCGAAGCATTTCGCATGCGTGATGGAAAGTGAAACTGTCCAGAGTTTAAAAGCTTGGACAAGGTGGATACGGGTAAATACATAAGAATGACAGCGTAGTTTCTTACCATTCTGTTGCGATCCTGCTAAGTCTATGTGACCGCGCAGTGGCATGCAAGTGAATCAGTTTCACAAGCGTATTTACGGCGTGATGTGAGAGCAAAACGGAAATATGTTTTTGAGTTAATATTCTCCTCCAACTTATTTTTTAGTACGAAGAACCTTTTTTTATTTTACTTTTTTTTCAACAAGGAAGAAGTGCCCCAGAGTCTCCAACTTCCTCTTCCTGTCCTGTGCTTTGTCCATCTCCTGGTCATTTTTCCTTTGGACTTGGAGCTGGAAGGATCACTTTCTTTGTCTGTTGCATATATACTGTTGAGTTTAAGGATTTTGTTTTTGTTGTATCACAAGTAAGTTCTAAAACTGTTACTTAAGGGTGTTGTATGTTTGATAGAGGGCATACACCAGAATGTATTTGTACTTGTATTCGATTTTTTTAAATGTATTGTGGTAGGTGGCTTGCAGTTTCAGTAGGTGCCTAGTTATTTTATGCCTTTCTTATTTCTTCTTTTGTAAAGGAAACATGTTGCATCGTTCAGTAAATTTTCCCCATATTATTTTAAAAATTTGCAATATTAATTTAATTCACGTTGAGGCTAATCTGACAATGGGCCTTCCAGCTAGTAGGCCCAATACTAGTCATTAAACAACTGTTTCTATGGTGTCTTTTGAATTGAAACATCATTTTAGTCTTGGATGGCATTGAATTGAATTTAAAAATGTTTTTTTGTGTGGGTATTTCACATTTTTTTTGCAAAACGTGTATAGGTGGGGTAATATATATTTGATGCATTTTGAGGATGTGTGTTGTAAAATTTTCCAGCCCGGTTAATTTTTGTTTTTTTGCATGCTGAATTCATGCTGTTTTCTCCAGTGTTACCATGCCTGCTTTGTCTGGCCAGTGTGTGAGTATGTTTGCCAAAGGCCACCATTTTTCTTTGTTCCCATTACCATGTGGCCAGGGGCTATTTTGTATAGTCAGTGTCCATAGGCCTGCATGTGTTCTTTGTTTTTCATGACTCCTTACTTGTTGTAACCATGTGGCTGGTGGCCATTTTGTGTAGCTAGCCAGTGTACTTTAGAAATACCGTTCAAATGCCAGATGAGCCATGCTTTCTTGTCTCTTTAGACATAGAAACAAAGTTCTGGCTGACGTTTTAGAACAGACTACCTGGGATTATACTACCTCCCGGACTTTCATTATTGAGTGTGCTACATTAACCCTCAAACGCAATTTCTTTCAATTTGAAGACACCATCTATTTGCAAAAGACGGGAACTTTGATGGGCAGTATATTTGCCCCCAGTACCGCGGGTTTGTATGTGTACAATTTCGAACTGACTCACATCCTTGCTGCCACCAACCCTTACACTCTCAATGTTATCCTGTGGCAGAGGTACATTGATGATGTGCTTTTAATCTGGCAAGGCACTGAGGAAAGTCTCCTGGCTTTTTTTGATTGGACACATGTGACCCCAACCTTAAATTCACCCATCAATACCATCCAAGTTCCATTGTCTTTCTGGATGTCACAATAACTAGGGAAGGTGACCACCTAACTACCAAGACCTATTACAAGCCCACCAGCAAAACAATCTGCTTCATTTTTCGAGCTTTCACCCGCGTTCTTTGCGGGAGAATTTACCTTTTGCTCAATATCTACGTATCCGTAGAAATTGTAGCTCCCTGACCGATTTTAGCACACAGTCAGAGGACCTTACCAACAAGCTACTCACAAGAGGTTACCCAAAAAGAATCCTAAGCAAAAGCCGTAAGAGGGCTAAAAATCAAAATAGGGAGGCCCTTTTGGAGGAATACAGCAAAGATCAGGAAGCAGAGACACCTTTAACCTGTGTGACAACTTACAGCAACATTTCCAACGCTGTTAGTCGCTGCATAGGCAAGCATTGGCGTATTCAGACTAGCAATCGGAGAAGGTGGCAAAAGCAGCTCTTTTCTTACAAACGCGACAGGAACCTACAAGATGTACTTGTCCACACCCGTCCAATAACTAATGATACAACTCGGGACGATAGTGTACTTACCACATGGGGTTTGCCTCCTGTTTGCGGTCATTTACCATGTGGGGGGTGCAGCATCTGTCACCTTACCACAGCTACAAAGACACTCAATCTGGAGGAAGGCAACATTTGGCATCTCAAAGGGCACACAAATTGCAATTCAAGCAATGTCATTTACCTCGTTACTTGTCCCTGCAATCTTAAATATGTTGGGATGACTACGAGAAAAATAAAATTGTGGATTGGCGAGCATCGCAGTAATGTAAAGTGCCGTAAGAGCACCACAAAATTAACTGCACATTACCTGGAATGCGGCCATTGCTCTAATGACATCTGCATGAACAGAATCTTAAATTACATAAATAGTAATTTTTCTTGTTCTCGCCTAAATTAGAACCAGTTTTCTGTAATAAGGATCCCAAAGATTCGCTTCTATCTTCAATCAACCAGACTCACCATAACCAACATGTGATTTGGTGGATAGAAAGCCATGTGGCAGGAGTAAATAAGGTATTCTTATAGAATAGGTAATACTATGACAAAAAATACATAGTCGGATATCAACTAAAATGGGTACATGTCTATTTTTCAGAATATCTGACACTGGACAAATGATATTAAATGTGTCATCATAAGAAGAAAAAGTGTTGATACGTCAACCTGCCCTTTGTTGTGTAAGTAGAAATGGTCTTTAACCTACCCCACCTACCCCCCAAATCCCCTCCTTTTATCTCATCAGTTAAGGTATCTCTGTGTTGAATGTATAAGGCCTTTTTCTCTGTATCTATGTCTATATCTCTTTTTTTTGGACTCTTTTCTCTCCATGAAATTCTAGTGCCTAATATGGAACTGCTGGTAACAGAACCTATCCCCAAAAAAAAAAAAAAAAAAAAAAAACCTATCAAATTTAAGAAATGTTAGTGAAATAGATACACTTTAAGTGACGATCTTGAGTTTAGCTAATATGGTACAAGAATCAACAAATATGTACTTATGCATCTGGAAAGCATAAAAATTAGATGGTCTGGCGTTAACTGTAATTTGGTGGTTGCACAAAAAGCCAATATTGTATGTATAGCTTTATAGCAACTGCAATAGACCCGAAAAATATAGAAATATAAACTGAATTGTAAATAGCTGTAATGAAGATGTGTGTCTGAGCTGTAGATATATTTATATATGTTTTTGTTTCTGTCCTTTCTGTTTAGGTTATATCACTTTTTTTACTTATTTGCAATATACGAATGACGGTCACCTGACGAAGGCCTCAGGCCGAAACGCGCGTAGTTCCACTCAACCGCATTGCCTTCATCAATTATACCAACAACTGAATATTTCGTATATCACTGGGTTAATGTGTATATGTACTTGTGTTTATGTAAATTTTTCTGTTCTCACTTATTAATTCGATACACCTTTAATTGTAAATAATTAACTGTTTGCCTATGTTTTTGATATCTTGTATTACACATCAAGGTTCTTTTTAAATGTGAACAATGTATCAAAAAAGTGAATGAATTTTGCATAAAGGATATAAATAACAAACAAAATATACTAAAAACAAGATATAAATAAATTAAAGAATTTTTGTATAAATTTTCGTTTCAGCACACACTTATTTGATTGTTCTAGAGGGTCTATTATTCTGTTTTGGATTTTGATTTAGGGAGTATTTACGCCCTTAGAGTTTAGCTACACTGTCTTTTTCTACATACATTACCTGGAATGCGGCCATTGCTCTAATGACATCAGATGGACAGTAATAGAGCAACTTAATCAGAGTAGTGAAAGTAGCATCTTTGAAAAAGAATAAAGATGGATTCACCATCTTAACACACACTCACAGGGATTAAACAACGCTATTCTGTGGGGTTCAGTGATGCGGCGCTAACTTTTTCTCCATCTGTACTACTGATGGAACTATCTGTTTTCTGTGCTCTGTAAATAAACCTCTGGCTCCTTTGTCTAGCTAGAAATAGTCGTAGATTAGGCAAGTTTCAAGACCTTTCCCGGGAGTCTGTTATAAGTATTAGATACCCTCCACTTAAAAGGTTCATTGGACTTTTTGATTGTTCCCTTAGCTGCAATAGTGCCTACGTTTCGTGTTATCTTTTTGTGAATTTCTTCAAAATACCTATAAATTCATATATGTACGAACAAATCATTGACAGTTGTATGTTTAATAATTGGGGGCCCGTGTGTTATGCCATTTGCCCATTACAAAAAACGACAACTACTGTAGGCACTAGGCTATAGAGACTTTATACTTATCAGTGGGACTGATATTTTGCCCTTCCAAACTCTTTGTATTTAGAAATCTAATACGTGAGCTAGCGAGATTCACAAACCTTTAAGGCTCCGATTTTGACGTTTTGAACATGGAGGACTGTGATACATGTTTCACCTTCTGAATGCAAGTTGCCATAAAGATATGTGACATGCTGTAAATTTGCCGAAATTGATAACGTTTCTTTTTTATAAAAAAAAAACAAACTAAATTTGGCAAAAAATGCTGGCCCTTTAGGAAACTACAACCGAGTCCCGACCACATGATCGCGATTAGCGTCGATCACGTAGTCACAGAAGATAGCGTTTTCCATTCAGCCCGTTTATTCGGGCCGTGGACGTGGACCCAGTAGGTTCCATGGAGGGCAGTCGCCGGTATTCTAGTAAGTGAGCCGGGAGTGTGGTTTTCGCTCTGTTTACCCTGCCGCAGCTCGCTGCTTTAACCTGGCGTGCATGCCCCTTTGGAGCCTCAAATTGATTTAACCTGATTCTGATGTGTGACCCGGGTTTTGCGCTTTGTTCTGTATACTACAGATGGTCCTGGCATGAAGAAATTCCCCCCGCCACGAGCCTAAGGAACACAGCTCCTGATACGTAAGAGTGAATTTAAAACCTTAAGGCTCTCTCCTTTCTGAGCCTTTCATTAGTGAATGTGTATTTTAAATATATTTATGATTTTTTATAAACGGGCACCACTTTTCAACTTTGTTTTGTTTCGGAAATCCCTCACAGCTTAATGTTAATAGACTGAGCTTGTTTTTGAAGAGGTCGATTTTCCTGCAGGTTAATATATCTCGATTTCCCTCTGCAAATATTATGCAGCAGTGTCTCTTGGATATAAATTACACCAACATTAGTGGGTTTAACGTACAAAGAGATTTGACTTTGCTCACTGCTTTTCTGGTCGGTTTACCTTCATGCACTTTCTTTGGTAATAACTGTGGATTCCACATTGAATGCCACAATTAGGAAATGTTGTAATAGCTTACACTCCCTTTTTTCTGTTTTTTTTGTGTATCTCTTGATTTATTGCAGATACTTCTGTTATGTTCCTGAAGGTCCGCCCCCGATGTCCGGAGGGACGGACAAGTTGGTCATGGACCGCCCCATAATAAAAAGAGGTCGAGCACGTGCGAGGGCGTTCAGATAGAGACGCGCCGACCGAGCAATCAACTTTATTCCCAGTGTCTGGCTGAGTTTATTTTAGGGCCACGTGTTAGGCCTAGTCAGGATTAGATGCCCCTTGAGTGTAGGTCCCAGAGAGATCTCCCTAGGGCCACCCTGTTCCCCCATCACCCGACACAACAATTGGCGACGAGGGTGGTTGTCGATCCCCCGCTCGGGGTGCGTGTGTGTGTCCCTCTTGGGGTGAGGCGGCTGCGGGCACTCCCACGTGTCCGCGGTGCTCGTGCCTTGCCACAACACACCCCCCCACTCTGCTTGCCTGGTGGAAAGACTCTGATCCCTGGCTCTCATCAGGTGAGCGGCGCTGGCTTGCATCTTCCTGCGGCGCACAGGAGTCTGATTGGTCGCGCGAGGTGCTCCCTCCGTGGACCCTCCACACCTAGTGCCGCACCGCGCTGGGCTGCACGGGTGTAAACCGCACCAAAATACGCCTGGCCAGGCGCTCCGGTTGCCGCCGGATCATCTCCCGGCTGCCCACGGACATCCTCCCGGGCGTCTAAAGCGATGGCTAACATTCCGCCCATTGAGCCGTTTGTGGTGGAGGGTGCGCCCTCCACTCTCGCACCGAAGTGGAAAGAATGGGTGGACAGGCTCTTCATATTCTTCGAGGCCACCAAGGTCCATAAGGAGCAGAAGCGTGCCATGATTCTCCATCTTGGTGGCAAGGACATTCATTCCATTGCCCGCACCCTTACGGAGGCAACTCCCAAAACCCACCACACACTAATAAACGCACTCAATGCGCACTTCGAACCAATGGCCAACCAAGACTATGAACGATTCATCTTCAGACAAGCGCGGCAACTGCCAGATGAATCGCTGGACGCTTACCACTCCCGGCTAAAGAAACTGGCACTAACGTGTGGATTTCAGGATGTCACGGAGGAAATCAGAGGCCAGATAATTCAGGGTTGCGCCTCTGCTAAACTACGCGAGAGAATACTGGAGGAGTCGGGGAAACCTCTCCCAGACATTCTCACGTTGGGCCGCACAAAGGAGCTGTCCAAGGCCAGGGCAGCCCACATGGAAGCAGCTCTACAGGCCAACATGAAAGTGGAACCGGTTAACAAACTACAAGTCCGCCCACAGCCCAAATGGGTGAAGCGAACAACAACTCCGCAGGGCGGAGCTTCGGCGCAGTCATGTGGGTACTGCGGAGGCCCGAGACACCCGGCGCCAGAATGCCCAGCACGGGGCAAGATATGCTCCGGGTGCGGAAAAATGAATCACTTTGAAAAGGTGTGCCAGTCCAAAAAGTTCAGCAAGCCCCGCCAGACGATACATACGGTGGCGGAGCCCGAAGGCGCGGAAGGAGGACCCAGCAACAGCGATATGGACGACGACGAGGAGGAGCGGTCCGTACACAAGGTGCACATGATCGGCACGGCCACCCGACGCACCAGGACACTACCACAGTGTGCAATACAAGTGGCTGATCAGGACATCATGGCAACTGTGGACACGGGCGCCTCGATAAATCTCATGAGTGCGTCCCTCTACGGAGACATGGCTACCCCTCCCAGCCTCCGCTCCACTCCGATCACCGTTTTTGCCTACGGTCAGGACGTTCCCCTCCGCATTCGGGGAAAGTTTAAAGCAGCAGTCCGGCACGGAGACAAGATCACGCGTGCCAACATCTTCGTGTCGGAAGAAGGTCAAGGCATGCTCCTGAGCTGTCGGACGGCAGAAGACTTGGGAGTAGTCTCCTTTGCGTTTGGGGTGCATGAGGAATCGGTGCAACAACTGATTGCAGACTTTTCTGACCTGTTTGAAGGGATTGGCCGTTTCAAGGGTCAGGAAATACACCTGCATGTGGACCCCACTGTTCAACCGGTGGCCCTGCGACACCGGCGGGTTGCGTTTCATTTGAGGCCACTGGTCGAGGAAGAACTACAGAAGCTGGAAGCAGCGGGTATCATTGAGAAGGTGTCCGGACCCACCCCCTGGGTATCACCCATCGTGGTCACAAGGAAACCAAAACAGCCTGGAGCGGTCCGGATATGCGTGGATATGCGCCTCCCCAATGCGGCCATCAAAAGGGAACGACATATCACCCCTACGATCGACGACCTGATCGGAGAGATGGCCGGGGCCCGGTGGTTCTCCAAGTTGGATCTCCGGGCGGGGTACCATCAGCTCGTGCTGGGCAAAGAATCCCGGAACATTACGACGTTCTCCACCCACATCGGACTGCGCAGGTACACCAGGTTGAGCTTTGGGATATCCAGCACTGCCGAGGTGTTCCAGAATGTTATCCAAGAGCTCATTGCTGGCATACCGGGGGTAATCAATGTCAGTGATGACATCATGGTGCATGCAAGAACAATTCCCGAACACAACCAACGCTTGGCGCAGGTGTTCCGCAGGCTCCGCAGCGCTGGACTCACTCTGCACCGAGACAAATGCGAATTTCTTCAGACCAAACTAGGGTTCTTCGGATACGTGTTCTCAGCCGATGGCGTCAACCCTGATCCCGACAAGGTAAAGGACATCAAGGATTCACCTCCGCCTACCACTGTCAAGGAAGTCCGAAGCTTTCTCGGGATGGTAAATTACTGTGGTCGCTTCATAAGAGACTTAGCCAACCTGACCCTCCCTCTGCGTGAACTAACCAAAGACTCCACACCATGGAACTGGGGACCTGAGCAGGAAAGGGCATTTCAAAACATTAAGAGTGCGCTGTCCAGCAACACCACATTGGCATTTTTTGACCCAAGACATTCCACTCTCATTGCGGTAGATGCCGGACCGGCGGGATTGGGGGCTGTTCTAATGCAGAGAGCCCGTGACGAGATAGACTGGGCCCCTGTTGCTTTTGCCAGCCGGTCCCTCACGGACACAGAACAAAGGTATTCCCAAATCGAAAAGGAGGCCATTGCGATACATTGGGGATGCCGGCACTTCCATTTGTACGTATATGGCAAGCCCTTCACAGTAGTGACGGACCACAAGCCGCTGCTGTCGCTGTTTTCAGGTACCTCCTCCAAGCCACCCCCTAGAATTGAAAAGTGGATATTGCAATTGCAAGAATACAACTGTGCAATCGAGTACCAGCCAGGGGCAAAGAATCCTGCGGACTACCTGTCACGACACCCCAGGGCGGCCACCCCAGAGGAGATGGAGGAAGCAGAAGAGACGGAGCCCTATGTGCAATGGGTCGTGGCCAGATCATGCCCGCGCCCCATATCCCTGGAAGAGGTTGTGAGCGCCACGGCTCAGGATGCCTGCATACAGCGGGCCAAGGATCTACTCCGAACGGCTAACTGGCAGAAAGCCAAGGAGAGCTGGAAAGTACTCACACCAGAGGCCCAGAAAATCATGGACAGTCTGTACCACGTGAGGGCTGAACTGAATGAAGACGCGGCGGGGTGCCTTCTGCGAGGGCATCGCCTGGTGATCCCGACGGCTTTGACAGGATGAGTAGTTCAACTGGCACACGTGGGGCACCAGGGGATGGTCAAGACAAAGGCCCGGCTGCGGACAAAGGTGTGGTTCCCGCTCATGGACGATATGGTGGAGAATGTGGTGCGAACATGCACGGCCTGCCAAACCACGGGCGACAGCCCCCGTGAAGCCCCCATCATTGTGGAACCCAGGCCCCGAGGTCCCTGGGAAAGGGTCAGCATGGACTTTGGTAGCCTTCCGGATGGAAGACACACGCTGGTAATGATTGACGACCACTCTAAATATCCTGAGGTCGAAATTGTCACCGGCACCAGTGCAGACTGTGTGATCCCCAAGATAGAAAAAATTATTGCCACCCATGGAGCCATGAGGGAACTCAGAACGGACAACGGACCGCCCTTCCAGGGTCAAGACTTTGCGGAATATCTCTCGTCCCTAGGAACGCGTCACAGGCGCATCACACCGAGGTGGCCTCAAGCCAATGGGGAGGCGAGAGGTTCATGAGGACTTTAAACAAGGTCATCCGCATTGCGCATGATAAGGGACAGTCAGTGGAAATGGCCATCTTCACGTTCCTCCGAAGTTACCGACAGACCCCGCACTCCACAACTGGGGTAGCTCCCGCACACCTCCTCCTAGGACGGGTAATAACTGACTCCATTCCCCATCACCCCCAGTGGGCACCTGAAATGATAGATGAACATACAGTGGAAAAGAAGAGACGTTCCGCATGTGACAAGATCAGTAAGAAACGCCGGGCTGTGGCCCCACACTTCAAAAGAGGTGACCTAGTGCTCATCAAGAATCGGGCAACTGGTGGCAAATTCAAACTCAGTTACGAAAAACGACCATGGCGAGTCAGTGTTGTGAAGGGCACCCGCATCACAGCCACTCGAGGACGAGACTGGGTGACTCGCAACGTGTCTCACTTTAAACTCTATCACCCTTCGAGCAGCGAGCCCAGGCGCCAACAAGGCGGCGGACAAACCGAAACTGCAACTACGTTGCCGTCTGGTGAATCAACATCTCAGCCCGAGGTCAGGCCACGTGACGAGCATCAGGCTTCTAGTGAAGAAGTGGGCGGTGACACGGAGGCCCTGGATGAGGCCCCAGATCCGGAGGGGGCCGACTGCGAGGCGCCAAGACACGAGGTGGAAGTTGGAACAGAGCTGATGACTCATCGGGGGTCCCAACGCCAGCTACGTGACAATCCCACCCCCTCCGGCTGGCTGAGAGATTACTTTACGTAAGACTGTTCTCATTTACATATATGCACGTGATGTTTGAACTGAATGCACTGGCATTTGAAAGACGCTGAAGGCCTCGGTCCTGATGTTACTAAGACAAAGATTATGGTTAGAATATGTTTAACGTTTGCAGTTTGTTTTTGGTTTTTTTTGCTTCCTTATTTTAGGAGGAATGTTATGTTCCTGAAGGTCCGCCCCCGATGTCCGGAGGGACGGACAAGTTGGTCATGTGACCGCCCCATAATAAAAAGAGGTCGAGCACGTGCGAGGGCGTTCAGATAGAGACGCGCCGACCGAGCAATCAACTTTATTCCCAGTGTCTGGCTGAGTTTATTTTAGGGCCACGTGTTAGGCCTAGTCAGGATTAGATGCCCCTTGAGTGTAGGTCCCAGAGAGATCTCCCTAGGGCCACCCTGTTCCCCCATCACCCGACACAACAACTTCATCTCTCACGCTTCGGAGGGCGACGCACGAGAAAGTTCCTGTGCATCGTTTACCTTCAAGTTTGTAATCTCTATATCTTTATCGCCCCAGGTGGCAGTGGCGCCTTAGCGTGTGTTACCCACGAGGCGATGTTTGTTTGTCTTTGGTCCTGATGAATACTAAACGGATTTTGGGCTTTCCATAGCAGAAACATGTTGACCCCTACATTTTTTATAGGACTTTTTTGGTTCAAATTAACACAACCAAGCTTATGTCCGTCTTGCACTATTGTTTTTAATGGAGTTAGAGCTACCTCTGTATTAAACAGTTTTTCTAGTCTGGGGAGTAGCCAACACTCCTTTTAACTCACCTTTCATCACTATTGGATACTATTTCACGTATTCTAAACTAGAGCCCAATGCAGACAACTGGCAACCGACTTTCAGTTGGTGTCTGAGGTTTCTCTTCGCTGCACTGTGCATGCAATAGCTTTTTGTTCTACTGCCTTTTTTTTTCTCTGTTTAGTATTCCTACTTTGGTGGTAGTAACTGAATTTCTTTACTGCCCCTTTATGTTTTGTCTTTTTTACGTCACTCTTCTGTTGATTTGTATTCATACTTTAGAAATAGGCCTTCATGTGCTCTTCTTTGTGGCCATACCTCCTTGCTGGTTGTTGTTGTTTGACAATGTGGCTAGCGCCCATTTTCTGTAGCCAGCCAATGTGCTTTTGCCATGTACCTGCATGTGTTCTTTCTTATGGACATGCCTCCTTGTTGACTGCTATTGTTTGACACTCTTTTTGCCATACTACAAAGAGATTGAGAGAATCAGGCTATGCCTTTTAGTATTTGTTCTTTTTTTTTACTTTTCCCTGATAATTTAATATTTTGCTCAAGGATCATTGTGTAATATTTGTATATTTATTAACAGTTTTATATTTTATATTTTTATATTACTTTTTACCTGCACCCCTTGCCTCCCAGTGGGCTTCTCATAGTCCCCTAGTACAGCAGCAACTAATTATTGGTATTTGTTGTGTTGTTGTTTACTTTCATTTTTTTTATTTATTTCTTTTATTTAATTTTCTTATTTTATCTATTTATTATTCACATTTAGAATTTTTTCTAAAATGTGTTTTTAAGTTTTGCCACCATTCATCCACCACGTACCCATCATAGGTACATAGTCGCACAACAACATTAATTTTTTAATGAATATTCCTTTTCCCCCTGGAACTTCTGCCTTTCATAGGTGTACAACACACACCAGCATTCAAATGTTTTATGTAATATTCAATTTTCCTCTAGATACCCTGCCTGCCATATGTGCACAACACACACCAGGATTCATTTTTAAGTATTATTCCATTTTCCCATCAACACCCTGTCTGCCTTAGGTGCACAACACACACCAGCATTCATTTTTAAGGGTTTATTCAATTTTCCTCTAGACACCCTGCCTGCCATATGTGTACAACACACACCAGCATTCATTTTTTAAGTATAATTCCATTTTCCTTTGGACACCCTGGCTGCCATGGGTACACAACCCATGCCAGCGTTCATTTTTTAAGGATTATTCAATTTTCTCCTGGAAACACTGCCTGCGAGAGGTGTACAACACATACCAACACTCATTTTTTTAAGGATAATGCAATTTTCCCCTGAACCTCCCTTAGATGCATGCATTTCAAACAAAGCAAACAGTTATGTTGTGATCTTCACTGGAAATTAAATATTATCTATTTATTTGAGTTTTATATAGCACTGGCTAGACCCGGAGGTATCAGAGCGCTTCACGTGAGGATTAAGACATGTTACAGTATTACATCAGTTACAGTTACATTACAGTTACATCCGTTGCTAGTGCATTCAATAAACATAGAAAGACAAGACTGAGGGAGGAAGGGAAGGGAACATAATAGGGAGATGAGGAAATAAACATTGTCTGATGTCCAGCTGGGTAGGTGTCAGCCAAGGGGGTGAACCAGAGTCAAGCTCCTCTTTAGCTACATATGATAGCTCCACCGGGCATCAGCGAAATGTTACTCTAGCTCCACGATAAGTCCGAACAATTTTAGATTCCTCCCAAGGGGCAACGTCATAGTTCTATCAAAGGAAATTCATTATAGTAGGGGGAGGGATGGGAGAAACAGGGAGATGGGGAGAAACTGTGCCCTGGGTAAGTGATGGCCGAGGGGATGAACCAGGGCCGATCTCCTCAATAGCTGAAACGAGCAGCTCCTCCGGGCATCGGACATAATACTCAGACTCCGCTGTCAGGATAGTGATCCTGTGTACTCAGAGAATGTCAGAGTAGTGCGGGCGGGGGGTTCGGGGGAGAGAAACCATGGTCCGAATGAAATCAAGATGCCATCGTGAGGTCAGGCACTGTCCAAAGAGGGTTCTGTAAGGAAAAGTTTGGCTCAGTAAAAAAAGTCCCCTGGCCAGATCAATATGGCAGGGGGGTGGTTCTCAGAGAAGTGTCTGCAACTATCCATGTTCTAAGCATCGGGGATGGGACCTGCAGCGTGTACTGATAGGATTGCCTGAGTGCAATGCTTAAAGCCTGAAGATACCAGTGGCCATGTTAGGGTCAGGCAGCCATTGGCCTCAGCTTCGCGTATGTAGTGGCCCCAGGGACCCCTCTCCACACCCTACGTACGCCAATTACTCATAGTATTTTACTAGAAAAGGATGGGCCAGTCTCCCTTTGCTCTTCAGCTACTGGGGTCCGGGACAGCCCCACTCAATCCTTCCTCTCGGCAGCCAATGCAGGGTCAGGCACCTCATGGCCTGGGAGCTCATTTTGTGGCCCCCACCAACCCAGCACTCAGATAGTAGCTCCAGAAATCACTGTGGTCCCCACCAGACTGTTACCAATCCATCAGCAGCCCAGAGAGCAGTAGCTAAGATACCTCTCGTCCACCCCTCAGCCCCAATGGAGTGCAGAACATTCAGTCTGCTATCTTTCTTCAGCGCGGAACCATGAACTCTCGATTTGGGGCCAGATGTTCAGGTTAGGGCAGCGATGTTATGCCCAAGCGCCTCCAACCATATTCGGGCACCGGAACCTGCCTTTTGTTCCAGAGTGGAGTGCTGGAAAGCTTATTTCTGCAGCCTGGAGTGCGGGGTCGACACAGAGCTTCAGCTCTAAGCGGCCATGTCGGCCAGAGGCCACAGCCCAATGCAAAATATTATGTTCTTGTGATGTGGTTTGACTTTGAGATGCACTGTTGTTTTTAATTATTTAGGATAACAATGATAACTTAATTAAGAACATAATATTATATTGTATGTACAAATCCAAACTGCAACAATGCCATGTTACACCAAATGTTTTTCTCGCTTGTTTACTTTCAGGTGCACAAGAGTCATCGCCCACAATACTGCCAGACAGTTTTGTGAGTATTTCGGTCTCTTCCCCTTGCACAGCTAAGTGCCACTGCCAACTAAAAGCTTCAAGATGGCCCCAAAGAAAGGTGTAGTCAAGAATGTGGCCAGGAGAAGTAGCAGATTTTTCCTACTGGTGTGTCAACCACAACCTTTTTCGGCAAACGTGTGCATGCTGCACAGGCTCCAGGGAGCAAGCTGGGAGCAGCGCTCCTGCATCAATGGCATCACCCCAACCCAAACCCAAGCCCATGTCTCTCAATGAGGAAACCACTGCAATCATATTGACTCTGATGAGCAGTGACATTTAATTGGACTTGTCTCTTACCCAAAGTAGCATCCAATCTTTTCCGGAATGTGGCCAACAGCCGCAGCCTGCAACGGATATTACTGAAGTAGGAGCAAAACAGGAGGTTGGCCTTCCTGCTCAGCAAGAACCTCCTCTTTTACAACCATTCGCTTCCAGGTCTATAACACAAGTAAGGAAGGGTACTCCACCATCTTTCCAAGCCCCCTTCTGATGATCTGGACAAGAATTGTATTTATTTATTTATTTGTTGGATTTGTAATGTGCATAGCTGCCCCAGCAACGAGGCGTCCCAGCGCAACCACAGACTCCTAGTCGAGGGCCAGAAAAGCTAAAGGTTACACAGGAAATGCCAGGCCTTTATTGCTTTTCGAAAGGCAAGATGGTTCTGAATGGCTCTGATGGACACCGGGAACATGGGATTCATTGAATTGGATCCCAGATGATTCCGATACGCTCCAGGAGAAGCTCGCGAAATGGAAAGTTCCTGAAAGCCTTCCAATTATGGAAGGGGGAGAGGATGGCGATGAGCCACTCATTGTGGAAGTTGGCATAGAGGAGACTGAAATTATGCCTCCCATTCAACCTTCTCCAAGGGATGTGGCACCACCTTCACCTGTATTAGCTCCCATATTTTCAAGGAGCACGCTGAGACCTGCATCCACCATTAGCTCTGTGGAAGTGTGCATGGTAGAGACCTAGCACTTAACAAACCCACCTACCTCCACTTCTTCAGGCATTCGCAGTGCCACCAGTTGCCCAATGAGAAAGTTGACCAACCCAGTTTGGGACTTCTTTATGGATAGTAAGCAGGAGGGCAACATTGCAAAATGTTACATTTGCAATGCTAGTGTTTGTCGAGTTAAGCTTGGTACACACAAAGGTACTTGAATCCAAGTGACCCATTTGAAAAAGCTTCACAAACTCTGCTGGGAGGCACACCTTAAAAAACTTTCAGCATGTGGTGGTTGTCAAGGTGATATGGGAGGGTATCGGCTCCAGAGCCTCCCATCATTGTAGGAGTTACAGGTGTTGATGAGGAAGAACAGGATGACATCTTTATGGACAGCAGTCCTGTCCCCAGCAGTGCTCCAAAATCACCCGCCTCATAATCAGCATCCTCCCAATGGCACAAGATTCAGATGGTGACAAAACAGCATACAGTAGTAATTGCCCCAAGGTGCACATTGAATCTGCCATCTCCTGGTCCTCACCAGTAGTCACATGTATCAGAGGGAGCACCAACAGAAAAATCCAGGCTAGTCTTCTGAGCATGTTTAGGCAGGAGTGTTCCTAAAACCGCCACCACCCCATAACACATTTCTACAATGGCAAGCTGGCTAAATTGTTAGCGCTGGACCTCCTCCCTTTTTCCTTTTGTGGAAGGAGTGGGTTATTTAGAGTTTGTTGCAGCCATCTGCCTGAAATGGAATGTTCCCAGCAGGACACACTTTGTCAGAGTGGCTGTTCCAACGCTCTATCACAATGTGGTGTAATTGGTTAGAAAGCTTTGTAGCCGAGTGCTGTTCATACTATCCACTTGATAACAGACATGTGGACCAGTTGTCAAGCCACTGATTACATGTGTATCACTGCACACTGGATCTCTTTTGTGGACGTTAGGTAACAGCTAGATACAGTTCTCAGTGCTGAGGGAATTTTAAGGACGTATGGCAGCATGCAAAAGTAGCCATGTTTGCCATGGAGAAATCCCATACAGCTGCAGATATCTTGGTTGACTTTAACAGCAAGGTGTTTGTATGGCTCAGACTCAGTGGTCTCAGAATAGGATTTGTTGCACTGGATAATGGCAGTAATATAGTGAAGGTCAAGGTAAATGGTCGCTATTTCCGGGCCCTGTGTTAGGCACATTGCATCAACATAATTGTGCAGGACTTTCTCAAACAGTCAGCAACCTACTGACCATCTGCAAAAGAATTTGCACTAATTTAAGCCATTCTTTTACAGACCAGAAGCGGTTGAGGATTATTCAGAGTGCTAATAGAGTACTAGTTAAAGCTATTACTTGTTACAATGACTGTTTGAGCAGTACAAACCAATCATTGAGTATATCATGCAAAGAAGAGGGGATGTAACTAAAAGCATGACCATTGGGATAGACAAATGGAAACTAGTCAAATGTTTGGAAGAGATGCTACTTGCTTTTAAGGTGTTAACACAGGAAGTCAGCAAGGAGGACAATACAGTTGGCCAAGCTATCACGTTGTTGTATCTGCTAAATGAGCCGTTATAAAAGGTTTATGACAGTGTCACTGCTGTGGGGTATGTATACAAAAATGTGTATACCTTGATTCAGAGCTTAATCCTTTGCTTGACTGTACATCGGTGCCACAATACTGGATCCATGTTAGAGAACATTTTTGGCCACTTTCATTCTTTTTTCAGAAAGGATTGTTTCAGAATACAAGGAGTGGACTATTGAGAAATCCATAGTCCTGGAAGAAGAATGATTGGAACATAGAGTCCCGCTACAGAAAGAAGTTCTGGGGTGCCACGGTAGTCCTGTTGCCTCACAGCAGCAAACACCAGCAACAAGAACCAGCGGCAACAAAACCTACACGATTACAAGAATCGTCCACAACCTCTTCATTGGCTTAGTGTCAATTAGCAGGGCTTAAGTCCAGTGCAGAGGTGAAGGCAAAACAGGTTGAACAAGTGGCAGCACCAATGACCATTCAGATGATGTTCAATGAGTATCTGGATGACCCAAGAAAGGTCTAAGAGGATCAAATCCCCTTGGTGTACTGCAGAGTTCTTCAAACTGTGGGGCGCGCCCCCCCGGGGAGCGCGACACCCTCTCAAGGGGGGCGCGCCCTCCACCATAAAATCTTTCATTCCTTTGTCTTTCACTGTCGTATGTCTTCACCCATTTTAAATGGGGATCTATGATTGGAGAACTTTGGGGCACGTAGGAGCGTCATCACTGACGTTCTACCAATGAGGGGGATTGAAGCAGAGATGTTAGGAAGTGCCGCAAAATTTGCCTGCATAGAGATCCTGCAGTCTAGTCCGTGCTGCCTTTCCTTCCTTGTTTACACTCGCCTCACTGTGAAGGAGTGTGTGGAAATCTACATCAACAGTTAGGAGGGCCATTTAGTGCTGCCCAGTTTTCGAAGTCCGGGTCCGGGTCGGGGGCGAGGGGGGGGGGAGAGAGGAGGGAGTGGGGAGGCGTCGGGCGGGGGTTCAGCAGTATCAGAGGATTGGAGGGGAAAGGGAGGGGAATCGATGTGGCACGACGTGCCCATGCTTTTTTGTCATTGCAAGAGCTAACGGGGTTAATTGGTGAATTGCTACAGCTGAAATGCTATTACTTTTCCCTCACGTGGCACAGACATACTGATACATACACCCCACAGCTTCACATAAAACCACGTGTGCATCGTAACTGATGATGAGGTGACTGATGAAGTGCTACGGAGGTGTTTGCCAATGGAAGTCTGGGTGGGATGTTTCCCCATTAATCATATTTACGTTACGGGTGGGAACTCACTCCTCACCCACCTGACACCGGGGCTACTGCATGCCACACACTCCCGGCCGCCATGGCAACAGCAAACAAGAAACAGCTCACAGAAGCAGGCCTGAGCACCCTAACATGGCTATCCAGCAAGGTATATGAGGTTCCCGGAGAGCATGAATTATTCACCCGACCTGTCCAGGTCATGCAGCCTTGGAGCGGTGTGTGCAGCAATCCATTACCTCACCAGGGGCCGACAACGGCATCTCCAATACCGGCGCTGCTCAAAGAGCAGGGCAAACATACCTGCTTCAGTTTTTCAGCTTGTGTTGTGTGGGATAGGTTAAATAAGATTTGCACCAGGTCAGGCATGGCACAGATTGATTCTGCTTTATTTTTGCAGTGCTAACATATTAACTGGATAAAATATATGTCTCCTAGTTTTCAAAATATAGAGATGGGAAGTCTTTGACTGAGGCAAGTCAGTATGCTCTATGTGTGGCGTGCAAATAGTAGAATCATTGCTTTCTCAGATTGCACAAAATTTAATAATTCCTTCTCTACGATTTCTTTGATGGGAACTATGGTACTCCTAAATGACAAAGTGCTAAAACTGAAAGCGAAGAGACTGCTGTTCCATGACATTCGGTTTCAGAGCAGGGGAGACTCCCTTGCCTCCCACTGCATCCGAAATTGCTTTGTTCATTGCTTTCAGTTTCAGCAGAGGAGTTTGCCTCCCACCTCAGCTGAAGCATGTCAGCTCTAGGAATTTAACCCCGTCCTGGGAGGGTTAGCTCTTCCCAGAAAGGAGAAAGTTTCTGTTAAAATTACACAGGCAGGCACGCAGAAGGGCTAAAAGGGCTTCAAATTGCCCCCAAAAATGCCAGCCATGTGTTGTTTAAACAGCCTGCAAAGACCAGGTCTTGGCACTAAATGTGGTTTATAAATAAAGAAGTATGTATTTATTTGTAATGTGAGTTTTCTGTCTTTGTTCCATTTAATTATCAGTCATGGATCATTCAGGCAGCCCTAAAACACAATTAAAGAGCTTTCCATTGAGTTTTGCTGTTGGAAGTATGTACAGATAAGTGCTGAAAATACAGCTTTAGTGACTGCTTATTTTTGTACCTCCTGGAACATCAAAATAATGAACTAGCAACCCTAATCATAAAACTAGAGGTTTGTTGCAAGATCAGCACATTTTTTATTTCCTCCACCCTCGATCCCCGGTTAATGCCATAATAGCAATAGTTTAACTTGTATCTGAAACTCTGTGCCACTGTGAATAACATGCTGAGTTACTTCAAGTGTCTGGGAATGCACCCTGCATTCAGAAAACTCGCTCCACATTCTCGCCCTTCACTTTCACGCTCACCCTGCATTTACTGCAATCACAATGCCCTCAGACTGATCCCCATGCACTCACACCATTCACCCGCTCACTCTGTACTCACAGTAATCACTCTGCACTTACAATGCACTTGCACTGTTCACCCTGTACCTCAGCCTGCAGTCTCACGGGAACACTACTCAGCCTTCGCTCAGGTGACACTTCACTCACTCACCTGTCCCCCCTCACTGCTCAATCTGCAATCTCACTCAAATAAGCCTGTAATTTAACTATACCCACTCACAAACCTGCAGTTTACTAAACACTCTTATTGTGTTGAATATCATTTGCAGGATCTGGCCTGGGATGTACAGGTGGCGGTTGATTATGTAGTGTACCAGATTCCAGAAATTTCTGTCAGGTGGTGGTGGGGGGGGCCGACATCGAAAAAAAATCAGCTGGGTGGGCTCAACCTACAAAAGTTTGAAGACCTCTGGTGTGCTGGTATGCGAAAAGGAGCCAATGGTCACAGCTCAGCAGGCTGGCAAAAAAGTATCTGGCCTCTCCGGTAGCCAGTGTGTCTGTAGAGCATGTGTTCAGTGCAACTGGGGCAGTCATCACAGTGAGAAGGACCAGCCTCTTGCCTCAAAACATGGAGTGATTACCATGCTTAACAACATTTTATAGCACAAAATGACACTGTTCCTGAAACACCACAGGAGTAGTATGAGGGTAATTGATCAGACTCATATCAGAGTGCATTAGTTGATCACCTTATGGGCAAACCCCTTGAGTTTTAGGACAAACTTTATATCTCTGACTGAGTAGACCACCATAGAACTTTTACCACTGAATTGCTTTGTAAAAAAAAACATATAACATGGGCAAAATTATGTTATTTATTGTCATTGTTTGTGACAGTCTTATGCAGCCCCACCATATTAGACACATGTATGGCCTGCTTACAGTTGGGCCAGTGTGCAGTGAAGAAGCCCCCCAATTTCCTTGAAGGATATTAGAGAAACACTGCCTGTCACTGTCATGTGCCTATCCTGTTTTTTTATCCCCTAGCAGGACTGCCCCAGAACATTTGATTCACAGACAGTGTCCCTATGTGTGTTACTTGTGTCAAAGATGATCCACAATTCTGTACCACCATGCTTGGATTAGAACAGGTATATAATGCACTAATGAGTGATTATGAGTGATGAATGATTCACGTGGCAGCAAGCAGTGAGGGAGGATGTCACAATGTAATTTGTAAGCTTGTTTGTGATGATTTACAAATGCTTGTGGCATGATGGCTGACCATTTTTCCCGGAGGTGATTGGCCCTTACCCTTTCACACTCAGCGAGATCTGCTTACCGGGTTCACTGTTTGTTGTTCTGGTAACTAGTTCACTAATGAATTCCAGGGCCTTACTAGACCGTTTAATACCAAACACAGATCTATACCAAAAATTACTCAGTCTTTCTTTTCCTGTTCATCAACGGCAGTGTTCTAAAGGTCTAGCTCTCTCATTGGGGCGGGAATCAGAACGGAGTTGGACAGATTCATTGTTACTCGGAGTAAGGAGGATAATGGAAGGACTCAGGGTGGCACTACCTCAACAACAGACCAGAAGATGGAATTTATCAATTTCATGGAAACTAACATGAAGATGACTCTAAGAGGCCTACTCAGCTCTGTGGACTAGTGAGAGATGCATTCATTTAGGAAATGCAATGCTGCTGAGTGCTGGTTGAATTTGAAACTTCTCTAGCATGTGGTCAGGTTGGTTGGGGGGCCTGCGGTTGTGAGTAACTAGAGACAGACATGTGATGTTTTCACATTATACATTCACTTGGCTAAACGTTATGTGTATACTTTCTCCTCCACTCTCATGCTATGACAGCATTGGTTGGGTGTTTTAGTGCGAAGACTCAGGAGTTGATCTCTGCTTCACTGTGTTCTAACCCCTGTTGGACCAGGGATTAAGGTCCTGGCCCACGCCCGGCCGCGGACGGGCGCGGACGGGCGCAGACGGGCTTGCCTTTGGCGCGCCGCTGGCGTGACCGCTGCGCTCCTCCGTTGCGCAGCCGAGCGGACATCCGCTTTTTTTCTCCCCCAGCATCCAGATAGCCTAGACCGCTGACCATCCTTCCCCGCGCTCTGGAAGTGGCTGCCTCGGACCTTCCACGCCCTCCGCACAATCGGTGCTTGTCACCGTGTCAGAACAGGGCGGGAAGGAGAAAAAACGAGAGCAGCCCCACGGAGAGGTGACGCGTGCCTGCAGGTAAGCCCTTAGCAGTGTCAACAGCAGTACAATGTAAAAATAGCAGCGAGGAAGCCGAAGTCGCTCTCCCCACAATGCCAGCAATACAATGTTAAAAAAAGGGGAAGCCTAAATCGCTCTCCCCACAGAGCCCCTAGCAGTTAAAACAGTTTAAAACACCAGTTCGTGCACAACAGGTAGCGTGACTTTCAAAGTGGCTGGGACACTGCCACTGCCCACTCACCACTGAATGCTAGTTCAGCCAAGCTTTCATCAGGACCAAGAGAGCCCCTGGCTATATACGGTATCCGACTCACCTGTTTTTAATGATCGCTGGCTGGCCGTTTATTAAAATTAGTTTTGAGAACAGCTCACCATCTTTTAAAATCACTATTCACATTTCTGGGCACTAATTCACAAGTCCAAAAAAACCTGCTCCGCTGTAAGTCAGGCCTTGTAGCACAACAGGGAGACATTCGATCTCCCTGGTGGGAACCCGATGATGAAGCATGTAACCAACTAGGTTGGTGAGTGAGGGTTCTTTTAACAAACAAAGGTTTTTTTCACCAATCACACACCCCTTCTTCCCCCTTTTGTTTTGGTCGCAAATTTGAGTGAATTTACCTTATCCATTGTTTTGCGCCGTAAGTCACTCTTTTGTTGTTTAATAGTATTTACGAGGGGAAGAGGAATGACTCCTAGCCCCACCTATCCTGTTGTTGAAACACGAAATGTGTGCTATCCCAACGATGTCATCACATCGACCATTTCCAACTTAAGGACTAATGCCAATCTGTTTTCCGACCAGGTCATAGTACAGAGTTGGTGCTAACGCACATCGTGGATGATCCGCTTAGAATGCTGGATCACAATAAATCTTGCTTACTGATCCTTCTGGACCTTTCCTCAGCATTTGATACTGACAAAAGCCTGAACATGCAGAAGCACATCAGTTCGCTCACCATATAGTGAACTTCCAACTCAGCTTACTTAGGAAGCTCAAACCCTTCGTTCCTGCTCATTACCTAAAAGTTGCAGTTCAAATATTAGTGCCTATATTGTTAAGAATCCCTGAGAAAAATATATTCATGTAGTATCACAAATTAAAGTAGAATTATAATTTCAAACAACGAAAGTTCAAGCATAAGTCCATGGTTTCTTTATTTGTCGCATTTCTTTACTCCTCTACAATGACTTGTTTAACAGATTCTCCAGTTCATAAGTCTTGAAGTCAAATTATAGCAATACAGCCAGAAATACAGCCAACGCGCGTGTTTTGTCTATGGATATTCTCCAAAAGACTCCATCAGGGCTACAACAGGCAGGCCTGACGCCACTTCATCCGCGGATTACACATGCCGGGAGGAGAATAAAGAACTGCAGGGACCTACAGTCGTGAAGAAGTTGAAATCAAATTTGATGTTGGGCCAATGGCCATTTTTCGAGATTGATAGGTAGGAGACTCAATTATAATAGATAAGCTACGTTCATATACTCAAAGTAGAAATAAAGAGTGCAGGAGACTAGTTGTTGTAGCCCTGATGAAGTCTTTTGGAGAATAACCATAGAAGAAACATGTGTCTTGGCTGTATTTCTGGCTGTATTGCTATAATTTTACTTCAAGACTTATGAACTGGAGAATCGGTTAAACAAGTCCTTGTGGAGGAGTAAAGAAATACGACAAATAAAGAAACCACAGACTTATGCTTGAACTTTCGTTGCTTTGAAATGATCATTCTACTTTAATTTGTGATACTACATGAATATATTTTGCTCAGGGATTCTTAACTAAATAAGCAATTTATGCAATTGAAAAAAATAGCGATTTAGCAATATAGGGTGGTGGCTGTTTAGACTCCCTTTGAAGTATATCAAAAATATTGAAAGACAGGATACTTAAACCATCAGACATTGCGCAATAGAGACCTCACTACCCAATCAAACGTTCAAACATTAATGATCTCAAAGCTGTACTATGGTAGTGCAACACTTTGCGGCCTGCCCAGATGAGGACAGCTCCTCTGAAGGCTACTCACAATTCAGCTGCAAGGCTCTTAACTGCCACAAGAAAATACCACCACATCTCTCTGGACTTGCGGGAACTGAATTGGCTGCCATATGAAGCTCGGATACAGCTAAAAATGACTTGCATGGCTCACAAAACCATCCACTTCAAAACTCTGCTGGGCCTCATTTATGAGGCCATGCGTCAGTTTTGCGCTGCGGATGCGTCACTTTTTGTGACGCATCTGCGGCGTAAAACATGCGCCTTGTTGCGCCATATTTAAAAAGTGACGCATCTAGGTAGATGCGTCACTTTTTAAACCCCTGCGCCACATTATACCTGCGTCAGGTATAATGTATGCAGAGGGGGCGTTCCCCGCAAAAAGCCTCGTAATAGTGACGCAGTGAAATCTATGAGATTTCACTGCGTCACTTTTAGGATGCGGTTGCGTCAAAATCTTGCGCCTGCCTCACAGCAGGCGTAAGACTGACGCAAGCCCTTTCACATGGGGCTTTCCCCATGTGAAAGGACGCATTGCTGGAGATGCGTCACTTTTGTGACACACTCCAGCAATGCGTCACTTTTGCGCTTACAGATGCGTCAGAAATACTGACGTATCTGTAAGTCCTTGCGACATGATGCGTCATACATTAAATATGACGCATCATTGGTGTCGCAAGGAGTGCGCAGTGAAAAGTGACGCATCGCTGTTTTCACGCAGCGATGCGTCACTTTTCATAAATGAGGCCCTGCTGTACCTTGCGCAGAAGCTGGAACTCTCCTGTGGTTCTAGAGCCTCCAGAAGTGCTAGCTCACTTCTGCTTAAACCTTAACAAATTAAGAAAAAAAGACTTATTACCGAGCCTTTTCAGGGATGCTCCAAGGATCTGGAATGCACTACCCCCCGAAGTCAGGGTAAACCCGTCTTCTGTCTTTTTTAAAAAAGAAGTCAAAGGGCTCCTGATGAAAAAATTTCTGCCTGAGCCTGGCACCTTCCTCTGATTCTGGGTCCATACCCGTTGACTCTTGCCCAGGCACCTTGTTCACGAGTCTGTCGGCCAATTCTATACTGTGATCTTTTTTCTCTCTCTGTTGATGTGTTTTGCTTTGTCTTCATGAGTATGTTGGATAATTTTAGTCTTAGAATTTGTTGCTTTGTTCATTCTGTTTTGTATGCTTATTCCTTTGCATTACATGATCTGTATAGCGCTCTGATTCCCTCGGTGGTCATGCTTGCGCTATATAAAACTTTTAAAATAAATAATAAAATACTCTGCTTCAAGTCTTTTAATCAATGCAGGAATCTACCATTGAATCATTGAAAAAGAAAAAAACCCAACCAAGGCTTAACAGCAGTGTGAATTGTGCTGATTAAGTCAAGTCAAGTCAATTGAGCTTTATTTCGATTTAGAGTATAGAGCAAGAACGGGTGGGAGAACCTTCTCCTACATCGCGGCCAAGACCTGGAACGAGCTCCCATACGACATCAGAGGCACCCTCACCCTGCACATCTTCAGGAAGACCCTCAAGACCTGACTCTTCGACTGACCGGAGCAGCACCCCCCCCCCTCCCCCGAAGCCTTGAGACCCTCACTGGTGAGTAGCACGCTTAAAAAATCCCTGGTTGATTGATTACTGGGGCAACATGTGCACCTGTGCTATCTGTCTTGTAGGCAAAGCATATTTCTATGCTACAGAAAATGATGGCAGACAACAAAACAATAATCCCACTTCAAACGCGTTTTGACATTTTAGAAACTTTTGAGCCATTTGAGCCGGAAGCATATTTTGGGGTGAAATCTGCAAATTATGCAGCAGATGATGAAATATCTGGCACATCAAATGTTTGCGAAAAACTTCACGGCAGTAGAATCGCCTATTTCCAGTGGCCATGGCCATTTTTAAGAGAAAAGGCTGTTTCTTGCAAGTTTAAAACAAGGAGTCTGCTGAAAATACTTTTCCCGAGATACGGCTCCAGAAAATCAACAGCAATGGCTCTGGCATTATTGGCGTCCCTGCCTGACAGACAATGGGGCAGATTTATGTTAACTAGGGATGCGCCAGTTAACGTGCGCCACAGTGCGCCACAGCTCCGCCACCCATGGTGCGCCGCATTTATAATGCGGTGCACCATGGTGCAAGAACGGCACAGATGCGTGACGCATCTGTGCCGGAAATGTGGCGCATTGCTGGAGTTGCGTCGCAAGCGCGACGCAGCTCCAGCAAGGCTCGGGGGTGCCCCATCTACACAATGCTGCATCAAGACCTACGCCTGCTTCAAGCAGGCGTGTGGAACAGGAGCCCATATTACTATCGATGCCCAGGCTGCTGGCGCAAACCGCCTCTTAGTTCCCATGTTGAGTAATTACCAAAATAAAGAGACGGGCGCTGGGAGCAGGAATCAAGAACAGAGTTTATTACTCATGAGGAGAGCCAGTCATTTCGGACACGAAACACAGTGTCTTTCGGGAGGTGCTCTAACAAGTGAGCTGAGACTCTGGCTTATTATACTCTACAGAACACATGATAACACAATCAGGACGATGTGACGCAAAAGGAAAGACATCCCTATAATCCTCGTGGTGATCCTACCCATATACATTCACAATGGGGACCCTTGACCTGCTGATAAGAGGGGAGGGCAATCACGCAACTGAGTGTTTTGCAGGATGTGTACGCCTGTTCATAGCCCAAGGGGTGGGGTGGCTAAGACCAATAGAGGATCCTTTGAAGAGGAGTGACTTTATACAATAAGGGCAGTAAATGGTATCTCTTGGCTCAGGCGATGGCCTCGGACATGTGTGGTCAGCTGGACTCGGGGGGGGGGGAAAGGGTCATCAAAGGAGTGGTATTAATGCCGCGTGGACAATTGAGTGCGGAGGGAAGGCTTGTCAACAGAGGGGCATTCATGGAAGGGAAGGAGGTGCTGGTCAGGCGCGGCCGTGACCCCCAAGGACAGGGCTTTGCGTAAGAAGAGGGTTTATGATTTGTTCATGTGAGGAGAAAGAGGGGGTCAGGGTGCGTGCAGGGCCGGGGCCGCGCAGAGAGAGAGAGAGAGATCTTATGACCCGTGCATGAGAGCGGGGGCAGTCAGGTGCAGCTAGGGGGGGGGGGGCTATGCCTGCTAGGGCGAAGGATGCCTCTTCAAGAGGGAACGGGGGTTTGCGTGGGTCGAGCAAAAAGGGGCTGCCTTTCAGGGCAGGGTCGTGTACATGCAGAAGGGGAGCCGGTGATTCTAATCTTAGGCGGGCAAAAAGGGCCAGGGGGCCTAAAATGGCTGTCATGTATACATGGGTACAGGCCTTTGCTGGCAGTAGGATGTAGTTAAATGCTTTACGGTATTCAGGGTACGCGCAGGGAGAGGAGTGGGAAAAGGGAAATGAACGTTGCTTATGTACATCAATATTTCTATTTTTCGACAGTCGCCCCTTTTTACATAGCAAAAGTTCATTTTCGTGATCGATGATGGTACATATAAACAGGCACGGTCGCAGAATTAGCATTGTCAATATTAGCATATGGTATATAATCATGGACAGTTGATGTGTTTGGCAGAATACGGCACATAGGAGATTGCATTTGTCGAGTTCCTATCATTTCAAAGCACTACATAGCATAAATACTTCTGACTAAAAATGTAACCAATGAACAATTTTGACCAGGTAGTTGAGAGCGGAATTCAGTTCAATATACAATATTTCTTCGTCCCAGTGTCTTTTTGTCAGTGAGCCATCACTGGTAGGCTCTAGTCCGAGTACTTTCGTTGGCGCTGTTGAGCACCGGCGGTGGAGCTATAGGTCCAGCTCTGTTCTATCCTTTCGCGTTGCAGGGTGCGGTCAGTCCTCTGCTGTTAGACCACAGTCCTGTTCCCTAGACAATCCGGTTGGCGGCGCCTTATGCTCGGCACCCACAGTTCTATGGCAGCACCCTATTCCCAGTGGAATGCAGTTCGTTCCTTTGGCAAAAAGTCACGTGGAGAAGAGGGTGAGTGATGTTCAAATAGTCGATAGGGGAGAGGGTGGAGTTGGGTCAGAGTTCCTGGGACACGCAAAAGGGACCAAGGGAGCAAAGGATAACAAGCAGGCAGGCCCATCCATCGGGCTCAAGGAAGGGGGACGGAGACTCCGGGCACACGTGGGTTTTAGCAAGCGAGTGCCTTCGAGGTGGCTCGCCGTTTTTCATGTTCCACATTGAAGTTGCGGTCTCGTCCCGTATCCTGTTGCTCTGCGGCTCCACCTTTGGTCGAGGTCACACGAGTCCCAAGATCCGCGGCCAGGCTGTACGTCACTTCTGACCCATCTCCTTCGGTGATCGTGAATCTTTGAATAGGTACAAGACAATGTTTCAGTGAAATGGCAAAAGAAGATATCTATGCATGCTGAATTCCTCCCTCAATTCTACGCATTTGGGAGATACGCTCATTGGTCACAGTCAGAGGTCCATTACCAAGCAGTGCACGTGTCAGTATTCCTACTGGGTTTATGGCAGGTCTATTCATCATTTTATTTATAAATCAAGTGACGTTCCCATCAACTGTGCATTACATCATATTCAGCATTCTACAGAGCATTTCCCATCAGGACTGGCTAACCTTTTCGAGCAGGGCGGGGGTGTCATTATCGAGAGTCAGGCAAAACAGGGTATTCTCGAGGGTCAACAGCTACTCATGTGCATCAAGTTCATATTCAGGACAGCAATTGGGGTTTATCAAAAATGGGGCGGGGACGCTTCGGGCGCTTGCGCTTGGGTGCAAAGGGGTGGGGCAATCTGGGTATTGGATGTCAGTCTAGACGTTGACGTTCGTCTCTGAAGAACAGACATAGGATGCCATTGACATACAGTTCCCCTATAAATGGCCAGATTTGGGGGACTTTAGTCGTCTTACCTGTCCTTTCCTTCTCAGCCAATTCAAGTTCATTCATTTTACAGAAAGGAGAGGCAGTAACATGGCGAGATACAGTCATTTTAGTTTCGGTCAATTTCGCTGAACACCTTCGCGTTCAAACGTGTATCAAATCAGACTGGTGCCGGTGGGGCACAATTTTACCAAAAAGAGGGAGGAAAAATAGGGAGACTCTCATAGAGAGTGAGAGTCGTCCGCAATCTAAACGAGCCATTCGGTACACGTATGACATGTAAGGAGAGAAAGTGAGAGTGAGAGAGAGAGAGAGAGAGAGAGAGGGAGAGGGAGAGGGAAGGAGAGAGAGAAAGACGTGTACAAAAATAGGTCATTTAGTGCGCTCACAACACAGAACAGCAAACGTTAGATAACATGCAGATACAGACAGAGGGAAGACATAGATTCGTACATTTACACACACAAACTCAGACAGGGAAGACGGTGCATATATTATACGTATACAAGACATTCACGTCAAGACAGGAAACAATTGTTAGTTTACATGATCTATTTATATATATATATCCTACGTATCTTTACTATCCTGTTCTATCTATGTGCTTGCTCTTTCTACCCTTCCCCCTTTTCCCTTCTCGCTTGTCACGCCTGCGAGCGTTCCCAATTACCAATACTCACACCTCGGCTGGTCGATCAGTAATTAACCTGGTCGTGCTAGTTACCCATGGTTGGATCTTAAGCCATTTTTCTGTTCCCTCCTGTGGTGGGAAGTTCTCCAGGCTGAGGCAACGGCAAGTATTGATCGGGAAAACAGTCGGACAGCTTGGCTATATCTATAAGAGTGTGAGAAAGGGGGTAGTGCATTTTGAACATCAGCAATATTTCTAACTTCCTAGACGGGTGGTGCCGTGGCAACCCTTACCTGTATAATTTTTCTCTGTCCTTTCCCTACCTAGTCAAACGTCCAGTTACATTATTTAACACGTCATTTCTAGTCAATTTTTCGTCATTCAGTACTTGTCCAGTTTCTATGTCAGTCCATCCTCTCAGTCGCTATGTCCTAAGGAGGAACAGTCATGTTAAGCCTACGTCTTTAAAAAGTTTATCTGTTATAACGACTAAACACATATTTCCCCTTTCCCCTTTTTCGTCGGTGGTCCGACCGTCGCTCTTCCATACTTCAGTCGACGTTCTGACTTGACCTGCAGAAGGGAGGAAAAGAAGGGGTGGGGGACAGCATTCAAAGCACATCATCATGCAGTAGTTCGAAAACGTTTTTTACCTACCATATACTCGCCCTATCTCCTCGTACCGCATTCCCTTGCCATTTCAGCATTTCAGCCCAGAGGGACCAGTGGTGTCATATAGATAATCATTGACGATCTGAGTATCTACATGAGCTACTTGGTCGTAACCGTCTTTATCGGGTGCAAGGGTGACGGTCAGAAGGCATTTTCTGTGGTGTCATTTTTAAGGGTATCTGAAACACTTTTCCGGTTGCTTGTGGCACATAAGGTAGCTGCCAAATATCTGATCCCTTTTGATCTACATCCTTCATCATACTTACTCTCCGCTCGCAGTAGTAAGGTATTACAAAACTCATTAATGCAACTGCAACGACCATGCTTTCTTCTTCGAAATACTTTTAATAAACGGAATTGGTAGCAGTTCATTGCATAAAGTGCAGCAGTGCAAATAAAATCGTATTGAAATTACCTTACAGAGCAAACATGATGCATGTCAAAAATTCATTTTTAATCAATTCATAATTCATTATCCAATACTCATTCTTTATCTAAATTACACCAATTCATTTTCCAACTCATAATCAGTACCCACCCTAAGTCAATTCATTGTCCAAGCACATGCTCAATATCCTTCATATCTACTTTCATTATCCAAAACGTTATATATATATCTCGGGGTAAAAAGTTGCATGGTCATGGTACAATAAAGTTCATTCAAAAAGTCTCATTTTGTGTCGGCGCCATTTTGGGTGGGGTCAGGCGAGTTCCAGCACAGTCAGGATGTCTCTAGTCTTGCATGGTTGGCCCAGAGCCTTCCGTTGGGAATTCAAAAAGTTTTGTGCTATAAGGTTAACAGTCTAACAATATGGACCATGAGTCAAAGAGTGGGAAGGGCGGCAACAATTTTCCTACCGGGTCATCCTGGTGTTCCTCCGGAACTGAACAAGTCTGTGCCGCGGCTGCATTTTAGCCATTTCTAATCCGAGGCTGGTGCCGGCAGGAGTTGCACCGATGTCGTGGTTCCCGGTGAAGGGGGCGGGGGCACCCATGCAGGGGGTCAGGGGCCCCCCGGCTCTTATAGAATCTTCAAGGTTGAGGGGAGAAGGCATGGAACGTGTGCCCGTCCTGGGCAGAAGACCGCTTTATGATGTTGACCCTCTTTAAGTAAGAGCAGTGGGGTGTCGCTGGAAGCCTCCACCTGGAGGGAGGTGGGGGAGGGTCGTTCGCGCCGCCTCCCCCTTCCAGCGACCCCGCGCCGTTCCTCGGCTCCGTCGTCTTCGATATCGGCCATGCCAGCCATTGATGATGGGGGGGGTGGTCGGCGGCTGAGGCAAGACAGCCCCCCCCCCCCACTTTTCCGACATGTGGCGGGACTACCTCCAACTCTCCGGGGAGCTTGAAATGTGACAGGGCTGCCTGCACCTATGCAGGCGGCGGCATGCGGTGAATTTGGCATCTGGCAGGACTACTTGATTTGCCGCCGTTTTCGCCTTGGCTTCGGCCTTTGACAAGCAGGCGATGGCATGCGGCGAATTTGAAATGTGGCGGGACTACTTGATTCGCCGCCATTCTCGCCTTCGGCTTCTGCCCTCTTCGTGGGTCGGACCAGGCGAGAGACAGAAGGGGGGGGTGGTCGGTGGCTGAGGCAAGACAGCCCCCCCCCCGTGGCCTGCAGGGCAGCGGAAGAGGAGAGAAGGAGAGGACTCTGCCATTCTTTGGGACCGCCTGCCCAACATCATCTCCTCCCGACCGTGGTCAGGCGGGCCCCTCGTGCCTCGAGGCCTCGCCTTCCGGATGGGCGTAACTGCGGACCTGTTGCACTTCGGGAGTTTCCGGAATGGGGGTAGGTACCTATTGGTTTGTTCCTATTTCATGTGACCGTTACTTGGGCGTGGTGGGCAATGAGGCAGACATGTTTGGAGCAGAAATAGGCAACGGAACCTAGCTACCTCGTGGCTTGTTTTGGCGTCAAGCTTGTCTTCCCTCGCCATTTTTTTTTTTTTTTATGTTTCTTATTGTGAGTTATTTCTAACGTTTCTTATTTTATTTTTAGCGAAGTTGATAAGTCATCAGTGGCCTACTGATTTCGCTCAACTCTTTTTCTTGTATTTTTATGCCATAACCTATTATAAGCTATGGCGACTAGTCCACACTTAATGAACAGGTCCTTATTAGATGTGCCCTCCAGTGGAGCTGGATGGTTCAATTCTAATAAGCGGTCCGGGCTAAACAGGCTACCAACCAGTGGGGAGAAGATAGGCATGACGGATTACAACGGGGACAAAAGTCTGCATTACCTATCTTATCACAGCGGGCAAAGACTAGGCAGAATATTTCTATTCTCCGTTGTTTGGCGGCGGTGAATACCTCAAACGAACCAATACCGAACACTTAATGTACGGTCAATCAAACAATCAGTGGGGAGAATAAGTGGGTGCGAAAAGGTTTGCGTTACCCACTCTTTCTCTACCTGCAAAGAGAGACCTTGTTCTTCCCTGTTTGCAGACAAAGAATCTCCAGACAATAATCCACGAACGACAGTTCGGGAAACAGTGGGGGAGGAAGATAGACACGACGGATTACAATGGGGACAAAAGTCTGCGTTACCTATCCTTCACTGCTTGCAAAGGGAGAGCCTGTTGTTCCTCCGTTTGCAGACGGTGAATCCCCAGAGGTTTCAACAAAGCGTAATACTAGTATTATCCAACAAACAATCATTTCACAATTTGTCGCATTTACGCGACCTTACCCGGGCCGGACCGTGTGGGCAGTTCTTCGCCTTCCTCCTTCCAGCGCCCGATCGTTCTCTTACTCCATGATTTTACCGCAGCAGTCCTGTGGGATTCCAGTCAGGACAGTAGGTCACTCGAGAGAGGTCCGTTCAGAATCGGTGAAGTTCATTTAATCGGCAGCCGGACGAGGGCCCTCTCAAGGCAGGTATACTCCGATCATTTAGATGTTCACCTCATCGTCTGGATCTCTCTTACTGGACCTTATGTCACTGATGGGCCCCGCGTTGGGACGCCAATTGTGGAACAGGAGCCCATATTACTATCGATGCCCAGGCTGCTGGCGCAAACCGCCTCTTAGTTCCCATGTTGAGTAATTACCAAAATAAAGAGACGGGCGCTGGGAGCAGGAATCAAGAACAGAGTTTATTACTCATGAGGAGAGCCAGTCATTTCGGACACGAAACACAGTGTCTTTCGGGAGGTGCTCTAACAAGTGAGCTGAGACTCTGGCTTTTTATACTCTACAGAACACATGATAACACAATCAGGACGATGTGACGCAAAAGGAAAGACATCCCTATAATCCTCGTGGTGATCCTACCCATATACATTCACAATGGGGACCCTTGACCTGCTGATAAGAGGGGAGGGCAATCACGCAACTGAGTGTTTTGCAGGATGTGTACGCCTGTTCATAGCCCAAGGGGTGGGGTGGCTAAGACCAATAGAGGATCCTTTGAAGAGGAGTGACTTTATACAATAAGGGCAGTAAATGGTATCTCTTGGCTCAGGCGATGGCCTCGGACATGTGTGGTCAGCTGGACTCGGGGGGGGGGGAAAGGGTCATCAAAGGAGTGGTATTAATGCCGCGTGGACAATTGAGTGCGGAGGGAAGGCTTGTCAACAGAGGGGCATTCATGGAAGGGAAGGAGGTGCTGGTCAGGCGCGGCCGTGACCCCCAAGGACAGGGCTTTGCGTAAGAAGAGGGTTTATGATTTGTTCATGTGAGGAGAAAGAGGGGGTCAGGGTGCGTGCAGGGCCGGGGCCGCGCAGAGAGAGAGAGAGAGATCTTATGACCCGTGCATGAGAGCGGGGGCAGTCAGGTGCAGCTAGGGGGGGGGGGGGCTATGCCTGCTAGGGCGAAGGATGCCTCTTCAAGAGGGAACGGGGGGTTTGCGTGGGTCGAGCAAAAAGGGGCTGCCTTTCAGGGCAGGGTCGTGTACATGCAGAAGGGGAGCCGGTGATTCTAATCTTAGGCGGGCAAAAAGGGCCAGGGGGCCTAAAATGGCTGTCATGTATACATGGGTACAGGCCTTTGCTGGCAGTAGGATGTAGTTAAATGCTTTACGGTATTCAGGGTACGCGCAGGGAGAGGAGTGGGAAAAGGGAAATGAACGTTGCTTATGTACATCAATATTTCTATTTTTCGACAGGCGCAGGGTTTTGACGCAGCATTGGTCTGAAAGTGACTGAGTGAAATCTCATAGATTTCACTCAGCCACTTTCAGGAGGCGTTCCTGCGCTGGAACGCAGGAACGCCTCCTTATGGCGCAGGGCTTTACAACGTGACGCATCTCCTAGATGCGTCATGTTGTAAATAGGGCGCATTGTTTGCGCCGCAGTTGCGTCAAATAAAGTGACGCAATTGCGGCACAAGGGCATCATAAATCTGCCCCTAAGTGTGTGTGAGCAGTAGGCACCAGAGTGAAGCAATAGTGATTTGCGTTTTTGAAAATTGCTCCAGAGTACGATAGTGTTAAAATCAGCAAGTTCATTTTGGGAATCATTTTTTTTTCACCTTACCTCAGCCTGTTTTGCCACGAATTCTAATTTTGAACTCTCAAAAATATTTGAATCATTTTACGTATTGCATGTATAATTAATTAAAATGTTATCGATTAAAGTGGCGTTTGTCTCTGCACGGCTAAATAAATGGCACTTTAAACATTAAAAGTCGCATTGAAATGAAATCTTTGGTCTGTATTGCAGCAGCATGCACATGGCTGCTAGTGGGTATGTGCTGCTGAGGCATTTTAAAATGCAAATACTGGGCGTGCATATAAAGTGCGCCTGTCAAATGTTTTAACTTGTTTTAAATGTTTCATTTATATGTAATGCAGGAAAAACTGGTGCTGTGTCTACTGAGGCTTAAATACAAAAGGGCCTCTCGACAAAAAAACTTCATTTGATGTTAAACCCCTTTGTTGGGCTCACGAGTTCTGTGTGCTTAAGCCTGTTATGCAGACAGGATTCCCCTGTAAGAGACGTCCGTATCTTGGTGACGAGTTTAGGTCGAAACTATAGAAAATCACACTCTGGCGTCAGGCAATGAAAGAAAAGTCAAAGTGCATTCAACGCTGGCAAGTTGCCACGGTCATCTATTCATTCTCAGGGGAGATCATTGCAAGCACAACATTTCTTGTTATAAAAGTTCACAGTCCAAGCTTTCTCCGTCGAGCACAATGCGAAATAACATCAATTCCACCAATTCGGCTCTGTGATCTATTGTGGCCCTGTCCAGATGTGTAATGTGTTTCCTGGTTGGGTTTTTGAGTTGGAGACAATAGTTTACCATATACATCCAACCAATGAAAGCGCAGCACATTCCTCGAATTAAACCGTACTAACGCTAAAATTTGATTATGCTTGCGGACTTCATGTCTGGGTTTTTGTTTGGGGTCCGCAGGGGGCACGAATTGATGCGCCACTTTAGCAAGATACTGCAATGTTTAAATAAAATCTTGTTGCCGCTTTCAAGATTGAAGGGAAAAAAAACAATACAAAAAATATTTTAACTATTATAGCGCCCAAAAAATAGTTAGAAAAATTGTCATGTTTTGGAGGCGACTAATGGATTTCTTTGTAAATTTATTTAAACGGAGATGGGCGCTGCAAAACGGGCGAAATAAGCCAAATGTCAATGCGGAGAAAAGTGCGCCATAAAATTGCGACATTTTGCTCTATAGGGCGTCCCTCGTCGTATTTCTTTAACCTTTTTGAAATATACATACAAATATATTCTTTTGACAAAGGATCTTAAAAGCGAGAATACGTTACGGATTTTGTGTTTTTAATAATCTGATTGAGGATGGGTTATGGATTGTCACAATAAAGGAAATTATTAATGTTGGCGATCACCGGATGAAAGAAAGATTTTCAACTATGTATACACGCGCCTAGGAAAACGAGAAAAGATTGCAGCTTTACTAATAAACGAGCAATCACATGTTTATTGCGATATTACACAGGTCAAATTCGAGTTTATCAACACAGTAGGGTAAAAGAGCATGACAAAAATATTTTTTTAGATTTATAGATATATAATACATACAATACTAAAAGTAAAGAATGTTTTTGTCAAGTCATTATATATATATTTTTTTTTCACTGAAAAAACCATAGGTTTTAGGGAAAGTTATAGTTAGTTGGATATTTCACTCGTACAAAACCAGAGAAATTCCCCCGTTATAGTTAGTTCAGCTAACTATAACTCGCACCCCCGCAATGCACTGCTGATGACGTCACATATTACATCACTCATGACATGGTCAGTGACATCACTCATGACATCACTGATGACATCTCAAATGACATTACTGATGACCTCATCCAGTGACTGTGTTTCTGTAAAGTTTAAATACGTTTAATATATATAGGGAAAGGCGTATTGAAGAATGAGTGGGTGAATGTCTGAATGGATGATTTAGTAGGTGTGTGACTGACTCTATAGGTGAGTGATTAAACATATCTTACTGAATGCATGGGTTAGTGACTAAACTGTGTGAATGTATCCGTCTGTCTGTTGGTGTGTAAGCAGCTGCATGGGTTTGTGAATAGCTACATGAGAGTCTACATGGGTTATTGATTGGTTGAGTATCTGTATGGGTGCCTGCGTGTTTGCGTGTGTGACTCTGTGTGTGACTCTGTGCATAGATGTGTGAGTGGGTGATTCACTGGGTGCATAGTTTTAAGAATGCATCTGTGATGGACTGTATGGGTGGCTGAGTGTGTGTACGGGTGTGTTAGTGAGTGAATGTATATCTCAGTGGTACATGTGTGAGTAACTACATATGTGAAAGGCAGTATATATGTGTGTTGGTGTATATAAATGGCTATAAGTGAGTGTGTCATTGTGACAGTGGCTGTATGGATGAGTGTGTGCTTGTATCAGTGTTTGTATAAGAGCGTAAGAAGGTGCTAGTATTTGTGTGAGTAAGTGAGCTGGTATGCATATAACTGTATTGATGACTAAATGGCAGTTTGATTAATTATTTGCATGACTGACTAGGTGTGTCAGAACTTCTATGGATGAGTGGCGGTGTGTGAGTGTCTATATAGGTGTATGAGTTCATATGATAGCCCTGTACTGAGTGACCATAAGTATGAGTGACTGTTCAGGTGATTGAGTGGATGTGTGTATCAACCTAAGAATCAGTGAGTGGGTATGTAGTTATTGGTGTTGGAGGGTCTATGGTTTTGAGAATGGCAGTCTGTAATATAGATTGGGTGTATCAAAGGTTATATTAAGGGGTAAGAAGATGCATCAAATTATCACATTGATGATGTCATCAGTGATGTCATTTGAGATGTCATAAGTGATGTCACTGACCATGTCATGAGTGATGTAATATGTGACATCATCAGCAGTGCATTGCGGGGGCGCGACTTATAGTTAGTTGAACTAACTATAACGGGGAAATTTCTTTGGTTTTGTACGAGTGAAATGTCCAACTAACTATAACTTTCCCTAAAACCTATGGTTTTGTCAGTGAATTTCTGAGGTTTTTTTAATGCTAATTTCTAACTATAACATTCCTGAAACCGATGGTTTTTCAGTGAATTTCAAAGGTTTTTTAAATGCTATTTTCTAACTATAACGTGCCTGAAACCTATGTTTTTGTAAGTGAATTTCTAAGGTTTTTTAATGCTAGTTTCTAACTATGCCTACAGAGGTAGGACATGTGAAGAAAGAAGAAAAAACGCACAGAAAGAAGCAAAAGAAATACAGACAGAAGCAACAGTAGTCCACAAGCATGAAGAAAAGTGCAGGAAGAAGCAAGACATGTGCACAAAGAACCAACAGAAGAGCAGAAAGAGGCCTTGTTGCAAAATCATCTTGTGCCCACAACTTTTTCAGACGGGTTCTGAGGTAACTGACTCTGACTAACTAGGCCTAGAGACAGTGCAATGCTCAAAGACCATTAGAATACAGTGAACACACCTACATACACTAGGGAACACTATGCGTTGATTACCCCTGTGATTAGCATGACCTCCTCTGTAAGGCCGTAGTACAAAATAGGGCAGGGGGATTAAAACTACCTCTTGGTCAGAGGCGCAGAAATATGCTAATTTAACTAGTAGTCGCGGTTGCAGAGTGGTGGAGAAATGGTACTGGCCAGCAAACCAACTCTCAGGAATTTCACTGCATAGGACGTACAGGAGGTACCAGAAGGGATTCTCGGCCCCCAAACTCCCTCAGGACTAACTTGGACTTCATCCCCCATCCCGTAGTTTGCCACCAGGAACGTTTGCAGAGTGCTAGACAAAGGGGGCCATGGCCTCGAAGACGTCTTAACAATCGGACTGTGTAGACAAATGCCATGCCCACGTTCTCCACCACTCTGCAAAGGCACCCCTTGGTGCGTTGTAAGTTGGGGGATAAAGTCCCCTTGAATCCTGAGGGTCCCTGGGGTCCAACTAGCCCACCAGGTACCTCCAGTATGCGCCACAGAGCTGCGTTGCAGAGAGGGGTAAAAAGGGGCATGGCCTGGATCACCTCTCTGCAACGCAGTGCAGTGGCGATTACAGTGAAACTCTCAAAGAGAAAAAACAGTATACAGTATATAGTAAAAACAGTATACACTCTTTGCAACAGTTGTCAAAAAAGACACTATGCTCAAAATACCCAAGATCTGAAGGTGCTAAAGATCATACTATCTGTAGCCTTCATACTTTGGTAAACACTTTACAGGTAACCATCTTCTGAAACAAAACAAGCACATGTACGTAGATTAGTATCTGATGCACACATTCTATGTCATGGAGAAATTGTCATGCTGACACAATTGTGTCAAATAACTCAGCCTGCTTACAAAAGTTAGTATCTACTTCGTAGCATATTTTTCCTACTGCAAATTTTTTCTGCAGAACCAAAAACTTGTGTTGGACATAATATCCACAAGTCAGCTGTCACCCACACAGAGAGTTGCTCTTGAATGCAAAGATTTATAATGTGTTCATTACCTCTACACAGCTTAGGAGCACAGGTGTTTTGTAAACACTTACACCCATTAGCTGTACTCAGGCTTTAAAAAATTAGGTAGACAAGTAATATGGTCCTTAACATCCACTATATAAACTCTACGACAAACTAGCACACTCATTGGATGATGTCATCAGTGATGTCATCAATGATGTCATTTGATCAGTGATGTCATAAATGATGCTATAGAACATGCTATGAGTAATGTGATTTGTGAGGTCATAAGCATTGCTTGGCAGAGGAGCAAGTTATAGTTAGCACTGCTAAATATATCTGGTGAATTATTGTGTATTTTTCAATTCAAAATTTTAATGTTGTTATTGAGAATTTCACCTAACTATAACATTACTTTAACCTTTTTTGTTTTCAGTGAATTTCAAAGTGTTTCCTTAAACAAAAGCAGATCTTTCTATCATGCCTAACTATAAAGTGTCTTTAAACTTTGTTTTTTTCAGTGAATATCTAAGATTTTTTTAAAGTAAATTAGTTAGTTTTTGAGTCTATGTATGGTAGAATTATTGAAGAATATATTGTGTATGCGCACGTCATTCTGAAAAGGATTGGCTTTGTAATGTAACATAACAGGAAAGGCGGCATAGTTTGCAAAATTGTTCTAATAAATTAAGTCTGAGTATAATATGGTGTAGTAAGACAATATTTCAATTGAGTTTGCCTATCTCCTCAGTTCTTGTAACTGCCACATTGAGATATTCCTGGCAAGATAATTAATGATGTAAGTGCAGAGTTTTAACTACTCCCTCCTCAGACCATACTAAATTGGCATTAAACACTAACTGAACGCAGGGAGTAGTCTCTCCATTCAGACCTCTCTCAGATGATGGATGTGTGTAGTAGGATGTGTCAATGAACTGACCTCTCCTTTCAGATCTCTCTCTCAGATGACAAGTGCATGTAGTAGGGTGTGTGGAGGGATTGTCCTGTCCTTTGAGAACCCTCTCACAGATGACTCATATGTATAGTAGGCTGTGGGAGGGAATAGCCTCTCCTCCCAGACCTGGCAGTTCGGGCTGGACTATTCCTATTGGGTGCAGGGTCAAGACTGATTTTCACATGACTGGGTTCAAACTGAAGAGCAGATAAACAATAGATTTAGACACAGATCTTCGTGCTGGTGTGAACGTATGAGATTGTTCTGTACTCTGTCCATCAATTGTTCTTTTTTCATTTGTCACTCTGAGGGGGACGCAGGAGACTTACTTTTTCTTAATGTTGTTTGGAGACTGCTGCTCATCCTGCTATAGTGTTGTTCCTATATTCCAGATAGGCTCTGTACATTGGAATAATATACACTATATTTTTGACATAGGACTGAGGTCAGTATGTCTCAATCGAGTACATTAAACTTAATTACTTGTATGTGCCAGCTAACTCAGAGGTAACTAGAAACTTCTCGAATAAACAGGAAGGGATTGGTCTGACAACCGCACAAACATGACAACTTTGTCTCCCTTTAGAATCAGAACTGTCTCAGAATCGTGGAAACAATAGATAACAGTTTCACTCAGTCAATCATGCATGCTTTGTTTCTACAGAGTTGCACAGAAATAGAGAGATGGGCGTTTCAATAAAAAAGGTTTATTGAACAGTCTTATTTCTTTTGCAAGAGATATGAACTGCTACAATCGTAAGAAGAATGCGAAGTATAATACGTACAGCGTTAGCAGTAATATAAATTAATACTGCAATAGCATGGCTTGTAGCTTTGACATATATTCATGAAAATACATACATAAATAACACAGGCTAAAATATAAATTCTCAACTGGTCCTTCTAGGTAGTTCTACCCCAGTGTACCTAACCTAAGTGTAGTACGCAGTAAGAAGTAGGTGCTGTTTAGCTACAGTCTAGATTGGCTGTAGTTTAGATTGGTTTTGCCAAGATTTGCCAAAAGTCCCTCTAGGTTCTAATCTTCTTCATACATTAGAAAGAGTGAGATTGGAATCTCTTTCCAGGTCTCGATCTCTAACACCCCGAAAGGAGAGTCAGAACACTCGAGCTGAATTCTCTGCAACGAGGATGACAGCGTCTGGTCAGTGCATCAGGCAGGGACTTGACTTCCTTCCAAACTTGCCGTGGTGAGCCGCATCGTGCAAGTTGGCAGCCGAACCGTAGTTTGCCATGGCTAGTGAAGGTATATTTATACCTTGGAGGTGTTTAGGAATTCCAGTATTGACGTACAAGTCGGGCATAAGAACATCATGAATGAACCCCTAAGGAATAGATGTTCAGCTAAAGAGTCTGGTTTTCCAAGAACTCGTTGTGACGTGGATGGACGGATGTAGTTGACCATGCCTGTATTTGGTTAGCATGAGTAATGCCTAAATAAGGGCAATGTGAATTGAACCTATATAAGGGCATAAAACGGGAAATCTATGTACGGTATCTAAGTCGACACACAACACTGCAGCACCCCACAACATAAACAAATGCATGGTGGTGCACCTGCTTCTTTTAAGGGCACCATCAAGCATGTATATATGCAATTGTAATATTCCCTAGGGCATAATGGGGCACTCCTTCCGACAAGCAGTGAATATTAAATGAGTGACTCCTGCCTCTCAAGCCTTATTCATTTAAAAAAAAGTTGTTTTGGGGGTCCCGGTGCCCACCTGAGATATCTGGATGTTTTTTTCCTAGTGATAGCCATAGGGGGGCCCCAGGCAACCCTGCCAGCATCCGTCAGGCGTGCTGACAGGAGACAGCAAATTTTTATTCTTGTATATTTGGGAAGGTGATATATGATCTTTAGGCCTTTAGGCCAGGGACCCCATCCTAGGGGTCATTTTATTTAATTAATTGGAAGAAGGAGTTCAGCCTTACTTGAAGCCTCTATAGGCTCCAGGGTCCCCGTACCCCAGGGCCTTACATGGGTGCCCCAGTACCCACCTGGGGCATCATCAGCATACAGTGTTGGAGACCTCAGGGGGAGCTCAAGGCCCAAAGGCCCCACTGGCTCCTTGCATGTACCCATCCTGTGTGTAGCAGGATCCCACATTGTTCCCATATGACAGGAACAGGTGTTTTTACTTCTCCTGCTGGGCAGGAGCAAATTGATTTCTTAAGAGCGCCGGCAGCAAAACACATCTGTGTTCCCACCTGGTAGAAGCATTTGTAAAGCATCCACCAGGTGGGAGTAGAAATGCCACCCCTGCCATGGCACTTATGGTCAGGGACACTACTGTGTCCTCGGGGTGAGCTCGCCAGGACACAGAGAGTGAGCTGTCCCAAGGGTATCAGGTCCCTGGGGCCTTTGAAAGCTCAGGGAGGGATGCAGCAAACCACCACCTCTTTTAAATTGTATTCAGCGACTAGCATGGGGTCTGCCTCCCCTTTCTTTTAATGTTGGACCAATGCCTTTTTTACTTTTGATCCACTGTACCTTTTCAGGCTCAGGGAGAAGAGGCTTCACACAGCTTTCCATTTCTATTTATGACTGCCCAGGGGCATGGGGTCCCCGTTGTCTCCCTCAAAGAGGCTTGGGGGGCACACACCCCTCCTTTGCTAAATATTAAATATCACTGCCCCACCTGGGCCCTGGCCCACCCAGAAGGTATTTTATAGCACAAGAGCCAGTGCTTTTTACAAATTTTGCAGCGGATTCACGGATCCTCCTCACATTTTCTAAACAAGTATATATATTTTGCACAGTTGCAGTCTCCACCATGTAGTTATAGTTTGGTCAGCATTTCTGTAGGAAGATCGCTTTTTATTTTGCTTATAACTTTAGCGCCAATTCAGAAATCTCATTTCACAAATCTTCATGAAACTTTCCAAAAATAAAGTTCTTCCTCCTCCACTTCTTCCTGTAAATCCCGGAAAGTTATGGAGTGATCCAAGAAATGGGGGCTGAGAAAAATTGTGTGTCCCAAAACATATTCCAATTTTGCAATGTTATTTCTCATTGGACATTTTGGAAAGCAATAGAGAAAAACAACAGCAGAAGAGTATTGCACCAAATTTGGCAGAAAGTTAGAACTTTACTCAGAAAGTTTGTTTATCATGTATTGGTGTAAATCTATTTAGCCATTTTTGAGTAATTTGCATTTAATCAGGTGTTGTCAGCTGGTTTGAAAAGGTTAAAAAATAGTTATATCTTTGCTCTGGCTAGCTCCTGCACTCAACTCTATGCAAGTGGCTAACACCTGCAGCGCTCAACCTTCGGCCATAGTTAGGCAGAGCTTAGTTACAGGGCCAGGCCTCCAGCCAAGCCCTGTGCTCAAATACTTTGAAATAGCCAAACCCACGATGCCCAGCCATCTCAAGGTCTGGCTTCCAAGCCTTAGAGCCAATTTTCACCAGGTGGCCAGCCCACATTGTGCACAGCCTTCAATTTGTGTGCCGCATTTTTGGCAACATGGCCTGCCTACTGGCCATGCTCTATACCTAATTCTCCACAGGCAGCCATTCCCTCTGTGTCTGGCCAAAGGCAGTGCACAGTCAGGTTGGCTGCCTGCAGAGTTTTACAGTCAGGCGGTACTCTCAGCCATCTGCAAGTGGCCATCTTCTATGTGTGGACCTAGGAAAAGTGCAGCAATAGTACACTGAATATGTTTTAGATTTTCTTCTGTATTCAGCAATCCTATGCATGTTCACAAATCATGAAGTCAAGAAGGGGCCAAGGGACACAGGAAGGCCAAGTGTTTGTGACCCCTGCAAGGATTTCTGGATCCTGTGATAATATTTTTTTTATTTATGATCTTATTGCCTGGGTCACATCATTGGGCTAAGTTTACCTTGTACAAAAAGTACCGCTGTAGGCATTTTGGCAGCTGCACATATTCTTTCACAGGGGAAAAGGTTAAGGAAGTGTGTAGTTAGGTAAGAATGTCGGTTAAAACATGCCATTTTAAACAAACAAACCCACTGAAATTCACCAGTTATGGGTATCACAAGTAACTATAACTTGTGCTCTAAAGTAAATGTAACTCAGTTCCCTACCATCCATGTTCTTATCATCAATTATGTAATTTCTGATATTGCTGTCATGTGATCATTGATGTCATGGATCATGTAATTAGCAGTGCATGGTGAAGGCATGAGTTATAGTTACTTGAGATAACTAAAACTGCTGAATTTCAGTGGGGTTTTTCAAATGTAAAGTAATATTTTATTACCATTGATAAAGCCAACCCCCAGCTGCACACAGCCTTCAGTCTAGCATGGCATGGAGTTGATTGCAGTGCCTGGCATGTGGCCATGGCCTGCATCGAATTCCCCCCATGGGCAGCCAACCACCCATCATGCATTGCCACAGCCAACCCCACCCCATCCCAGATTCTTGTGGCATGCACAGCATGCAGTTGTTCTGGCAGGTCCTGTCCATTGTCAGGCAGACTTTTTGGCTTTCTCAAAGAGTCACAGCATCAAAACATATAACATGGGCCTATTGGCTTCATCAAGTGGTGAGCATATCAATATATATAAAGGAGATCTATCATCTTTCTCCAAAAACTACCAATTTTTTGAATGAAATATATATATCATTCATTCAATCAATCAATATTTAGCTATATTCGGTTGCAGCAGACAGCCATAAAAGCATAGCAAAACAATTCAAAATACATAGAAATACATTTAAAAATTATAACCATCTTAATAAAATATCGTCAAAGTAGCAAGTTTGTTGCAACATCGTGCGGATCACCAGCCACCCTAGTAGCAATGTATAGCAATCTTTAAGTTGAGACTCCAAGGGGGAAAACTTCAAGAAGGGATGCATAAAATACTTGGTATGTGGGAAAAAAAAGCAATGCTAACATTTTGGAATAAGTTAATGGTAATTAAAAAACAGCAAATTATTCGCTGCAACAAATTAAAATACTGAAAAAATCATGTCAGATTTTTAGAATTTTAAAAAACGATCGTTATAAGAATAGGCACCCCATGTTACTCAAGATTTTGGCCTGTGCCTGACAGCAAAACTCAAGAATTTCGCTGTCTATTTAGCAAAGCACTCTGCGTCCAAGAATTGCAGGGTGAGGAAAGCTGGGCAACACTTTCGTAGGCCCATAATTTTTAATATTGGTAAGATCCAGCGTCTCCTTGGTTCTTAGGAAAATTTGCAAAACAATAATGTGTGTATCGTGGATTGGGGGGAAATATCATCACAAGGCAGGGCTGTAGGGATTTTCCCCAGTCATTAGTTATTGGGAATGTAACCAGACGATGAAAAATAGCCAGTCTGAATCTTGTTAATAGAAATCTTTCATAACCTGAAAGATTGAAAGTTAAGTATGGCTGGACCGTCATGATTATTTGAATTAAAAGCGAGTGTTGCACTGTGGCTATGCTGACCTCGCTAGACAGCCTCAAGGATTCCAAATGGGCCAGACAAATTTTTTAAAATAATTTTCTCGGGAGAACATCAATTGAAGGGGGGGGAGTAATAATATTGTAACATGCCCAAATCATTGAAGAATTTCCTAACATAGGCAATCCATCCAATCTTATGGGCATTGTCTAAAGAAATACAGTCCTGTATAAAGCTTTGGCATAGTGTAGTGTCACTGGAGGACCAGATGCGGTGCTATAGAAGAAGATGTTCGATTTGATTGAGTCTGTTAAGTAAGACACGCCCAATTCCAAGTGGCATGCATAGGTCGATGTTCCCCGTGGGACTGTGAGTAAAAATCTTAGACAGCTATTTTCTACCATTTGCACCGATTCGACCTTCCCATATCCACACACACCGGCCCCATATATTGCAGTGGCTAAACATTTTGCTTTATAGATCTCTATGAGTTCGGCCGTAGGCCGTCTACCCAATTTGTTTGCATAGTTAACCAAGGCAACTGTCGCCCCCGTGAAAAGCAATTTCCTAGACTCAATGGCATACTTCCAGAAGCATTTATGATCAAAAACAATGCCCAAATACGGGTAAGTAATTGTGTTCTCAAGTTTTTGCTTGGCAATATACATGGCCTACCTATTCTTAATCCTGGAACCAGCGGACATAACAAACGTTTTTTTTAATATTGATCTTCAGGTCCAGGTTGGCCATAAAAGTGCAATATCTCTCCAGGGCACGCTGTAACTCCATGGGGGTACGTGCTAGGATCACAGCGTCATCGACGTATAATAACACTGGTATTAGGCGGTTGTCAGTGATGGGGAGATCCTGGCACCCTATTACCATAGCTTGTACCAGACCATTTGTGTAAAGATTAAATAGAAACGGGGCCAGGACACAGCCCTGCCTTACTCCCCTCTCTACTCTGAACAACTTTGTTAGCTCCCCCCCACTCCGTACCTCACTCTCGCTGTGGCGTCTGAGTATAACTCACGAAAGTTACGAGGGGCTCCTCCACTCCCATATCCGCTAGAATAGACAACAGCTTGGTATGACTAACGCAGTCGAAGGCTGCAGAGAGGTCGACGTACGCCATATATAAAGCCCCGCCTTCTGCTTTTACATACTTGCCTATTAGGAGAGACAAATTAAGAGCTTGTTCTGTTGTACCCAGGCCTGCACGAAACCCAAATCCATGGTCAGAAAGAACTTTATTATCGGTTGCCCATTGCTACAGACGCTCTAAAATAACGCGTCCAGCCACTTTCCCCAGTGAATCCAGCAAAGAAATAGGCCGGTAGCACGAAGGCGATTGGCGGTCCCCTTTTTTAAAAATGGGGACAAGAATTGATTGGGACCACGAGTCTATAAGCCCCAGGGCGCATGATGCTCGAATGACCCTGGTTGAATTGGGGACCACAGATCCATGTTAAATTTAAAAAGATCAATTGGAACCCCATCAGGGCCTGGCGCCTTTCCATTCCTGCTAGCCAATAATGCAAGCTCTACCTCCTCATGTGATATGAGCATTGCTATCGGGAAAGAAGTTGACTTTAGGCCAGAGCTGGTCAAGGCTGGACTCATTTGCGTGGCGGTTAAGGGAAGGCCGAATATCCGCTCAAAATATTTGACCCATAGTTGTTCATCAATCGCAAAAACAATATTGGGGTTATTTCTTGAGTCAGATAAAAAAGGCGACTTAACGACCTTCCAGAAGGAAGCGCTATCTTTCAGGGTGCATGATTTATGCAATTGATCCCAAAGATCTTGTTTCAATTTTTCCTTCCTGCATTTTAAGGCCCAATTGTAAGTCTGCCTAAGAAAAACAATTTCCCTTGGGTCTCTATCCTTTTTATGTAGAGCTACTTTCAGGTTCTGATTAGCAATTGTGCAGCTGCTATCGAGCCATCCCTTATTTCTAAATTTACTAGTATTCAAGTTAACAGATAGGGTTTCCTTTATTGATTTTAATAATATTGCAAAGTTAGTCTTAACTCCCTCATTAGTGGTGGCAGGATCGAGACATTTATTAATCTCTGATCTAGAATTTCTTGCCAGTCTCGCAGTGATATCTAGCGGGTCCACTTTTTCCCACTTGAGTGCGTACCTGTTTAGCTTATCTAATGATAGGTTATTTTGAGCAAGAGTCCTCATGATGTCACACCTGTTGGATACCTGTGGAATTTTTAATGTGACGCTATTTGGATAATGATCACTGATAATAATGTCATGGGTCTTACAATTCAATATTTGAGGTCCTGCGTTAGAGGAAATAAAGATAAAATCAATTATACTTGACCTTCCTCTACCATTAAAGGTAGGGACAAGAGGTATGGGAGGATTCACCATATAATTTAGGAGGCTAAGATCTAAACCACAAAGAGTTTCGTTGAGAGAATCCCCAATTAAAGTATGACGGAAGTGTGTTACCGGATTATCGTTTTCATCCACAACGCCACAGACTAGGGGGCTTATTAGGATAGCGGATTTTCCGCATCCTCTGAGCCGGTGGAAGCACCGCCGGCACGGAGGATGCGGAAAATCCACTGCGGACCCACCAAAGACCCACCGCCACATTAGGGTGGCTGGTGGGTCCTGGTTTCAGTCCGCTGCCGTCCGCTCTAATATGGTGGCGGTGTCTCCCAGACACCGCCAGCCATATTAGGATGGATTTCAAAACATGCTTTTCTACGGCGGGTTTTCCACCGTGGAAAAGCATGTGGAACTTCACTGCAGGGGCCCCCGGGTGAAGGGGGGTGGGGGGTGCACATGGGGGGTACCTATGGTACCCCCCTGCATTTGTATGCAGAAATCATCAGGCACCGGAGGTGCCTGCCGCTTTCTGCATACAAATGCAATGTATGCATTTTTACCATTGCGGCGGATGCAGCTTGAGGCCGCACCCGCCGCAATGGTAAAAATAGAGGATGTGACCACCAGGGTGGCGGTCACATCCTAATTGCACAGGAGGGAACTCCGCAGGCCATGCGGAGGTTCCCTCCTACTCTGGGGTCGCGGACGGACGCACGTCCATCCGCGATCCTAATGGGCCCCTATGTTTTCACTATGATTACACAGAATTTGATTAAAATCCCCACCCTAGATTATGGCCACTTCCTTAGTGGCTTTATTAATTAACTCTTGGAGGGAGAAAAATATTTCTTTATGACTTTTATTAAGTTGTCTGTAGAAAAATTGTTGAAAAAATTCACCATTAGGAGAGCGTTGGTTTTTACTCAGATCTAAAGTGAGTATTTGGAAATGTAATTCCAATTTGACGGGAACAATTTTCGTGATCTGCAAAACATTAGACACGAAAATGGTCAGACCACCCTTTGCTCTACCTGAGGATGATGATATGGCTGGAGAGAAGTATGTTTTGTAACCCTCTAGGTGTATCTCTGATGTTGCCCATGTTTCCTGCAGACACAGAATGCTAAAGTTGTGAACAAAATCTACCCAGATGTCATTTGTCACCTTAGTGCAAAGGTCAGCGACATTCCAGTAAATTATTTTCAGGCACGGGAATTCCTTTATGGTTTCAATTTCGATATCTAAGCCCATGGTTTCCTCGTGGTGACTAATCTGGGTCGTAATAGGCACAGTTTCTTCATTGAGATTGGTATTTTGATCCGGGTTAGCTAAATAATCAATGGAAGCATAGGTATTAGGCATTATATTTGAAATTGGGCCCTCTGGCTCGAGTCAGTCCACCCTTTCCAGGTCCGAGAGCTTGTCAAAATAGTTAAAAGTCGGGATGTTATATCTAGTTCTGGGACCCTCAGTTCCATATTCGATGATCCCCTATGACACGTGCTTGTTGATGGGTGGGGGGATTGGGGGTAGAAAAAGCTCAGATCTCTGGTGTGTATACCACTGTCACCAAACTGAGTTGGCCAATTACATATATGATGGACCACCCGTCTGTCCCTGAAATTGATGTTGATGCAGTCCCCCTGGAAATCTTTTCTTCTATGACCCACCCAGCTTAGCCTCCTGGCAAATATAATTTCTCCACACGTATTTAACGGGAGTGGCCTGTTCCTATTTAACCAATGGGCATATTTTTTTTTTTAACTCTGGGTATGTTTCAGATGTTTCATGGCCTAGCTCCGGGACACCAGCTAACACTGCTGTATACGGGGATGATTGTGGGGGGAGATCAATATATGAGAATATCCGTTTTGGTTTGGGAACTCTGGGTAAATCCTTATCTATACATATACATTTGCTCACCTGTCCCACAAGTTCCGTAGCCTTCGCCAAACCTCCCTCCCCTGTTTGTGCGCCCTCACCCTCGACCGCCCTTGGTCCCCTCCCAGAAAGCCTACCTGACTCTTCAGTGTGATTTAGGGTTTGAAAAGCTAAGGGCCTGGGGGCAGGTGGTAACGGCTTTATGTGGTTGGATCCGCTGTTATGTACTCTGGGAGATGGTAGAGTTTCCACAGCCTTACTATGTGCACCATCTGCGAGTTGCTTTAAGATATTAGAACTAGATATAGGGCCCGATTCACAGAACTAACTTAAGACAAAATCCTAAACTTACTACTTTTGGTATTCACAGAAGTTAGGATTTTGTCTTAAGTTTGTCTTAAGACAGACTTAAGACAGACTTAAGACAAAATCCTAACTTAAGTCTGTCTTAAGTCTGTCTTAAGACAAACTTAAGACAAAATCCTAACTTCTGTGAATACCAAAAGTAGTAAGTTTAGGATTTTGTCTTAAGTTAGTTCTGTGAATCGGCCCCACAGTTACTTGCTCCAAATTCTCAATTTTTTCGCAGATCCGCTTTATCCTTTCCAGGAGTGGGGCCATTAGGGATTTCATGAGGTGTTCTAGTTTGTCCATAAGCCCCTCATTGTTTAAGAGAGTTAAAAAAGGGGGAACTAAATTTTCTGCCTCTAGAACATTAAGTGAAGGAGTATTAGTCGATGTTATGCTTGGGAGTAGGGGGTCTTGTGGTTGTTTAGCAACATTTATAGGTGTTTTAGGGGTTTTTGCTATTTTTGCAGTCTTTGGACATCTTCCCCTCTGTCTGGTCCCACCACGTTTCCTTTTATTTGTGGACCTTGCCCTTGGGCTGTCACCGCTAGATTAGCATTTATTTTGGATCTAGTTGGAGGAGGCGGTAGTGACTCATTGGATATGACATCTAGAAGTGAATCAGGGCTTGAGTCTATGTCTATGTTACTATCCTCCCTAATTATATTTAGGTTAGGTGACGCCTCAATTGAATGGTGAATCATGCTTTCCCCGCCAGTCCCAGCCTTAGATGTTTTGCTCCCATAGTTCGTTGGGGTGGTAGCTGTTGCTATGATGCCCAGAGATGAACGCTTATTATAGAGGGGTTCCAATGAGAGTCGACGCTCAGTAATGGCAATTTCTTTTTCCAGGATAGATGTAGCCCTGGTTATGAACTGGTCCAGGGTACCAGTAACACTTCCCCCTCTGATTGATTTCCTCCCTTTACGTGACATTATAGCCTTCATTTAATAGTGGGAAGTACTTATAATACAGGTCTATAACAAGTAACTGAAAATAAACATAAAACAATAGGTCGGGCAAAACAAGGAAATAAGCTTACTCTAAAGTCCAAGTCCCGGATAAAAGAGGGGTTGCCCAGCCGGCCTTGTTCGGACTGTGACGGGCTAGGACGGGCCCGGCCTTGGCCCGGGCTTTGCCCGGCTAGTCCAGCGCGCGTCCCGCGAAGCGGGAGGTCACAAGAGTTTTTAAGCTCCACCGGGTGCGTTGTGGGAGTGTCTGTAGAAAGGGCTCCTGGGAGATTTAGTATTCAGTTTCCCCCTCTCAGAGGCCGCGCCTGATGACTGGTGGCGGCGGCAGCGGGAGGAAACAGACGGGAGTGACGGCAAGGAAACAGCATTCCCCAAATGGTCCTGAAGCAAAAGACAAGTTCAGTAAGTGCTCACAATGGCAGCCCGCTTCGCCGAAGGTCACAGGAGTTTTTAAGCGCCACTGGGCGCGTTGTGGGCGTGTCTGTAGAAAGGGCTCCTGGGAGATGTAGTTTTCAGTTTCCCCCTCTCAGCAGCCGCGCCTAATGACTGGTGGCAGCGGCGTTGCGTAAAACAGACAGGAGTGACGGCAAGGAAACAGCAATCCCCAAATGGTCCTTGAAAGTCACGTCCAGCACCTGAACTCAGCCACCTTCCTCTTTCCAACGGCCTGAAAATGCGATGTTCCCTCCTTTCACCTACAAATCATTAATTCACATAATGCATTGTGTAATCTTAGTGGTTATTTAATGTTTTTCATAAAGTGTTATTAAAAAAATCAACATGTCTGTTTTAATATTCCCTAGGGAATGAGGACTCGCTCCTTCCTAGGGGCAGTGAATAATAAATGAGCTGCTCTTGCTGCTCATTTCATATTCATTTTTCAAAAATCATTTTTGGGTGACCGGTTAATTACTCGGGACACCCAGATCCTATTATTTTTGGTGGAGGCCACGGGGTTACACCAGGAGCCTCGTGGCCCACCGGCTCTCCTGCCAGTACCTATCACGGATACTGGAGGGAGCTGACAATTCCTTAAAAAAATATTCAACTCAATTTAAATGATTTGTAAAGTTCATGGCTACCAAGAATGAGCTTTCCAGTGCTAAGGTCAGTTGACTCAGATACAGTGAGCTTGGGCAAGCAGATGAGTTTTAAGTTGTTGTCTAAAACTAAGTAGATTGTCTTTCTGTCATAGAGTTAACAGTAAAGTATTCCAGAGTTTGGGGGCAAAATGGGCAAAAGAAGGGCCCTGCTTCTGGCTCTTTTTATTCTGGGAACCAAGAGGAGACTCAGGCTGCATGATCTAACTCTCTTTTGGCACAGTATGAGCTGATTAGGTGATGGAGGTTATGGGGACCTGCTTTGTGCCTTGGACTGTGAGCTATGCAGAGTGCTTTACAGTGACACCTCTTCCTTATCAGCAGCCAGAGTAGCAAGATTAAAACTTGGGAATGCCTATAGTATTTGGGCTGCAGCATTTTGAATGACCTGCAGTATTTAATGACGGTAATGACGGACAGAGGGCTACCCAAATAGAGGGAGTTTCAGTAGTCAAAGAACTAATGAACCAATGACTACTGAGCAGAGAGGAGCTTGAAAAGGAGCTCTGGGCTGGGAAAAGCTTTTTTAGCAAAAATCCCAGCTAAGCCAGCACACGCAACCTGCAAAACACATGCACAGAATCTGTGAAAGATACGGAAAAGAAGAAGTTAGAACATAGGACTCCCCGCTGACTGCACACCCGACTATACGGGGATCTAACTGAATCACCAACGCTTTACCCAGAGGTGACGAGGACGCGGAAGAAGACGAACTGAACACCAAGGAGGAGCTGGAAGAGGGTGACTCAAGATATGGAGCGGACTTTCCCTAGCCAGGCCTGAAGAGGTGGGTGTTGGAACTCCCCCCTTTACCGCGGACAACTCAGGATATGGATTGGTCCGTGCACAACCAGGATTAAAAGGTGGGTCTCCATAATCCCCCCGTTCTCTCCATGCATACGTGAAGAGAGGAAAGGATCTGAATGAACTCCCCTGGGCCCAAATCGAAACAAGCAGATGGGGACAGGCTGAAAATGTAGAAGGTCGCCCTTGAGACAGCCGGAGTACTGAGGAGGAGGTGTTAAGAGGGACTCGGGAGCAGCGAAGATCTGGCCCGAAAGCGTGACCGGGGCAGTGGAAGTGAGAACGCGTTAAGAGAGTGCCGTTCTCTAGCACAGAGGCAGCAGCCAGAGGAGGCATGAGAAGAGGCTTGGGAGCAGCGATGATCGCGCTCATAACATAAGAACCAGGAAAAGGGATGGAGAGGATGCATAGAGAAAACACCACTCTAGCACAGAGGGAACCTACTGTGGTAACAGTAGAACAGCCAGAGATGACATAAACTCAAAACGCACGTTGTGATCTCCAGATCTAATCAGGAACTCTATTTGCTGCCAATATTATCCGGCAGTTTGACACAGTTTACAAGAGCACTTGGAACTCGAAAACAAAAAAAAATGGCCAAGCATTATTCTAACCCCTCCCACAACAGACACTGAAAGAGGACAAGTGAGAAGGTAGATGGGATGAATAAACTTCAGAAGTAAAAACAGGACTGGCACCACCAGGATACTGAAACCAATGTAAATAACTATAGACACACAAAGAAGACTAGTGAGAAGGGAGAATGGATAAACAAGCTACAGAAGTAAAAATAGGACTGTCTCCACCAGGATTCTGATACGAATGTAAATCAATATAGAATAATTAATTACATAAGTTAAGTAAGATCAACAATACCAGAATAAATAATTATATAAATAATTAATTAATAAGTACCATTATTCACCATTACCAGAAAAAATATTATATTAATAATCAATTAAATAATTACAATTAACCAGCATTCGCAGAATTATTAATTGTACAATTAATTAGTTAAATAATTAGATAACCTGCCTTACCAGAATAAATAAAACAATTGTTATTAATTAAGGAGTGACAATCATCACCAGTGTAAAGAGAAATGCAATCTAATATATGTGAAAACTTAGATCACAAAAATACTAACACCAAAGACAAGATATCTAAAAGAAATAATTGGCCATGACCATTGACTACGTACAGCTGGTATTCAAAGACATAGATATTATCACTCACAGCAAGACAGAATTTTATAAAAGAAAGAATAGACCTTGAAAATGGATAAATGTAATGAGAGCACTCTAGGGAATAGATAACTTCACCCTCTGCAGGGCACACTGAGCAGCATTTACGCGAGTACCTTTTGCACTAAAGCATAAACTCAGACGATATAGCGGAGGAGGCTCCTCAAGAGGAGTGATAGGCACCATTTACTAAATGAATGAAGGAAATCAGATTCGTGAAGGTAATGACTCCCAAGAGATAGCCTACCCCTCCAATCTCTCTAAAAATGCTTCCAAAACCTTTAAATACAACCTGCTTAGGAAAAACCCTGAAACATGTATCAAAGACCCCACCGCTAACCAAAAAAAACGAAGTCAGTATTAACAATTTAATTTTCTACACTAGATCACTAGCTAAATCGCACACCGCAATGGCGAAATTGCTAAATATCAAAGAATCAAGAAACATCCCCTATGGAACGAAGTTGATTATAAAACCCTAGAAAAATCTAAAGGCTGCACTAAATATAACCTTCTACAAAATGGCATGGTACTCATCCAAGCAGCCGTCAAGGATTCAGAGTTATTTGATGATTACTTTACCAAGCTAAAAAATCAGGTCAATAACATCCTTAAATCAGCTCACCAACAAGACAACAGCTTAGACACCTCCATCCATACTCCTCTAAGGGTAAATGAAAAGAGAGACAGCAGAAAAGATCAGGAGAGTCGACACTCTAGATCCTCTAGTACTAGACAAAACACAAAGACATGCATTACAGCAAATAACCTAAGAGTAGACATTCACAAAACAGTCAGTAATAATCGCATAGAAGAAATTCAAGTAAATTCAAACAAGCCACCCAATTTGCACATATCAGATGCTAATACCTCCACAACTTTACAAATCACTGATCTATCGGACAAAGCACCGAACAATCAGTACCCTAGGACAACAAATCCCACAACCGATATTAATACAGGACCTGCCCTTCAGAGCAAAAAAATAATTAGTGAAGGAACGAAAGATATGAACAAACAGCCGGAAGATGAACCTTCCAACTTACCGATCCACATGCCAGCAGTCCCGTTACAAAAACACCAACTCTTACCACCATCAGGAAAGGAATTAGAAATGCTCATGGCCCAAACAGATAGACCAGCTACAGACAGGTAAAACGCTATTAGGAACATTAACAATACTCTACTGCTCTCAGAAAGTTATCTCTCGAAAATCATCCAGAGTCAAATGTTGGCACACAATCTCCACAATAAGCTCAACACAAACCCACTGCCTCTTTCCAATAGGATTTACCATCCACATATCTTCCTTAGATATTTGTCGTACATTGAAGCCCAAAACCTACTACTTTCTTATGATACGACTTACAACCTCCCCGATAAGATTAGCAAATGGAAGATTCAGGTGATCTCAATTAATTTCAACAGAATAACACATACAAGTCATAGAAAACCAAACTCTAACAAACTGAAAAAAATAATGCTAAGCCCAGAGGGGCCCGACTCCAACTCTGACCTAGAAAACCCAACAAAAAAGATCTCATGCCTACTTATCAACTGCCGCTCAGTAATAAAGCATGCCGCTGACATTGCCGACCTTATCATGAATCAAGATACTGACGTGACTATTCTAACGGAAACATGGCAATCCGAATTGTCCTCCCAATGTCTAGACCTGCTGGTGCCACCTAACTATAACATTGTAAGACTAGATAGGCTAAACAAAATGGGAGGAGGAGTGGCCTGTATCCACGGATCAAACATTACCATCTCCAAAGTTTTCTCAGATCCTATAGACTCATGTGAATACCTTGGGCTCACAGCATGATTCACAGACAACCAAGTGTACAAACTACACGCATTCTATCCTCCCCAGGCAAAAACCTAACTTTTATAGACCATCTAATGGAAATTATTACAACTAACTCAGAACCTCACTCCAATCAATCTTCACTGGAACGACATCCAAGATAATCAGGTCAACATTCTTAAAGAATTCCTAGCCGACCACTCAATTGTACAAGCATGTGCCCTACCAACTCACTCCAAAGGAACTACATCAGACTGGATCATCTCCAAAGAAAATGCGATCCAAACAATCGCAATCATTCCTTTTGACTGGTCTGATCACCAGTTCATCACTTTCCAAATACCAGCCCAAAAAAACCCAGTCTCACAACCAATCAAACCCAAACATTGGGTGAGAGACACTACAGATCTGAAATCAGAGATTCTAACAATGCAACGTGAAAAAGAACTTCAGCCCCCTTCTGAACTGACAGATGTCAGCAAACTTACAGACCAGTACAGTCGTATGATATCTAAAATAATTGACGACATTGCCCCTCTAAAACTTAAAAGAAAACAGTTCAAAGATAAAAACCCATGGTTCAATGGATCATTTAATGAAGAAAGACATAAACTCAGAAAAAAACAGAATGAAAATTGATACAAACTCCGTCACTCCATCACTTCAAACAACTACGAATGACCAGAAAAACATACAATAAAAGGGTACTTAAATCAAAAAAATTGTTTTTTTGAAATGAACTGGAAAACTCAAAGAACAGACCGAGGAACCTCTTCGATCTCAAATAGAACAATTGAACAAATTAGCCAAATCTTCCCTATTAACATCTAAATCAGATCTGAACTGTGAAGCCTTTTAACATTCTTTACTGATAAAGCCAGTTCATTGGAGAGAGAACTCAAGAATAACGCTGTAAAAGCCTCAAAACTAAGGAGTGAACTAGGGAGGAACCCTGCCCTACCGACGCAAGTAATGCCCAAAAATAATGCCCATTTGTCAACATTCAAACTATATGACCAGCATGACATGACCAAAATATTACTATCTCTGAAACCAAATATTCATTACAATGACCCTATGCCATAAAAATGCTGGCCCTCCTGCAACCACATGGTCATCCCTTACTGGATTAAGATAATTAATGACTTGCTTGCCCAAGGATCAATTCCAGACTGCCTAAAAACAGGCCAGGTTATCCCTCTCCTAAAGAAACCTATGGAGAAACCATCAGACCCAAACAACTTTCGTACAGTAACAACCATTCCCCTACTAGCTAAAGTACTAGAAAAATATTCGCACAATCAATTAAGTCAAACAATTACTGAATTTGAACTACTAAATGACTGCCAATCAGGGTTCAGATCAAATCACTGTATGGAAACAGCAATCCTACACATAGTAGATGACGCTTTGCTGACCCTCAACCATAATGAATCCTGTCTCCTGATCCTTCTGGAACTATTGTCTGCATTTGACACAGTAAACCATCCCAAATTATTAGAACGCCTGGAAAATAGGATGGGCTTATCGGGACCTGTCTTGAAATGGTTCTACTTCTTCCTAGAAAACAGATTGCAAAGATTCCTGGTGGACAACAAGCTAGCACCACCATCTCCGATTCAAATGGGGTTCCACAAGGATCAACTCTTTCCCCCTATACATCGAACCATTAACTGAAGTACTGTATACTTCTAACATTTCCTTTCACATGTATGCTGATGACACCCAGCGGTATATGAAGATATCATCTCTGGAAGAGATCAACACTATGTACCAAGCACTCAGGAAAACTGTTGAATGGCTAGCTTACAAACATCTTAAGCTCATCACATACAAAACAAATTCCTTCTGATCTCCCCTCCTAAAAGTTCAGCCAAGAATAAAGAATGGAACAAGATGATCACAGCACTAAACGGTATCCCGACTATAGTTGACTCAACCAAATCCCTTGGTATCATACTGGATAAAGAGCAAAACATCCGAGCACACATCAACATATTGGCAAAAAACGCTTGTTTTCTTCTGAATTACCTCAGAAAACTGAAGCCACTCATTGATCCCGGTGATATGAAATTGGCAGTCCGGACACTGGTCATATCAAGAATTGAACATGGATGCGCAACTCTATCAGTACTCCCTAAGATCTCAACAGTTCCCCTAACAGCTTGTCTCAATGCATTAACTAGATTTATAATGGGAACAAGAAAAATATGACCACATCAATTAACATCTGAAAGTGCTCAACTGGCTACCATACTAGGCAAGAATAGAGCAAAAAAATGCATGTATTACACACAAGGCAATACACCACAAAACTCCACATTACCTAACCCATAAAATTATGCTGTTCAAAGGCACTAGACCCCTATGGGAATCCGAGGATTTTCTACTGAAACCAGCATTCTTCCGTAAGAAAAGAACTTGCGATAGAGCGTTCACGGTATCTGCACCAATGATTTGGAATTTGCTCCCACCGAATATCAGAAGAATCACCTATGCTCCATGATTCAAAAAGGAGACTAAGGGCCAGATGTAGGTAATTTCCATTTACCGATTGGAAAATACCGAATCATACCGAATCTGTATTCCTCAATCGGTAAATGGTATGTAGCTAAAAAGTCAGTAAAAGTTACCGACTCGGTATGACTCGGTAAGCCAAATCGGTAATTACCGAATAGGAATTGACCGAGTCGGTAAAATCCGAGTCGGTGAAACCCAATCAATCCTATGGGCCACATTGCCCATAGGAATGAATGGGATTCACCGAATCGGAAAATCCCGATTCGGATTTCACCGACTCGGAATTTACCGAATCGGTAATTACCGATTTGGGAGTTTGAAACACGCCATGTGAGCCTGTCAACCAATCAGGGAGAGCCTACACACCCCACAGCCAAGGCCCTGTGAATCCAACCAATGAGAGAGAAGCACCCCACCCCAGTACCTGGGAGTGGCCACACCCATGCAGGTGGAAACCAACTGAACAAACAAATCTGCAGAGGAGAGAGGAGAAGAGCATCCACAGGCAAGCAGACTGACAGAATGGAGGCACAGGAAGGACAGAAGGATGCTGCTGAGAGGAAAAGGAAGCTAAAGTTCAGCCCAGAGGAACTACAGGTGGCTGTGGATGAAATTGTCAGCCACTACAGCCAAATATTTGGAAGGCAGTCTCTGCATGTTGCAGAGACTGTGAAGAGCAACATCTGGCTAGCAATTCAGGGCAAAGTGAATGCCATAGGAGTCACCCTCCCGGACATTGAGGACATCAAAAAGCGGTGGTATGACCTGCGCATAGTGACCAAGAAGAAGATTGCAGGACTGAAAAAGGATGCAGGTGTGACTGGAGGTGGCAGGAGCAAAGCCCCAAAACTTACACCAATAGAGGAGCAAGTTGCAGCCACCATGGAGCCTGAATGCATCCATTGGATAGGAGACCCGGATAGCACAACGAAAGCAGCCAAGAAACAAGGTAAGAGGCATGTACCCACAGGCACCCCCAGCTATCCCAACCCTGCACCCCACTGTGTACACACATGACACAGCAGGAGAGGTCAGAATTTCCTGCTGCAATGCATCATGGTAGACGTAGTCATGTACACACAGATGCAAAGTACACCACACATGACTCAGCAAGGCATGCCACACACATCCCCAAACAAGCAATGTGGACTGTGCAAAGGAATGCAAACCATTTAATTAAGAAACACACACAGACAAACTACAGCATTGACCCTATGTCAATTTCATTCCACAGGAGAGTCGTCACGCAGTTCTGCACCGCCGAGGGAGGAGAGGGCAGCACCATCTTAAAGAGGGGAGAAAGAAAAAAGGAAAAGTCGTCACAGCGCAGGAGAAGGTGGAGACGACCCTACCCAGGACCCCTCATCACCAGACCCACCCACTACACCGATCCCAATGTCCCCTCTGTTGTTTGGGTCTCCTGACCTCACAAACACGCCCATGCCGGGAGGGGAAAGTAGCCAGGTGGAGCCCCCGCAGAGGATTCTGCAGACCTCTGATTCAGAGGATGAGGAAGATGTCCCCCAGAAGAGTGCGCCAGTGCCTGACAGGCCAAGACCAACTATGTCTGCAGGCTCAGCGCGCACTACTGTCCTTGGCAGGAGGGCAGGTGATGGTGGGGAAGGCCAGGATGGGGAGAGCGTGTTCTGTGGGCTGGAGGGCACGATGGTGAAGGTGCAACGCCAGCAGGCCAAATCACTGCAAGCCATGCAGCGGCAGGTGCGCGGTTTGAGCGCAACAATGTCCAACATGGACAAGGTCATAACCCAAATGGCCACTAGCCTGGACCTGATAGCACAAGGGATCTCTCACATATCAACATACATGGGAGTCCTCTCCGACAAGCTTGACAGGGAACATTTCCAGCGTGCCAGGGAACGGCAGTACATGCGCCAACAGACCAAGGCCATGAATAAGTTCGCTGCCAACACAGCTCTCCTCTGCAGACGCTCCATCTCAATGCAGGAAGCAATAGAGCACTGCTGCACTGACTTAACCCGGGGCATGGGTAGAGTGACCTCTGCAATGGAGCAGATGTTGACCTCAAACCTACGCAATGCTGGTGACACAGGTGTGGAGGAGACTGAGGGGTTAACCAGCAGGAGTGGCTCCAGTACACCAGTCCAGGAGGTGCGCAGGAGCGGCAGGCACAGCCATGCAGAGTCAGGCACCAGCAGGGAACCTCAAGGACAGGCACCTAAATCCTGCAATGAAGTGCGAGGACGCAGGCACTGAACTATGCAGGGGACTGACTGTACTGCACACAGTGACAGCAACTGAGTGTGTGCAGCCAGTGACATTGATGTACAGTCATGTGACCATCATGAAGTAGTGCAGAATAAACTACTCATGTCCTGAAGTATACCTGTGTGTGTGTGTCATACTTTACCTAGATATAGCGTTGTGTAATTTCAGTCCGTCTCAATCTGCCATCTAGTGCGGCTGGCCCTGTTGCCTGGGGCTCTGCATGTTCTTGGTCCTCATCTATGTTCTCATGATGTGTCAACTCCGCCTCTGTGTCTTCCTTGGTAGCAAGATTGTGCAATATGGCACAGGTCACTATAATTTTGCAACACAGGAGGGGGGTGTACTGTCGCACACCTCCACTTTTGTGGAGGCAACGGAACCTGCTCTTCAGGAGTCCAAAGGTTCTCTCCACAACATTGCAGATGGACCTGTGTGCCACATTGTATCGCCTTTCTGCTCTGTTGGTTGGGTTCAGGAACGGTGTCAGCACAAAGGAACGCAGGGCATAGGCACTATCACCTGGGAGAGAACGAGATGTACATGAGTTTCATACACATCACATCAGTTCTATTTCATGCGCTGACGATACCCAACTGATTTTGGTGCTGGACAGGGAACGGCCAGGTGCCGAGAAAAACCTTAGGGACTGTCTTGCAGCAACATTCAAATGGATGAACAACAACCACTTGAAGTGCAACGCCGGTAAAACGGAAATCTTACCTGTAGGGACAAACAATCCTTTTTCCCCTATAGCTTGCTGGCCATTAGATGCTGAAGTGCCACCCAACACAATTGCCTCCGCCCGGAACCTGGGTATAAAATTTGATAACAACTTATCTTTCAAACCCCAGGCTGTAGCAGTAGCAGGCATGTGCTTCCAAATCATTAAAGCACTTAGGAAGTTCTTTGACCTTCTCCCTCTTTCGGCAAGGAAAACAGTTGCAGTGGCCTTAATTAATTCTAGGCTAGACTACTGCAATGGAATTAATGTTGGAGCAAATAAGATCGTTCTCCACAAATTGCAGATGGTCCAAAATGCGGCAGCCCGCCTTGTACTGCGTTTGCCCCGTAGATCATCAGCCTCAGCAGCCTTAAATACTTTACACTGGCTGCCAATAGGGAAGAGAATCCTATTCAAACTTCTCCTAATTACCTTCAGGGCATTCCACCAACGTGGACCAACCTACCTACGAAAGGGGTTTAAAAAATACTATCCAGCGCGTTGTTTGAGATCCACAAGCCAGAACCTACTCTCTACACCCCATTTCAAACTTACCACTAAGGGTGGCAAATCCATCTTTGTTCTGGGAACTAAGGCCTGGAATAAACTCCCCCTTTCCTTGCGGTCTTTTTCTCAAGAAGCTTCTTTCAGGAAGGCATTGAAAACCTGGATCTTCTCTTTGCCTGACGCCGTGTGCAGGACTCTGGTGTAATGTGTGTGCAGAAATCAGGACATCTTTTTCCTTTTTCAACTGCCCATCTGAGTTGTGTAAGCGCCAAGATACTCCTTGGAGTGGAAGTAGCGCGGTAGAAATGCCTATTTACATTTACATTACATGGAGCTGAGATACATTTCAGGGTGTGTGCTACATATTTACCTAGCAGATAACCATCTCCAAAATCGCCATTCAGTAGCCGTGTGTATATTCCACTGTTCTGGAATATGTAGGAGTCGTACGTGCTCCCTGGAAATTTAGCCACTATGTCGGTGATGATGTTCCCTGCATTGCATATCACCTGCACGTTGATGGAGTGCGTAGACTTACGGTTTCTGTATATGTGTTCCGTGGCTGCAGATGGGCATAGGGAAATGTGGGTGCCATCAATGAAGCCTATCACATGCGGGAAGTGAGCCAGTCCATAGAAGTTTGTTTTAGTTTTGGCAAGTTCCGCAGGTGTGTCAGGGAACTGTATGTAGCGTCCCATTCTCTGAGTCATGACATCCAGAAACTTCCTGAAGAAACGGGACAGACAGCTCTGGGATACACCTCCTACTGCAGCTATCACACTCTGGTAGCTCCCAGAGGCAAGCAGGTGTATGCTACACAGCACCTGGACATGGGGAGATATGGCGTGGGCCCTGGGTGTTGGATGATCCAGGTATGGGTGGAGGTCCCTTATTAAGTCCATGATGGTATTGGGGTGCAGCCTGTACCTCTGGAGTATCTCAGGCTCAGTTAATTGGAACAGAGTGATCCTCTGCCTGTACACCTGCTCCTCCCTTTGCCATACCCTCAGTCCTGCTGCCTGTACCCTTCGCCTCCTCGCTATCACATAGAGTGCAGCCATTTTGACTGGAGGGTTGCATTTTGGGAGCCTTTTTATAGCATCCACATGGTTAACACCACCTTTCAGTCCATGGTAAATACCGACTCCGAAATACCGAATTTGGATGAATTCTGTATTTTTGGCCTTTCCTACATCTCAATGGCCTTGTTTTCCGATTCCTTATTTACCGATTCGGTGTATGCCGACTCGGTAATTTTCCTATCGATGAATACCGATTCGGTAAATATGAACTCGGAGAATTCCAAGTCGGAATTTTTCCGATTGATATTTACCGAATCGGTATTTTTTTTGGCACCTACATCTCTTTCTCGCTATACCGCTCGGTAACAGCCGATTTTACCGATTTTGGGCCGTTACCGACCGGTATTTGGCGACCTACATCTGGCCCCAAGTCCTTTCTGATGACTACATTTCTCCCATAACGATCAACAGGGAAAACTAAGTTGTTATGGAAATGTGCTGTCAACGCAGCGATCCTAAACTCAGATGTTCAAGTAAGCAATTGTGAGCAGGATTACTACCCTGCTAGTCACAGAACAAAGACACTGATCACCTCTCAATCAAGTTTATGTCATTGATTGAGCTAAAAAGGCTATCCTCAGCTAGGATGGATACAGTTAATCCCCTCGTCTACCAACATTGATGCCGTCCATGGACAGATACCTCGACCAATACACAGATTTATGTGATTAACTTAACAATACTATAACCAGCTTGGATATAGAAGAACTCAGGAGTTGTCTTACCTTAAATTTAGGTACGACACAACAATCTCGAATGTAATCTAATGATTTCTATTATTCCTCATTATATTTGTTTTGTGTATGGATAAATAAATGCCCTTGTTAGTAAAATATGTAGACATGTTCTTGACGTGAAAGAATTGGATATCTGCTGATATAGAAGGTGGTAGAAATGTAAAGCACTCTGGGTATGGTCCGCTCTATAGAAAACAATGAAAAAAAAAAGAAGGCCAGCATTAAACCTTGGGGCACTGATCTGCGCACTGCAGCTGGTAGCCATATTGGCATACTCCTAAGTGCTCTAACAAGGCCAAAGAGGCTAAAGGCCAGCATCTTTGCTTGAGGAGCCATGGTAAGTTCACTGTTCAACTTGACACCCAGACCTTTCACTTCTAGCTTAGGAGATCGGAAGTCACCCAAGGAAGAGGGCCAGCTTAGGTGAACCCAGAGCGGCGGGTTGTTGCCAATCATGAAAACCTCGGTTTTGTTCCTGTTTAACTTGGGACAGCTGGCAACTATCCAGTCTGTAACCTGATTTAAACAAAAGTTTAATGTTTGTGAAATGGAGACAGTGTAATCCAGACAACCCTTATTGTGATTTTAGTGGTTTTAGATAACCTTAGAAAAATCTCTAAGTGGTAGCTTCTGAGAGCAGCCTTCAGGCTAAGTCCAGAAGGAGTGTAAAGCAGCTTGTTTTACCAGAACACAATCTTATGGGTATAGATTAACCTATTCCGTGCTCATGACGGCCCCTGGCCGTCATGAGTCATGGTGGGCATGTGCGCACAATGGCCGGGGGCCATCCGAGCCACGCCTGTGAATGGAATTTCCCAGCACTCCGGAGGAATTCGCGAAGCAGTGAAGAGGTTAGGTGAAAAAGAACCATACAGTGTATTTATAAAAATATGTCTTTATTATAAGACACTCACTAATACAGACAGATATCTCCTAGCCGCAGATATGCACAATGCACACAGTAATTTACAATACAAACAGGTAAGTAGCACAGGACGCACAGTGGTCCCCAGGAGAAGACCAAACCATATACTGAAATAGTGTTATGTGAACTACGACTTGAGTCAAGACAATGATCAGACATCGTAGAAGTGCTGGGGACCCAAGGAATCACCCAAGGTAAGTATCTAGGAGCCCCACGTAGGTCATGTGCAGTGTAGGAACACGACCACGTTCTCCGTACAAATCAATGTGTAAGTCACAGTTAAAATTTTAAATACAGATGGCCCTTCCCAGTGGAGCCTGGAGAACCCCATTGAAGACAAGCGGTTGGAGAGCCACCCCATCCGTGGATACCTTAGGAACCACGATACCTACACCGGGAAGCTGGGTGCATAGGGGCGAAGCGGCATTGGAAACTGTCGTCAAACTCAATGGGAGACTTTAGAATGATGCCGCTGCTGGAGAAGGTGAAAAGTGTCTGGTGTAACCCAAAGATGGATTCAAGATGTGAATAACCTACAAGCAGAGGAGACAGAGTCTATGCCACTTAGGAGTGTCCAGGAGGCACAGGAGATGGATGCCCAATGATGTAGCGTGTTGCAGGAGAGCTGACTGTGACCTTGAAACTGCAATTGTGTAGACCAAGTGATGCTGTAGAAGACTAGGAGCCATACACAAGCTGTCCCACATTGGATGTCAAGAGTTGAGGGGTCAGTGTCAGGCGGGAGGGCCAAAAGCCTTGGCAACTGCAATCAATGAAGGAGTAGAAGAAGGTGTAATGTTGGGAACAGCAAGGTCCAGGTGACTCATCACAAGAAGGGGAGCCAGTGAAGGTACTGGGCAATCAGGAGAACCCAAAAGAATTCAAATGTGACCCTCAACAGGACACACAGGCCAGAGGCACTGGAGTTGCAAGAAGGCCTCGAACAGATACCAAAGAAACAGGCCCACAATGCAAGCAATGCAGTTTTTTTGAAGATTGTGCTCACTGGCGATGCTTGAGGTTGGGGCTACTTGGAGCCTGAAGAAATTGGTGGAAGGAATCCAACAAATCTTTCCAACTGCAAGTCGTTACGCTGCACAGGGGTTCGGTTCCTGCGGCTCTGACAAGGAATACCGGCCTCAATCTTGGTGAGAGGGCAGGGCAGGCCTTGAGGGATGTAAAGAATCACCACCTGTGCTGCTGAGCCTTTTGGAGTCCATAGGAGCCTGGGATCAGCAGACCGGCCAGTTTTGTTGCGGTGCCAGCAGATGCAGGGACGGGACTCCTTCACTTCAAGGGAGATTCCTTCAGGTGTCTTGGATGTCCACAGGCCCTGCATGGGTTCCTGTATGAAGTACAGGCATGGATTTGCAGCGAAGAGATCAGGAGCAGCAGGAGTCCTCCCGGTTGCAACATTGATACCCAGAGCAAAGTCCAATGAATTCCAGAGTGCCTAGACAGTCGAAGTTGAAGTGGAGTCTGAATTATATTGTGTCCCACGACGAACATAGGGACCCACCCATAGGTAAGCCTTTAATACACTAAGGAAAGGGTTGGGACAATACAGGGGTTCCTCCCTAAGGAGTGGCTGGACAAGGAGGAGAATACTCTCCTGTCCGTTTTCCAGTTTGATGCCAGAGTGGGAGCCAATGGCTCCCAGAACTGGTTTGAGCTGGACTATGCATGGAGGGCACCAACTGTGCCCAGTACGCCGACTATGTGGTGCTGGCAAGAGCTCCCACCCTGCCTCAATACACTAAACCCTGTCTTGGAGGTGGTCACACCTCCCTGTGACAGGATGCCTACTGTTCTGCCTTCCCCTACTCAAGATTGGCTCAGCAGCAGGAGGGCAGAATCGTGTCCCTGGTCGGCAGCATCCATGCTGTGCTGTCTGGATCTATAAGACTGCTCCAGGGAGCACTGAGGGCCTAACGGAGGGCCTTTACAGTACTTGGAATCATGCCTCCCACACCATTTATGGTGTGGGGGTATGATTCCAACATGTTTGTTACCACACACGACCAGGTTCGTTACAGCCAGTTTCTAGATGGTCATAGTATAATGATATTGTGCCCCTCTATTTGTTATATGGCTGTCTCACTTACAACCCGGGAGAATGGACTACGACGGCTGTAGGGGTGTCCTGCTCATGCAAGGGCACCCTGACCCTTAGAACCAAGTACCCTGCCTTCAGGATTGAAAAGGCCTACTGTAGGGGTCACTGGTTTTAAATGCAGTTACCTTGATATATGGAAAATGATATCTTTCGTAAGTGGTGCTAGTACCAGCGTACAAAGGCTGCAATGGCAGGCCTGTAGAGATAGTTTGGATGATCTCTTATAGGTGGCATAATACATGCATCAGCATATGGGTGACCTCTGGGGTAGGTATGCCCTTGGTACCTTAGTATTGTATACTAGGAACTGATAAGGGTACCCCAGTATCCAATCTGGGATGTACCTAGGTACTTACTATAACAATTTAGGGGAGAAAGCAGGGAGACTGGGGTCCTGATTTGCAGGATCCCAGTCAGACTAGTCAGAAGGGCTGGCAAGATGGCGGCTGTGTGAGTGGGTGGCTGGGAGGATGGCAGCTGTGTGCACGATGCAGGAAGCCACTCACTTTTGCTCCATGGTGTAACTCCTAACCCGTTGGATAGGAACCATTAATGATCACCCCCGGGAGTGTGGGCGGTGGAGCTGGTCACAAGGAAGGAGACTATCATGGAAAGTTCTCAGACTCGCCCACCTGTTGGCTCGCGCTGTGGTGAAAGCGTTGCTCGGCTGGTGTTATGCAGGATGCCGGCTTTGGCCTATGGTGATCAACATGCCTCCAAAGCAATTGAAGCTTCTGTGAGACCGGGTGGAGAGTAATGTGATGGTACCTGACACTGTGGGGAGTCTCCGGGGTCCGCTGGCTCAGAGAAAGACTCTGATCGGGAAGAAAACCAGGACGTTACTCCTGCAGTAGGAAGTCAGGAGGCGGGAAAAAACTGAAGCAAGGATCAGGGTCTTGGTGAAGAGGCGGGTCAGGCCAAACAGCAACATCGGGTGACCCCTGGGATGTTTTCCGGTCACGGGAAACTGGAGGAGAAAATGGGAACTCCTACTGCTGATGGTCAGATCTCGACAGTGCTGACGGAGGGGAACGTCTACCATCCGCTGGACAATGTGAGTACCAGTCTGGCTGATTTGGGAGTTTGTGGCCCTTGTCAGGGGGGCGCTGAGGGACTTCTAATGACAGATAAACAGTGCAGTGTGGAGAAGGCTGTGGATGCCAGTTCTGTCAAAAATTCTAGGTACATGGGTATTCTTGGCAAGGGTGGGGGACCCTGGAGTGCGGAGAAAAATTATTTTCCCTTAATGAAGAATGAGAGCTGTCTAATCCGAGTGAAAGGGAAATCTCAGAGCTGGACAATTCCGGCATGGAATCAGACAGCTCTCATTCCAACCCTAGCACTCAAAAGCGTCAGTCCTCCCAAACGAGAAGAAGGAGAATTAAAAATGGGAAAGAGCGAGAGGCTGGTCAATCAGAATCGGAGTATAGCTGCTTTAGCCAACTAAAGTGGACTATTATTCTACTCATATTCTTACTGAGGATGGAGGACATGACAGAGCTGACACCACAGGAGGGCTAAAGAATCGGCTGGATGAGGACAAGTCTGAGATGGAATACTCCTCCTCAATGAGTCTGATTTACTCGACTCTTAAACAGATGCAAGGGGGGGCGAGACAGGAGCACAAATGGGTCCATCTAGCAACGAGGAAGCTTCAAAGTGCTATCAGAAAAGTGAACAAATCATGTATTGTGATTGCAGAGAGAACTACGGCTGAGGAAGAACGAGTGGTAGCACCAGAGGCTGGATCCGAGAGTTCGGTACGGCAAGCTACGGCTACGGCAAATGAATCACGGATGACGGACGTTATGTGGATGTTAGAAGGCTTTGAAAATTGTCAACACCGTAACAATTTATGACTTCTTGGTGTTCCAGAAAATGCAGAAGGAGAGCACATAAGAGGATTTGTGCTGTGCTTGTTGAAGAGTGGCTTTCCCGAATTGGCCCATTGGGAAGCAGGAGCAGAGGGGTATGTGTGAAAAGCCCAGAGCCATACTATAATTTTTCTGGAATTTCCTTTTGAGACAAACCTTGTTTGACCAAGGCTCGACCAGAATCACAACGCTCGGCTGAGGGCCACACCTTCTTTGTTAGGCTGGATTTTTGCTACATTACAGTGGAAAGAAGGCGGAGGCTCTGTCAGCTCATTTCACCTTTCCAAAAGATAGGATGTGAGGCCTATTTACTTAGCCCGGCTCAACTTAAAATCATATGCAGGGGAGTCGCTAGAATATTTTCTTCTGAGACACAGGCTCAAGATATTTTACGTGAAATTTCGGAGTATAGAAACCAAAAAGGAATCCTGAGGAGTGATCTGTGGGGATGAAGAGTTAGCTGTGATGAACTTGGATGACTAAGCGGGCTGTTCTTGGGTTGCTTGTTTTTTGTCTTCTATTTTTTGGCTGTTTTCTTTGGTTGGAGTTGGGTGAGTGGTGGCAGGGAGCAGCTTTATGCAGGGGGCATCTCAAGGGTCCGTGGACCTTTTTTTGCCTACGGATAGATAGGGGGAAGGGAGAGGGGGTTTGGGGGGTCAAGGGGGGGTGCTGATCCAACAGGCTGAAATTGATGAATTAGTGTCATTAGGGAGGAGAGACAGGAACAGATGGAGTCTGCTATACAACACAAATGGTGTTGGGTAGATTGAGGATTGCCTCAGTTAATATATGTGGCCTGAATAATTCCCTCAAAAAACGAAGGATCAATGAGGATATACATTTTTCAAAGGCGGATATAATTTGTATGCAAGAGACGCATCTATTGAGGCAGGCAGACAAAGGATAGCTGAGGTAGCAGGATAGCAATTGATTTCTGCCACAACCCAGGGAACACGCACAAGAGGGGTTTCCAAGTTCTAAATCAGACCAATTGGGTAAGTGGGTTATTACACTGAGGTAGCAGGATAGCAATTGATTTCTTCAACAACCCAGGGAACACGCACAAGAGGGGTTTCGGTGATGGCTTGTAAAAAACTATTTAGGTTCCCACGTTCTAAATCAGACCAATTGGGCAGATGGGTTATTACACAGTGCTGTATCGATAACTACTCTTTTGCATTATGTTCTGTGTATGGTTCAGAATTTTATGACCCTGCCTTATTTAACTGGTTGAATAAAGAGTTAGTTGGGTGACCGCTGCCCTTGATTGTATGTGAGGATTTCAATCTAAATCTAAGTACTGAGAATATTAAACTTGGTGAGCAGTCATATCATGGTTGTAAGCCTAAGGTATTCAAGGTGTTAATAGATTTGTGTACGACACATGGACTTATAGATGATTGGGCCACATTAAAATCTCAAGATGTGGGATATACCTTTTTCTCAGCCCCACATCTAGGCATGAAGATATGAGTTACTCACACTTTTAGCTTTGCTAATTCATATTTTTAAAGGGTTTTAGCTGTTCTTTTTAAATTAACCTTGATTAGCCTTAGGCTCTCCTGACTCCTGAGACTATTACCTTTTGCACTTTGCACTGTATTGACCACCACATACTGGGCTCTTACCTCACCTTCACTTTTCATCTGTGAGTCTCCCATGGCATTCAGATGCCTACCGCCCCACACCCCGGTGCACCGCGGGCTTGCCTGATTGTTGTGGAGGGTGCTGGGGCCTTTCACGTTCTTCCCTTCGGGTTTCTCTTGTGTGTGGAGTGAGTTGGTTAGCGCTCTAGCGCCTGCATCCTATTTAAACAACATGGCATTTTCGTCACACAGCAAACACGTGCAGCGGGCGTGCCAAAGTTCCCCAGCCAGCGGCAGCCATGCTGCTGGTAGCCCCTCAGGTGCCCTAATTCACTTGTCTAGGATTCAACTACTTAATCTGAGAGACAGGTACTGCAGTTCCCCAGCTATCCATGAGTTTTCTGGGCCCCCTACTCATTTTAAATGTGATTCGTGTTCATTCACATTTAAGGTAGATCCTACAGCACCGCCCCCTGTATCTACTACTTCCCTTTGCTCCTCAAAGGGGAATACAATTCTCTCCCCCCATTAAATCCTGTCTACTCAACTGCAGATCCCTCCCATGCCACTGGGACAATATTTGGCTCTCCCTTGAAATGCATGACTGGGATCTAATGTTTCTTACCGAAACTTGGGTCAGGGATTTCTCTGCGGGGGTAAATCGGCCCAACAAAAAGGTGGGAGGTGGCGTTGCAGTGGTCCTATGCTCAAGTTGGGAAATCTCTTTTAAGAACCTCCTAAACTTTGGTCCCTTAGAAGCTATGTATTTTAGTATCACTGTTGTCCCCAACATAGCCATTGCTAGAATCCTAATATATAGACCACCCAACTCCCCGTCCCAGCATCTATTAGAACTCTACAATATAGTCACTGACTTGTCGCTTAAACATCCCACACTTTATGATCCTTGGCGATTTTAACATGCATGTGGATGATATTCACTGCACTAGAGCAGGCCAGCTCCTAAAAACTCTGGTAGTCCTCACTTTGACCCTGCGGGTTAGCGGCCATGCCCATCGGGCCGGTCATACGCTAGACCTACTTTTCTCTAACAATCCTAATTTGGCCACCCGTGCTCTCCACACCACTGGAGTCAAGCTATCCTGGCTGATGACGGCTGATAGCCAGAAACCGGTCCTAGGATGCTTGATTCCGGTCCAGGGAAGACATGGCTTGGCAGTTCGGGCTGGACTGTTCCCATGAGGCACATGGTCAAGGCTGATTTGCATATGGCCATGTCTGAACCGGGATGGCTTGGTGAGCAAAATAATGATGGATTAAACCCAGATCTGTGACTGGGGGTTAACGCTTTGCCATTGTGCAATATTCGGTCCATCATCTTGTGTATTTTGCTCTTAACCCTATGTGGAAAGGGTTTGCCCAGACGTGAGTGCCGTGCTCACTACGCCACTGGAGTCAAGCTATCCTCGCTGATGAAGGCTGATAGCCAGAAACCAGTCCTAGGATGCTTGAGTCCGTTCCAGGGAAGACATGGCTTGGCAGTTCGGTCTGGACTGTTCCCATGAGGCACAGGGTCAAGGCTGATTTGCATATGGCCATGTCTGAACCGGGGTGGCTTGGTGAGCAAAATAACGATGGATTAACCCAGATCTGTGACTGGGGGTGAATGTTTTGCCATAGTGCAACATTCCGTCCATCATTTTGTGTGTTTTACTATTCACCCTATGTGGGACGGGTATGCCCAGACGTGGGTCCCGTGCTCACTACGCCACTGTAGTCAAGCTATCCTGTCTGATGGAGGCTGATAGCCAGAAACCGGTCCTAGGATGCTTGATTCCGGTCCAGCGAAGACATGTCTTGGCAGTTCGGTATGGACTGTTCCCATGAGGCACAGGGTCAAGACTCATTTGCATACGGCCTTGTCTGAACAGGGGTGGCTTGGTGAGCAAAATAATGACTTATTACACCCAGATCTGTGACTGGGGGTTAATGTTTTGCCATTGTGCAACATTCCGTCCATCAACTTGTGTATTTTGCTGTTCGGCCTATGTGGAAAGGGTTTGCCCAGACGTGGGTCCTGTGCTAACTACGCCACTGGAGTCAAGCTATCCTGGCTGATGAAGGCTGATAGCCAGAAACCGGTCCTAGGATGCTTGATTGCGGTCCAGGGAAGACATGGCTTGGCAGTTCGGTCTGGACTGTTCCCATGAGGCACAGAGTCAAGACTGATTTGCATATGGCCATGTCTGAACCGGGGTTGCTTGGAATGCAAAATAACAATGGATTAAACCCAGATCTGTGACTGGGGGTGAATGTTTTGCCATAGTGCAACATTCCGTCCATCATCTTGTGTGTTTTGCTGTTCACTCTATGTGGGAAGGTTATGCCCAGACGTGGGTCCCGTGCTCACTACGCCACTGGAGTCAAGCTATCTTGGTTGATGAAGGTTGATAGCCAGAAACCAGTCCTAGGATGCTTGATTCCGGTCCAGGGAAGAGTGGCTAGGCAGTTCCGTCTGGACTGTTCCCATGAGGCACAGGGTCAAGACTGATTTGCATATGGCAATGTCTGAACCGGGGTGGCTTGGTGAGCAAAATAAAGATGGATTAAACCCAGATCCTTGACTGGCGGTGAATGTTTTGCCATTGTGCAACATTCCGTCCATCATCTTGTGTGTTTTGCTGTTCACCCTGTGTGGGAAGGGATTGGCCAGATGTGGGTCCCAGGCTCACTACGCCACTGGAGTCAAGCTATCCTGGCTGATGAAGGCTGATAGCCAGAAACCGGTATTAGGATGCTTGATTCCGGTCCGGGGAAGACATGGCTTGCAGTTCGGTCTGGACTGTTCCCATTAGGCACAGGGTCAAGACTGATTTGCATATGGCCATGTCTGAATCGGGGTGGCTTTTTGAGCAAAATAACGATGGATTAAACCCAGATCTGTGACTGGGGGTGAATGTTTTGCCATTGTGCAACATTCCGCCATCATCTTGTGTGTTTTATTGTATTGTACTGAGACTGCCCTCCTTGAGGTCTCTGAGACCGTTTGCGAATGCGTGGATGCAGGCAAAGCGGCAATGCTGGTGCTCCTTGACCTGTCTTTGGCATTTGACACAGGCTCTCATGTTATCCTGCTTGAGAGACTCTATTGTTACAGGATCCATGGCACCCCTGTGTCCTCTATACGATCCTACCTTAGCGGCCGCACTCAAAAAGTCTCCCTTCAGCCATTTGTCCATGAGGTGAAACCCTTGAGCTGTGGGGTCCCCAAGGGCTCTGCTTTGAGCCCTCTCTTCTTCAATGTATACCTCTCTCCTTTAGCTGCACTGGTAGAATCCTGCGGAGTCAGAGTGATCTCTCATGCTGACGATACACAATTGATGTTCTCATTTAAGAATCACTCTGAAGCAGCATTTTCTAATTTCAGACATCGTCTGTATAATATCTCCACCTGGATGTCATTAAATACGCTCAGGCTCAACTCAGACAATACTGAGATAATGTTTTTTTAATTTAAAAAAAAACCCTCTTCAATTGCTTTGGGGCCATCTGAGCTGAATTCCCCAAAACCTGTGGACTCGGCTAGGAATCTTGGGTTCCGGTTTGACAATGAGCTATCCGGCAAATCCCAAATATACAAGCTCTCCTCTGTCTTTTTTGGTAAACTACACATGCTCCACAAAATCCTTCCCTTTCTCCCTCTGGACTCTCGTCAGACCATTATTCATACCCTGATCACCTCACATCTTGGCTATGCAAATAGTCTTTATGCTAGGACACCAGCTTATCTGATCAGATGCTTGCAGATTGTTCAAAATGCGGTTTCTAGGCTGAATTGCAACATCCCATATCGCCATTCGATTACACCCCACTTGAAGAAGCATCACTGGCTTCTAGTGATAAAACGTATCCAGGTCAAGTCTCTTGTCCTGGCTTTTAGAGCGATTCAGGGCCATGGTACAGCTTGTCTTAGAGCTTGACTCAAGCACTCTAAGTCTAATCGTTCCCTTAGATAGAATCATCTTTGCCTTTTGGTGACTCCCTGTTTCTGCTGGTCCAGAATGGGTGGCAGAGTTTTGCAGTGATTACTGCCAAAACTTGTAACAGTCTGCAACTTTCCCTGCGTATGGCTGAGTCTGAAACCATTTTCGGACGTGTTCTGAAGACCTGGCTGTTTTCCAGCACTTAGCCCCCTACTGGTACTTGCATCTGCCGCCTGTCTTAGTGCCGGGACACCCTGGCTGGGGATATCTGTGCGCTTTATAAGTTTCTAAATAAATAAATTAAATAAAAAACGAACTCATGCTAGGCTAGATTACTTTTTTATATCTCAGGAGTTGCTTACAAGATGCAACATTGATCACAACCCGTTAGTGCTAGAAATTTCACTTCACTCACTTACGGCCCCTATATCTTGCTGGACTTTCAACAGATTGCTTCTTTATGAAGAAAATTGATTCAACATATGAAGGAGTGGATTTCTAGATTGATACAGGAAAATAAGGGAAGTGTGCTGCTAGGGATAATATGGGATGCATTGAACACCGGGATAAGAGGGGGAACATTGAGATAAGGCTGGGCTTCACAGGTGAAGGAGAAGGACTATCTTCCAGAACAATATAGGACATTAAGTGAAGGAGAAATCTATTTGGTAAAGGCACTGGCAAATAATGGGAAAGTTGAGCAGGCACAAATCAAGTTGGGGTTAGTTAAATCTACAATCCTGGATTTGTAGGCAAATAAGGTAGTAGGGAAATATTGTGCTTGGCGGTCTGAAATCTATGAATGTAATGAGAGTGGGGCACCTGCTAGCGGTCCATACTAGACATCAGATAATGCAAGGGGGGATACTTGAAATTGAGGATCCAGGGGTAGGGTGAGTTACAGAACCTTCAGAAATATGAGCCGCCTTTCAATACTTTTATCAGAAACTCTGTACAGAAGATACTAACAAGGAGGAAGAAGCGATTCAAAACTACATAGCTGGGATTCCATGTGAAAAATTTTCAATAGAGGAAAGTGAAGCGTGAGAAGTACCTATCACAGTGGAAAAAGTGCAAAGTGCAATTAGCTCACTGGTAAACGGGAAGGCAATAGGAACAGACTCCCCTCGGCGAATTTTATAAAATCTTCACCTCTCCTATGCAGGAAATTATGAAAGAGGTGTTTTTCGAAGCTCAGGCGTGGCGAGGAACCCCTGATTTCTGGGGTACAGCTAATATAGTCGTCTTCCCCAAAAAGGGGAAGCCAGTTAGAGAGATGGGATCTTATCGGCCTATCACTTTAATAAATAGTGACGCTAAGATAGACACCAAGATTTTGGCCAAACTATTGGCAACTGTTATTAAAAAATCGGTGTCCCCAACCCAGCATGGCTGTGTCCCTGGACGCAGTACAATAGACCATATTCAGAGGGTTATTGCTCTTTTTGATGCCACAGGTATTACCGGGGATCCTATTAGAATTATTCTGCTGGATGTGGAAGAAAGCCTTTGATAGGGTCTCCTGGTCTTTATTGTGGGCAACTTAAAAAATTAGAGGGCTGGGGGAAAGCTTTATAACGGCTGTTGAGACAATGTATAATAACCCAGTGGCGAGAATATCAAGAAGGGGTGAGATCTCGTGTCCAGTTTTGATCAGCAGAGGGACTCGAAAGGGATTCTGTGCTCCCCCTTATTGTTTGCACTATATATTGATCTGCAAGTAAGAAGGATTGTGTGCAATAACCATATTCTAGGAGTGCACAGCAATGGGGGGAGCACTAAGATACTGGCATATGCTGACGATCTTGCGATTATCACCTCAAATCCCATGGGTGCAATAAAAGAGATTGAAAGTGAAGCAAACACTTTCAGGAAACTCTCTGGGTACGGTCTTAATCAAAATAAGACTCAAGTTCTGGTTGGCAAGGGACTCCAGCTGTGTGATCCACGAGTGGCCCAGAAAGCAGTGTATCTGCGAGTAGATGTATCTAAGATTATAGAAATCAATTTGAACCCTTTACTCTCTAAATTTAAAATTGAATTCAGCCGACTTGAGAGCCTCAAATTCACGATGGTGGGGAGAGCCAATGTCATCAAAATGCTTTTTCTACCAAAAAGTTTATATTTCTTCAGGGCTATCCCATTGACCATCAGATGTTCTCCAGGTTCATATGGGCTTATTGCAGCCCTCGGAGAGCGCTTACATTTTTAATGCTGTCAAGAGACAGAGGTGGGCTGGTAGGCCTAATCTTCAGCTTTATCACTTTGCCTCCATTTTACATAAAATAGAGATATTATTTAACGAGAAGATAGATACGACACAGATAGATTCCTCAACTTCATTTTTTTTGCTGATATTAGGTGAAGAGGCTAGGGGGTGTCTGTTGCCCCACACAGAAGTTAGGACTATATGTAGGTAAATTCAATTTAGCGAGTCCTTAATAGCGATTTTTATTAAATCGCTATTAGGGACTCGCTAAATTGAAGGTAGGTAGGAATCGCTAAAATATTAGCGATTCCTTAATATTCCTTAATAACTAATCGCTAATTGAGATTTGTTAATAAGGAATACCTAGCCATTCATTCCTATGGGCTAGGAGGCCCATAGGAATGAATGGGAAGATATTCACTATTTGCGATTCGGTATTAAAGAATCGCAAATAGCAGGAGCTATTTCAAGGGTGCCAGGGTGTCAAAAGGACAACATGTTGCACCCCTGTAATGTGCATGTGTGCACATGTGGCACACATAGATGCCCTAAGGGCATGGCTGTGTGCCACATAGCACTTTTAAAAAAGCAAAAAATTGTTTTTTAAAGGAAATCGCTAATTACCACCAATGTGAAGTTGGTGGTAATTAGCGATTCCTTTAGGCTGGAGTGCACTTTTTTTGTGCTACTTACATTGCATTTAAGGAATCGCAATTTCCGATTCCTTAAATGCAAGAGCAAAATAAGGAATCGCAATTTTGCGATTCCCTATTTTGCAAGTAGGTTTAAACTCACCTACATTGCTCTCAGTCAAATACCGGAAGGTAACACAGATATTCTGAGGATTTCTGCTTTACCGCTCAGTATTTGGCCACCTACATCTGATCCTAAATTATTATAAAAGAGTTACGTTTAAAACCCTAATTTGTGCATTTAAGGTTTGGACTTCGGTCCAGAAAAAGCTGGGCCTAGGGTGTTTCAATGCCTATACCAGATTAGACAGGAATAACTCCCTCCCACCTGTCTTTAATGATGGGCAAATGAGGTACTGGATTAACAAGGGTGTGAGGATAGTAGGCGATGTCATAGATTAGACAGGGGAACTATTGTTTGCTATTATTAGAGATAGATTTGAGTTGGATAATCAGCAGTTCTTCAAATATCTCCAGATAAGAGATTTTTTAGTTATGAAAACTGGGGGACCTGTGGTTTTTTAGGGCAAGGTTGATGGAGATATTACTTGGAGGCTCATCCTCAATATGGGGGTTATATAAAATCATGAATGAGCTGCTACCCGATGATTTGATTAAGCATTCAGATCGATGGCAGGAACTTTTACAGGTTGGAGTGGGTGTAGTGGAAGACTCACTGCACTTAGCCCAGACATCATTTATTGTGGCTAATCTTCAAATTTAGTTCTGTAAAACATGGTTTAACCTATACATCACACTGGCTAAAATTGCTAAATAGGGCAGAGAGGCAGGATTATCCTGCCCTAGATGCGGCTATCAAGCTGCCGACATTGTTCATATGTTTGCCTCCTGCCCTGGTCTGGACATCTTGAAACAGGATGTTAGCAGTACTCTGGGAACTATGCTAGGTAGAGAAATTGAGCTATCATCACAATTAATTGTACTTGGGGTGGGATGTCCCCTATTTTCAAACCAAATACAGATTGTTTTGTATATTACCATGACGGATTTTAGACTTTGTTTAGCCACTCATTGCCTTGATCCTGATTCCCCAACTTGCCAACAGTGGATAGGAAGTTTTCTAGCGGTATTTAGGCTAGAAAGGGCAGTTTATTCTAGAAAAAGGTCACAAGGCGAAAGCTAAGGGTTTAGCAATTTGGGCTCCCCTAATAAACTGGCCTTGTGGGGACAGCGAATTTGGATATCGATTTTTTGGGGGGCGCATCAGGTCCTTTTTCCGTTGGTTTTGAGGTTGGCCAGGAAAGGTGGGCAATCTCACAATTGTTTGAGGTTGAGTTTAAGATGTATGTGTATGTAATATCTGATAAAAATTATGTTCTTCCTCTTGGCTTTATTGGATCGGCAAAGGAGGGTGTTGGGTGGGTGGTGGAATTTCTTGCAAAATTGGATGTATATATATTTGGCTTTCTTTTTTTGTAATTCATTAGGAAAAATTGAATAAAGACTTATTTAGGTTTAAAGTATTTTATTGAAGCAGGGTAAGGAAGCACACAACAGGGCAATAAAAAGAAAAACCACAGGTGCCCCACAATCAATGCGTACAGTACATTAGATACATCAAAACAGTTCTGTCCCTTCAGTAGGCACCATCCGGCATGGAAACACAGCTTGTGCGCCTGTGGTTAAAGACAGAAAAGAAGGGGGGGGGGGTTGGGGGGAGGGGGGGAAGGGGAGGAGGGAAGGGGGGGAAGGGAGGGGAAAAAGGGGGGGGGGGGGGGAAGGGTGGGGAAACAACCCTGCTCCACAACCTACCCAACCAACAAAATCCCCAAACTACCACACCCCAACCCACCCCCTGTACTGTGCCAATGACCATCTGCTCACCCCTCGTATCGACCCTCCGGTTGACTCCGCAACTCCATGCCAACTCCGACCAATCAAACAGGCGGATCCGGTGGCGGTGTCAGCCGTAACAGCCTGAGATATCTAGGGCAGGTGATTTCCCTGAACTCTGAACACAACAGGCTATGGAAAGGCGCCCACAGCTCCTCAAAAGCATCTGTATCCCCCAGTGCCACTAAGGACATCTTTTCCATGCCAAGGACATGCCACAATCTATGCAGCCAGCCGACAACAGTGGGGAGTGTGGTGGAGCGCCAGTGCATGAGAATGTTTTGCACCGCTGACCCTAGAGCTATCGCAATCTGTCTACCCCTTCTAGACCTGAGGGGGTACATCAACCCATTCGGCAAACCCAGTAGGACATAGGCAGGGAACCGTGGCAGCTCAATCTCAAAACATTTGTCCACCTCGCCAAGAAGCTCCTCCCAGTAAGAAGCCAAAAGGGGACAATCCCACAGTATGTGTGTAAGCGTGCCAGTTTGGCCACAGTTACGCCAGCACGTCCCCGGTATTGACCTATCCATCTCATGTAATTTCTCAGGAGTGCGGTACCAGTAGGTTGAAATTTTGGTGAAGGTCTCCGTGAGCCCCGTGTGATAGGCCGAGTGGCGTGAGCGATAGGAGATGTGGTCCCATTCTGTGTGACTCAACACTCGTCCGAGTTCCCGTTCCCAGCGCTCCCGACCGGGGTTGTGAATGTGAAAGGGGGGGGGGGCTGCAGCATCTTGTACAAATCGGAGATAAGTTTAGCGTCCGACGTGCGGGTGATTAACCAGCGCTCGTACACCGTGATCTCCCGGTCCGCCGTCTCGCGCACTTGGGGTTGTAGTGCCCAGTGGCGCGCCTGTATATACCTCATGCGCTCCGTCTCAGGGAAGCCGTAGTCCCGCTGTAAGTCCTGGAAGGGGATGACACCCTCAGGGCCATATAGGTGATACAAAGTGCAACAGCGGGCCGCCCGCCAGCGATCGTAAGCACCAGGCTCAGTTCCCGGACCGAAGTCCGGATTGCCAATTAACGGCGTGAAGGGAGAGGGAAAGGTAGTAAGTTCATGCCTAGTGGCCACCGAGTCCCACGCCTGAAGTGGGACACGCGCCACAAGAGATGCATAAAGGTTAGGGGGTCGATGAGCCCGCCTCAAGAATTGCACCTCCTGTAGTGTTCTGCCTGCTACCGCCTGGTCCTGGAACAGCCAGTGTTTGTCTGACTCCCACCGGCTCCATTCCACCAGATAGCGAAGCTGGGCGGCCTGGAAGTATTTCCGTAAATCTGGTATCCCTAGTCCCCCAGATTCAGGCGCCAGCGTAGCGATGTTCCTCTTAATCCGTGGTCCACGGCCCTGCCACACAAACCGCCCAATGGCCGATTGAGTCTCCGCAAGCCACCCTGTGGGGGGCTGGAGCGGCAACGCCCTAAACAGGTATAGCACCTGAGGCAGGAGGGTCATCTTCACTGCGGCCAACCTACCTAGCAGCGACAACGTGCCCTTATCCCACCGACCCAGTTCCTCTCTGATTTTCGTGCTCAAAGCCGCATAATTGGCCGTGACCATCGCCGGGAGGGAGGGCGCCAACAGTATCCCTAAATACGGAATCCGGTCCCCGGACCAGCTCACGGGGTAAAGCCTCTGCAGTTCCGCCCTGGTGGCGCTGGTGAGCGAAATGTCGAGGGCAGCTGATTTCCCGAGGTTCACCTTAAAGCCCGCCACAGCGGCGAAGAGGTCCAATTCCGCAATGCAAGCCGGCAGCGACCTCCGTGGGCCATCGAGCGTCAAAATGACGTCATCTGCATATAGGCTAATCGCGTGATGAAATTCGCCCATCTTGACTCCGACGATATCGGGGTTCTGCCTAACCCTTTGAGCAAACGGCTCCATATAAAGAGCAAAGAGCAAAGGGGACAGTGGGCATCCTTGTCGCGTACCCCGTTCTATGGGAAAGGGCCGGGAGCTGCCCCCGTTCACTCGGACCACCGCGGACGGGAACCGGTAGCAGTTGAAGATCAGGTGCCGGAACTTCTCGCCTATCCCGAACTTGCCCAAGACCTTCTCCAGGTAGGGCCAGTGTACCCTGTCAAACGCCTTCTCCGCGTCTATGGAAAGGAGCATTCTTTCCCCGGGGATCCTGGAGGCCTTCTCAAGAATATGAGTCACCCTCTTTGTGTTGTCCACTGTCTGCCTGCCAGGCACAAAGCCCGCTTGATCCGAGTCGACCATGCCCGGGTGATGAAGTGCCAAGCGTGCTGCCAATATGCTGGTGAACACTTTCAAGTCCGTGTTCAGCAGCGAGATAGGACGATAGGATCCACAGGCAGTCCTGTCCTTGCCCGGTTTCGGGATCACGGAGACCGTGGCCTGAAGAAATTCGGGGGGAATGGCACCCGGCTCCGCGAACGTGTTGAAAAGGCGGGTCAATAGAGGCGCCAGCTCCTGACAGAAGGTTTTATAAAACAGAGGGATGAAGCCATCCGGGCCCGGGGCCTTGCCTGGTTTGAGCCGGGAGATCGCCGTGACCACCTCCTCGATACGGATCTCCCGTTCCAGATACTGGGCCTGATCCGGTGTTAAGGACGGGAGCGGCACCGACTCTGGGTAGTCCGTCTCCGCCCGGGCGGAAGGGGCCTCGCCAGTGTAGAGGTCTGCGTAAAAACTACGGAAAACGTCTGCTATTTGCTCATCTTCCGTGACAGAACCTCCGGCCGGGTTAACCAGCTCCTTCACTCTGTGCTGTTGGTGTTGCACCCTGAGCTTGTTGGCCAGGAGCCGTCCGCAACGGTCGCCACCGGTATAATACTTGTGCTTCAGACGAAGCATCGCGTACTCCGCCCGGTCCGTGTCCAGGGCAGACAAGAGTTTCCTGGCGGCTTTCAGCTGCCTCCAGACTCTGGGGGCTCCCGTTCTATGATGGACCTGCTCCAGCTCCCGCACCTGCCGGGTAAGCTCGTCCCTTTTGAGCTGACGATCCTTGTTCTCCGCCGAGGAGATAGCGATATATTCGCCCCGGAGCACAGCCTTCAGGGCTGCCCATTGTGTCGCGCGGGAGGTGTCGTCATTATCGTTTACGCGCTGGAATTCCGCAATGGCCGCGCGAATCTGTTCCACCGTCGACCGTCTGTGCAATAGTGTATCCCGGAGTCGCCATACCCCTCTCGGCCGAGCCACCGGGGGCAGATTGAAGGTACCCTCCACCGGCGCATGATCGGAAAGAGAGAGGACCCCCATGTCAGCATTCGAGGCTAAAACGAGCAGCGGACCCGACACAAGCAGGTGGTCCAGTCACGCATAGGACTTGTGTGCGTGTGAGAAGTAAGAGTACGCGCGGGTAGTAGGGTGGAGGCGGCGCCACATGTCATGCAAGTCCAGCTCCTCAAGTCGGGTGCAAACCGAGCCCGAAAGCTCTCCCAACTGGTGGCGCCGTTGCACAGACCTGTCCAGAGCCGCGTCGAAAACCAGATTCAGATCTCCCCCCCAACACTATGTGCCTATCAGAGGTGGATGCCACGTCTTCCAGTGCCCTGTGCAAGAATTGATCCTGGCGGTCATTGGGGCCGTAGATAGAGCCTACAGTCAGCACCAAGCCTCCCACCCTAATCCTGTATGCCAAGAGCCTCCCTTTCTGTTCCGCCACTTTGTGTAAGATCTCCCCCCTGAACCCCCTGGAGAACAGAAGTGCCACCCCTGCCGTTTTGGAAGCGCTGGAGGAGAAAAGCTGCGTGGGGAACTTGGGGGTACGCATTCTGGGACAGTCTTTGGCCAGCAGATGGGTCTCTTGTAGCAGGCAGATATCAGCCTGGGAGTTCTCTAACAGAGACAGTACTGCCCGCCTTTTAACCGGATTATTCAGCCCTTTCACATTCAGAGTAACAACTTTAAGAGCCATCAAGGAGGGGAATCATTGAAACGCACATAGGTGGGCAAGGCCCAGCAAGCGAACATGGAGGCCACCTCACGAAACCTCAGCGCACAGCAAACGCAGACATCCCTACGGCACAGTACAGTCCCCGAACCCCAAAACCCCACAACTAGAGGAACCCCCCCCTTCCCTTGGAACTTCACACACCCAACCCCACACCACTCCCAACTCCCATCCCCCTTGCAGACCCCCAAACTCAAAACGCCCCCCTGCAATTCCCATTCCCGTTCCCCGCTTCCCAAGCCATGCAAAGAAGTCATTGTCCCAGTCCGGTCCTTATCGGACAAGGCCGTGGAAGGTCAGTCTAGTGGACGTCCAGCCACCACCACCTGCACTCGCCATCCTGCCCCACCCACCCCCAGAACCCCCGCACCTGCAATAGGAAAAGGCTAGTGCAGACTCCCCCCGGAGTAAGTTCAGGCCGTCAGGGCCACTTCACTGGTCGCCGTCGCTCTGAAGGCCTCCTGGATGGCGGCCGACATGTCCGCCCGAATCGTGGGCGAGTCCGGTCGCTCCGGCGGCGGGGAGCGCCTCTCCCCAGCCTGCTGCCAACCTTCCCGAGTGCTTCGTCTGCGGCGCGGCGCCGGGGTGTCTGTATCCGATGCTGTGATGCCCAATACCGCGCAGACATCCAGAAGGGACCGGAGCTGGTGCAATGTTCCGTTCCACCTAAAGATCAGGCGGAAAGGGTGCCCCCAAGAGTACTGTGTCCCCCGCTCCCGGAGGAAGTCTGTGGCGATTTTAAAGGACTTTCTCTTCTGCAGTGTGACCGTAGATAAATCCTGATAGAGGGCCACCGGGTGGTCTCGGAATAGGAAAGGCTGCTGCCGCCGCGCCTCGCGGAGGATCCGCTCCTTCAGGGGGAAGTCTGGCAGGAAGGCCAAGATGTCCGGGGGGGGCGCTGTAGCCCTGCGGGGGCGGCCCACCCGGTGCGCCCTGTCGATGCGAACCTGAAAGTCTTCTGATTCCCCTAAAATTGCACGGAAGAGGGCCTCCAGGTATGCGGTCACGTCCTCACCCTCCTCGCCGGACGGGACGCCTCGGACCCTGATGTTATTCCGCCTGGACCGATTTTCGAGGTCCTCGGCGTGGGCCTGCAGCTCGATCTGTTGCTCCCGCAGCCGCAGGACCTCTTGCTGCAGGTGGGTGATCTCCTCGTCCCTGGAGTGACCAGCTTCCTCCACGGTGTTGACCCGCTCCCCCAGGGAGTCCACCTCTCTCCGTACCTCGCGGACCTCCCCGGCCACCTCCTGCTTCAAAGTCTGAAAATCCTCCCGAAAGGAGCTAAACAGCGACTCAAGGAACGATCGTGTCACCGGGGGCTCTCCGCCATCAGCGCCCCTGGAAGGGGCCGGTGAGGTCGTGGCGGTTTGGCTCCCTCCGCTGCGTAGGGCACCGCGTCCCAACATGTCCGGCAAAGTCCGATCGCCCCTCCTTTGACCCCTAGCGTTCGACATCCTGGCGGCACGGGAGTCAACGATGGCCGTCGATCGGCGAAGAGGTCACCAGGGCCAGGGCAGCTATACTCCGGCCAGGAAGCACCGCCACACAGAGGCCCCGAGCAAGGTCGGGCAGCCGGTCCGGAGTTCACAAAATGGCCGCCCGTTACAGTCAATGGGCCAACGCCCAGGGAGTGAGGCCTACCCCCGTCGCGAGTCCAGTAGCGAGAAACACAGCCGGAGGGCAGGCTCGCGGGGCGCAGGCATCCGGGGCCGGCACGCCTAGTTGAAATCTGCTCCGGGGGCGCAACACCACTTCTCCACAACCAGGGTTGGGCCGGAATGGCCGTACGAGGCGAGTACTCTCAAGCCCCGGACTTGCGTAGCAGCCGGAGGCCGGCTCCGCTTCCGTCGACCTCCTCCGTTCGGCTCCGCTCCGCCGGCGAAGTCCCCTTCGGCACCCACTCGGACACCGCGGTGCAGACACTCCAGCGGGTTACTCACAGGCAGCAGAGCACACCGTCGAGACCCCAAGCCTGGAGGTCTCACGGCCTCCGGATCGCACACAAGCCGCCCAGCGGGCTCCGCCCCAGGCTATCTTGGTCAGAATCGCACCTCCGGCGGGGCAATCAAGGCTCAACGATCACTCCACACCACCACCGGGGTCTCCAGGCTCAGTCACCGCTTGATCCGGGTGGGAATCAGCGGTTGCGAGCGTGCAGGGTTTCAGGGGCCCGGGAGCTCTCGGCAAGTGCGACCTCTCACCCCGCCATCTTGGCCACGCCCCATAAAGACTTATTTAAAATAAAAACAACAACAGAGTAGTCAGAAAACAGCATTACACCAAGCAAGAAGTTGGGGTAACCATAGAAGCAGATCCTACTTTCCTACACTATTTATCACATAATCTAGGATTTTACCGGCAGCGGAGAGAAGGGAGGTAGGCCTATAATTTTCTACCACATCAGGGTCGAATAAAGGTGCTTTTAATAATTGATGGCATACTTCCATGGATCTGGCACACTGCAGCTATCCAGCGATGAATTGTATTTGACAATGAGTGCTGAGGGATTGATATCCCCTCTTTCAGGAGCATGTATAGGGGCGCAGAGTCAAGTGGGGAGCCTGGTTTTAAAGTAATTGCTGTGGTTAAAATGACATCCTTTCTAAGCTGGTGCAAAGCGGAAAGTTCACCCTTTATTCTGTTGTCTACTTGGGGATATTGGGAGGCAGGGCACACAGCTGTCCTCCCTGAGACATTAGGGCATCTGGGATCGTCTCCTCAGGGGCAATTTAATTGGAATAGGAAGCATAGCCCGCTCTTCAAGCTTCCACGGTCCCAGGGGACACCATCCCCTGATGCATTTTTCTATTTTAGGGTGGCGTATGATCCCCATACCCTACATTTCCTTTTCGCGCCTTTGTGGACTGGAGAGCAACTATCTGAGCTATTGCATTTTTGAACTGTGACGGGATAGAGTGGGCGGAACGGCGACCTTGCTGGCAACTATACACCAGTTGGGGGATTTTTCTATATGATAGAACCCACCTGTCTGAGTGACCGAATTGGCAATACAAGAAGGGGATTTTTACCTTGTTGCGTTTGAATCATGTTTCCATTTCTCTTCAGGTAACTATACAAGTTGAACTACCAGTCTGCAATTTGGAAGCTATATCAGTGATCTTGACAATCGATATCCAGATCTCGTGTGATTTTTTATCGATTGAAAAAACATGATTCTCAAGTCAAATTCTACCTTACTCTGGAGCCTTGAAAAAGTTGCGAATGGCGATGAAACACGTGTCGGCTGTGGCTGAACCAATGTTGTAAACAATCAAACAACTGTGGCGAAGATCGCTTGCTGGACAAAGTGTTGATGTGTTTTTTGTATTAAATATTTGTGCTTACTGTGGATGGTCAGCTATACACTTATTTGTGCTGTGCTCTGTCTATGTTTCATTTTGTATGTATATATAGGGAGGATTCTGTGTACCGTATATTGTGTAGTATTGTGGGTGGCACGGTACAAAGACATAGGGGCATATTACCAACGATTAGCGATATTTATCGCTAACTAGGCTTAGCAACACATTTTTTATCGCTAAGCATGGGCGGAAATTAACGCTGAAATAACGTGCTATTAGCAACGTTTATCTCCAAAGCGATACATTTTCCGCCGATAACTTGAATATCGCTGAGAATACAGCGATATTCACGCATTAGCGACAAAATGCTCTTAGCCTCCCATTGGATAACATGGCTACGAACTGGTCGGAGCAGGCGTTAGTTTTTGGCGATAGTGGGAATATTTCCATCGCTAATCCTGCCTTGCTAATAGGCGATAGCGACGTTAGCGACTGCTTCCAGTTGCTAAAAGGTTGGGTATGCCCACTTTGCATTTCATTAGCGATAAATATCGCTGACATGCAAAGCGGGACCCAAACCGCTCGCTATCGCCTAAAGCTGTCGCTAACTGCTGTTAGCGACAGCTTGCTAATAGAGCGACAGAATTATCGCGGCTTAGCGGCCGAAAACGGCCGGTAAAGTGGCGATAATTGCCTATCGCCATACTTGGTAATATGCCCCATAGAGCACGCCGTGAAAGTGTCAGTAACTGAGTCCTCTGAGGCGGAAGCCGGAGGTGCTGTTCACTCGGCATTTTAAACTTACTTGCATTTGTGTCAGAATCTATTTTTAAAACTTGTAATTGCACCCTGAGCTCATCCCTGTGTGAAGCGCCAAGCAGGCACCCCACAATCAGCTGTTCTAGCGCTGTTTTCGTGGGACACTTTACTCGGCCGCCATCGCTGCTACACGCGAGGCCACGCCCCCTGCCAGGCCACGCCCACCCTCACCTATTAAAGCGCTGACTGATAGCGCATTCGCTGGTAACTGAGTCCTCTGAGGAGGAAGCCGGAGGTGCTGTTCACTCGGCATTTTAAACTTACTTGCATTTGTGTCAGAATCTATTTTTAAAACTTGTAATTGCACCCTGAGCTCATCCCTGTGTGAAGCGCCAAGCAGGCACCCCACAATCAGCTGTTCTAGCGCTGTTTTCGTGGGACACTTTACTCGGCCGCCATCGCTGCTACATGCGAGGCCACGCCCCCTGCCAGGCCACGCCCACCCTCACCTATTAAAGCGCTGACTGATAGCGCATTCGCTGGTAACTGAGTCCTCTGAGGCGGAAGCCGGAGGTGCTGTTCACTCGGCATTTTAAACTTACTTGCATTTGTGTCAGAATCTATTTTTAAAACTTGTAATTGCACCCTGAGCTCATCCCTGTGTGAAGCGCCAAGCAGGCACCCCACAATCAGCTGTTCTAGCGCTGTTTTCGTGGGACACTTTACTCGGCCGCCATCGCTGCTACACGCGAGGCCACGCCCCCTGCCAGGCCACGCCCACCCTCACCTATTAAAGCGCTGACTGATAGCGCATTCGCTGGTAACTGAGTCCTCTGAGGCGGAAGCCGGAGGTGCTGTTCACTCGGCATTTTAAACTTACTTGCATTTGTGTCAGAATCTATTTTTAAAACTTGTAATTGCACCCTGAGCTCATCCCTGTGTGAAGCGCCAAGCAGGCACCCCACAATCAGCTGTTCTAGCGCTGTTTTCGTGGGACACTTTACTCGGCCGCCATCGCTGCTACACGCGAGGCCACGCCCCCTGCCAGGCCACGCCCACCCTCTCTCTCCACAAATGTGCTTCCCACGCAAGCGCAGCGGACGAGCGCAGCGGGAGCGCCGTTTGCGCGCCGAAGGCGCGCCTAAGGCAAGCCCGTCTGCGCCCGTCCGCGGTCGTACGCGGTCCAGGGCCACAACCCCTGCTCCACCAGATGGCCACATACGATGGAGCAAGCAGGATCTACTGAACTTATGCCACAATATCGACGATTCCTGCAAGCACAGTCTATGCGTGGAAAACGATATGGGTTGCGAACACTGTCATTTCTCATTTGACCTTGGTAAGAATACAACCAATATGGGCTATACCTTACACTGCGGACTGCTTAATGTACGCTCACTGAGAAAACATAGGTTAGACCTATATGATCTACTTACTGAGAACCAATGGGATCTTGTGTTTCTAACAGAGACATGGTTAGATAATGAGTCTACACCCTACGCCCTTGAGGCAATTCCAGGAGGGTATACTATACATAGACAGGATAGACCCACAGGCAGAGGAGGTGGAATCGCAATTATAGCCCGCGAAAACCTACGATGCCAGCTAGACAGCTCTCCCATCCTGGACAGTGAAGCAGGGAGCTTCACTGTCAAAGTGAATAATAACTACACGCTAAAGGGCATACTAATTTACAGACCCCCAGGCCCCATAGCCAGGTTCGAGGAGAGTCTAGTTGAAGGAATCATGGAAACCGCACTATGCAATGACAAGTTTCTGGTACTCGGGGATCTCAATTTACATCTCGATAACCCCTCAGACAACGTCAGTAAGAATTTTGGTCAGGCACTGAAAGCCCTCCAACTTACCCAAATCGTTAGAGGCCCTACTCATCAACTAGGTCATCTGCTGGACCCCATATTTGTCAACTGGGGGGAAGCGGAAGCTATGACCCCAATTCCCATTCCATGGTCGGACCACTATTTGGTCCCTTTTTCCATACGAATCCCTGGAAGCAGACCCCCACAGCCACCAGTCATGTACCACCTCAAACGGAAATGGGCTACATTCTCTCCGTCTAAATTCTGTGCAGAATTAACGAAAGGAGGAAGCCCAGGAGGGAAAGATGCTGACACGGCCAACGCTAACCTCTGCATGCGCATTAATCAGGCACTAGACTGCACAGCTCCTCTGTTAAAAACCAAATCTGGGGGACGCATAAACAAAACTGCCCCGTGGTTCAACGCTGAACTAAGAGTTCAGAAAACCGCACTAAAAAGAACCGAAAGAGAATGGCGCAAGACTCTCTCTGAAGAAACCAGAACTAATTATCTAATCGAGAGACGAACCTACCATGGACTAATCAGAAAGATGAAAACAGCATACTTTACGACTAGGATCAATGAGGCTGGTAACTCGACGAAAGAGCTGTTTTCACTTTACAAAACTCTTTCAAGCGGAAACTCAGCTATTGTCCCCGATGACTGCTCGCCAGAATTGTGTGACAAAATCGCAGATTTTTTCTCAGATAAAATAACAAAAATCTACTCAGCATTCCCTACACAGCCCAATACCGGGGCAGACTTTGTTGAAAGCCCAAGGGAGTGGGGAGATAAACCAAGACTCACCAACTTTGTTACCCCTCCCACGGAAGATCTTCTCAAAATCTGTAGGTCGGTGAAGTCGGGCTCTCCTCGAGACCCAACCACACCCAAACGTCTTACGGATAGTCTAAGGGTACTAGAACCATACATCAGACATCTACTCGATGTATCTTTTAGCACCAAGACAGTACCTAGGGATTGGAAAAAGGCGGTTGTTCTGCCCCTCAGGAAGAAACCTACCATCAGTTTTGAGAAACTTGACAATCTCCGCCCAATTTCACTCCTGCCCTACCTCGCCAAGGTGGCTGAAAAAACGGTCAATATACAACTAATGGACTTTGTGGAAAGGGCTGCCCTATTGCACGACACCCAATTCGGATTCCGCCCTCGCCACTCTACAGAGTCCGCACTGCTTACTGCAGTTGAGACCCTACGTCAGGGGGTGGATGAGGGACACACCATGGCCCTCATCCTATTGGACCTGAGTGCAGCTTTCGACACTGTGGCGCACGACAACTTGCTACAGTGTCTGAACAACGGAGGAATATCCGAAGCTGCACTCCAATGGCTACAGTCCTTCCTGACAGGGAGAAGCTTCCAGGTTCGCCAGGGCGACCACTACTCGAGAGACATAGGTTTGGGACAGGGCGTCCCCCAGGGTTCGTCCCTGAGCCCAACCTTGTTTAATCTCTATGTCTCCCCAGTGGCTTCAATTGCCGTGAGTCACGGATTGAGCATCGTGTCATACGCCGATGACACACAGCTGGCTATCTCCCTATCGCGTGCACCCGGTCTTGCGATGGACAGTTTCAGGGATTGCATGCAAGAACTTGCAACCTGGATGTCCACCAACTGCCTTAAATTAAACGGCAACAAGACCGAGGTGCTCGTTGTGGGGAGGAACCCATCTGTTTGGTCATCGGCGTGGTGGCCTCCATGCTTGGGTGAAGCTCCCAGACCCCGCCAGGGAGTAAAAAACCTTGGCGTCTGGCTCGACGCTGACCTATCTTTTGGACCCCAAATAGACCGAGTTGCAGGTGTCTGTTTTGGCGTCCTAAAAACCATAAGGAAGGTCCTTGACCTCCTTCCTATGTCAGCACGGAAAACACTGGTACACGCCCTAGTGACATCACGCCTAGACTACGGCAACCTACTTTACCTGGGTACCACCAGCAAAGCTATGAACCGCCTTCAGGTAATACAGAACGCAGCAGCCCGTCTCATCCTAAAAACCCCTAAACGATCAGACACCAAAGCCGCTCTCAAAACCCTCCACTGGTTGCCAGTAAAAAGCAGAGTGGAATTCAAAGCCCTCTATACATGCCACCGCATCCTGGCTAAGAAATCACCTATCCCACTCCAGAACTTACTGACAAGGTATACACCTGCCCGCGATCTGCGCTCCTCATATGGGGGCCTACTTCAGGTTCCTAGGGTCAAAAGGGCCCGTATGGGCGGACGCTCCTTCCGTCATCTGGCAGCGAAAAGCTGGAATTCCCTCCCTCTCCATCTCCGTCTGGATCCATCCGAATCCAGCTTCCGCAAGAACCTAAAAACATACCTGTTCTCCACATAACAGTTCACTGGTCTCCAACCTCTCACAAGAGTTCTTCAGTTGCAGCGCGGGGACACGCTTCTGCGTAACCAAGCGCTTTATAAGCTACCCTTATTATTATTATATATATTATTTAGCTCACATGCAAACATAACGGATGTGCTGGCTACCTTAGTTAATCACTGCCATCATCTGTCTATATGTATCCACGTGACTGCATTCTGAAAATCCAATAACTATAGTATAATATTTTGAAGTTTATTTGCTTTATAAGTGTACAGACTTTTAATTCATAATGCAGGTTTACTTAGCTATCAATCGCAGTCAATTTCAATGCTACAGTGGGTTTGTTGCTTGCTGTTGGATCGGTATTCTACAATTTACCCGCTCATTTTGGTTTGACGAAAATGCATTTCATGGTTCCTGATTTCTAATTTACAAAGCAGTGTTACTTTCAAAACTTTTCTTTTGGGGCCGGATTCGTCTATCTTCTAAAGACGATGCTTGGAGGGCTGTTTGAAAAAGATGACAAATTGCATGTTTCATCCTTTTGTTATTCTCACGAGTTTCCATTCAATAACGTTTTTCAGTACTTGTAAACCTCGTGTAGAACACTGAATATGAAAGCAGCACTGCAGGCTAATGTATGATGGGTCATGTTTATTGATTCATCAGGTCGTGTATAATGGGATGATGCTCTCTTTGAGATTTTCATAGGATTTGCAGATTGTACGTTTCCTTTTATTTTTTAAACGATGTTGTATTGGCATGTTGTCTATTGAACTGTACATATTAGCCATATAATAAGCATCCAGTAATAAAACACAACTATGTCCTAATTTTTCTGAAGAAGATAATAACAGGTATAGGAACGAAAAGGAATAATCGGAAAAGAAAAGGAACATTAGAATGGATATTTGGGGCATTAGAAGGCCTTCAACAAATAGTTAACCAAATACCTAAATATCTTCCTAAATGTAACCGTTTTTTAATATTTTGCTCAGCTAGTACTCTTATTTGAAGATATGTTTAGGTTTCAATACATAGCTTTAAGTGTAAGGGAGGAAAATGAAAAGAAGCAAAGTTTAAGAGAGCGATTCTGGCCTTAACAATACCTCGTGTAAAGAGGTTCACCCCATTAGCTTCCCCTCCACGGTCGACCATTTGCTGTCAGATACTACATAGTTAAACCAACGAAGTTTAACATGTATGGAGTAACCTTAGTCAAAGGACTTCACGTATGGTTGGTTCCATTTCATTGAGCAGATTCTCAATGATATTTAAAATCATCCCATTTGATAACCTTATCCCTTATTAGAACTTTGGAATGTTGGGAGCTCCATTGTAGACAATGGAGTGCTCCCTGATTCTACGGGCCGGTAAAGGTCCGCAGAGCAACATTACAATGTTTTACAAAGGCCTCTCGAAGCTCAAGGGTATTTAAATCCCCTCGAGCTTGGAGAAGCCTTTGTTTAATTTGTTAGAACATTCTGCCTTCTAGTGGCAGAATGTTCTAATTGCCTTATAGCCCTTAGTAGCAGGGCTATACCGCTATTAAAGTCCAGCTGCCTTGTTAAAGTCCCTCACCTTCGGCTCAGGCCTGTAACGGTGCAGCGGGCCTTTAATAGCCGGTATAGCCCACTAGGGCGTGCTATAAGGCTATATTAGATCCTTGTAATGGTAAGCACTCCATTGAAGACACTGGAGTGCACTGGGCTTCTACGGGCCGGTAGAAGCTCGCAGAGCATCATTCAAATGTTATTTTTCTTCATAGCTGTGGCTGTGAACAAAGGCCTCTCGGAACCCAAGTGGATTTAAACCCTCTCAGACTCTGAGGGGCCTTTGTTTTGAGTAATTAGAACATTAAAATAATGTTCCAATAGCCTTAGAGCCCTCCTAGCGGGCTCTACCAGCCATTAAAGGCCCGCTCCCTCATTAAAGGCCTTCGGCTCGGGCCTTTAACGCTGGAGGGTGCCTTTAAAGGCCGGTGGAGCCCGCTAGGCCGGGCTCTAAGGCTATATGATTATTACCTCACTATTAGCTTGCTAGTCCTAGCAACCAGTGGTAGTGAGTAGTAATGAGAATCACCTTATCACAGTTTCCATTTCTCTTTATCAGATATTTATTTCTAAATAGCCTCATATTCCTCCATTTGGTAACTTATTGGATAAATAATCTTTTCACATGATGCTATTCAAGACATTTCTCTCATCCAGTCTTCTAGTGTTAGCACAGTTGGCGGGAGTGCCTATGCGGAAGGATAAATATTTTGACCGTACTCAAAAAAGTAGCTAGCCATCTACTTTTATGTTTGTTTAATCCCACTTCGTCCGACATGTCATATACGATGGCCACACATTATGTATGTGTGGATCTAGTGTGTGGTTGATTTGCTGCCTTATATTTGAGAAGCATAGTTGTATTCGGAGACTGTGTCATGTAAAGTTTATATTATCACATCCCTTCTTTGCATCTCCAGCACTCAGTGCATGTTAGTAGACTCACTCTATTCAGTTTAATAGGCGAACAATGCCAGTCATGGAACATTCTAAAACATAAACCTCCATTCTGGCATTTCCCAAATATCACGCCTTTTTAACAAGTCTGCCCAGTTGTCTAAGAATAGTCTCACCCAAAAGCATTTGCCTGTACGTCTTTGCATCATTTAGTGTAGGGGAGGGGAAGGTATGTTGCAATAATAGGACATGTGAGCTTTAAGTTTTTCCTTCACAGTTATCCCATGTAGTGAGGTATTTTTTGATGAGCGATTCAGGTGTGACTGTCTGCCCTGTCCCCAACCTCTGCTTTAAGCAGTACACCAGTTGCCTGTATTGCCATTTGTGGGCCACGTTCTGATCAAAGCCCTCTCTCTTTAAGAATGGACATAGTTTCAACTTACTCCCATGATGCAACTGCTCAAAGTAGTGGATTCCCTTTGTTTCCTAGACCTTCCATTGTGTGGTAGAGCCCCCCATGCACATTTCTGCATTATCTCATATTCATGCATTGCCATGTATTCTAGGGTCAATTCCAAAGATTTTGAGTTTCCACTCTACAAGAAAGGCGGTAACCACTGGTTCGTTTGTTTGTGTGGTACTGTCTGATGAAAGTCTAGGCCTTTCTTTCTGCCCAGCAATTGCCTTTCCTGTTTGGCCCAGATAGACAGTTCCTCTGTTCATGATAGGAAAAGTATCAGTTATGACAATTGATGTACAAGGTAGTAGCTTCTCAGATGTGTGAGTCTAAGCTTACCCAACTATTGGTCTGAATTATAGTTCTACGGATGGGTTACTTCATCACAAATGTGACAGATATCCCTTCTGCCTTACAAGTGCCAAAGAATATAATGGACTTGTAATGCAGCGGACAGGATATCTGTCATGTTTGTCACAGAGTAATAACCCATCCGTTGAACTCTAAATCAGGCCCTCTGTGTGTGCTTATAATTGGACATTATGAGTTGTTATCTAGATCCTTCCAATATGAAAGATTCAATGTCCCTGTTGATTTGTGCTTGTATGTCTGAGTAAATGTGGAAATCCAAGGTTATCATTATAATGTGGTGATATAGACAGTTTGATTGCTTGTACCCTTTGCCATAAGGAAAGGTTTATTTTCCTTCACAGTGCACAGTCGTTGCATCACTTTGTCATCAAGGAATCTAAATTATTGTAAATCATGTTTTTTAAACCCATGTTCAGTAGTAATTCTAGGGATTACAGACCGTTTGGCATCCATCTCATCCTATATTCTCCTAGACTCTGCCTTGTTGTCATTCGGGACAGCAGTGGCCGCCGTAGGTAAGAGCTGTGGGGCGGTGGGGCCGGGTGGGGGGATTTCAATATATGACAACAAGGGAAAATTAAACAAATAAATAATTTTCCCACCCCGTCGTCTGTTGAAACCCCCCCACCTGGCGCTGTTGTAATTTAGCAGGGAGTAAGTTAAGCATTAACAGAAGACATCTTGTATTTAGAAACTATCTTGTCCATTGTGTGGAATCCATTTTGTATTTCTGGTAGTCATTTTGTTTGCCATGTGCTCACCATGTGCTCTGTCCTACCTTCCTGTCAACTGCTCTTGAAATCTGCCTAGAGACGAGATATATTTAGCCTCTTCTGCTTTGCACATGCTCAGTTGAGCTTACGGCTGTCCTCAACTTGTAACTGTCAGGATGTGCCACCAGAATTAGCTAACTGTCAGCCCCTCCTACTTGTTGCCAGCACACTCTCTGTATGACCGTGTATGTATTTGAAACCAGCATTCTGTACTTGTACCGCCCTCATTTGAGCCCCTGTGTGGGTATAAAGGGACCAAGCTCCTTCCAGTCAGAGTGCTACTTCACGCATTACCGAAGGGTGCTGTGTGCATTTAGTTTCACCTCATGAGGTTTAATAGACTCTGTCTTTTCTATTCCAGTTTCTGTGCCAACTTCTTCCTATTGGTCTGAGGACTCTGTGCAGAGAAGGGCGAATCCCTTGCACTGGTAGGCCTTGCTGAGGCTCACCACCACAAATTGGCACTTCCAATGAGGGGCTCACCGGCGACTCGAATGCCGGAAGGACTGGTCGCGACAAAGGATTGGAATCTCGCTCTGGACGCGATCGCTGTCTGAGGAGACCCTAGTCTTGGCACCCACTGCGTTTTTCCTTTCTTTCTGATCTGACCATTCAGGTGGCGCCGGTCCTCGACTGAGATCTCTTCTTTTGATTCGCTGTGCAGTTACCATTTGATCGATTTGAGAACTTGGCAATTGGATCCTGGACACCATTTGATTGGAAAGAGCCGTTCTGCGGTACTTGCTGTTGGTTTGTTGCCTTTGATCGGTAAGGTAGTTACGTAACACTTACTGCGGCTTTGTTTGTACGATTGGCCAATATTGAATTTCGTTTGACAAATATATATGAGTTGCAATACATATAGGCAGGTAATGAGGAGATTTTTCTCTCTATTTTAATTTGTTTGAACAGCGCATCGTATGAAGAGTACTTTAAGCGATACTTTGATCATAGAGCCATGATAGATCACAGAGACATGGCTTAATGATTCTTGTGCTCCGACCATTGAACTGGCAGTCCCTAGAGGCTTTAAGATTGCCAGAGTGGATAGACCTCTGGGTAGGGGAGGGGGTTTAGCAGTAATATTTATAGAAGAGTGGAACTTTACCTCCGAGCAATTAGCGGTGGGGGTGGAAGGTGAAGTTCTTCATTTTTCCCTTATTATCAGCCCACACTTCACGCTGGGGGGGTCCCTGGTTTACAGGCCCCCAGGCCCTGCCATTCATTTCATCGAGACGTTGGAGGACTGTATTGTGCCCCGGGCCCTGAACTTTCCCAGATTTCTTCTGGTCGGCGACTTCAATATTCACGTTGACAACATTGACGCTCTGGAATCGCGCAGACTTGAAGAGGTCTTGGATTTGTCACAGCTCAAGCAATGGGTGTCGTCTCCAACTCATACCGGTGGTCATCTTTTAGACCTGGTGTGCTCTAACTTTCCCATTAAAATGCTAGGCCCGGAAAAGGTCACCTGGTCAGACCACGACCTGGTCAGGTTTCATGGGCTGTGGATAACGTGGGTAGATCAGCATTGACACCCCCCATCAGTCACCCTCAAAAAATTAACCTGGCTGTGTTTGGCCAGGAACTGTTAAAAACTCACCAGTCACTCTCACCCGAGTTGGACAAGGCGGTTGATGATTTCAATGGGTGGGTGCGACAGGCGACGAGTGCGTCCACCAAACATGCTACCGCACCCAGATTTCGACACAGCCCCTCTCAACCCTGGTTTTCCCCTGAGTTGAGGGAGCAAAAACTGGGTTGTAAAAAATTGGAGCGAGTCTGGAGGCGTGACTATAGCCCTGACGCAAAGGCCGCCCTGCGCACTGCCCAAAAGAAATATTATGCCGCCATTAAAACTGCTAAAGGACTCTATTATGCAGGAAGAATAGCCAAAGCGGAAAACAACAGTAGAGAAATTTTCTCTATTGTTAAAAGTTTTGTGTCCCCTGTTGCAGAAACCTCCACTCTTCCATCTTCTGGGGAGTGGTGTGAAGTTCTGTCTAATTTCTTTACAGACAAGATAGCCAAGATTCAGCAGGTTCTTACTTCCACATCATCGACTGGGAATCCAGGGTTTAGCACCTCTTGTAGGTCTGATCCCTCTGATACCCAACAGCTCACTAACTTTGCGTTGGTGGCAGAGTGTGATGTTTTGCCTCTTCTCGAATGCCTTAAATCAGGCTCTCCCGCCTATCCTTATCCGGCTCGGGTTCTGTCAGAAGTGGCCAGCACTGTCTGTGGGGATGTTACCCAGATCATAAACCTCTCTCTTTCTTCGGCAGTGGTCCCTGCTGAGTGGAAACAGGCTAAGCTTCTGCCGCTTCTGAAGAAACCAGGCCTTGATGCCACGGTTCCCGGTAACTACCGGCCTATTTCTCTTCTCCCTGCCCTAACTAAAATCTGTGAGAAAATAGTCTTCCGACAATTAGAACATTTTGTTGAGTCATCTAATGCCCTGCACTCAGCCCAATCGGGCTTAAGGGCTGCATATAGCACTGAAACAGCCCTGGTAGAGATGACTGAGTCGATTCGGGAGTGTCTGGACAGGGGCGGCAGAGCAGTCCTGATCCTATTGGATCTCTCTGCCGCCTTCGATACCGTCCCCCATGCACTCCTCACCGCCAGGTTATCGACCATCGGCATTGGCAGCAATGCCCTGGCCTGGGTGTCTTAATTTCTTTCGGGTAGGGCTCAACAGGTCTGGATGCCACCTCATGCCTCGGAACCAAAACCACTCCTTACGGAGGTCCCACAGGGTTCCACTCTTAGCCCCTACTGTTAAACATTTATATTACCCCTTTGGTGTATCTTGCGGAACAGTACGGGGCTAAGATTATAGGATATGTGGATGATACGCAGCTTCTTTTCACCTGGCCTGACGATCATCTGGACACAGCAAAGGTCCATCTCTGCCTATCCTCAGTTTTCCGCTGGTTAACGCAGGCCCAATTAAAATGTAATGAGGACAAATCAGAGGTCCTCTTTTACGGATCTTTCCCCCCAAGTTTCAAAAATTCGCTGTGGCCCCCGAATATTCCATGTCCTAAGGAAATGGGTGGCCCAGCGAAAAATCTGGGGATCTGGTTCGGAGAGGATCTAAAATTTGAGGACCATATAAAAAAATTGACTGGAACGTGTTTTGCCACCTTGAGAATGCTCAGGACATTTTTTCCACTACTTCCTAGAGAGGCGAGGGAGACTGTCGCCCGAGCATTCATTTTAGCAAGGTTGGACTACGCGAACTCCCTGTTCAGCGGCATTCCAGCGTATTTGACCAAACGTCTATTGGTCATTCAGAATGCCGCTGTTCGTCTCCTTTGTAACGCTCCCAGATGGAAGAGTGTCCGGTCGCATATGTCCAGCCTCCACTGGCTCCCAGTACCTCAACGTATCCTCTTTAAAACTTTGGTACTTGCGTTCAGAGCGACTCATGTCCAAGGTCCAGCCTATTTAAAGAAAAGATTTACACTTTATGCCCCTACAAGAGTTCTCCGATCATCTTCGCTATTTAAAATGACCCTTCCCCGATTCAAGCGAACCAGATTAGGGGGACAGTCCATTGCTGTGGTTGCTGCCCGCGCCTGGAATGCTCTCCCCTTTCATTTGCGCTCCAGTCAATCGGTAGCCCAATTAAAAAAAAGAATTAAAAACCTACCTATTTAGTAGCAGTTCTTAAGCTGATCCCTGCTCATCCTTCATTGCTTTTCCCACCGCGCCAGGATACTCCCCAGTAACAGTGCGCGTTACAAAATCATTTATACATACATACATTATACATAAACATAATAATGCATATTCTGCACTAATTTTGGCATTCCTGTTTTCAGCACACTTCGTAGGATGTGTTGCTTTTGTAGTGGTACCAATTTGAGACTCGACGAAGCACAACCAGCCCCCCCAGAGGGGACGCCTAATAGGGACATGTATGTTAAGTATGGTATTTGTTCCATAATGTACAGCACGTTATGGAATAAATAGACTAGTAAAGATCCTGAGTCACGTTGGCCAATGCATGGGTGATTTGATTTGCGAAAGATTCAGTATGTGGAGCAACGGATGTTTAAGCGAAAGGCTAGGCAAGATATGTTTGACTGTGTGCGTATGTGGGAGAAAGAAGTGCATGAGCGAATGAAGTGTGAGCAACCTTGATTGAAAAAGAACAGCGAAAGAGTATCCATGCGAAGGCATTGAAATGAAAAATAGGGGAATGAAAGAAATTAAAGAGAGGGAAGATTGGGATCGTCAATTACAGGTTAATGGCCAATGCGCTGTTTGTAGACCTCTTTATCCTATTTTTAATAAACCCCAAGATGACTCTCTCTTATTAGATCGTTGTCCACCTCCGTATACTCTTCCTTCTGCACCTTATGAGTCAGATGAGGACTCTTCTACAGACCGTTATCTGCTGAACGTGCGTCTCAGATTAGATCTGCTGCGCGTAAAGCCATTCGTAGTACTACTACTGCTTCTGAACTACTAGATAGTATAAAAAGTTGGCAGTAAAGGGAGCAGATATATTTTATTGAGGTATTCGCTGCAGAGGGTACTGAACGATTTAGGAAACATTCGGTAGACATGGAGCCCGATGATGTAGCAGCTGATTGTAAACAATTACGTGACGGTCTTTTTGTCTTCTCCCAGGTGGCTGACACGATCAGACGCTTGGTTAAACTGCGTGTTGAAGCAGCCCATTTGCGAGAGGAGAAAAAGGCAGCAGACGCAGCTGCACCAAAATTTTTGATCAGCATGGCACGAACTTCTACTCTTGAAACAAATAAGAATGTGAAACCCATGCGGGAAGCCGCGCCTTTATATGTTCCTCCTAAGGGAACAGGTACAAATTATGATAAGACTTCTGTAGATGCTAAAGGGTATTTTATTTATAATTGGGTTTACACTCCTTGGAATAGAGCAGATGTTATGGCCCTTAAAAATGCAATGCCTGATCCGCGAAAGAATCCAGCAGCCTTTTATGAGGAAGTTGAGGGTACAATTAGTTCTTGTACTATGACTTTGCCTGATATTGATTTGTTTTTTGGACTAATATTACCGTCTGATATGTGGAGAACTGTGCGTAAAATTGACGACCGTGCGACATTTGGAGCATTATGGAAAGATTTAGAGCAGTTAGATGAAGATAGAGAACCTGCACAGAAACCGTGTCAATTAATTTTAGATCTTTCAGCAGCTATATTAGTTAAGCTAAAGACGATTATTCCCCCTAAAAAGATAGATTGGACTGTATTATCGTTGTGTAAGCAAAAGGCAGATGAATCAGTTTCAGATTTCTTTACACACTTTGAAGAGGCATTCCACGATTTTAGTGGCCAGTCATTAACAGATGCTTTGTATACAGCAGGGGGAACCCGATAAGCCTATGGCATCTGGGTAAATATTATAATATGTAAAAAAGAAAGATGATGATGCCTAGGGCAAAAAGTTAAGCTAAATTATTTTCCAAAGGATAAGAGAAATTAATTGTCTCTTCCTATGTGAAGTATATCATATCTCTACAACAAATTCTACTTCATTTACAGTCCTCCATAGTCCATCTAAGTTACACAACACGATACAGATTTCTAATTGATTTATTTATTTTTTGCATCAACTAGAATAATTAATTCCAGGTTATTTTGATTTGTATACCTGAATTTTCAACTACAAAAGACAATTAACAGACAAGTATATGTACAGCATTATACACACACATATATATACACAATATACACACATTGATACCTTTATGACGTTTTCATATATCCTTCTTCAAAACTGTAGCCATATTTTTTGAGAAAAGGATGCTTTATACAAAATTAACCAAGCATTCCTATAAACACAAGATCTACCAGAACTATAAAGAGGAGAAAAAATAAGGTATAGCTTGTTTCAACCTTTCCAATTCTTCATCTCCTAAAGAATTAAATTATACTAAATATCCTTCTTTTACTGGTGTCTCCTTGAAAATGTCGACGCGTTTGAGCCCCATGAGTATGGGCCTCATCAGGACAAGGGCTAATTGAGATCCGTCTATGGAATCAAACAAAATCAAACATAACTATGTACACATAAATATTATCAAAATGCTCAAAGACAGGGGTTATCTACATTTTTACATATATACATCCTCAATTGTTTATTCAAGTAATTAAGCTGTGAGTGGACTGACATTCACCCGAAATGAAAAACGTGTTGAAGAGTAATCCACCTTTTATAATAGAAAAGAATCACGCAAACCGTCAGAGAACAGTGCAAAGATATCGCACCATCCGCGATTAGAGATTTTTTTTCAAAAGAAAAATGAATCAACTAAACTTGTCAACAAACCTAACTTTTCATCCAGAAACAATAGCTTGTGATCGCCTATTCAATAATGGCCGCCAAGGCTCGTTCATTACCGTGGTGTGTGAAAGCACACGTCAATAGGTGTATCCTATTTTCTTCCTAGTGATAGTATTCCTCGTGGATACTGCAAGGATGCTAGGCCACTGTATCTAGGAAAAAATTAAAGAGGCTGAAAATGCTAAGCCCCCATTTTTATTGAGTGCATATGACTGCTTATAGTTCCAATTCTAGAAGCGTTAGTTAAAGCTTACCTATTTAGGCAAGGTCCGTCGCGTGTGTCTCTAGGACATCAGGCAAAGTTTCACGGTCCGTTTTGCATTCCCGATATCTAACGGTAAAGAATATGTATAAAATGCGTCCGTCAGAGTCAGTATACTTCCGGCAGCATTTATGTCTCAAATAAAACTCTGCCCGAGTCTATCTAGCCACAACTTACTGTATAAATAGAAAGAATGTCCCTCCACGGCGAGATCCTTAGAATGCTGCACCAAACGCCAGCTGCGTTGTTGTAGGCATCTATGCTAGGTCACCTGACACGGAAAATAACCTCCTGCCTCTGGGTGACACTGAAGACGGACTCGCTCATCAGTAGCAGCGTCCCTGTAAACACTAACAAGGGACTATCTATTCCATTCCTTTGGGCGATATGGGAGGAGCAATTATACCTCCACGCAGACTTCCATATTGTCAGTACTCAATCTAGCAGTGTCTAATTCGAGAATATCCAAAGACACAGCACATGTAGTGAGGAATCAATATCTCACTTTAATAAACGGCACCAACAAAATAAATACAAAAAAAATCAGAATTAGAAAAATGATAAGAGAGTAAAGGAAATCTCAAAAAGGAAATACCCATGTCAGCCACTCCTCACAATATAAAATCTCAAAGATCGTCTGATTATACATTAACTACATGCAATGCTCAATATACCGATCACAGTCTGTCACAGCAAGGAAAACGTATCACTTGAACTCATCCTATGATAGGGCCCAAATTTCATCTCTGTCATTTAACCCATTAGTCGCTGTTATGTATTTTTCTATTAATCTTGCCTCCAGTCAGTTTAGTTGTAATTCAACCTCTTGTTTAGTCTTACCCAACACGCATAATACTGTCCAAGAAATATCTTTTTTAGTATGGTGGTGAGTTTCAAAATGATGAACTAAAGGGCACCCTGGACTTTGCATTTCACCCTAGATTTATGTTGCAAAATGTGTTTTTTGACTATTTGGGTAGTCTGCCCAATATAGGCCTTGTTACAAGGGCATTTGATACAGTAAACTGTGTTCCTTGTGTTGCAATTAGAGAAACTTTTTTGTTGATGTCTCATTCCATTTATATCAAACTCCTTTGTGTCTGCCGTTTGGTTACACGCCACACAGTTTTGGCATCTATAATGTCCTGTTATAGGTGGAAGATTTAAAAGCCCTCTCAAGTCATTTGATGGGGTATCTTCTCTCCTCTTTGCTCTTACAAGGGATTGCCTTATGTTTTTGCCCTTTTTAAAAGCAAAGAGGGGCTTTTGGATCCCTAAATGCTCAATGATTTTCCAATGCTTTTGGATAATCTTTTTTACTTTGTTGGCTTTGGGATCAAAGGTGAGGACACACGTCAACTGAGTTTCTTTTTCTTTGATTTTGGGTACCATTAGGACCTTGAAACACACATTTAAATGGGGGTCTAAGGGCTGCTTTAATGACTCTGTACTGGATACATGCCCCTAAATACAGAACTAATTACAACAAAAGGTATCCAGGAGTCACCTCCATGTTTCTCTCTTAAACAAACCGCTACACAACACAAAGCAAATTGTGAGTTGAACACAGTTGTACTTAAACACCGTTTAAACACACATACATGCAACATGCAGTCAGGGTAGGAATTTTTCCCATCAGTTGTCTCTCTGTACCACCACTGTTACATCATTTGGGTTCTCCTTACCCAGGAGTTAGTGCACAGACAGTCACACTAGTTGGAAGAAAGAGACTGTGTGAGTAAGGAGACTGATGTTAGTTATTTCACTGAGTGGTGTCAGTATGGTGTCGGTGTGATGTTACAACTGAAAAAAAGCAGTGCAAGTGAAAGAAAGTGAAGTGAATAAAATTAGGTGGAACTGAGTAGAATAGGTATTTTTAATGTTTTCTCTCAGACCCCTAAGCTTAAAAACAAGTGAAAAGAAGTAGATTTAACATAATATCTACTCAGCAAGTGGTTATGACATCTCCTTACCAAATCATAAAAATATCGTCTATATAGCGACACCAAATATTTACCTGGGTCTTAAAAGGATTGGTGTCGCTATATATCCACTTCTTTTCAAATTCTGCCATCACAAGGTTGGCTATTCCTGGAGAAAAGCTGCAACCCATTCCTACTCCGGAGGTTTACAGATATAGCTGATCTTTAAAGTTAAAAAAGTTGTTTTTTAAACAAACCTATGCCAGAGATATTAGGAATTCCGTAGGTACTTGATGTGGACGTTTTCTTTGGTCTAGAACACATCTCATTACTGCTATTGCTTCATCCTGGGGGATATTCGTATAAAGTGATTCAATGTCGAATGAGACTAGTAGTTGGTTTTCCTTATTAAAAGGTAACTCTTCTATTTTTGCAACAAAGTCCATAGTGTATTTTATATACGATTTTGTTTCCTTCACCAAGGGAATGAGAAAAAAGTCTATGTATTTGGCCAAGAGTTCTAACATGGAACCACATGCCGATACTATCGGCCTACCCGGAGGATCTGTTGTAGACTTATGCACTTTGGGCAATACGTAGATGTTTGGTATTTTATTCTGTTCTGAGTTGAGAAAATCGAATTCATTCTGACATAACCAACCTTGTTCTAGGCCAACTTTGGTAATATTCAAGATTTTTTCTTTCAAACCGGTAGTAGGATTGTTCTCTAATCTTCTATAGTGTGTTATGTTAGATAATTGTCTGTTCACTTCCTGGTCATACTTATCTATGTCTCAAAGGACAATCCCCCCACCTTTGTCTGCCGTCTTGATAATTAGGGACGGGTTATCCGATAAGTTCTTTAGAGCAGTGTTTTCGATCTTATTACAATTTGCATTAAAATTGATTTTTTTAGATTGTAGTTCATCTAGTTCTCTAAAAACCACTTCTTCAAATACTAAAATCTCTGATGGCAACAAGACACTTTCTGGAATAAATTTAGATTTATTCTTCAAACCACTGATGTTTTTGGATTCTTTAGATTCTCATTCTAAAAAGAAAGCTTTTAATCTAATTTTTCTGAGAAATGTGAGAATTTCTATTTTTGTTTCTATTGGATTTTGCAATGCTGTCGGCACGAATGACAATCCCTTTGTAAGAATAGCGATCTCAGCATCTGTAGGTGAATAGTTTGACAAGTTATAAATTGGCATGGTGTTAACCTCATTACTGTATCCTGTCAAATGTTGTACCTCATTATTGTATCCTGTCAAGTTTAGCGCCTGTATGTTTTCTTTAATGTCCTGAACGGCTCTGCTTCTTGTCATTAACAGATGACACGGGTAGGCATATGTTTGTTGATAAATATGTCGCAAACCTTTTGCCAGGAATAACTTGTCGCCTAAAGGCCAGTGAGAGTTCAAGGGCTACCTCTTCTCCGGTTTCTCTCCTAACCATGGCTCAGTATTATGAGCAACAAGAATTAGAAGCTAAAAATATTGAGGATAAAAAGTCTAAAGAGTTGAAAACAAAGGTTATGTCAGCTCAAGCTTATGGCCCACCTTCTAGAGGTAATGATAGAGGCAGACGTGGATCTTATGGTTCGTCTTTTTCTCCTTATACTCGTTCGAATTTGTCTGTTGATCAGTGTGCGTACTGCAAGAAATTTGGACATTGGCTTTCTGATTGTCCAGTACTGCGTGCTCAGCAGTGTTCACGTGGTCGGGGACAAATGAGAAATCATTCAGGATATTCATGAGCTAGAGGAAGCACAAATGATCGTGCTAGGTTTGATGCCAGTACACATGGACAGGAGGGGTCTAATACTTTTGACAGAAGGAACCAATATCAAAGATATGACTATGTGCCGTCTGATTTGCAAGATTCTGCTCATTCATAGGATTGCCTAGGATGGGGTAAGGAATCAGTTGAAGTTCCAGTAGATGAGAGGGTTCCCTATGTTGCAGCACATGTTTTGGGTTCTACTGATCAGATTCTAGTTGATACAGGAGCTACTCGTAGTGCCTTGTCTAAACAATTGGTTCCAAGGGCTCCCCTGTCTGGCTTAACCATTACATTGATAGGTTTCGCCCATTGTCACAACCACTCACATTTCATGTTGATAAGTTTATTGCTCCATGTCCGTTTTTGCTTTCTCCAAACACACCAGATAATATTGTGGGTCTTGATATACTTAAATATTTCAGAGCAACGATACGATATTCTCCGGAAGGAGTACGGGTTATTTTGAATGACAACTACCCTGTGATTGAGGAATCCTGTACTGTATTGTTAAAGAGGACATTGCACTAGCCTCCCTCCCTAGTACTTTGTGGGCTACTTCAGACACCGATGTAGGGCAAATGGTTATTGCGCCAGTGCATATTAGTGTCAAGGAGGGTGCTCCATTGCCAAGAATGCCTCAGTATAACATTTCTCAAGAAGGAGAAGAAGCACTCACATGTATTGTACAAGATTTGATTAAGTTGGGGGTTGTGGAAGAAGTTCCTTACAATGTTTGCAATAGTTCGATTCTTCCCATTTTGTAAAAAGATACTGACACTAGGATTTATAGATTTATCATCCATTTGAGAGAAGTCAACAAGATTGTAGTACCGCAGTACCCTGTGGTTTCTGACATAACAACACTACTTACTTTGGTTCCTCCGACAGCAACTACATTATCTGTTATGGACTAGAAGAACACTTTCTTTTCGATCCCTATTCATCCTGATAGCCGATATTTGTTCGGGTTCACTTTGAATAATCGATCGTATAGATTTTGTAGAGTTCCTCAAGGCTATACTGAGAGTACTAATATTTACAGTCAAGCATTAAAGAGACAGCTTGATTCCTTTACTTTGCCTGAAGGAGTGGCTCTCATACAATATGTTGATGACATCTTGTTGGAAGCTGATACGCCTGAGCAGTGTGAAAAATGTACCTGGTCCTTGCTTTCTTTTCTTGCTACACACCACCTGAAAGTATCACGAAAGAAATTGCATTATTGTAGACCGAAGGTGACCTATTTAGGACACCTTCTGTCTAAGGAGGGCCGTGCACTTACACCAGATCGCATTCAAGCAATTTTAGACACCCCAGTACCTTCCACACAGAAAGATGTCTGTGCATTTATTGGTTTGACTTCGTTTTGTAGGTAATGGATATTGGGCTTTTCACACATTGTTAAACCCCTTTTAGCGCTTTTGACAAAAAACACTCTGATTCCCCTTTCATGGACAGATGAATTCCAAAATGCTTTTCGTCAGTTAAGACAAGCTCTCTGCTCTGCACCAGTGTTAGGCACACCAGATTATACGAAAATGTTTACACTCTATGTGCACGAGAAAGATGGGTGTGCATTGTCAGTTTTAGTACAGACACATGGTGATAAGCAGCGTCCCTGTGCATATTTTTCTGCAGTTCTTGATCCTGGTGCTCGGGCATTGCCTGGATGCTTCCGTTCAGTTGCAGCAACAGCTGTGTCCATACGTCAGAATGAAGGGATAGTTTTGCCCCTAGACTCTGGAACACCCTTCCTGCACATATCCGAGCAAGTCCCTCCCTGTTCACATTCCGCAAACAGCTAAAGACGTGGTTATTTGACCAATAGCCTTGTATATCTTCTTTACCCCAGTTGCTGATCCATCCCTTAACTAGCGCCGAGACGCCCACGGGTATTCGCCGCGCTCTACAAATGTCAATAAATAAATAAACTGTTGGTGTGTCAGAGACTAATAGTGAACTCTTACCACGACTTGCACGGGAGCTGGACGGTGATTGATTCCCAACTCCACCTCCACAATACTCGGTGGCCAGTTTTAGCACTTGGCCCCCCAAGACACTCTAAGAGGGGGAAGGGGAAATTGGATAAAATAATAAACAGGAAGAGACTGCTCTGGATCTATTCTTCTGCTTCTCTTGTATTTTCTGTTGAAACTGGTGAAGCCTTGAAGTCCTAATGCACCTAAAGAAATAATAATATTACTTCTATCCCTACTCTCTCTAGTATCTATTCTTACTCTGTGATTCTGTCTATCCTTACCTATGTCTCCTGAAGCTAGTGCTACTCTTCTTAAGGTGTATCTTCGTAGTGTACTTGACTTACTTCTAGGTAAGGTTGCACCTGTAAACACACATAGGTTAAATTCTATCTCCTGAGTTTCTCCTACTCTTTCTTACTTTTGTCTGGTTCTGTTCTCAACTTTACTAGAACTTGTTGTCTCTTTGTATTGTAATTCTCCAGCTATTTTCTTGATCTACTGTTAAACTCTTCTGTTAACCTTGTCTTTCGTTTTCTCGTCTTTCAGAGCTTGATTCAAAAACTCCAACTGATGTTCTTTCTTGTCTGGTAAGTAAGGTCGCTCTAAATATGCAGTTGTCTAATTCTTGATTTGTAGAACTAAACCTTAAATCAGTCTTTGTATTCCTTTATTTTAAAAACCAACACTGGAATGACTTATCTGCGTTTTCTCTTCTTTCCAGATTCTTTCGCCAACTCAGGTACGTGAAGACTCCTTGTATTGAGACCGTGAATTCCTTCTGTACGACTTTCTCTGTAATTGGGCACTAAGGGGAGAAAAGCTAGGAGGAGGGGAAGAAGGGAACAAAAGGGGAATACTCCCGAAACTTAATTCGGGCCCAAATAGGGAACGCAATGCAAAAAATGGGCAAGAAGGGAAAACCTGATGGAACTTCAGAAATACCGATGTCGTCTCGTCTCTCCTAATACCTCAATTGAAGTGTGCATTCAAAAGGTAGAGCGCGCTTCACCTAAGGATCTGCAGCTGCGAGGAGAATGAACAACTAAACCGCCGACTCGTCTGGCGAGTCGGCATCCATCTTGAGATTTCGCAAATGATTTCAGATTCTCCAGCATGGGTTCCACTTTATTCTTCTTGTTCTAACTTGGCAGAATCTTGTCCTTAATACGCACACAACGTGCGCAGCTTGAGGAGTAACTTTGAGAGGCCTGACAGTACCCCCCAACAAAGGAGGTCCCTTCATTCTTGGTTTTGTTGGAAACTTTTTGTGAAAGGCTTCTAGTAGTCGAGGAGCATGAACATCTGTAGCCACCTCCCATGATTGTTCTTCTGGGCCATAGTCTTTCCAATCCACCAAGTAATGCAACTTTCCATTCTTAATCTTAGAGTCTAAGATTCCTTTAACTTCTAACTCCACCCTGACTCCATTTGGACAGGTTTTGGTGGTGAATTCTTGCGCAGTTCTGGTGAGGTTTTCCTCGGTAAGGAAATATGAAAAACTGGGTGGATTTTCATCTTTACTGGCAATTTGAAACGATAGGTCACTGGGTTGATCGGTTTCTCAATTGGATAAGGATCTATAAATCTTGGTAGGAACTTCCTATTCCCTTTTAGTCTTACATTTGTTGTACTCAGCCATACCTCTTCTCCTTTTGTTAAACTGAGACCTTCTCTCCTTTTCTTGTCTGCATAGGTTTTATATCTTTCTTTTGCTAGCCCTATATTTTGGGATGCTTCTTCTTGAGTCTTTTTTAAATGGGTAGCTAAATCTTGGATTGCTGGAACTGTAATATCCGTGTTTTTAACAGTAGCGTTTGGGTGTCTGCCATAATTTAAATAGAATGGCGAATAACCTGTGGAAACATTTCTAGAGGTATTATGTGCAAATTCTGCTGCCCACAAATAATCTGACCAATCTCCACCTTGTTTAAGTAGGAACAAACTCAAGTATTGTTCTAGTTCTTGATTTACCCTCTCACTTTGTCCATCAGTTTCTGGGTGGAAACTGGTGGAGTATCTGGCCTCGATTCCCAATACAATCAAAAAGGCCTTCAAAAAATGGGACAGAAATTGGGAACCCCAGTCTGAGATTATGACCTTAGGAATTCCATGAGTCTTAACTATGTGTGTACTGAAATGGTCAGGTAGTTGTTTGGAATTTGGTAGTCCCTTTAAAGCTAAAAAGTGTGCCATTTTTGTGAATGGGTCCACCACCACCCATATGGTATCATAGCCTTTACTAAGAGGCAAATCCACAATTAAATCCATTGTGATTGTATGCCATGGACCAGTAGGAGTGGCGATAGGTTGTAATAGACCCTTTGGAACTTGCCATTCAGACTTTCCCTGAGCGCAGACCTCACCTGATTTTACATATTTGTCTATATCTGAAGTCATACAGGGCCACCGGTAATGTCTTTTCACCAAATCTCTCTTCTTAGCTTCTCCTTTATGACCGGCAAGTGGATTATCATGGCATTCATAAAGCACCTGATTTTGCAATTCTTTGGTTGGAATATACAATGCTCCTTTGTGGTAAGGCAACTGAAATTTAATTTCTCTACCTTCTTCTTCGTTCACCCACTCTTGCATTTCTTCGGGACTCATAATTTGAGTAATTTGTTCTCAAAAAGTGGTCGGTGTAGTAGCCCCGACTATTCTCGAGTTGGGTATTATGTTTTGATTTTCTTCTACTGTCTTTGGACATCTGTTCCAATTCTTGATAGAGCATCAGCTTTTCCATTTTGTGTTCCAGGTCTGTATGTGATCACAAAATCGTATTCAGCAACATATAGAGACCAACACAGTTAGCTTGGTGTTAACGTTTTAGCAGATTTAAATAATTTCAAATTCCGATGGTCAGTGAACACAGTTACTTGATGTTGGGCCCCCATAAGGTAATGACGTCACTCTTTAAAGGCGTCCTTAACAGCTAGCAATTCTTTTTCGGTGATTATGTAGTTTTGCTGAGTGGGGGTTAGCTTCCGTGACCTGTAAGCCACTGGGTGTAGTTGACCAGTTTCTTTATGTCGTTGAAACAGCACACCACCGATTGCTTGGTCAGATGTATCCGTTTCCACGTAGAACCGCACAGCTGGATCCGCATGTAAGAGCACTGGAGCCGAGGTGAAACTTTCTTTCAATGATTGGAAGGCTTGTTCTGCTTCTCTGGTCTATTCAAAATGAACCCCTTTCTTTAGCAACTTAGTGAGTGGCAGGATCTTCTTAGAGAAATCCTCTATGAACCTCCTGTAGAAATTGGAAAAAACAATGAAGCTTTGCACCTCTTTTACACTGGTAGGCGACTTCCAATCTACCACTGCTTGAACCTTACTTTCATCCATAGTTACTCCGGTGGGAGAAAGAATAAATCCCCAAAAATCCACCTTGGAAATGTTGAAAGCACACTTCTCCAATTTGACAAATAATCGATTCTCTCTAAGTTTTTGCAAGACTCCTCTCACCTGTTCTTGATGTTTGTAAGTGTCATTAGAGTAAATCAGAATATGATCAATATAGATGATGGCGCACTGATTGATATATTCTCTCAGAATATCATTTATGAAATGCTAAAAGGCTGCCGGCGCATTACATAGATCGTAGGGCATGACCTGGTATTCAAATAATCCAAACCTGGTCCGAAAAGCAGTTTTCCATTTGTTGCCCTCTTTCATTCTGATCAGCTGATATGCTCTCCTCAGATTCAGTTTGGTGTAGATTTGTGCACTTTTTACTTGATCCAATAAAACCGAAATAAGAGGAAGCGGGTAACGATTCTTCTTTGTGATCTTGTTGATTGCGCGGTAGTCAATACAAGGCCTGAGATCACCTTCTTTCTTGAAACGAAGAAGAGGGGTGAGGAGACCGGAGATTTGGAAGGTTAGATGAAGCCGTTTGCCAGATACTTATCCAAGTATTCTTTGAGATGCTCACGCTCTTTTTCGGTTAACGCGTAAACTCGACTGCAGTGTAGATTGGCCCCAGGCTCCAACTCAATTGTATAGTCATAGTCTCGATGAGGAGGTAGTAGTTCAGCCTCTTTCTCACTAAAAACATCCTCGAAGTCTCAATATTCTGGTGGTATTTCTTGCGAGTTGATGATGCACACTGACCCTCCCATCAAACATAACGAATGAGCAGGATTACCCTCATGGTTCTTCTCTTTGTTTCCCAAACAATTTTCTTACAATAATCTGAATTCATTTCGATTTTTCTGGTGATCCAATCGATTGTAGGTTTATGTTCCTTAAGCCACGGCAATCCTAAAATTAGTTGAAATTGGGGCACGTTAATTAGATTAAATTGGATAATTTTTTCATGCCCATCATTGGACATCATTTGTAAAGGATCTGTGTGACTCACAATGGGCAAGGATGACAGATTAGTGGCATCCACTGCTCTTACTGGTTCACTTTTGGATTTAGCGATTGCTCATAACCCAACCTTTGCTGCAAACTTGAGGTTGCAAAAGTGTCCGGTTCCCCCCGAGTCCACCATTACCGATACGTTATTTAACATCACATCTCGAAACTTGATTGTCATAGATAGAATTAAATGAGGTGAAGAGGACTGGAGTGTATTGGCCAACTGATGGTCTATTAGAGTTTATTCTAGTTTAACATACACCGGTCCAACTCCTCCTACTGGTGGTGCTGCAAGTTTTCCTTCGGCTTAAACAGGGTCTTTGGCTTCTTTGGGCAGTTTCTCACAAAATGGCCATTGGAACCACAATACAAACACAGATTTCCAGATCTTCTTTTTTCCTTTTCTTCCTTAGTTAATGTGCCTCTTATGGTTTCGATTTGCATTGGTTCTGCACTTGGTTGACCTTCCGTGGTTCTGTTATTCTCAGTTCGAACTCTACCAAACCTGGGTATGGTTGACTTGAATTCTTTCCTTTTTTGGCCTTTTCTCTCTCCTTGACGGAAATCAATTTCTAGCACTAAATCTACAAGTTCAGAGATCTTTGTTCCACAGTTAGGTATCTGAGCGAGTACATCTTTTAATCTCGTAATCCATGATAGAGGACTGCTGCTCGTTTACTTTCAGGCCAATTAGTCTCTACCACCAACTTGTTGAATTGCGCTAAATAAGCGACTAAATCTCGATTACCTTGTCTTAGCTCTAATAATTCATTATCCACAGCTTGCAATATTCTTCTTCTGCCTAATATTTGTAGGAATTCTTTTTGAAATTCATCGTGATTTTGTAGGATTGGATAATCTCTGGAAACCAAGGACATGGACCACGAAGCTGCGTCACCACTCAAATAGGACAGGGCAAACGCCACTCTAGACTGCGCATCAGGGAAAATAGAAGGGCGACACATAAAGCGAAGGGAACGTTGTGTGAGAAAAAATTTGAGCCTTTTGTGGATCTCCACTGAATTGCTCAGGAGGGGCCAAAGGAATGACTGGGGATAGAGAATGTATAACTTGCGTAGTTAATCTATTTCAATCTCCAGTAGGAGCTCCTACGTTTTCTCTTCCCGCACTAAAAGGTTGTCCCACCCTTTGGGCCAGTTCAGCTGTTTCTTTCCGGAATTTTATCACTTCCTGTTTTAAATTTTGGTTTTCCTCTCTAACAGTTATTAACTCTTTTTGTATGGCCTCTAATACCGACCCCAAGGTTTGTAAGTTAATGCCTTCCGCCATCCCGCTTAGGTGCTGTTTAAATACGTGGGCACTTCACTCTGTCAGAGACTAATAGTGAACTCTTACCACGACTTGCACAGGAGCTGGACAGTGCTTGATTCCCAACTCCACCTCCAGAAAACTCGGTGGCCATTTTTAGCACTTGGCCCTCCAAGACACTCTAAGAGAGGAAAGGGGGAAATTGGATAAAATAATAAACAAGAAGAGACTGCTCAGGATCTATTCTTCTGCTTCTCTTGGATTTTCTGTTGAAACTGGTGAAGCCTTAAAGTCCGAATGCACCAAAAGAAATAATAATATTACTTCTATCACTACTCTCTCTAGTATTTACTCTTACTCTGTGACTCTGTCTATCCTTACCTATGTCTCCTGAAGACAGTGCTACTCTTCTTAAGGTGTATCTTCGTAGTGTGCTTGACTTACTTCTAGGGAAGGTTGCACCTGTAAACACACATAGGCTAAATTCTATCCCCTGAGTTTCTCCTACTCTTTCTTACTTGTGTCTGGTTCTGTTCTCATCTTTACTAGAACTTGTTGTCTCTTTGTATTGTAATTCTCCTGCTATTTTCTTGATCTACTGTTAAACTCTTCTGTTAACCTTGTCTTTCGTTTTCTCGTCTTTCAGAGCTTGATTCATAAACTCCAACTGAGGTTCTATCTTGTCAAGTAAGTAAGGTCGCTCAAAATATGCAGTTCTCTAATTCTTGATTTGTAGAACTAAATGGTAATACAGTCTTTGTATTCCTTTATTTAAAAAAAACTACACTGGAATGACTTATCCGCATTTTCTCTTTTTTCCAGATTCTTTCGCCAACTCAGCTACGTGAAGACTCCGTGTATCGAGACCGTGAATTCCTTCTGTACGACTTCCTCTGTAATTGGGCACTAAGGGGAGAAAAGCTAGGAGGAGGGGAAGAAGGGAACAAAACGGGGAATACTCCTGAAACTAAATTCGGGCCGGAATAGGGAACGCGACTCAAAAAATGGGCAAGAAGGGAAAACCTGACGGAACTTAAGAAATACCAATGTCGCCTCTTCTAATACCTAAGGTGAAGTGTGCATTCAAAAGGTAGTGCACGCTTCACCTAAGGATCTGCAGCTGCGAGGAGAATGAACAACTAGACCGCCGACTTGTCTGGCGAGTTGGCGGCCATCTTGAGATTCCACAAATGATTTTGGATTCTCCAGCATGTGTTCCACTTTATTATTCTTGTTCTAACTTGGCAGAATCTTATCCTTAATACGCACACAATGTTCGTAGCTTGAGGAGTAACTTTGAGAGGCCTGACATGGTGCTAGTACCCCATACAGTAGATGCCCTTTTGAATCAGACTAAGACACAACACTTAACTAGTGCTCGTTTGACAGGATACAAATTTACATTGTTAGCACCTCATATTACCTTGAAGAGGTGCGCGACACTGAACCCAGCCACGTTGTTGCCATATCCTGAGACTCAGTCCCAGTCAAAGGAACCTCACGATTGTATATTCCTCACCGAGGAACAGACAAAGGGTTGCATCGATTTGCAAGATACACCCCTTCCAGATGTAGATGGGGAACTGTGGGTTGATGGGTCCTGTCTAAAGTTACCAGATGGCACGACTTCAGCTGCTTTTGCAATCACCACACTTGAGACAGTAGTGGAAACAGATCGCAGCACCTCAGAAGTCGGCTCAAGCAGCTGAACTAATAGCTTTGACATGAGCGTGTGAACTTAGCACTGACTTATGTGTGAACATTTACACGGATAGCTGCTATGCTTTTGAGTGGTTCATGATTTTGGCCTACTCTGGAAGGAAAGAGGCTTTCTTACATCCCATGGGATGCAGATAATGCACAGAGAATTAGTACATAACCTCTTGCATGCCCAAAGAAAGTTGCTAATATGAAGTGTAGCACACACAAGAAAATCATTGACAAAATAGGACAAGGCAATGCCTTTGCAGATCGCGTAACTCGTGAAACTGCGATGCAACGAAGCACTACATCTATGTACGTAGTGAAATCACAAGCTGAGCATTGGCATGACGCTAGAGAGGAAGTATTGGTTATACAGAGATCTGCCTCTGTGGAAGAGCTTGAGCAATGGTCTAAAGAAGGAATGTTAGACGATGAGGGCTGTTGGCGTAACAAAGAAATGAATAAATGGAAATTGCCTGCAGCCTATTTACAACCTATGGTTCAAATGGCACATGGGCTGGCACATGTTGGAGCTCTAGCAATAACTAAATTGCTTACGCAAGTTTGGGAGCATCATGAAATTGCCAGCACAGCTAAAAGAGTGGTACAGTCCTGTTTAATCTGTTGGCAGTATAATCCTGGAAAAGGGACACAGACTTTTGAAGTCTTGCAGATGGATTACATCCAACTTGAACGCTGCAATAATCTAAAATATGTCCTAGCGGTGGTATGTGCTTTTAGTAAATAGATAGAGGCATACCCTACAAAGGTTAATACTGTGCTTACTACAGCAAAGGTGCTTCTGAAGGAGTATTTCCCTAGATATGGTATTTGTAAGCTTTTGTGGAGTGACAACAGACCTCATTTTATTGGGCAAGTTGTTGAGCATGTCATGTAAGGGTTAGGAATCAAACAGAATCGCAATACCACTTGAGACCGAGGAAAGAATCTGCATTGTTGAACTAGACTGGTTAAGCTACTGCCCTGGGTTTGTTAAACAGAGAGCCGATGTGGCAAGGTGGGGGGATCAGCCCTGCATTAGTGTAGTGACACCTGTCTTGGCCCGTGGTGAAGAAATCAACGGCTGCCCAGGGAGAAGAGCTCCAACGATTGATTTCAACAAGTTTTTAGAAAGATCAATCATCACTGTTGCTGAAATGAATAACAAAATAATTATTTGCGCTGTAGGGTTTTTTTGTTGCCCTGGTGGTTATGGCAATAATCACCTGTTTTTTTGAGAAAGTGGCTCCTGCTCGACAGCTTTTCGTTGCCACTACTACATCTCCAGTGGAACACCATTATTATACGTTTCCCTATCATGAGCAGAAGCATCGACAATCCTACCTGAATAACACATTCATCCAGATGTTGCATCATACACACAATGACACAAATACTACCAATTGTTGGGTGTGTGGGATGATACCTGCACACCAAAAGAAAGGAGGAACGCCTTTTATTCCTTTACCATTTTCCCATAATGGTTCATGTCAAGCTTGGTATGCTCTTTTGTTTGCTTTCGGAAAACCTTCAGTAGGTGGAATCATTTTTCGGTTGAATAAAGAATGCTACCAAGATGAAGATGGTTATCCTCAAGCTTAATGGACTAAATGGGAATGGGAAGAGTACCAACCAGACAATATTTCGACACTGTATGTCTTTACAAATATAAGGAACATGAAAAACACAGGACCCTTTGTGATTTCTGTAACTAGAGCGAAAGCAGATTTAAGTATTGGCAGTGTTGGGAGAATTCCTGTAGGACAGAGTGAATTATATTTCTACATTAACTATTGAAGGTGCTAAAAACAGTAGTTTTACATCGTCGCACAATACATACTTTGTGTTTGGTAATCAAGGATACTATCAATTGCCTGTCGGGTGGTCCGGGGTATGTTACATATAATTTTTGTTACCCCCTGTGTTTTTAGCACCTGCATCATATCACCTTGACCTAAAGTTGAACAATGAAATTTCTAAAAATATATACAAACGAACAATAAGTACAGATGAAGTTGAACAGAGAGATACCACTTTACTACAATATGTCGATTTCAATTTGATTTGTTCTTCTTTGTGGGTGCTGCATTGAATAGCAGAAAGATCAGACAATTGACTTGTGTTGTGGAAGCTGTCACCAATCAGACAGCCATGGCACTTGGAAACATGACTGAAGAACTGCAAATTGCAAGAATTGTAGCACTCCAGAATAGGATGGTGCTTGACTTGGTTTTGGCTGATCGAGGTGGTGCATGTCACATCATCGGTAGCAGTTGCTGTGTTTTCATACCTGATCACTCACCTTCAGTTTATGATGCAATCTATAAACTGCATAAGATTGCTGTAGAAATTCACCCAGAGACTGGTACATGGACATCTTCGAACTGGATATGGACACTCTTTGTTACTTGGGGCTGGAAACTACTGACTATTCTATGTATACTACTGGTGATACTATCTATATGCTGTACTTGTATACAATGTGGTCCTATGCTTTGCTCCATGTGCATCACTGCTTGTACACCTGCCAAAAGAAATATTGCAGATATAAAAGCACAGCAAATGTTGAATGAAGAGATAGCAGAGATGATGAGCGTCAATGTACAGGATGCATATTTAGATTACCCCAGATAGACGAATGTCTTCAGCTAATGCTGAAAGGGTTGTCTGTTGTAATTTAGTAGCGAGTAAGTTAAGCATTAGCAGAAAACATCTTGTATTTAGAAACTATCTTGTCCGTTTTGTGGAATCCATTTTGTATTTCGGGCAGCCTTTTTGTTTGCCATGTGCTCACCATGTGCTCTGTCCTACCTTCCAGTCAACTGCTCTTGAAATCTGCCTAGGTGTGAGATGTATTTAGCCTCTTCTGCTTTGCAAATGCTCAGTTGAGCTTACAGCTGTCCTCAACTTGTAACTGTCAGGATGTGTCCCCCAGAATTAGCTAACTGTTAGCTCCTCCCAATTGTTGCCAGCACACTCTCTGTATGACCGTGTATGTATTTGAAACCAGCATTCTGTACTTGTACCACGCTCATTTGAGCCCCTGTGTGGGTATAAAAGGACCGAGCTCCTTCCAGTCAGTGTGCTACTTCATGCATTACAGAAGGGTGCTGTGTGATCTAGTTCCACCTCATCAGGTTTAATAAACTCTGTCTTTTCTATTCCAGTTTCTGTGCCAACTTCTTCCCATTGGTCTGAGGACTCTGTGCAGAGAAGGGCGAATCCCTTGCACTGGTAGGCCTTGCTGAGGCTCACCACCACAGCGCCACCACCCCATGCCTTTACCTACACGAGCCACGGCTGATTCGGGATAATGGGTGCACCTCACACTTATCCCAAATTAATTGTTTTTAGGTCGGGCATTCGAGACCTCTTGTATATACTTTAGTATATACTTTGGTATATATAGTTCAGTATATACCTTAGGATAAACTTAAATGTGTATGTACTTTGTGGGCTCTGGAGATCAGCCCTAGGACTTATCTGCTTCCGCTTACGGAATTTTGTTTCTGTTCAACTGCCTCTATTTATCTGTCTTGATAAAAAACAACCAGCAGAGGTCAGTAAAATACCAGAGATGCTTTCTGCTGAGGGACTTCTTTTTAAAAAAAAATTCTGGCAATGGAAACTGCCTCTATTTAACTTTCTTGATAGAAAACGACAAGTAGAGGTCAATAAAATACCAGAATCACTTTAGCATTCTCTAGATTCCAGTCCATAGAAATTGTCTTTCTCGAGCACCCGTAGACAATAATATTTTTTTAAATCCTGTATTTTCAGAAATATGAACACCGAAGGCCCTGCTTTTATAAAAAAAAACAGAGCTTTGGACTATACCATTTCCAGCTGAAAGGCAATATTTTTCTCCATATGGTCCCATACCTAGCGTGTCACACAGTTTGGTGCTCACTTTCCCTCCATGTTAAAGAACAGTAGATGTTTCAGCACCCAGGCTAATGTGTTGCATAGCTAAATATATATAAGGTCCCAAAGGCGAAACCGATTGCATTGCAAATGCTTATTTAAATATGTTACCTGAAATTGCATGTAATTTTTTTCAGTTAACACTACATTGTTTCCTTTTACATTTTTTGTTATTTTCTTTATTGTATTTCCATTTGCCTGAAAGAAAGTCATGATGCTGCTTAACTGGCCAAAACCACATTCAATAAATTCCAATTTCAAACTCATCCCAATTGATCTTTACCCTGAGAATTGGGAAACATCATATATCAGAGACATCAAGACTGGTAATGATGTTTATGTTCATGACAGTTTCAGCAAAATATCAGGTGCTCATAGAATATACTTTACATGCTCTATCCAGTATTTCCTTAGGTGTATGTATGATCAGTGATAGAGGTCCAAGTGCCAACAAAAAAATAAAGGAGGCAGGGGGCATCCATGTCTTGTTCCTTTGGAGATTGCTAAATCTCTGGAGTTAATCTGCACCTCTGGTCATTCATACAGCTTTTTCTTCTCTGAGATAAAGTCCTCTCCAAATCCTGCTCTGTAAAGTGTCCATTTGATGCTGTCCAATGGCTTCATAGCATCTAGTGAAAAAGGAGATAGGTTCTTCAGATTTGTTGTGTAATGCCCACTGTCAATGGGAAAGAGTTTGCATATCAGTTTGGAAAGACTGGTTCCATACAAATCCTACCTGTGTTGCCTGGATTAAGGATGGAATGACTTCCTTTTAGCTGCTATTGTGTATTTTGGCGAAGACTTGGACATAAACTTTGATGAGTGAAATTGAACAAAAGCTGCATTCAAGAGAGTCTGTCCCTTCCTTCAGTATCGAAGGCATGAATGATTTATTGGTGTTACATCCTATGCATCCTGTTTCAGTTGCTTCTTTATAGACAGCATGGACCATTGATTCAGTGGGGAGCCTATTTTATAAAACTCAGCCATTCTCTACTTGGTGTATGGGTTTGACCATTTAAGCTGTGTATAACTGGCTTAGTCACCCATTCTCCCTCTGTTTGGGCCGTTAAGAAAGGATCCTTTTGGCTCTTTCACCTCCTTTATAGTGGTGCCAGTTGAACTTCATAAGAGCCTTTTCCTGGTTCAGATATAAAAAGTCTGTTGAGAGCTATATATTCTATTTCCAGTTGTTTCGTCTAGGCTGGAGATGGGTTGTAGTTATATCGGGCCATGAGAATCTTTATAGATTGTACTAATGAGAGCTGTTCTGCATTGAATATCTTTCTTACTATTGCTGAGTCTTGCACAAGCACCCCCTCCATTAGGCATTCCCTTCTGTCCACAAGGACTGCACACACAAAAATTCCTGTATGACTTTTTAATTTTGTAAAGGCTGATATGGGAACTGTTGGAAATGCCCATCTTTTTCATGGAATTTCCTCAGATTTTTGCATTGTTTGGCTGAACCCATTTTTGTTGGCTCTAGAAGTTTGCATACTTGACTCCTGTCAGCCAGTATTAAAGTAAACAACACAACAAACTGGGGGTCTAGAAGACACAAAATTGTTGCTGGCTAATCACACTCTCTCTAAGGTAGAGTGTTGCCTGTAAACTTACAGAAAAAGCCACAAAACTAAGGTCCTCAAGAGATGACAAAAAAGAAACATGACGTGTGATATGTGGTAGGAATCAGCTTTTTATGATGTCCAAATAACCATCAACTCTTCATGGTGATCAGTATTATCATTTGGTCAACGGCTCAAAAGGTTAGTGTATCTCTTGATCATAGAGTACACCATACCAATGGGTACTCAGCTGAATACCGCCCACATTCACTCTGAAACATCCAGCGGGCAACTGACTACTGAAAAGATAGAAGCAGTGCAAAACACAAAAGTGAAGTGGTGAAGTTAAAATAGGGTGGTGTGCCCTAACACAGGAAAACTTTATTGAACACAGACAAACCCCCTAACTAAAAACAGAACAGTGCAAGACGCAGTTCGAAAGAATAACTGCCTAAAAGAGCCGACATGAAATGAGCTTTTTGGTCACTTCCTGTTTTCCTTCAAGAAGATTTTTTTGTGGTAAAACTATAATATGCTCACCCAACTTGACCGGGGACTGGACCTCACCTCACCCGGACCTTGCTCAGGATGTAGAGGTCCCGCTCTGCAGTAAGCAAAATAGAAAGGAGGGCTACAGGATATGGAAACAAGGAACTGTTGTACTATTCAGTCCATACAATTAACCACCATCTCGCCCACCTAATCATAAACTCTTGTTATCCAGAGGGCAGTATATGCTAAATAGCCCCTGATACATCATCAATCAACCCAGGCATAATACACTACTCAGTTTTGTAAATATTACAAGGAAAAAGACCTCATTCGTGTTCAAGTATTCTCTAATTAGTCTAATGTCAATGGATAAACCGATGTAGAGGAGTGTGTTCATACTCTCATTGGTGTGTCTAAATTAGTCATGCACCCAACAAGCTCTCATAGTTGGTAACCGTGATCTTCAACAAGAGTCATTCCTGCCTCAAATCCGATTATAAACAGGTATTGAGTTAATGGTGAAGTCGCCCAACGCGCAAAACAAAGCCCAAACTAATGCCTACCTGTGACTTCTCTGAGTCTAGGGGGAGGCACCGACGAGACCAAGATGCTGCCTTAAATACAATAGACAAGGGGCTATTTTCCTGCCATGCCTCGTCACAATCTGAAAGACGCATGGCAACTGTGCATTTTGAAACAAATGGACACTCACTCATAAAGACGTAGTGCTCACGTTATCTCTGTTACTCGATATACCGAAGGAATTCTTCGTTGTGAAAGCCGCGAAAAACCATAGTGGCGAGGTGCGTGACTACAAAATGACGTCATGGACACGGCGTCTGTAGTTTGTGCACTCAACACAGCCAGCGCATATGAATACAAAATGACGTCGTAGCGATGGTGTCTGTAGTTTTCTGTAATCATACTGCGAAAAAAATGTGTTTACAAAGCATCTGAAGGTAGTATTTAACAACAGAACGTAAAGGTAATAGTAAACAAATATATGCTTACTCAATCCAACAAAGAGCTTAATTGTTCTCCATTATAACAGCCGCAAAAACACATGGGAATGATGTGCGCGACTACAGAGTGACGTCGTGCAAGTAGCGTCTGTAGTTCATACGCTCAGGAAGTATACACTGAGGCAACCAAGACGTATGACTACAAATTGACGTCATATCAATGGCGTATGTAGTCCACTATGGTCATACTGCTCAAGCTGTCTACATGGTATACTGGCCATATTGGACTGTGAAACGCCAAGCTACTGGCGAAACAAATATACCTAAAGAATGCAAACAACTATGTATTTATGAATTTTCAAAACCAATTATGACGGTATCTAGAAGTTCAGATCACAGCCACACTCATGTTGAATATTCATTATGCGTACTGTGACTATCATCTTTACTGTATAACAGTACTTAGATAAGGGTCAATGAAGGTACATTGAGGGAGATAGATCGTAATCCCTCTCTTCTTGCCCAATATATCCTGTATCAAACTATGCACCTAGTCAAAACTAACCCAATGACGTCTTACAACCCTCTCAATGGGGATTCACACAAAGGCTCCCTCACTATCGTCTAGTGTGCGTTCAAGCACATTACTTTCAATATACGATAAGGGGCCACACACAGATAGAGTGTCAATAGCCAACACCCATATGTAGAGTCACTCTCACGTTAATACCCCTCAAGTATCTTAACAATCTAATTTGAGTAAACACACTACTGTTAGTAGATCGTCCGACATAAAATGGTAGAGGGATGTGCCTCTAGTCGGGGATTTCCAGGAACCCACTACATATGTGATCCAGAACTATAGTCAATGAAAAGTGCAAACACTAATCTATATGTTCGACCATGGTATGTCATCATTGAGTCCCAAGATATCTGTGCGGAGCTTAAATATCCATTTATGTTCTTTGATGAATAGATATCTTGATAGACATCATAAAAAGCTGATTCCAACCAAATATCCCGCGTCATGTTTCTTTTTTGTCGTTTCTTGAGGACCTTAGTTTTGTGGCTTTTTCTGTAAGTTTACAGGCAACACTTTACCTTAGAGAGAGTGTGATTAGCCAGCCACAATTTTGTGGCTTCTAGACCCCCAGTTTGTTGTGTTGTTTACATATAGTGATTGGGGAAGTGAACCTGGGCTGGTCTCTAAAACTTTCCCCATGACCCTCCTCTCCTCCTTTTTGTATTGATAGCCAGTATTAAAGTGCCAGTGCTCTCACTTCCAAACAAGGTGCAGGCACATGGCACATTTAATTTACTTATACTTCCTAGTAAATGGTGCCACCTGTACCCATGGCCTGTAAACTGAATGCTACTCGGGGGCTGGAGCACCTATCGACCTACCTGCCAATGTAGCACTGTAAAGCATGTCTCAAACTTGCCATTGGAGCCTGAAATGCCTTTTTAAACTTCCAGTTCTACTTGGCGAAATTAACCATTTTCTAGGCATAAACCTTTCTTTTTAATGCTTAGAAGTCACCCCTAAGGTAGGCCCTTAAAGGCCCTCAGGACAGGGTAGGAAGTAGGACATATATACTTAAGGAGTGCATGTCCTGGCAGTGAAAAACCTCCAACATTGTTTTTCGCTGAAGCAAGATTGACTCTCCCATAGAAAATCACTTGGTTAAACTCCATATTATGCATAACTACAGTTTAGAACTCGTTAGAAAAATGATTCAAGGACTTATTGTTCTAGGAATTGAAAATCCATCCTAAAGGTAAAATCAGATTTAAATTTAGTACTATACTTTTAGAAAGCTGTCATTTTCCTTCCCAAAATGAAATCTGCCTTATTGCCAGTGTCGAGGTGTAACCTGGTCCCTAGGGAGACCCTGGAGTGAGATGTATATTCCTCTCAGGCAGTAGACAAAGTGTATGGGGTGTGGGGAGATGTGGATCTTCATGACATATTGGCTGGGGAGGACTAGTACATCTGCCCTGTTTACACAGAAAAGGGACCAGAAATGTCTTGGGTGATCGTCCTTCTCTCAGAGGGCCCTGGTACTGGAGATGAGAGGGTGCATGTAATATATTATTATAAAGGCTTTTGGCGAGATCAGGAGCAGATTAAGTTAAAGGGTTGCCACTGCCACGGCATGTAATGCATACAGTATTTATGTTTTTGGTGCTTATCTCTATTCCCCTGTGGCATGACCACTTCCCTTCTGGATTTAAATAGAGGTTTGGTGTGCCTCCACTGGGAAATGTAGTTTCCTGTGATGCTTCCATGCAATAAGGTTGCATCTTAGTATCTTCTTCCCTCCCTGTCATCATGACCGCTTCCCTGATAAGATCAAAGCGGAATCCTAGTGTGTTGCTGCTAGGAAATGTAGTTTCCCGTGGCATTTACGGCCCGCTCAATGAACTCACTGTCAATGCGAAGATACTCACTGCCTGGAAATATAGTATCCCTAGGTAGTTTCATTAGAGAGAGTAGCTTTTTCCAGGTTATATGTCTGGATCAATTTCCAGAGTGAGGCCAATTTCCCAGCACCTCTTTATTTACCAATTTATGTATGCAAGGAGCCTGTGATGATAAAACTCCTGTTTTTGCCAATGGGAGATTATGGGAACTCAAATTCAGCTTTTGATCATGAGGGATTGTGAGAACTAAAGTCCTTAATCTCTATATGCTCTTCCGGTTGTCCCTAGTAAAATCCGTTCTGAACATGAAAGACAAATATACAATTTAAAAGCATTTCTTTTCTCTTCCTGCATTAAAATAATAAAATATTCTGAATACAGCAATCTATGCTAATTGTCGCCTTATGGTAGTATTACATGTATAGGTCATTTTTTTAAAAAACAGACTTAACTTACAACTGGCACGAAACACCACTCTTTTTTCTGTTTCATGGAGTTTCCCGTCCATGTACATACCGAGCCCTAACGAAGACCTTTGTAAAAGTCAATCGTAGGGCCAACAAGAAAGTGAAAAAGCATTAGATATATATTCCCTGAAAAAAGGATAAAGGAGGGCTACAGGAGCGTCAAGGAGGAAATTAATATCTCCAAGACCAACAAATAAACTCATCACGGAGGTCAATATGATACTCTAGGCCAAAACCCAAAGGGAAATGATATGCCCTCTATTATATTGAATTGTTAAACCTTCAGTGGAAATGTTGGACATATCTTCACAAATGTTATAAAATATGGTTATATATGTTCAACACTTATGTATGTTGCAGTAAATAACAATTCATTTGTTATATCTCGTAGTAATGTTGCATTGAATGAATGTTTTAGAATTTTGTATGTGATTTCCTTTAGAAGTGTCACTGCTGTGCTTTGTTTGTTTATCTACTGTCATGCCCAGGACAGGGACACTAGGACCCTGGGCAGAGGGCAGAGGCCAAGGGACACCGGACACCGTTTCCGGTCCAGGGGAGGGGCAGGAAGGAACAGGGGCATTCCAAGGAGGACCTCAAGGCGAGAGGTCAAGGGACAAGACAGCTGTATCGATAATTGCATAAAGCATACTTTTATAATGACCTCGTGTCCTGCGTATTCCTGGGGCTAAAGAACACGACAACTGGCGACGAGGCATGCTATCGTGTGCCCAGCAGGACCAAAGAAAAGAAGAGCTGTTGCACATTTGCAAGGGACGAACGACGACATCATCCAGACCAGGAGCCCACCCTGTCTCGTGGATACAGGAGAAAACGGCGCAGGAGCCCACCCCGACCGCCATCGAGCAAAGAGAGGAACCGTCTGCATCACCGGGTAAGCAGACTGGAAAGCAGAGAATAAAACGCGAGATATCACGAGAAGAGCGGTGGCCATCTTGGAATCAGGCGGCCAGAGCCAATCAACGCCAGGGTAAATCGGGCAGCCATTTTGGAGTCAGGCAGTGCTCTGATTGGTCGAGAAGTCTCACGAAACCACCGGCGACCATTTTGAAGTCAGGCAAACTGACCAATGAGAAGACAGAACAGCGCGGCGGCCATTTTAAAGTTAGGAAAACACAAGAAAAGCTGGGAAGGTGCAGATTTGAGCACCAGAAAGAAAACAAATACAGGTAAAAGCAAGAATAAGATCAGAAAGTGATGCAAAACAGACACAATAAAGAGAAAAGGACCAAAGAAAACAGAAACAAACAGGAAACAATAAAAGAGTCACAGGAAGAGCACAGAAAGACAAGCACAAGACAAGACTAAGGGAACTAACAAAAAAAAAAAAAGAAGAGATGGCAGATCCTAAACCCGAAAGACAAAGTGCACAATATAGAAGACCACTACCATTCAACTTATCTGAGCCACAATTAGGAATTAGATGGGAGAAGTGGATCAGATTCTTCGAGAGATATATGGAAGCGACCGATGTGATAGACGCAAAACAACTAGGCTTATTCCTAAATCTCGTAGGTGATGATGTTGAAGACCTTTTAGTGACACTGCCAAATGAGGAAATTGCCACCTATGACAAACTAAAAAAGTGCCTAACAGCCAAATTTGACCCGCAGAGAAATGCCGACTTCGAACGATACACAGTTTCAACGATACACGTTTCAACAACTGGATGAAAAGCTAGATGACTTTGCAACAAGACTGAGAAAGCTTGTAACACACTGTGAGTTTGACAAATTTGATAAAGAACAAGCAATCAGGCTGCGTATCATTGAGGGCTGCAGTGACATGGAGTTCCGTGCAAGGAATCTGAACGAACCAACATCACTAGAGAATATCTTGTCACTAGCAAGAGCGGAGGCAAGAGCGACAGAACACGCAAAGGAAATGGAGCGAGGAAAAGATAAACAAGTTCAACAAGCACACCGCATAACAAACAACAACCGCGCAGGCGGCTGGAAAAAAGACAGGAATGAACAGGCAGCAAAGAAACAACCTGAAGGAACATGCTACAGGTGTGGACTTGAATTTCCACATCGAGGCCCATGCCCAGCATTTGGCCAGACGTGCAGGAAATGCAATGGGAGAAATCACTATGCCAGTGTGTGTCCAGGAGTGCATTTCAGGATCGACAGAGGAAGAACAGGGAGACCACGAGTGTCGACAAGCAGGCATGTCAGACATGTTGAAACAGGAACAAGGAGCTCATCACTAGAGTCAGGTGAAGAAGAGGAAGAAGAAAAGACTGAACGACTCTATCTTATGTCGGATGTTACTACAGAATCAACTGATGAGGATGGAAAAGAAGAAAGAATATGCCTGGTAAACAAAAGCAAAATGAAAAAGACAGAGTCTGTGACCATAGGCGTAGGATCACACAAAAAAAGTTTGTCCTGGACAGCGGTGCAACATGTAATATCATGTGTGTGTCGGAATACGAAAAGATGAAAATAAAGCCAACATTGAGACCATCCCGAGTTGACGTCTTCACTTGGGGGTCCCGGAAACCAGTGACAAACATGGGGAAATTTACAGAAGAACTGACATACAAAGACCAAAAGATCAAAGAAGACATCCATGTGCTGAAGGGTGACATCCCAGCACCATGCCTATTGAGCAACATCACGGCTCAGGTAATGGGTCTCATGGCTATGACATACAACATGTCAGAGAAAAGAGGCATCCTGAAGGAATACCCCAAGCTACTGCAGGGACTAGGAAAATTGAAAGGGTGGCAAATAATGCTACACATTGACGAAACAGTCAGGCCAATAGAGCAACACCATCGGAGAGTGCCCATACACCTGCAGCCACAAGTAGAGGAAGAACTTGAAGCACTCCTCAGGCAAGACATCATAGAACCAGCAGAAGGACCAACACCATGGGTGTCACCAATCGTGGCTGTGCCAAAGAAGGACATGTCAAAAATAAGAATATGTATAGACATGAGGATACCAAACAAGGCAATTGAATGTGAGAGGCATCCTGGACCACATATTGATGATATGATCAGCTGCCTAACAGTCACAAGACGTTTCTCAAAACTACGGTTATGCATGGGATACCACCAGCTAGAACTAGATCCTCAGTCACGATATATCACGACTTTTTCCACACACCTAGGTCTCTTCAGGTATAATCGCTTGAGTTTTGGAATATCGTCCGCTGCGGAGATATTTCAGGAAACCATATGACAAATAATAAAACTAGTGAAAAATAGTCTAAACTACAGCGATGACATTCTAGTTTTTGGAAAATCGAACGAGGAACATGAGAAAGCATTGAGAGATGTCTGCTCGCACCTAGAGCAGGCGGGTCTGACACTTAATGAGGACAAATGTGAGCTGGAGCGGGACGAATTAGTATTCTTTGGCCACATCTTCTCCAAGAAAGGAATGCGGCCAGACCAAAACAAAGTCAGGACACTGGAAAAAGGAAACGAACCGCGGGATGTGGCAGAAGTGAGGTCATTCCTCGGCCTTGCAAGCTACTGTGCAAGATACATTCAAGACTTTGCCACTGTAAGCGCACTATTGAAGGAATTGACAAAACAAGGACAAAGCTTCATATGGACCGAAGACTGCAGCAAAGCTTTCAAAGAGATCAGACATGCTGTGACGGCAGTAGACCACATAGCATATTTTGATCCGAGGCTGTGCACCGAGCTGACGGTAGATGCCCGCCCAGTGGGAATGGGAGCAATATTGGCACAACACCAACCAGGAAAAGATTCCCCAAGACACGTAGTGGCATACGGAAGCAAAAGTATATCGGACGTAGAAAAAGGATACTCCCAGCCGGAAAAAGAGAGCTTGGTGGAAGTGTGGGCATGTGAACACTACCACATGTTCAACTACGGAAAGCTGTTCACAATTATAACAGATCACCAAGCACTGATAACGATATACAGAAATCCAAATGCAAAGATACCACCCAGGATAGCGAGGTGGGGGATAAGGCTAATGGACTACAACTTCAAAATAATACACAAACCAGGGAAGGAACACAATCCAGCTGACTATGTATCAAGGCACCCCCTGCCACAAGCGTCCCAAGAGACAACTATGGCGGAGGACTATCTAAACTTTGCACTCAAACACAACACACCGGCAACAATAACGATGGAAGATCTAGAAAAGGAGACAAAGCAAGACCTCACCATGCAAACCATATTGAAATTGACTAAGCAGGAAAGGTGGAGGCACGTAAACAATAACAGCAGCTGGGAAGAAGGAGTAATAAAAGAAGAACTCTTGGCGTTCAAAAAGATCAGTGAAGAACTCTCAGAAAGCGAGAACGGAATAGTGATGAGAGGCACCCGGATAGTGATGCCCTGAACACTGAGAAGAAGGACTGTAGAACTAGCACATGAGTCACATCGAGGGATTGTAGCAACAAAAAAAATGCTGCGAGAAAAAGTATGGTTCCCGGGACTAGACAACATGGTAGAAGAAACTGTGATGCACTGTCACATCTGCCAAATAACGGGACCCCATCAAAGCCGGAGCCACTGCAAATGTCCACACTTCCAAAGGCAGTGAGGACAAAACTGGCAGCTGATTTCTATGGGCCTCTGGAAACAGGAAATTACCTACTGGTAATAATATATGAGTTCTCCAGGTTCCTAATAGTGAGACAAGTAGCATCAACATCAGCAAACGCAACATTGCCAGTCCTGATGACATATTCGAAGCATGGGGCTCACCACAGGCAACGGCCCACCATTCTCTGGTGAAGAATTCAAAAAGTTCATGGAATACCTTGGGATCCACCATCGAAGAATAACGCCTCTGTGGCCACAAGCAAACGGAATGGCCAAGCGGTTTATGGGAACGATCAAAAAAGCAATACAGAGGGCAGAGCTAACACAGATCTCAATTGGACAAGCACTATGCCAAGTGCTGAGAGACTATCGGAGCACCCCTCACAGTTCCACAGGAAGGTGCCCTGCTGAACTGGTGTTGGGGCAATCAAGTAGAACGAGGTTGCCCCAAGTGAAAGAAGTGAAAAGGGTGGAGCAAAAAGACATAGCTGAGAGATACAAAGAAGCGAAAACAAAAATGAAGGCGTACGCTGATCGGAGGAGACATGCAACAGACACGAAAGTGAAAGAAGGGGACACCGTGGTAGTCCGGCAAAGACAACTACGGAAGTCAGACAGTGCAATCTCAAGAGACCCATTGACGGTGACAGAACTGAAGGGGCCAATGATAACGGCGTCAGCAGGACAATATCACATCACCCGAAATAGCTCGCACTTCAGAGAATTGAAGACAAAAGAAGAGGAGCTGCCGACACCTGGGCTGAAGGAAGACGCCCAAGAGGAAGCAGCACCAGAAGACATTAGAGAGCAATGACCAAGAAGAGAATGCAAGAAGACCAAAAGACTGATTGAGGAGATGTAAAGAGATGGGGTTCTGTGGAAACTCTCTATATCTCTCTCCCTCTTTCTCTCTCTCTCTCTCTCTCTCTCTCTCTCTCTCTCTCTCTCTCTCTCTCTCTCTGTCTCTCTCTCTCTGTCTCTCTCTCTCTGTCTCTCTCTGTCTCTCTCTCTCTCTCTCTCTCTCTCTCTCTCTCTCTCTCTCTGTCTCTCTCTCTCTCTACCTACCTATCTCTCCATGACCACAGGCAGCATCAGGCGAAATGTTTGTTTTGCAACAAGGGGGGAGATGTCATGCCCAGGACAGGGACACTAGGACCCTGGGCAGAGGGCAGTGGCCAAGGGACACCGGACATCGTTTCTGGTCCAGGGGAGGGGCAGGAAGGGACAGGGACATTCCAAGGAGGACCTCAAGGTGAGAGGTTAAGGGACAAGACAGCTGTATCGATAATTGAATAAAGCATACCTTTATAATGACCTTGTGTCCTGCGTATTCCTCGGGTTAAAGAACACAACATCTACCTCACATTGCACAGTGAATATGCGGTGGGTTCTGAAGTAAAGATACAGAGTAAAGAGAATTGCTATCATTTATAATTGTTTATATCTATATACATGCCTGTATGTCGTATGATAAGCAACATTTCATTGATTCACACAAAGTATCAATAATATGGGTGCGCGTGGAGTAGCAGGTAGAACATCACAAAGAAACAAGAAGCTGTTATTTGCTAAGGAGACTGAATAGTGATGTGGGCATTTACAAAAATAGAAAGAAGAATTTATGGTGTAGCAATACACATCTTTAAAATACTAAAATTCATTCCTGTGTCTTTATTACCTCAATTGGATCACTCCCGTCATGCTAGACTCACTGTTATAAAGTTGCTGCTTACTTGTTCCAAATATTTGGGGCTTTTACAAGTGTCCTGGGTTCCATGACTGTTAATGGCTCTGTGGTTGGGGTTTGCATATTGCTTCCAGATAGTAAAGAAAGGGGGCTTAGGAGGGAACCCGTTGGCCCATTCTGGCACAATGAATGGGAGGGACTGTACTCGCCCCACTTAGACTTCAAATGGCAATGCACAGACAAAGGAATCTCGCACCAGGTCTGCCCTGCCTTTTGTCACCCCCAGACAGTTTGGAGCATTCACAGGGGAAGATGTGGGGGTAGGATAGGGAGTACCCGCACACACAATGAATGGCACAGGCAATACATATTGGACCTGTAGAGCTACTCTGCATAACATTTCTGGACCAATGGTAGTTACAGAAGAAAAAAGCCGCCCTGCTGTCAGAGGACTATCCAGCTGCTTGAAGAACTGCATTGCTGTCTGATAAGGAAGATTGGACTTGCTTGCCTTTATCCCAGGCTACCCAGAGTTACACCAAGGGGCAGTTGACTGACCTCCTGTGTGAGCCACAGGGATACAACAAGCTTCGGAGGGCTCACTACAACTGTGAAGTTGACCTCCTGCAAATGGGCCTGCTTGCATCTGCAACTGTAAATGCCTAGGTACTGCTGGCCACTGGAGTGAGTCCCTGATCCTCAAGAGGTGCCTCCCCAGGACCTGAACTGTCATCAGAGTGTGCTCCTCTCAAAAGAAAAGATGAAAATCCGGAGGTTTGGGATTCTCACAACAGTGAACAAGCCTGTCCGCATCAAGACTCTGCCACCCATGCTGATCATTGAGATGCTCCGGAGAGACCTACTCTTTGCATTATTATGGGCTCCCAGCGATGACCGGCAATATGAGACCCACGCTTCCAGCTACAGCAATAACAGCCTGTGATGAACGCTGCCCTATTACAGCTCTTTGCATTTCAGCAATGACCATTTATGATACCAATCTGCTCGTCGCACTTTAACAACAGCTGACCGCAATTCTCAGGCTCCTCCTCTCAGCCTCCTTAACAGCGAATTGATCTCTTCACTCCGGCCTTTGAAGGTAGCTTTTCAGCAGGACAAACCTGGTCCCTGTAACCAACCCGCATTCCATCGTGGTAGGCCTAAACATGTGACTTTCTCCCTGTCCTACATGACCAGATGATCGCGAGTGGCGCTTTGTGCTTTTATGGGATATTTTTACTGGCAACCTTTAAAACTGAATATCTACAGTTCTACTGATTAGATTTTTGTCATTCTGGTATCAGTATATTATTAAAATGTATTCTATTTTTTTAAATTAGTGAGTCATTTCTCATCATTCTGGTATCATTTACTCTACTTTTCTAAACTATTGTGGGATTTCCCTTTTGATTTGTTTTCACCTTATTGCTATTTCTGTGCTACATAAATACTTTACTCATTGCTTCTAAGTTAAACCTGACTGCTTTTGTGCAAAACTATGAGAAGGTTGAGCACAAGTTAATTTGGTGATCTTTTTTATTCACCCTGACAAGGATTGTTCTTGTTGCTTGAGGTAGGGTTCCATCCCCCTTAATCAATTACCCAATTTCTTACAATCGATCCTTGAATTCTGACATCATACCGTTGAGTTGTGTTCTCTCACCAAACTCTCCTCCTCTCCTTTGACACAGAGCACTCCCGTTCCTCGAGACACTTGTGCAATGTCTGCTGCTGTCAATCATCACTGCATCCTATTACCTGTTGTACTCACCGGGGCTCTGATGGTTCTTCTCCCATCACAGGTCTACAGTGTGCCTCTGTCATCTTCCATTGCTGACACATTCATTCTCGGCCTATTTGTCCCTCTCTTGGAGAGCTCATAACTGTGTCTCTGCTGAGGCTTGTGCATCCCTTCCATTTACTAATTTGCCCTGGTTGGGCTCCTTAGACACAGATGCCATTGCACCAACCTTAAATGTGGTCAGTACGTGTCTGTGAAGATGTAAAAGGGGTCTGTGGGCACTGGAGATCTGCGGCCATACTCTTCCAGACCTAACCATGCCTCCCCGAAGTGCTATTTCTCCTATGGCTCATGAACAGAACATAATACAATAACATAGTGTGGAGAAGTGTGGCTCACTGGTTAGAGCAGGCAGACCCTGAAGCAGAGGTCATACCCGGGACCAGGGTTCAATTCCCGACGCGGCAGGGTCTTGAGCTCAAATGTCCACGGACTCGATAATTCTCGCTTCGGTGCCTGACCTAATCATGGGTTCACACTCTGCAACTCTGGGCATTAAGCTTGCTTAATCTCCACAACGGCCCCCCGCGGCGGGATGCCTGGCTTTCACCTTGAGGATGCCCGTTAGGGGCTATCTCACTGGGAAAAGCCAGGATGGGTTCCCAAGGCAAGCGCCGAGATGCCTCCGGGTAGTCGAGCGCTATATAAGAACATACAAAAAAACAAACAAAAAAAAAAAAAAACATACACAAAGCAACAAAGCAACAGATTTAAAATATAACTGGGCATAATAGAAGACAAGTAAAACAGAACACTACACAACAGTCACATTCCATATCAACAACATCACTTTGCAATAATGCAGTGCAAGATCTACATCACAACCACAACAAAATGCCACTCAAGTTCAGTTTCAAGTTTAGTTTATTTTGATGTGGAACTCCTATGGAGGTAAACACAAATACACACTACAGATTGAACAAGAAATATTTTACATGCATGTATAATTCTTCCTTTGAACATGGCTCCCTCCTTAAGAAGAATTTTATCCAACATATGGTGCAGTGTGCAAGAAAGATAAATCAATAGCAAAGTCAAAACATTCGTATGGAATCACGTATACAATCAAATATCCAGCCATCAAAGTATTACAACATACAAAATAGAGTTAAAAATTACCTAATAAATTGCCTAAAAAGTTTTTAAAACCTGTATATATCCTAAACCAGACCATTTCATTTGGTGGGGACAAAACAAATAAACAGGCCTCATGGATGGAATAAATATTACATTTGATAAATAATGGTCTTAAGAACATTTGTCTGGCCTCTTGTAACTCCGAGCCCACAAATAGCACATGGTTAAAATTTTGAATTTGCAAATGGCACATTTCACAAATTCTCTCCTCGGAATTTAGTAACCTAAATGCTGGTAACTTCTCTTAGGGGCAACAAATGGATTCTCAATAAGAGCATCAATCTTCTAATCCCGTGAGGTAGGTTCCAAGTTAAATAGGGCTGTGGTTTATTCCCCAGTGCGCTCCCACAGACCACCTCATTACGAGACTTGGTCTGACTTAAAGCGATATCTCTAGCCAGAGTGATAGACGTTACAGACTCCTTTATAAAGAACTTCAATACAGACTTTAGCATGGGGGAGTCAGTGTTCCAGCTAAACCCAAATGAATTGTTTGCTTGTTCAAAAGACCTAAAGGATGTTGCTTGTTTTTTCAGCTTATCAAAGATATCCATTTTCAAGGCAGCCCTAAGAATACCCTCATCCCCCCAGAAAAGGGAATTGCCCCACCTCAGAACCGCTGCCGGAGATAAGGTATATGAGAATAGTAAGCCAAGTTCAAAACGTAAAATATGAGGGGCAGCCGGAGAGTTTAAGTTACAAATTTGGTGTTGGATACGACCTTCGGCCTTATCAAAGGAAAGCCAATGGTTCATATCCAGCACCTCATCAGCGTGTGTCAATGAAGGGGGGATTTTAACCTTGAAAACTGACAAAACATGGCCAAAATTGTGACTCCAATACATCCTATAAAATCTGTTTAATGCGCTAGCCTGGGAAACAGCCCGACTTACACAACATTTGATATGCTCTATATCTCACCAGTTTTTTGAAAACACCTTTCCAAGATATATATAGGAATCAACCAATTCCAATTTTTTAGACCCCAACATCCACTTCAAACATCTCTTTATTCTGAGCTCTTTCTTGCAGAAAACCAAGATCTTACTTTTGGCAATGTTAATTTTCAAGAAGTGGGCTTCTGCATATTTAGTCAGGGCATCCAGGCGACGTTGCAAACCAATAGGCGTTAAATCAAAGATGGCCACATCATCCGCATATAATAGAGCACCAACAGACATTGTACCGATTCTGGGGTTATCCTCCCTCACTAAGTTGTAGATACCGGGGAGATTGGATAAATATAGAGAAAACAAAAGAGGGTCCAGCAGGCATCCCTGTTTCAGCCCATTATATGTTCTTATCTCACAAGATAACCCCAGCGAACCTCCCATCAGAACTTGGCACCAGGTATCTGAATGTAATTCTATATTAAAACTCAGAAGGTGATGTGGTATACCAAGATGAAAGAGCTTTCTCCACAGCATTGGGCTATCCACTCTGTCAAATGCCCTGGAGAAATCAATGAATGCAGTATAGACTGACATGCCTCGCAAAAAAAATATTTCTCTATGATGGTCTGAAGGACCGCAATGTTGTCCAAGGTACTATGTTTGAAAGCGGCTTGTTCTGGTAGTATCATATTCTGGTCATGGGCCCATTGTTGCAGATGATAAAATATGTTTCCAGCAAATATTTTGCCAGAAGCATCCAGCAATGCAATCTGTCTGAAACTGGATGATGAAGTTTTCGGACCCTTTTTGATACAAAGGGATCTAAACACTCCCCTTCCAAAAAAGGGGAATATTCCTGGTTCAAAAACAATAATTAAATAGTGGAGCTAAGACAGCTCACTATGTAACGGACTCCTTTTTAATTAGCATATTCAGAATGCCCTCTGTACCTTGTGCACCGGATGTTCTGGCATCCTTTATAAAACCTACTACTTTATCCCCTGACGGGGGACCAATGTCAAGAAGAGAAGATTCATCCACACCAGTCATCACAGGAACAACTGGACTGTTGTTTTTATATAATAGGGAGGTATAATCCACCCTATCCTTTTCTGGGATTGGAATAGGCAGAGCCTTCTGCTTTGAGTCACAATATTCCACAATCAAGTGACAATACTTTTTAGAGTCTTTAGCCCTTGCAGCTTCTCTCAACCCAATTCACTTAGAGGCGTACTCCCTTCTCTTTTTACTGAGTTTACGGTGGCTTCTTACTCGTTTGAGGTGATTGATTTCCTGCTGTCGACCCATAGAGAATTGTATATGCTGTTTTCGGATTAGTCAAGTAATTTCTTGATTTAATATTTTCAACGAAATTATACCCTGTTTAGACAAGCGAGGGCCAACAAATTTGGAGCTTGAATTACACATCTCTTCCACTTGGGCCTCAAAATACTGAATGGCATTAGCGTGAGCATAACCCTGCTGTTCTACATAAGTCCTCTTAACTATCAAACTAACCTCAGAGATATATTTTAATGTCCAAAACAAACGTCTGTTTGCTTTATTGAAGACAGCAATACTCCATCCGGAGTTCCCCAGATACAGCAGAGGTAGATCTAAAGCCACTGTCATACCCACTACACTATGGTCACTCCATACCGATGGAAGGAAAAATAGATTTCTCAAGCCCCAACATTTGATAAGAGACAACCACATAGTCTAAGTGACTCTGAGTATGGTGAGAATGAAACTTAAATTGTGCTGCTTTGTTGGCAGGCACTCTCCCATTTAGAATGATCAGATCTATACTTCTAATGCTTTCAAGCAGGGAGAACCCCCGTTTATCCATTTTTATTCTTTCCGGTAATAAAATCTCAGGTATATGCCAAATTTCCTCTTTATCAATGTTGGCATGAAACTCTGAGGCAAAGTTCGAGATTTTGGCATTTAAGTCTCCCACGATTATCACTAGAGGATATTTTCCCCTGGTAGCCATATCAAGAATTAATAAAAAAATTACACTCAACAGATGGTCAAAATTTCTCCCAGGAGGGATGTACAGATTTGCCATGAGGAAGAAAGTAGACCTGTTGTAGTTTCCCAAACGTGTCAACTTCAAGCATATAGAAAGATTTGAGGGATTGCAAAATACCTTCTAATTCCAGTTCATCAAGTTATTAAGCAGAATAGTGATCCCCACTAGCATGTCCCTTTTCAGAGTGCTTAACATAACAGGAAAACACAAATTAGCTGTCACAATCAAACTCTTTACAAGACCAATTTTCTTGTAAGAATATAATTAAAGGGTTCAGAGTTTTCAAAAAATTAAATTTCTTCTCAATATAACCCAAACGGGACATATTACAAGACAATAGTAAACACCCCAGGCTACCTCAAAGGATTACTCCTTTCTGCTACAAGACGGATGTTGTTCAACGCTCTTGCGACCCAGCTCCACTCGGCCAATTCATCTTCCATGTCCAAGGCCTGGGGATCAGCTACCAAACCCGTCACCACATTTTTGAACGTCCCCTTCTGACCAAGGAAACCACAATATTTTTGGGATTACCAGGTAAATACTCAGAATTGGGACTTATCGCATCTAGCACCACTGATCTAACGTCCCTTGGGGCTTTTCAGCACTGAATTCTGGGACACATAGAAGAAAATTCCTCGTGTTCTAAAACAGATGTAATGTCAATCACTCGTTTGAGAAAATGCTCACAATTCTGCATAACCAAAATGGCAACAATCAAGGAGCCAAAAGTAACTCTAGAGTAGGGAAAAGTATCAAATGAGTTATTCTTCACGTGTAAAATATCCCTACTGGATATCAACTTTAGTGCCTCTATCACAGAATAAAAGCTGTTTAACGGAATGGACTTATTGTCGAATAACCAGATGAAATCCACAATGGAAGATGAAGCATTCTGCACCACACTGGTTTTCTTTAAGACATCCCGCGAGGGGATCCATAACGGGACCCTATCGCTAAAACTGACAACTTTTACAACACCATTAGGCTGAGTATTCAGATGCGAGACAGTGGTGGTGGTTGGAGCCTCCATGTTTCAATTAGACAAAGATGTGGTCCCTGTGAGAATTCTGTTGGACCCAACCTGAATGACACTATGTTTTTGGCACCACCCATCTAGGTGTCCACCGGCCTGACCCCAGAAACCCCAGACCCTGTCTTGGGCGCAGGAACCCCACATCCCATTCGCATTTCCCCTCCCGGAGGGTCAACCAACTCATTAATCAAGGGGGATTGAGTTTCTTGGGGGGACTGCGTCATTAGGATTGATGGAGATACTACCGTTTCAGAACCCCCCACTTTCCCAGCTTATAACATATGCCCTGTGGGGGACTTCATGGGAACACCCTCTTCAAACGGGGATTTAAGACCTCCCTCCTCCATTATTGTATGTGTATCACTCTGTATATTAGAGATCATTGAAAAATGCAACTTTAGCGCTTTTCGTTTGGGAGATCGTCTCGTCTTTTTATGTTTCTTTTTCATATTTTCCCCCTTATGATTTCTTATGGGGCTTCCCCTCTTCCCTGCCTCTGACCTTCTCTTCCCTGGCAGATTAGGGTACTGAGCATGAGAGGAAGAGAGAGTTGAAACCTCCCCCTCCCCTCCTCCTCTACCCACCTGAGAGACATTTCCCCATATTTTCTCAACTTCTCCGATGCTCCCTTTTTTTTAACCATTTTTAAACAAAGGGAAGGTTTTCAATATAGGCTTTCCCAAAGGGGGCCCTGATTCATCCTACTCAAATATTGTGCTTTAACAAAGCTGTTCCTTTTCAAGATTACATACACCTTCTATGGGGACAACAAATAAAGGGGCTTTCCCGCTTGAACTGAGACATCTCTCAACTCTCCCAGAGGAACAGATGATAACAACCTGTCATTCACAAGTTCTTCCATATGGGAGTGTGTCATAGGTATAGGTTTGATGGTATTAGACTTAATTACCTTCTGCACTTCAAACAACAATACAGGCATCATTTCCAATATATGATCAGAACTTAATACAGATTTCTCCAAGAAAGACAAAATAGAATATAAAAAATATTCAAAACAAAAAAGATATTCTGAGTGCACACCATCCTCCTCGTTTCCAGATTTTGGTTGTGTACAACACAGGAATACATCATGGGCAGATTCCAAAGAAGAATCAATCAAATGACTTGTGCTACAATATAAGAGGGGCAAAGAAAGACGCCTAGGAGAAGAGCTTACAACTGGAATGTTTTTTCATTGGGTCTACTCATTGAGTGATCATCCTTATGGGTGTGATCGTGAGGGTCTCCCTCACCCTTTATTTTTGGCTTCTACATCAATATCTTGGAGTGTAAAGTCTTCCCCTGGCTTTGACTTTTTACATGTCTTCGCCCTCTCAACCATAGTAAAATCATCTCCAAGAGAATCATCCGGACCACCATTCTAGCTTATTCCCTTACAAATGTACCCCTGAACAGGTATAAAAACAGGTGTAACAACAGTCATACAGTCTGGCTTAGACCTGTTCAAGGAAATATGTGGCTGGATCTGTTGGTTGATGAGAATATCTATATCCAAGTTTAAATACAAAAAAGCATCAGAAGGTTGCCAAACTAAGCCATCCTGGACAGCTTCAGTTATCTGAGCCCAGTCCCTTTCACATATCTGTGTCCTGCCCCCAGCAGGAGTGCAATAATCTCCCTGAGGTTCCGTAAACTAAAGAAGAAGGCGTTTCTGAATTGGAGTTGAAGATCAGTCCTTCTGGGACCACTGCTGCCACCTCAGGTACAATCTGGGGCATCTTTCGAAAGAAACCGGTGATGACTGGATGGGATTTATAGCAAAGTTGCTGTAATTGTCTAGTGCCACTGTGCAATCTCTGTAGTTTATGAGATTGACTTGGTAACGAGGAGATCACACGCCCGAGCGTAGGTTTCTAGAGGTCATCTCACTCAGGCTTACTTACCTGCCTGACTTCTGCCTCCGCTCACTTGTTCGGAACAAAACGATTTCCCTTTCTGGTTTCTGCGTAGCAACTCGTCGCCCCCCTTCAAAAACATCTGAATTTCTGTGGCGTCTGCCTAGATTGCTGCAGACACGGCCACAGTCACTCAGGAATTCGTAGCTCAGAACAGCTCAACGGCTCAACAACTTCGACTTCCCCTTACTTCCACTGTGGCTCATCACTTTCACTCCTTCTGTGATAGGTAGTAGTGGTTGATGGCTACTGACTGAACACCCGTGACCTCAGGGGGTGGGGGGGGGTGATGAGGTGCTGCAGTAGGCCGATGGCAGCAAAATGCCACTCAATAATTATCCACAAGCATTCTGTGACATATTACCACCTGCAGGTAATTTTCATAATAAGGTGGAAAAAAGATATTTGCAACAAACACTGCCTCATCTTACCAACAAGGATATGAAATATAGTAGTAGCATAGTAGTCAAAGATTTTTGGTATCCACACACCAGGTATCGTCATTCGAGATTATTGATGGTTCTTTTCTGAATTTTCGATTATAGAATATCAAGTTGAGGCCATAGATCAACCCTTAATAATGTTATGGTGTCCTTTGGAATGAGTTTTAAGTAAGTTACATCAGAGAAACACAGCTTTCAAGGTTGTTTGAGTTGACCACTCCCTATTTAAGTACCGCTTTGAAAAATGAGGGTTCTGCCCAGGTATAACCATCATAACTCATGAGACCATAACAAAAAACAGTCACCAACTTTATGGTTGAAAAATAGACTTAGGTCAGAGGTAAACTAGATTAATATTAGGACAGGCAAGTAAAATAATGATGACTGGGCTACTTGACTTTGTTAAAGACAATCTGGAACAGTCATGTCAGTTTATCATTTTTATAGTCTGGCTTGACAGCACAGCTGTCCCCAGACAATTATGTGAGAATCATCACTAGAGAGGGGCTTTAGCTCTAACCACATGTTGCAAGCCAGGAGTAGAGGTTTTGATTGTACAGACGTGATGATTTTGTTTATTTATCCAGCTGCCAAAGCTTGAATTTTCAGGGGCACACACATTACATTAGAATTCTATTAAATTCTCTTCAATAAGTAGATAATTGATGTTGTTTTTCTCTTTGGCTGACAGTGCAACTGTCACGTGACCTTTTAACTTACACCAATGTTATTCTGCAGTTCTTTGCTTGCACACAAATACATCTCTATTCCCATGATATTTACTTGCAACACTAACATTTCTTTACAGCCAGAACTATTGGCATTGCCAATGGTTGTTTATTCACTTTAGCAGTACATATTTTGGTCTCCTGGATTATGTATGTACTGATGCCCACACCTAGCTTGACAGGCAGCAGCAACTAAGAAACAAGCACCTTCTCAATAAGTACTATTAAATATAAAAACCAATATTCCAAATCAAGGCCATCTGCCAATAAACACAAATATTTCACAGGTTATAATTCCTGAAATAGATAAGACATCTATTAATGAAACAACTACACTCCATGACAAACTGTTATACATACAAAAAAAATTCGCTCTAGACCAAACTTATTATTTAAATGAAGTTTGAGTTTATGCCAAAGAAAAGTAGGCTTAAGATGTTAACCATTTTTTTCAGAATTGTGATAATCAATATGTACTTCTACAGCCTGTGGCACAATAATATGCTAGAAGGAAAATAAAATTACCCTTGGAAACCTGGTCTATTCAGCTGCCAATCAAAATGTTGTGGAAGGTGGACCTACTTTGCATTGAATATTGGATTCTGACAGGTGAATTGAGCTTGGTTATTTATGAGAAATTATGCTTTTTGATGTGTTCAGTTGCTTATTTTTTGTGGCCTTTGTACTGTTTGTTAAAATGTAAGTTTTAAACACACAATGTTCACATAAGTTTGGTCTTATGAATGCTGTACAAAAAATTCATAGGAAAATAAGACTTTAAGTAAACATATGTGATAAAAATGAGAATACGTTCTAAAGCATTTGCACCCACTACAGTGTCATGCTGAGGCTCCAATCATATATGTTTTGAAGGTACTCTAAACAACTGCACAAGTGCACAGGTCTAGGTCTGTATGGGCCCTCCTGGCCTTACTGGGACACAGTAAATCAGAAAGTAGGGGTGGGCGAAATATTCTATTCTGCCCGTGGTATTGGTGGAATTTTGGTGAGTCCACGTCAAATTCACCAATCGCGGCACTTAGGAAATGTTTCTTGTGCGCAGCTCCAAAACAGTAAGTTGGCAAGCGTGAGCAAGATTTGGCATGATTTCCGGCCACTAGAGGCCATGTGGTGAGATTTTTCTAACGTGGGTGGTTGCAGCTGTTTGCAGTCAGAAGGCTGCCGCTCGAGTTGAACATCTACTCGAGCAGCAGCAATATGAACTCGAGTAGCAGAGCCCTCTGGAACACCTTGTGGTGCCGTCCATGCTGATTTTTGCAGTGCTGAATGTATTACCAGCCCTAAATCACAAGCTGACGTGCCTATTTGAGTTCATTGGCAGAACTCTGTGGAATCTTGCAGAGTTTTTGTGTAACTCCGCGGAATTCCGCAGAGCAAAAATTCCGCGAGATCCACCCACCCCTTTTCAGGAGGGAGTGCAGTTTCTGAAAGTATACGCTCTGTGTTATTGTTATCACTTCCTTTGTTTTTTAAGGTCTCAAGCTCTGGAACTCCCTCCCCTCTGCCATCCAATCTGCCTCGTCAGAAGCCATTTTTAAGAAACTCCTAAAGACTTGGCTCTTTGCGCAGAAAGCCTAGTACCTCTTCCTGCATTCCTCTCTGCTGCTGCGGTTTCTTTTCAGCGCCGGGACACCTCCTCGCGAGGTAGCTGTTCGCGCTATACAAGAATCAGTATTATTATTATTATTATTAATAGAGACAATTTCCGCTGCCTACGAGAGGTCATGCCATAAAAAAGTATAAACACAACAGAAATAGAGGAGCTTTACCGCCCTCCTGTGCTGAACTGACTCTTTACTGCAGATCACCACTTAATTGGCTACCACTTGTGTTATTACATCTGAGTAACAGTGTCACATTTGCACTGCATGACATTTGAAGTGTCCATACACATGTTTCAATTTATCAATGTTTAGTTTTGTTGGAGTCTCATTCACATTTTGGATAACAGAGAGTGTGGTGATTATCTGATCCAAGAAAGTTGCTATGCGAAGTCAGCCTTTATTTTGAGTTGTGAAATATAGAGCATTATCTACAGCACTAATTGATTAAACAAGCCTGTCATGGGAGCCCTTCGACCTCTGGTAGCAATTCACTCCTCTAAGAGGGCCACTGCAGGGTGCATGAAAATGATGGTGCCACATGACATGTACTGCTTCACACTTTCTTCAATTTTCCAGGCACAGTTTTAGGTACGAAGTCAGGCATAATGTCTTGCATTCGCCGCATATATTGGTGATTCTGCATGTACAAACTCAGAGAGGCAAATGTCTGTAGTTTACCACAAAGTTATATGGATCCCTTGGCATCTAGCTGAGGAGAATGAGCAACCAACTTGAATAGCTGCCATCATGTCCCCATATTTTCAAGAAAGTCTCTCCTTTATGGGCGATTTCTTCCAGTATGCTGGTGCTTCAACTGGGTCTACACACCCACTGTTATTTGATTGGTTGTGTCATGATAGCGGTTCCTAAATTTTGAAGTCCCCACAGCGCTTCCTCTAATGCTCAGCCATATCATCCCAGTCTAAAATGTTTTGATGGTGGAGTGGCTGAAATGGGTCTTGCATGTGACTGTGCAGGATTAGCGGGGTGGCATGCTTGGCTATCCCTGGCCTTGAATTGTTTTCTGCTGGTCCTCATTCAACTGATATAGATTGACTAGAGTTAAAGTCTACCATTTTGGTGTTCTGCTTTTAACTGCCGTGTAAAGAGATGGAGTTCTTGTGAGGTTGTGGATCCACTGAGGATGATAGGAGAAAGGGTTCCGGCGGCGACTGATTAGAATATTTTGAGTAGGCAGTGTGTTGTTTAAGTGTGAATGTACAGATGCAATTAAAGATCTTAATTGGATGTGTGGCAGGTGAGGGTCTTTGCCAAATCTTTGTTCTAATTTAATGGATGATCAGGTGGGAGTATTAGTGACTTGCATGTGTACCCACTATAGTGGAGTGGCACCAAATGGCAATATCTTCCAAAGAGTTGGGTATGGGTAAGACCACCTGTCAGTAACTTGATAAGAACCTATATGTCACGGCCTTAATCTGCAGGGCTCATTGATGAAGCTGCACTGCAGAGGGAATGAGGGCTTGGGGTGAGTTCTGGGAAGCATGTCTGTCCTCTTCTGGATGAGATCCACTTTCTGATCTGCTGATGAGTAATTTGGTTGATCCTCTTTGCTTGAGTCAGCACTGCCTGGATATTACCTTTTTACCATGTGATCCCTGCATTTATCATTCACAAGTGCTCAACATTTTGATCAACCTGCCATCCCAGTGCTACCACCATTGCTTTAATACTTAGCATGAGCATAATCCCTTGCTTTATTGTCACGAGTAGGGACATGGCACTGGTGTAGGATAGCATGTAGGACTCAAAAGGCAACCCTTTAAATTTGACCCATGTGAAATGAAAACCCATCTAGGCATTTAAACTACGAGGCCCAATGACAAAAATGAACAAACATTGAGCAGGCTATTAATGTGCTAGTGGAAGAAAACAGCATTTGTTCATGTAGCAGTGCTGAGACATCGTTCAACAATCACAACATATATAAACATTTTCAAAACCATATGACAAATTAATATTTACAATCACTATGGGGAATCACATTTTTCTGCTTGATCATCTCAATATTTGCATACTTCTAGACCCTATGTTTTCTCATAATTAGTACTTGATGCATTGCAACACTGTTATTCAGTGCTAGAGTACATGCTTCTGCTCGGGCCTAAAATGGTTCAGTTAAAGTAGTTTTCACTCAACTTGTCTTTTTAACATTCCTGTGGTGGTTGGTGCAGAAAAAGCACAAGTGGCATATAAATTAACTTCTGTATATAGTCTAGCATTTGTATTTAAATGCAGTTTTATGGGGAAATACTTGTGGCCGCCAAGAGCACAACTGTAACATGACTAGGCTGCACTGCAGGGACGTATAGGAAGGAAATGTGCCTTTGCGATGTAGGAAGAACTTTTCTATGTATATTAATATGTTAGTCCCTAAATATGTATTTTAAGCCTACTGGGCAATGTGCCTAATTCCTCAAAAGTAGCATACTACATATTTGAAATAGTGTTTCATCACTTCTCACAATATATATTTATGGTACTTTGTATAGGAACTGGTCTAGATATAATTAACAATTAAAAAATAAATCTTTGCTTGGGAAAATGCTAGCAAAATAAATCAAAGTGCTATTCTCTCCTTTTTTCAAAATCTGATTCAACAGTGACATCATATTACTGGTAAGCTTAGTGAAAAAGTAATTTTGTTAAAATGCACTTTGTGCTGCGTGAGTCAAATCTGACACATATCTCACCTGAAGAGCCAATAAACATTCTTGGCTGGAATTGATGCCCTTGCTCTCCAAAGGACAATAGACTGGACACTGGGCTCAAGAAGGCAGTGATTTTGTCAACAACTGCCATTTTAAAATGGGCGCATCATGGAGGGGGAGCAGGAGCAGTTAGCAGAAACAGCGGCACCCTAGTGCTTCTTTTGACTTAGCATCCCAAATTGACCCAACAGCATCTGCCCCAACTTATTACAATGGGCTTAGAAACCTTGCAAGTCCAAACCCCATTAGAGTGGAGGCTACCCCCTCTAAATAGAGGAATATTGGAAGGGATTCTGCTGGTTAAAGAAATGGTCTTGGATTTATTGAATGTTTACAGCAAGGCAAACATGGAGTGCTGCAAAAGGAGGTCAGCATAGGACAAGAATGTAGGCATGTCTCAGGGGGGATTTCTCCAGTCTCTCACCACCACCTCCACAGAACATCCCTGAACCTATACTTTACCATGTGGAGAGTCCTCAGATTGGGAGGACATATACGTATGGTGAAGGATGAGGGACTTTTTTTATTTAACATGAAAAAAATGTTAAATATTAATGTAAATTAATGTTAAGTATTTATTTTAAATGTAGAACAAAAGTAAATATGTTACATCACTATTACTTTTCTTCTGAATACATTTATTGATTAATTTACATATTATAAATTAAATTAAAATTCTTTTTAGGAAGTTTAAATTAAATAATATATTCCCCCTTTTAGACACTATATATATTTTTATTATGCTTTAATAACTATTCAAAGTGCCTCACTACACACGGGTGGGACTTCCCACCCCAGGGTGCACAGATGGCCTGCTTCTGCTTGTTGGCGTCACAGGAGAGGCTTGGTCATCACACTTAAAGCGCTGCCTCTTACCCCACGTCGAAGGCCGTCTTGCTGAACACTCTTGACCTTCGAGACACGTTGGGGCCAACAACTTGCCATTCCTGCCTCATTATACCCTGGTGGGTCTTCCAGTCCCAGGGTGCACTGGTTGCCTTCTTCTTCTGTTAGTATCACCGGGGAGGCATGGTCATCGCTCTTAAAGCACTGCCTCTTACCCCATGGTGCTAGAGGTGCGCTGGCCATGCCAGGGCAAAGCCTGCAACCGTCAGTGACAGGAGGAGGTGGGGCAGGGCCACCCCTTCTGCTGTGGTTCCTGACTCTCGTTGCCGGCTTAGCGCCAGTTGGGTGCTGCATCCTATTGAAAAGTACTTTATTTTTTCTTAGTTCTGATATCACCATGCTGCCTCTTTATCTCTGATTTTAATTGCCACTCTTTGCAATGCAGTGAAAAGAAGGAATCATCCACTGTCCAGCAGTGAGGCTGTGAGTAAGAGAGGTGGTGAACACTTCCAGGAAATTTTTTGGAGACACTAAGGTTTTCATTAAATTAATATAATTGTGAACTATTGGTCTCTGTGCACCTCATGTGATTTTTTTTATTGTGCCTGTTGTATTTCTTCAGTAATGGGCAAAAGGAAAGTTCAAGACAAAGCCCAGGGCACTTTCCTTTCCATGGAAATGTCCAGCGGTGCTACCTGCTCCGGTTCAATGTTTAGGATAGATATCATACTCATGGAATGCCAAGAAATTGCTCATGCAGTGGCCTCTTCCCCTTCTCTTTTTCCCAATCCTGATAGCTCTGATGCCTCTCTTTTAGTTCCATTAGAGCTTTCCCCCATTCCTTCCCCTGCTAAGAAGGCCTCCAAATGAATTCCACCGATGTTAAAAAAAAAACGAAAGAGTAATAGGAAAGGTATAGGATGTAGGAATCAAGAACCTGAACCTCCAGCAGGCTGTAATGAGCAGCACTTGGACATTCTTGTAGAAGCACAGGTAGTCCAAGTTGAATGCCACACAAATGCGCAGCGCTCTCAGAGGTGCATAATGGGGTGAAGGGGAGAGTAGTCATTGGATTAAATTATGCAAGTATTGAAGGCCCCCTACCTACTGTAGAGTGTAAAGGATACTATCTAGTCCCTTTGGCATTAGGTTGCATCTCTAACAAAGGCAGTTGCTGGCTTGGAAGGGAGGGTGAGCAATAGCCAAATCCTTAGAGATGCAAACAAAAACACTAGTTAGTGATCATGAGGGCCCTCCCCTCACCCACCCTGGCTCAGTAAGGATGCATGACTGTGATGCAGCTGTTGCCACTACCCTGCAGCCTCACTGTGTTTGCACCCAGCACTACAGCCGGGTACATACCAACCACTTAGGAGGCCACACTGGCTATATTGGTCATAGTGGCAAACCAGTTGCCTACAGAGGCTTACTGCAGGGTAGGGGGATGGGAAGAGTGCCAGATAGAAGAGCCGTGGTACTTGATGAGGGGTGCTACCCTATGCCTAGCCTTGCCAGACTACTTTCAAGAGGGGTAGTTAGGGATGGCTTTTACACTAGAACTCGTGCTCAGAGAGAAGAAGTGGTAATATATCTTTTGGAGGTCCCAAAACACCTCAGTGACAGATGAGAGGACCCTGATTAACTTAAGAATAAGGTAACCTACTGGTTTAGAGCAACAAAACAGTGTCACTCTATCAAAAGTGAAGACATTAAGCAAGTTGAAAGGATATACATACCAGGGATGCCAAACAATGTAATGAAGCTCAGCTTTTTTAATCGAGCCATAGTAGATGGCCTGATAACTATTGATTTTTGCACCATCCCTTTTGCTAATACCTCTATTAGCATCAAATACAGAAATACAGGACATGGGTACCGGGTCAAATGGTTCTGCCCTGAAGCGAGGGGAATTAGTGAAACTGGATGCAGGGGGAGCCAGGGATGACTCCAGGAAGGATGTATGTTCTACAGGGTAGCAAATTGACCTCTATTTGAGCCGAACATCTTTTAAGATACTTCTCCTCATCTTGGTCTTCTGCCAATTCCCAGGTTGCTCAGGCCCCAACCACTGAAGGCCTAGAAACATGGGAATACATTGATGGTATCCATGACGAGGAAAGGGGTGTAATCCCGGAGCTTAGGCTTGACTCTACCTCCATTGCTGTACTCCAGGAGCAGTTAACAGTCCTGGTATGGAATGTTTTGGGGATTGCCAGAATGCTGGTGGAACCAGCATTGGGCAATTTTGTGGATTCCCATGATGTGATCATGTTCTGGGAGACCTGGAGTTTGTATACCCCCCATAGGTGTGGGTACTCCACTTTTGGCATTAATGCAAAAGGAAAAAGAAAGGGAGACCCTCAGGAAGTCTACTGATTTGGGTGAAAACTGCACTATGGTCCATAGTTAAACCAGTCCCTGTTAATTCCCAGGACAATTTAGAAATTGATCTTGCTCTACACACAAGCTTAAAATTGAGAATTTGTAATGTATATAATAAAGTGGGCCTGGGTTCAGAGGAAACAAATACTATATGTGTTTTAAATCATGTCCTGACTGAATGCACTGGAAATGCCCCTCTATTGGTAGCTGAGGATTTTAAATGCATATTCAAACCTCTTACCCCTCCCTCTTTAGACTTGATTGAGGTGTGGGATAGTTCCTGGCAAAGTCCGCTGCTAGACTTCCCAATGGATATATGGTCCAAGAGAGGAGGCCAGGTGTTGGTCTTTACATTGCAGCACGATTTGAGGGACACGAATGGTAGGTCAACACCTGATTTGAATTTTGAAATGACCTTCAATAGACCTAGCTATGTCAGAAGAATTGAAAACTGTTTTTCTGATCTTAGCCTATGGCCCATTGTATCGGATATGATAGTGGTTAAAAGATCAGATAATGACCACAATGCCCTAATCCTTTACTTAATAAATCTTGGAGAGAGCAAACCTGATACTAGGGGCTGGAGTGATTTGGGTAAGCTATCCATAACCAATAACCTTAGAACAATTAGACGGAATTGGGTGGAGAAACATCCAGGAGCATTGGAAGTTGTTAATTCCAAAGTGTTTGAATAGGTGGCAGTGCTGTCTAAACTCCCCAAAGCAGAAATAAATGACAAGTTGAGTAACCAGCATGAGATACTCTATACGCAGATCAGGGAAATACTGGGCCAATTGAAAAAAGGGATGGATTGCCATATAAAAAAGGAGGGGAAAGGCGGGCCCCTGTTGCAGACTGGTATAACCAGGAATATAGAAAAGCGAAGGAGGAGCTCTTACAGGCAGTGAAATCCAAGATCCACTCTGATGTGGTGGCATGTAGAGCTAGATACAGACAGGCATTAGACTATTCTAAATAATGGGAATGTTCCCTTTGGTCCTTTCTACATGGCGCATTGGTTGCCAAAGATAATAAGTGTTTTAGGAGGAAAGCAGCCCACTGCCTGAATGGACATGAGTCTGCTCTGGAGTTCATAGTCCAGCCGGAAGGGTGGGTATCCCACTTCAGGGAGCTATATGCTCTAGGGAAAACTGGAAAAAAAGAGTTTGTAGGTATGAGAGGGAATATTCCATCTGACATGGTGGAAGTCCTAGAAATATCTCTCAAAGAAACCCAAGCAGCCATTAGTTCCTGTATCTCAGCCAGGGCTCCGGGCCCTGATCGAATTCCCAATTACCTATATAGAAAAGATTTAGAAGTCTGGTCCCCATATATTAATATGTTAACCAATGCTATTCTTTCAGGTATGGAAACAACTTTTTCCAGGAACTCGTCTGAGATAGAAGAATAGAATTGAGGTGGCATTTATAAAGCGCATGACTACCCATGGGCATCCCAGCGCTGGAAGTAAGAAGATTCAGGTAAGGGGGTGGTAATGGACAGAGTATCTGAATTAAGCAGAGCACTCCTTCCCAGTCAACAGATCCGGGCTTGATCCATCACCTTTTTTTAGCTCACTGCACCATCCCAGCTCAGAACCTGGCTACATGCAAATTAGTCTGTCCCTGGCCCAGTGCATCATGGGAACAGGGCAGACCAAACTACCAAGCCAATTCTTTTACTGGAAAGGAAACAAGCTTCCGGGGACCGGTTTCTGGCATTACAGCCGTCTTCGGCCCGGCTTGCTTGAATCCTGATGGTGCAGTGAGCAAGGGACTCATGTCTGAGCAAACCCTTCCACGCTTATGGTGGACAAAACGATTCAGGTAAGGGGGTGGTGATGGACAGAGTATCTGAATTAAGCAGAGCACCCCTACCCAGTCAACAGATCCGGGCTTGATCCATCACTGTTTTTTTAGCTAACTGCACCATCCCAGCACAGAACCTGGCTACATGCAAATTAGTCTGTCCCTTGCCCAGTGCATCATGGGAACAGGGCAGACCAAACTACCAAGCCAATTCTTTTACTGGAAAGGAAACAAGCTTCCGGGGACCAGTTTCTGGCATTACAGCCGTCTTCGGCCCGGCTTGCTTGAATCCTGATGGTGCAGTGAGCAAGGGACTCATGCCTGAGCATACCCTTCCATGCTATGGTGGCCAAAACTATTCAGGTAAGGGGTGGTGATGGACAGAGTATCTGAATTAAGCAGAGCACTCCTACCCACTCCTACCCAGACAACAGATCCGGGCTTGATCCATCACCTTTTTCTGAATCGTTTTGTCCACCACAAGCGTGGAAGGGTATGCTCAAATGTGAGTCCCTTGCTCACTGCACCATCAGGATTCAAGAAAGCCGGGCCGAAGATGGCTGTAATGCCAGAAACTGGTCCCCGGAAGCTTGTTTCCTTCCCAGTAAAAGAATTGGCTTGGTAGTTTGGCCTGCCCTGTTCCCATGATGCACTGGGCCAGGGACAGACTAATTTGCAAGTAGCCAGGTTCCGAGCTGGGATGGTGCAGTGAGCTAAAAAACGGTGACGGATCAAGCCCTGATCTGTTGACTGGGTACGAGTGTTCTGCTTAATTCAGATACTCTGTCCATCACCACCCCCTTTTCTGAATCGTTTTGTCCACCACAAGCGTGGAAGGGTATGCTCAGTTGTAAGTCCCTTGCTCACTGCACCATCAGGATTCAAGCAAGCCGGGCCGAAGACGGCTGTAATGCCAGAAACCGGTCCCCGGAAGCTTGTTTCCTTCCAAGTAAAAGAATTGGCTTGGTAGTTTGGCCTGCCCTGTTCCCATGATGCACTGGGCCAGTGACAGACTAATTTGCATGTAGCCAGGTTCTGAGCTGGGATGGTGCAGTGAGCTAAAAAACGGTGATGGATCAAGCCCTGATCTGTTGACTGGGTAGGAGTGTTCTGCTTAATTCAGATACTCTGTTCATCACCACCCCCTTTTCTGAATGGAAGTAAGAAGAGGCATATGAAGCTTATCTGGGGTAGAGCCAGGTTTTCAACAGCTTGCGAAAAATCAGATTAATAGTTTCTTTCCGTAGCTGGAGAGGAAGAGAATTCCAAAGCTTGGCGGCGTTATAGGAAAAAAGCCGGCCTCCGCTTCTGGCTCTTCTAATCCTTGGTACAGAGGCCAAGTGCAGTTCATCCGATCTTAGGGGCCTGTTGGCTTGGTAGGATTTGGCTAAAGGGGAGATGATCTTTGGTGCATTCCCTCCAAGCAATTTGTGAATGATACAAAGAGCTTTAAAATGGATTCTCTCCCGAATGGGCAGCCAGTGTAAGGTTTTTAAGGCAGGTTTGGCTGACTGTCGATAGGGAGTTCCTATGAGGGTTTTTGCCGCACAGTTCTGGATCATTTGAAGCTTAGAGAGTACTGCCTCTAGGGCACCCAGATAGAGTGCATTACTAAAAACCAAGCGTGATAGAATAAGCGCTTGGACTGCAAGTTTCCTAGCTTGAAAAGGGAGTAGAGGCAGCACTTTCCGAAGCATTCTGAGCATGTTAAAACAGGTGGCAACCACCTTTCTGGCTTGGACTTTGAGGGTAAGGTCTGAGTCCAGCCAGAACCCCAAACTCTTTATGTTTGCTTTGGGAAAAGGCGCTGATCCACATCTCCGTTGGTTTAAATAATGAAGGATTACCAAGGAGCATAAGCTCCATCTTGTCCCCATTCAGCTTCGGATGGGAGTAATGCATCAATTTGGCCTCTTCTTCAAGATAAGTACAGAGGCAGGATGTGGATGAGTCAGACTGGTTGAGCGAAACCCCTAGCTGAGTGTCATCAGCATATGTTACAATGTTTATTCCATAGGGCAGTATGATCTCTACCAGTGGGGCCATATAAGCATGAAAAAGCGTTGGGCTTAAAGAAGAGCCTTGTGGGACTCGACATGAGAGGGGTCAGGGCTTGGACGTGGTTTCACCCTCAAATACTTGGAAGGAATGCCCTTCCAGGAATGACCTCAGCCAGATTAACGCTGTTTCAGTCACCCCCAAACTTCTAAGTCGGTCAATCAAGATATGATGATTTACCGTATCGAGTGCTGCGCTTAGATCTAGTAAGATCACGGCAGATGATCCTCCAGAATCAATAATTTTTCTAGATTCCTCCAGAACAGCTAAGAGTGCTGTCTCTGTGCTCTGGCCTGGATGGAATCCTGTTTGGGTTGGGTGGAGAAGATGGTTAGATTCTAAGTAGGCAGAGAGAGTGATATTTAGACATTTCTCCAAAATGTTGCTAATTCCGGGGAGAAGGGAAATCAGACGATAGTTGGCCAAACAGTCAGGATCTAAAGTGGGTTTCTTCAGAAGAGCTCTAACCTTTGCTTATTCCAGAGAGGGGGGACTACTCCGGATACAATAGAAGAATTAACCACATCTAGAAGGACCGAGCCAACTGTCTCTGCTACCTGCTTAAGAATACTAAGTGGGGCCGGGTCATTAGGTGATCCGCTTTTTACTCAACCACTCATCGCTAGCAGACAGTTGTAGTCCATTGTAGGAGAGGCCGCTAAACTTGTTTCCTTACCTTCTATGTAGGGCTTATCATGACGGATAAAATTGGGGTCTTCAGTGGAAGAAAAAAATTCATAGATATTCCTAATTTTATTATGGAAAAATCCGCCATTTCGTTACTGCGCTGGTCTGATGTGGTGGAGGAATCAGGAAGGGAGGGGACATTCATTAGTTTCTTGACAATTTGGAAGGTTTCCCCAGAGGAATTAGCAGAGGAAGCTATAGTGTTCCCATAGTAGAGAGCTTGAGTGATTTCCGTTTTTATAGATTTTGATGGCATTTTTATATTCCTGCTTCTTATCTAAGGAAAAACTCCTTCTCCAACCTCTCTTTGCCTTCCTACACAATTGTTTCAGTTCTCTGAGCTTTGAAGTATACCAGACAGCTTTATTGGTACCTTTATACAGCTTGATATTAGTTTTAGGAAGAACTGAGTCCAAAGAGTTGTTAATCCAATTGTCAAATTTCGCATTGGCCACTATCGGGTCCGAATTAAAAGCAGGCTTAGATTTCTCCAGAGTTTCTGTCCAGGAGTCCAGTGGGAGTTTTGACCAACATCGGGACTTAGTTTGCACTAGTTGAGTTGGGAGAGTGGCATAAGCAGGGGACCATGAAAAAGGGATCAGGGAATGGTCCGAACAAGGAACGGGTATTGGTGATTGGCAGGATTACTCCTTCAGACCTGAAAAATAGGGTGTAAGAGATGTCCTTAAGAATGTGTTGCTAATTGTACTTTTTGAGTTAGCTGTAAGGCTGCTAGGTCAGAGATCAGTTCGGTTGCAAGCTTGAAGTTTGTGTCATCGAAATGAATATTAAAATCTCCAAGAATGGTGAAATTAGCGGTGGAATTTGATAATTTAAAGACCCTGTCTATAAGTGACAGAATTGGCCTAAGAGTCCTGGGGGTGATAGATCAAGATCCCTGAAAAAGTTAATGTAGGAGTAAATCCTATTGAAAAATGAAGGTTTTTGTAGTTTGAGAGTGGACTCCCCAGGATTCTGCAAATAAAATGATTCTTTAAGATATTGGCAATTCCACCCCCTTTGCCATGAATTCGATCGAATCTCTGTATTGTGTAGCCAGGAGGGAGGGCTTGTGCTATATCGACGATCAGTGGCTGTGTTCGACCAAGTTTCCGTTAGGAACAGAACATCCGGACTTTCCTCCATAAGGAGCAGGGATATTTCCACCAAATGTTTTGGTAGGAAACGACAGTTCAATAAAAATAACTTAAAAATTTGATAGGGTTCAGATCATACCCATCTATAAAAAGGAGATAGGGCATACCTGGCCAGCTATAGAATTGTTATTCTAATTGACTCTTTGTAGAAACTTTTCTTTACGCAGCTATTGGCCTGTATACAGGATTGAATCCTAGAGAATAATATCCTCTCTGATTTTCAGGTGGGTTTTGATGTCAGTATTAGTACCCTGGACCAGGCCTTCCACTTTCTCTGCATTTATTTGAAAGAGATTGTCATCAAAGGGGGGAAGCTATATGTATCCTTTGTAGATCTACACATGGCCTTCAAACTTGGCCCTCGAGCTAAACTCTGGAAGGTGGTGGCAGAGCTGAGACTTTCTCGAAATCTGCAAGATATACTTATTTGGCTGCATTCAGCAAACTAAGACAAAGTTAGGTGGGGGGAGGATGGACAAACAACTGAACACTTCATGATAAATCGTGGAGTGAGAAAGGGATGCGTTTAAGCGGCCACCCTGTTCTCGCTATTTATTATTGGGGCAGTAGGCTTCCTCGACATGGATGGGTGTGATGCCCCAAAAGTCAGGGAGAGAAGCTTGCCTGCACTTCTCATCGCTGACGAAATGTTATTAATATCAACGCCCCCACAAGGGCTCCAACAGCTTCTAAACAATTTAAAACCTTTCTGTGACAAGCATGGTCTGGAACTCAATGAAGAAAAAACAAAGTATGTGATATTGACTAAGGGTACCTTCAAGCCATCTAAGAGACGCATTTATGTAGGGGACCATAATATAGTACTAGTCTCTGTCTTTGACTATTTGGTGATTCGTCTAATTCCAAATCAATGCTGGGTATCCCATATAAATAAATACAGTTGTCCTTAATCCAGCAGACTGCCCACATAAAAATATCCTTAGAAACACGGTGTCTAGGAAAGTGGCTCCAGCCTTAGACATATATAACATCAAAGATTTAGGAGCAGTTTTATATGAAGCAAAATTGTGAGGTAGTGGGAACCCTGATTACCGTACTGTCACTGAGCATCGCTTTACCAGATCCCTTTTCAATTTACCAGTTAGCATTCCCCAGTCCCAATCTTCCTTGACCTGGCCCATAGAAAACTAGCTCATAAGCTGAGATATAAGCACTTAATGTATTGGCATAATCTATGGACAATTGAGGAGCTCACCCCCTATTGAGTGGCAAACAGGAATCTTCTGACATTGTCCAAGTTCATTAAAATCTCCTGCTTTAATACCCTGAGAGAAATTGGAGATGGAGGCTGATTGGTCAAGACCAGAGGAGCTGTGTTTGATTCAGAATAATAGAGTTAAAACCATCTACTGAGAGTCTACCCTGGTGAACGATGTGACAAATACTGTGGGCTCCCTGACTCAGGAGTTTATGAATATTAACACCCCCCCGCTCTTTGAGGAAAGAATTGATGACATTTTTCCACCACTTGCACGTACATTATTCCTTCAATTCAGATACAAGGCCATTCCCACTAAATTGTTTTGTTGTTAAGTGGCAAACTAATGTAGCCTCAGATGATAAATGTCCAGCCTATAAAGGAAGCCCTGAATCCCTAGTCCATTTAGTATGTTGGTGCCCAAATTATAAGAACCTAAGGGATAAGTGGATAATCCCTTTGTGTCGGCTTATCAGTCCTGGCCACTATCTCAATGTGCTGAGAATTCTTTCTACAGACACCCATAGAGTGATATTTTTCAGTCTAGCAACATTTTTGTTCGCTCTATGGATTAAAGGCTCAAACTGTATTGTATAATGAATTTTTTATTGCACTTTTTAATTGTATATACAAAAGAGATGTATTTTTATATGGCTATTATCCTTTTATGATATTTTCAACTGTTGTCTTTTATTATTTTTTTAATCCTTATATAAAAATCCAGGTGTTCGTAACTCACGCTCAAATGTATATGATGTACTTTTTAAGATCTTTGTGAATGAAATAAAGTTATGATGAAGATGATATTTAAAAATCATAATATTTGACATTTAAAATGGGATTTTATATATTTTAAAATGAAATAGTAAAGGTATATATTCTATTCTATTCTATTGTGAATAACTTTGGCGCCGGTTTATGAATCTTTGCGAATTTCTCAAAAAAGATGGCCCGCTCCGCTCCTTCCCTGAAAGTTTTGGGGGGATTCGTCGAGTGGGGGCTGAGAAAAAAGGGGGGTCCCAAAACGCGTTTTCCCCATGTTATTTTCCATAGGACGATTAGGCACGGCTACAGCCCGAAGGGCTGAACGGAATTACACCAAATTTGGCAGAGAGGTAGAGTTCGGTTCGCAGATTGCCCTTTTGCTTAAATGGTGTAAATCCCTCCAGTAGTTCCTGAGAAAATCAAAAGGAAAAAAATATATATATCTATAAGCGCGCACCGTACGCGTACGTGCGCGGACCTTCGCGTGTGCGAGCTGCATGCTGATTGGCTGCCAATGTCTGTCAACACTCCAAAACAGAAATTGTTGGCAGCCATCTTGTGCCTCGGTAGACTGAGGCACAGGAAAGCAGAAAAACAAACGTGCAGAACTCAAAAAGGGGGCAGGGTACAAGCACCCTGACCCCTAGGCCTGCTCAGGGGGTCCCACAAGGACGCCCCCCGGCCCCCCAAAAAATATATATTTTTTTTAGATCGCAGGGTGCGCGCACCGTATGCGTACCTAAGCGGAGGTACGTGTACTGTGCGCGTACCCCGCGATTTTTCAATCCTTGTTGGACCCCCTGAGCAGGCCTAGGGGGTCTGGGTGCTTCTACCCTGCCCCCTTTGCATGTTTTCCATTTTTGTTTAACTGCTTTCTTGTGCCTTGGTTCTACCAAGGCACAAGATGGCTGCCAACACTTCCTGGTTTGGAGTGTTGACAGACAGTGGCAGCCAATCAGCATGCCTTCCTGATAAAGCAAAAACAACAGGTGATGGACCGAATGTGGATCAATGTCACACACTCACCCCAGTCCAAAGATCTGGGCCCAAATCCATCGTTTTTTTGCACTCCACACCACCCTGGGTTAGACAATGGCGATATGCAAATCAGCTCTGACCCTGTGCCCAATGGGAACAGTCCAGTCCGAACTACAAAAGCCATGTCCTTCCCAGAACGGAATCAAGCATCCGAGGACCCGACCGGTTTCGAGGTAACACCTCTCATCAGCCCGGCTAACTTGACTCCAGTAGTGTGGAGTGCCTGGGACCCACGTCTAGGCATCCCCAGCGCACTTAGGGCGGAATATGCAAAAACAACAGGTGATGGACCGAATGTGGATCAATGTCACACACTCACCCCAGTCCAAAGATCTGGGCCCAAATCCATCGTCTTTTTGCACTCCACACCACCCTGGGTTAGACAATGGCGATATGCAAATCAGCTCTGACCCTGTGCCCCATGGGAACAGTCCAGTCCGAACTACAAAAGCCATGTTTTTCCCAGAACGGAATCAAGCATCCGAGGACCGGACCGGTTTCGAGGTAACACCTCTCATCAGCCCGGCTGGCTTGACTCCAGTGGTGTGGAGTGCCTGGGACCCACGTCTGGGCATCCCCAGCGCACTTAGGGCGAAATATGCAAAAACAACAGGTGATGGACCGAATGTGGATCAATGTCACACACTCACTCCAGTCCAAAGATCTGGGCCCAAATCCATCGTTTTTTTGCACTCCACACCACCCTGTGTTAGACAATGGCGATATGCAAATCAGCTCTGACCCTGTGCCCCATGGGAACAGTCCAGTCCGAACTACAAAAGCCATGTCCTTCCCAGAACGGAATCAAGCATCCGAGGACCGGACCGGTTTCAAGGTAACACCTCTCATCAGCCCGGCTAGCTTGACTCCAGTGGTGTGGAGTGCCTGGGACCCACGTCTGGGCATCCCCAGCGCACTTAGGGCGGAATATGCAAAAACAACAGGTGATGGACCGAATGTGGATCAATGTCACACACTCACCCCAGTCCAAAGATCTGGGCCCAAATCCATCGTCTTTTTGCACTCCACACCACCCTGGGTTAGACAATGGCGATATGCAAATCAGCTCTGACCCTGTGCCCCATGGGAACAGTCCAGTCCGAACTACAAAAGCCATGTTTTTCCCAGAACGGAATCAAGCATCCGAGGACCGGACCGGTTTCGAGGTAACACCTCTCATCAGCCCGGCTGGCTTGACTCCAGTGGTGTGGAGTGCCTGGGACCCACGTCTGGGCATCCCCAGCGCACTTAGGGCGGAATATGCAAAAACAACAGGTGATGGACCGAATGTGGATCAATGTCACACACTCACTCCAGTCCAAAGATCTGGGCCCAAATCCATCGTTTTTTTGCACTCCACACCACCCTGTGTTAGACAATGGCGATATGCAAATCAGCTCTGACCCTGTGCCCCATGGGAACAGTCCAGTCCGAACTACAAAAGCCATGTCCTTCCCAGAACGGAATCAAGCATCCGAGGACCGGACCGGTTTCGAGGTAACACCTCTCATCAGCCCGGCTAGCTTGACTCCAGTGGTGTGGAGTGCCTGGGACCCACGTCTGGGCATCCCCAGCGCACTTAGGGCGGAATATGCAAAAACAACAGGTGATGGACCGAATGTGGATCAATGTCACACACTCACCCCAGTCCAAAGATCTGGGCCCAAATCCATTGTTTTTTTGCACTCCACACCACCCTGGGTTAGACAATGGCGATATGCAAATCAGCTCTGACCCTGTGCCCCATGGGAACAGTCCAGTCCGAACTACAAAAGCCATGTCCCTCCCAGAACGGAATCAAGCATCCGAGGACCGGACCGGTTTCGAGGTAACACCTCTCATCAGCCCGGCTAGCTTGACTCCAGTGGTGTGGAGTGCCTGGGACCCACGTCTGGGCATCCCCAGCGCACTTAGGGCGGAATATGCAAAAACAACAGGTGATGGACCGAATGTGGATCAATGTCACACACTCCCCCCAGTCCAAAGAGCTGGGCCAAAATCCATCGTTTTTTTGCACTCCACACCACCCTGGGTTAGACAATGGCGATATGCAAATCAGCTCTGACCCTGTGCCCCATGGGAACAGTCCAGTCCGAACTACAAAAGCCATGTCCTTCCCAGAACGGAATCAAGCATCCGAGGACCGGACCGGTTTCGAGGTAACACCTCTCATCAGCCCGGCTAGCTTGACTCCAGTGGTGTGGAGTGCCTGGGACCCACGTCTGGGCATCCCCAGTGCACTCAGGGCGGAATATGCAAAAACAACAGGTGATGGACCGAATGTGGATCAATGTCACACACTCACCCCAGTCCAAAGATCTGGGCCCAAATCCATCGTTTTTTTGCACTCCACACCACCCTGGGTTAGACAATGGCGATATGCAAATCAGCTCTGACCCTGTGCCCCATGGGAACAGTCCAGTCCGAACTACAAAAGCCATGTCCTTCCCAGAACGGAATCAAGCATCCGAGGACCGGACCGGTTTCGAGGTAACACCTCTCATCAGCCCGGCTACTGGAGTCAAGCTAGCCGGGCTGATGAGAGGTGTTACCTCGAAACCGGTCCGGTCCTCGGATGCTTGATTCCGGTCTGGGAAAGATATGGCTGTTGTAGTTTGGACTGGACTGTTCCCATGGGGCACAGGGTCAGAGCTGATTTGCATAAAGCCATTATCTGACCCAGGGTGGTGTGGAGTGCAAAAAACGATGGATTTAGGCCCAGATCCTTGTACTGGGGTGAATTCAAGACATTGATCTACATTCTGTCCATCAAATTGTTTTTTGTAATTTTCTCCCTGAGTGTACTGGGGTAGCTCAGACGTGGGTCCCAGAGCCTCCACACCACTGGAGTCAAGCTAGCCGGGCTGATGAGAGGTGTTACCTCGAAACCGGTCCGGTCCTCGGATGCTTGATTCCGGTCTGGGAAAGATATGGCTGTTGTAGTTCGGACTGGACTGTTCCCATGGGGCACAGGGTCAGAGCTGATTTGCATAAAGCCATTATCTGACCCAGGGTGGTGTGGAGTGCAAAAAACGATGGATTTAGGCCCAGATCATTGTACTGGGGTGAATGTAAGACATTGATCTACATTCTGTCCATCAAATTGTTTTTTGTAATTTTCTCCCTGAGTGTACTGGGGTAGCTCAGACGTGGGTCCCAGAGCCTCCACACCACTGGAGTCAAGCTAGCCGGGCTGATGAGAGGTGTTACCTCGAAACCGGTCCGGTCCTCGGATGCTTGATTCCGGTCTGGGAAAGATATGGCTGTTGTAGTTCGGACTGGACTGTTCCCATGGGGCACAGGGTCAGAGCTGATTTGCATAAAGCCACTATCTGACCCAGGGTGGTGTGGAGTGCAAAAAACGATTTATTTAGGCCCAGATCCTTGTACTGAGGTGAATGTAAGACATTGCTCTACATTCTGTCCATCAAATTGTTTTTTGTAATTTTCTCCCTGAGTGTACTGGGGTAGCTCAGACGTGGGTCCCAGAGCCTCCACACCACTGGAGTGAAGCTAGCCGGGCTGATGAGAGGTGTTACCTCGAAACCGGTCCGGTCCTCGGATGCTTGATTCCGGTCTGGGAAAGATATGGCTGTTGTAGTTCGGACTGGACTGTTCCCATGGGGCACAGGGTCAGAGCTGATTTGCATAAAGCCATTATTTGACCCAGGGTGGTGTGGAGTGCAAAAAACGATGGATTTAGGCCCAGATCCTTGTACTGGGGTGAATGTAAGACATTGATCTACATTCTGGCCATCAAATTGTTTTTTGTAATTTTCTTCCTGATAAAGCAGCATGCTCATTGGCTGTCAACACTTCTAGCCAGGAAGTGTTGGCATCCATCTTGTGCTAGGTAGACCGAGGAACACCTGCCTGCAAAAATGTAGTAAATAAGTATAAAAAAAAGAACAATTAAGACATTTAAAAATTGTCATTTAAATAACCTTCGAAATTAAATGAAAAAAACATAGGTTTCAGGCCTGATATAGGGGCCGATTATGATGGCGGACGGACCTGAGTCCGTCCGCCACCATAGAGTAGGAGGGAACCTCCACATTGCCTGCGGAGTTCCCTCCTGTGCAATTAGGATGTGACCGCCACCCTGGCGGTCACATCCTCAATCTTTCACATTGTGGCGGGTGCAGCTTCAAGCTGCACCCGCCGCAATGTTAAAAATGCATGCACGGCATTTGCGTGCACAAAGCAGCAGGCACCGCACGGTGCCTGCCGCTTTGTCCACACAAATGCAGGGGGGTACCATAGGTACCCCCCATGTGCACCCCCCATGCCCCCTTCACCCAGGGGGCCCACAACGGGCCCCCAAAGTGAAGCTCCATATGCTTTTCCATGGCGGAAAAGCCGCCGTGGAAAAGCATACTTTGTACTCCATCCTAATATGGATGGCGGTGTCTGATAGACACCGCCAGCCATGTTAATGCTTTTTCGACGTGGTCGCCTTCCAACCGCTGCGGAAAAGTGGAGGACAGATTGTGAGACCCACCAGCCATCCTAATTTGGCGCTGGGTTTTTCAAGCCTCTGCGGCGGATTTTCCCGCATCCTCCGGGCCGGCGGTGGCTTCCACCGGCCTGGAGGATGCGGGAAATTCGCCATCGTAATGACCCCCATAGTTAGGAATTAGCATTTAAAAAACCATTGAAATTCACTAAAAAAGACATATGTTTCAGGCCTTATATAGTTAGGCATTAGCATTAAAAAAACTTTGAAATTCACTGAAAAAACCATAGGTTTCAGGCCTTATATCGGTAGGAATTATCATTTTAAAAACCTTGCAAATTCACTGAAAAAACCATAGGTTTCAGGCCTTATATAGTTAGGAATTAGCATTTAAAAAACCTTGCAAATTCACTGAAAAAACGAGTGGTTTCAGGCCTTATATAGTTAAGAATTAGCATTTAAAAACCTTTGAAATTCACTGAGAAAACCATAGGTTTCAGGCCTTATATAGTTAGAAATTAGCATTTAAAAAACTTTGAGATTCACTCAAAAAACTATAAGTTTTAGGGGTATTATAGTTAGCTGGACAATTCACTCATACAAAACCATTGAAATTGCTCCGATATAGTTGATGATGTCACATTTTAGATCATTCATGACATGGTCAGTGACATCACTGATGACATCTCAAATGACATCATTAAATGCTAATTCCTAACTATATAAGGCCTGAAACCTATGGTTTTTCAGTGAAAACCATCGGTCGCCAGTAGGTATATATAGTTAGGACCTAGTTTCCATAGGAAATCCGCAACATTCTATTGGGAATAACTTTGGCGCTGGTTGATGAATCTTCGCAAATTTCTCAAAGAAGTTGGCCCGCTCCGCTCCTCTCCTTCCCTGAAAGTTTTGGGGGATTAGTCAAGCGGGGGCTGAGAAAAAAGGGGGGTCCCAAAACATGTTTTCCCCATGTTAATTTCCATAGGACCTTTAGACACGGCTACAGCTTGAACCGCTGAACGGAATTACACAATGCTTTTTACTTTTCTTGACATTTGTTTGGGGACTTCTTTCCAAGCCAAGTCCCAAGATGGCTGACAACACTTCCTGGTTGAAGTGTTTGCAGCCCAAAAAATGTTAGTAGGATGCGCGGGTCAACTGCAAGGAATTGCTTCCCAATATATCTATATTATTTTAACTAAAATATGTCAAAAAATACTCAACTGATTTAAACCAAATCATGTATATAAATACACATATACATATATACACCCATTACACCCAGGGCAGAAGCAAGAAATACGGCACAATCAGAGAGCATCTTGCTCCGGTCCAAAAATTGGATCCCTAGGGCTGCTCAGGTGGTCCCACAAGGATATTAACATATTTAAACGAATCCGCTAATAGAATTAGCATTTTAAAAACCTTGCAAATTCACTGAAAAAAACATAGGTTTCAGGCCTTATTTAGTTAGGAATTAGCATTTAAAAAACCGTGCAAATTCACTGAAAAAAACATAGGTTTCAGGCCTTATATAGTTAGGAATTTGCATTTAAAAAACCTTTGAAATTCACTGAAAAAAACATAGGTTTTAGGCCTTATATATTTAGGAATTAGCATTTAAAAAACCTTGAACATTCACTGAAAAAACCATAGGTTTCAGGCCTTATATAGTTAGGAATTAACATATAAAAAACCATGGAAATTGCTCCTATATAGTTAGTTGGACTAACTACATTTGGCGCACCCGCAATCCACTGCTGATGATGTCACATATTACATCATTCATGACATGGTCAGTGACATCACTGATGACATCACTGATGACATCTCAAATGACATCACTGATGGCATCACTGATGACATTAGGTAGAAGTGAAGCTAGAGAACCTCTAGTTTCATCCCTTTAGTGCACACTGTTTGTTGTCTTTCCAGTTGAAAAAAGACTTCCATTGTTAAGTTTGTTGATGCATAAATGTCTTTTTTATTTGTTTGACATTTAACTGTTGTTTATCATTTCATTTTCATTCTAGTATTAATCGAATGCACTTCAGGCTATGTCATTACAAGATTTCATTTCCAATGCATTTCAGGCATTAATGACATGCCCTTCATCAGGGATTCGACACTGTGAACATAATATAATAACAGTTATCTTCTAATATGGTAGACCTTGTAAATCATAATCATTTCAAACCGATTTTTGCATTTTTATCAAACATGATATCAATTGGGTTCTTTGCGAGTCAATGTATATATACCAGTGGTTGTGCTTCAGAATGCGAGTACTACGAAAATTAAATAAAAACGGAGTGTCACTTACAAGCCTTTCCTCTTATGTTGTGTGATCTGTAAAGAAACATACGAAGCGTGGTCAGCGATATATTGCGAGCGTTACGGTGAAGCACTCGGTGCTTCTTACGGTCTATCACCTGGGTGGGACTAACATGTGGTTTTCTTTAGCGTGCTCGGGCTGTTGACGGTCTTCTATGGCGTCGGCACAGACGAGCTCTGGCCGCGTCTTACTAATTTGAAAGCGTTCCGGTCATGTGACCATAAACATAATCGAAAGACTATGGTTGTTACTGGTTGTTACGGGGAACAAGTAAAACAGAATTCCTATCTGAAGTTTGAATGAATAAAGATTAGGAGAGGTGGTGTAGTGAACGTAAAATGAACGTTGGTCAGAATTAAAAGAACAAAAAAAGTTTGGGGGGGATTAAAGCAAGAAAAATCTTAACTGGGGCTGGAGTAGTTATGGTTATAACGGGTTACTCAGTTCCTGGAGCTACTAGTTTCTGAGAATATTTATGCTATTGTATGTGTGATGGGTGGTGTTTGGACCATGTTGCAAGGTGTGTCTGGTGTTTGTATGAACAGGCACAGTATTAACAAGATTCAGTCCATCAATTCTATTAATCATCCAACACAAGGTTATCCTATCAAACTGAAGGTAAACGCTACATGCGACACCAGTAATTTGATCTACGGAATAAAATGTCCTTGTGGAAAGATATACGTGGGCAAGACAGAACGTCGAATAAAAGTGCGACTAACGGAGCACAAATCTAACATAAGGTTGAAAAACATGAAATCAGCTTTGTCAACTCATTTTGTAGAAGAACACCACAACATTTCCCAGATGAAATATGTGATACTAGAGACCGTCCAAAAAATTGAGGGAAGAGACAATACTAAACACCTCCTAAGAAGAGAGAACTTTTGGATTCATAAACTGTCTACCCAAAAGCCGACAGGCTTAAATGATAGAATTGAATTTGCATGCTACCTGTAAATATTTGCTCCCTGGACTGAATCTTGTTAATACTGTGCCTGTTCATACAAACACCAGACACACCTTGCAACATGGTCCAAACACCACCCATCACACATACAATAACATAAATATTCTCAGAAACTAGTAGCTCCGGGAACTGAGTAACCCGTTATAACCATAACTACTTCAGGGTTCTAGCCCCAGTTAAGATTTTTCTTGCTTTAATCCCCCCCAACATTTTTTTGTTCTTTTAATTCTGACCAACGTTCATTTTACGTTCACTACACCACCTCTCCTAATCTTTATTCATTCAAACTTCAGATAGGAATTCTGTTTTACTTGTTCCCCGTAACAACCAGTAACAACCATAGTCTTTCGATTATGTTTATGGTCACATGACCGGAACGCTTTCAAATCAGTAAGACGCGGCCAGAGCTCATCTGTGCCTACGCCATAGAAGACCGTCAACAGCCCGAGCACGCTAAAGAAAACCACATGTTAGTCCCACCCAGGTGATAGACCGTAAGAAGCACCGAGTGCTTCACCGTAACGCTCGCAATATATCGCTGACCACGCTTCGTATGTTTCTTTACAGATCACACAACATAAGAGGAAAGGCTTGTAAGTGACACTCCGTTTTTATTTAATTTTCGTAGTACTCGCATTCTGAAGCACAACCACTGGTATATATACATTGACTCGCAAAGAACCCAATTGATATCATGTTTGATAAAAATGCAAAAATCGGTTTGAAATGATTATGATTTACAAGGTCTACCATATTAGAAGATAACTGTTATTATTTTATGTTCACAGTGTCGATTCCCTGATGAAGGGCATGCCATTAATGCCCGAAATGCATTGGAAATGAAATCTTGTATTGACTTAGCCTGAAGTGCATTTGATTAATACTAGAATGAAAATGAAATGATAAACAACAGTTAAATGTCAAACAAATAAAAAAGACATTTATGCATCAACAAACTTAAGAATGGAAGTCTTTTTTCAACTGGAAAGACAACAAACAGTGTGCACTAAAGGGATGAAACTAGAGGTTCTCTAGCTTCACTTCTACCTAATGTTTTAAGACGCCGTTGGACCCTCGACGTCACCTCTAGGAGCACCTAAAATATCAAACTCTTACACAAGCAACTTAAAAAAAAACAGCAGTGCATCTATCCAACAAACTAACACTGTTCTCATTGAAAGCGTCCCCACGGACAGATAGCACGCACAAAACGAACAAACGAGGAACCACAAATATGAGTAATTACGACGACATATCGAAAAGCACCGAGGCCAGAGCCTCCACCTTTGCTTTTGAAGCGAAAGATGTCTACCAAATCTATTCTTTATTCAGGGAGGAACTCGCACAGGAAACCACAAGTCGGTCCAAGGAACAAAATGTAAGACAGTTACTATATCTCTCAAAAAGGAAAACTAATCAGCAACTTCATGCTAGTACTCTCATTAAATATCACCGCAACCAAAGAATACCACGAGGCCTATGAATTGCACTCAAACCATCCCTCTGTAAACACTCAAAAAAATTCCAAGAACGTTGGTTTGAAATTTTGAATAAATGTTCACTGGACTTGATCCTACTAATAATCCAAGAACTATCTACAATTCTAGAAGATTTAAGTACAGAAATACAAGAAGTATCAACAGAACTATCGAAAATGATGAGCGAAGAGGAATTAAAAACAACGTTGGACGACATAAAAAATCAAATAGACACTCAAAAGACATCAATGAACGCAAAATCCGTAAATTTAAGAGGGACACCCTCGACTATAGACTCGGAGAGGTCTACACGTGGGCAGACATCTATGCCCAGAAAAGAAGGAACCGCCCTTACAATTCCAATACTGATACCTCATCAACCGATAGCGATACGAGCCAAAAAACTCGCACGACACAACCAACACGGAAAACACAAGACAACACGTTAACTGACCAACCTACTACTAGTGCAACAACTGACACCAGTCCTTTTTTAGAACAGAGCCAAACCCAAAAAGGGGACCCCGGAGAGGGAAAGGAAAAGAAAAAAGAGAGAGATCCACCGAATACAAGGAGTACAACAAGTACCCTCAAAGACAAGGAGAAGGAGAAGAAATCCAAAAAGAATCAACCGCAGAACAACTAGTCATCAACATAAGTGACCATTATTTGAATCCATATGAACTGGGATTACTCCAAAAGGGAACATCTTTTGTATCAACTACGACCACGGATACCTTAGAATTGGAAGTGAGCTTCTTTAAGCTAATGCGCAAACTCAGATTAAGGCACTTTTTTGATAATGTACTCCCAGAACAACCACAACAGGACAAAGACCAACTTTTAGGATTACGTCCACCAAGCACTTTCCAAGCTCCTATAAGTCACAAAACACTGGACCTGTTCGAAAGCATAGTTAAACAAGACTTGTACAAGATCAAACATGTGAAGCCCAAAAAGAGAAATATAACTCAAAAGGATCTTGACACGTTACAAAAACTTGCATCTAATGATAACATCATATTCACCAAAGCGGACAAAGGAGGAGCAATTGTAATTATGAACCTAACCATGTATGAGACCAAAGTGATTGAACATATCACGGACACTAATACATATACCAAACTGGATAATAACCCCACATTGGAATATTCCAAAATACTACGAACAATTGTTGAGAGAGCCCATGAACAAGGCACAATCACAGATAGGACAAAAAACTTCTTGATATCATCCAACCCAAAAAGCCCCACCTTACGCATGGTACCAAAGATACACAAAAATACAACGGATCCGCCTATGAGACCCATAGTATCTACACGTGGGAGCATACATGAACCAATCGGACAATTAATTGACAATTACCTACAATCCACTGTTCAAGCAATGCAAACTTATGTCAAGGATACTTCACAATTCTTGTTAAAACTACAACAAGTGGCATGGGACCCACAAGATAAAATCATACTATGCACGGCAGATGTTCGCAGCCTCTACACGAGTATACCCCATGACATGGGGATAGAAGCTATGGAAGCAGCACTTATGAACACAGAACTAGACCACGATTTTCAGATCTTCCGAATGGAACTTATGTACTTTACATTGTACCAAAGCTACTTCAAATTCAACGAATCTTGGTACCAACAGCTCACTGGAATGGCCATGGGCAATTCGGCGGCCCCTGTGTACGCCAACATCTTCATGCAGTGGTATGAAAATAAACACATTTTGAGCAAAAAAGAATGGACGGACAATTTGAAAATGATTATCAGGTACATTGATGACCTATTCATCATTTGGACAAACACAGAGGAGAAACTACCAATTGAATTGACACAATTCAACCAAATAGATCAACGAATCCAATTAACGTGGGACATATCAGATACCACAGTCAATTTCTTGGACGTCAAAGTTTCGATAACACCACAAGGATTTTCCACGGATCTATATGTTAAACCCACCGACAGAAACAATTTGTTACTCCATTCAAGTTTCCATGAACCCAACCTGATAAGTAACTTACCTTTTTCACAAATGGCCAGAGTGAAAAGAATCACTTCTGATGAACAAACTCATACCATGAGACTCAAAGAAACAACACACAAATTCAGCAAAAGAGGGTATCCACAAACACTCATAGACCAATCCAAAGGAAGGATTGATAAACTCAACAGAACCAAACTTTTAACTCCCAGAATCAAACCTGAACAAACACGCACAGTCGTGGTCTCCAAATTCTCAACAGCAAGCAAGAAATACAAAAAAGTTATCTTGAAACATTGGCCAATACTGAATATGGAACCAGATTTCAAGCAAGCTTTTAACCAACCACCCATATTTGCGTTTACCAGAGCCAGGAACTTGGGAGAAATTTTACAAAACAAACCCTCAAAAATCACAGAGTACTCTGGAACTAAACCCTGCCTTAACTGTGGTAATTGCAACAGCATAATCGGAGGCAATTCTATTAATCATCCAACACAAGATTATCCTATCAAACTGAAGGTAAACGCTACATGCAACACCAGTAATTTGATCTACGGAATAAAATGTCCATGTGGAAAGATATACGTGGGCAAGACAGAACGTCGAATAAAAGTGCGACTAACGGAGCACAAATCTAACATAAGGTTGAAAAACATGAAATCAGCTTTGTCAACTCATTTTGTAGAAGAACACCACAACATTTCCCAGATGAAATAAGTGATACTAGAGACCGTCCAAAAAAAGGAGGGAAGAGACAATACTGAACACCTCCTAAGAAGAGAGAACTTTTGGATTCATAAACTGTCTACCCAAAAGCCGACAGGCTTAAATGATAGAATTGAATTTGCATGCTACCTGTAAATATTTGCTCCATGGACTGAATCTTGTTAATACTGTGCCTGTTCATACAAACACCAGACACACCTTGCAACATGGTCCAAACACCACCCATCACACATACAATAACATAAATATTCTCAGAAACTAGTAGCTCCAGGAACTGAGTAACCCGTTATAACCATAACAACTTCAGGGTTCTAGCCCCAGTTAAGATTTTTCTTGCTTTAATCCCCCCAAAAATGTTTTTGTTCTTTTAATTCTGACCAACGTTCATTTTACGTTCACTACACCACCTCTCCTAATCTTTATTCATTCAAAATTCAGATAGGAATTCTGTTTTACTTGTTCCCTGTAACAACCAGTAACAACCATAGTCTTTCGATTATGTTTATGGTCACATGACCGGAACGCTTTCAAATCAGTAAGACGCGGCCAGAGCTCGTCTGTGCCGACGCCATAGAAGACCGTCAACAGCCCGAGCATGCTAAAGAAAACCACAGGTTAGTCCCACCCAGGTGATAGACCGTGAGAAGCACCGAGCGCTTCACCGTAACGCTCGCAATATATCGCTGACCACGCTTCGTATGTTTCTTTACAGATGCACACAACATAAGAGGAAAGGCTTGTAAGTGACACTCCGTTATTATTCAATTTTCGTAGTACTCGCATTCTGAAGCACAACCACTGGTATATATACATTGACTCGCAAAGAACCCAATTGATATCATGTTTGATAAAAATGCAAAAATCGGTTTGAAATGATTATGATTTACAGGGTCTACCATATTAGAAGATAACTGTTATTATATTATGTTCACAGTGTCGATTCCCTGATGAAGGGCATGCCATTAATGCCCGAAATGCATTGGAAATGAAATCTTGTAATGACATAGCCTGAAGTGCATTCGATTAATACTACAATGAAAATGAAATGATAAACAGTTAAATGTCAAACAAAAAAAAAGACATTTATGCATCAACAAACTTAAGAATGGAAGTCTTTTTTCAACTGGAAAGACAACAAACAGTGTGCACTAAAGGGATGAAACTAGAGGTTCTCTAGCTTCACTTCTACCTAATGTTTTAAGACGCCGTTGGACCCTCGACGTCACCTCTAGGAGCACCTAAAATATCAAACTCTTACACGAGCAACTTAAAAAAAACCAGCAGTGCATCTATCCAACAAACTAACACTATTATCACTGATGACATCTCATTTGATATTACTGATGACATCACTGATTACATCATTCATGTGATAATACGATGCACCTCCTCACACTCTAATATAACCTTTGATACACCCAGTGTTAAATACAGACTACCATTTTTGAAACCATTGACACACCAATACCAGTTACTACATAGGCACTCACTGATTCCTAGGTCTACACACACATCCACTCATTCAACCATACAATCACTCATACATACAGTCACTCAATAATGCAACACTATCATATGCACTCATACACCTATGCTGACGCTCACACACTACCACTCATCCATGGAGTTACTCACACACCTAGTCTGTCATGTAAAGAATCAATCACACTTCCATTTCCTTATCTATATAGTTATACACACAACACCTTACTTATTCAAACATATACTAACACATACTTACTCTCTTATACAATCACTGATACAAGTACACACTGATCTGCACAGAGTCACACACCTCCCAGCCAGCCACACATACACTCAGTCTCCCATACAAATACTTGGGCAACCAATCAATAACCCATATAGCCACTCATATAGCTACTGATCAACACATGCAACAGCTTACACAACAACAGACATACTGATTCACACATTTACACAGTTTAGTCACTAACCTATGCTTTCAGTAAGACACATTTAATCACTCACTCATACAGTCAGTCACGCACCTACTAAATCCTTCATCCAGACACTTATACATCCACTCATTCTTCAATATGTAAAACATATTTAAACTTCACAGAAAAACACAGTCACTGGATGATGTCGCCAGTGATGTCATCAGTGATGTCAAATGAGATGTCATCAGTGATGTTATCAGTGATGTCATTTGAGATGTCATCAGTGATGTCATCAGTGATGTCACTGACCATGTCATGAATGATGTAATATGTGACATCATCAGCAGTGGATTGCGGGTGTGCCATATATAGTTAGTCCAATTAACTATATAGAAACAATTTCAATGGTTTTTTATGTGTTAATTCCTAACTATATAAGGCCTGAAACCTATGGTTTTTTCAGTGAATTTTCAAGGTTTTTTAAATGCTAATCCATACTAATAATATAAAGAGAGAGCCCAAACCTTTGAGGCGGGTAATCTCAGGAACCACAGCACCAATCACAACACCCAATACAGCATTGGAAAGGGCAGTTGCAGCAGAAGGACATAGGCTATACAGATGCCCACCATATACATCTAAAAAGTAAAAGAACTGTGCCAGCAAAGTAGTCCCTTGTGGGCGCGTCTGCGTTGTGCTGTGGGCGTGTGCTGGGGGGCGTGTGCTGGGGGCGTGACAAACACTGGGGGCGTGTGGTACGTTCCACCCTTCATGCCAAGTCTCATATTGTGTGCTAATCCCACCCTGCTCCCTGTAAATACCCCTGCACCCCATGATCATAACCAACCCTTACTTCTTAAAATATCCCAATACCCTTAAACACTAACCCATCTTAACCCTATCAATATACCCTGTACCCCAAAACCCAAACCTATCCCTAAACCCTAAAAATACCCCTATACCCCAAAACCCAAACCTAGCCCTTAACCCTATAAATACCCCTGTACCTCAAAACCCAAACCTACCCCTGAACCCTAAAAATACCCCTGTACCCCAAAACCCAAACCTAGCCCAGAACCCTTAAAATACCCCTGTACCGCAAAACCCAAACCTACCCCTGAACCCTAAAAATACCCCTGTACCCCAAAACCCAAACCTAGCCCTGAACCCTTAAAATACCCCTGTACCCCAAAACCCATAGCTACCCCTGAACCCTAAAAATACCCATGTACCCCAAAACCCAAACCTAGCCCGAACCCTAAAAATACCCCTGTACCCCAAAACACAAACCTACCCCTAAACCCTAAAATACCTCTGTACCCTAAAACCCAAACCTAGCCCTGAACCCTAAAAATACCCCTGTACCCCAAAACCCAAACCTAGCCATGAACCCTTAAAATACCCCTGTACCCCAAAACCCAAACCTACCCCTGAACCCTAAAAATACCCCTATACCCCAAAACCCAAAACTATATCTGAACCCTTAAAATGCCCCTGTACCCCAAAACCCAAACCTAGCCCTGAACCCTAAAAATACCCCTATACCCCAAAACCCAAACCTAGCCCTAAACCCTTAAAATACCCCTGTACCCCAAAACCCAAACCTACCCCTGAACCCCAAAAATACCCCTGTACCCCAAAACCCATACCTATCCCTAAACCCTAAAACTTCCCCTGTACCCCAAAACTATATCTGAACCCTTAAAATACCCAAACACCCCAAAACATATACCTCAGTACCCCAAAACATATACCCCTATACCCATACTTACCTTATACAAACATTAAAAAACATGCTTTTACCATTCATGCATTTACAACGAATTTCGTTGTAAATGTATGCGTAGTGAAAGCATATAAAATGTAATGCCATGCGTTATAATGGCATTGCGGAGTCATGGTACTTTCGTAATGAAAGTATGCGGAGTGATGGTATGCGGAAAGAAAGTTGAGGAATAATCGGTGTTTACCCTCCCCCGGTAAGTACATTGGTGACACGGCGGCCCACATCTCCAGCAACATACTCATATTTTTTCACCACCCATTTGAAAAATGCACAGGTCTCTCTCATTGATGGCCAGCACCAACATACACTTTTAGACACACCTCCCACCGCAAGTTCTAGAATTGCGAACTTTAGAGCTGGAGAGCTACGTTCGAATCTCGGCATCAGCTCAACATCCTGTGAGTCCAGGCAAATCGCTTTGTCTCCCCGTGCCTACCACAAATGAATGTGTTCTTCTGTAATGTAAATTGTGCTTATGCCATGTTGTCGAGTTTGCGCTATTATAATATTGCAAGGAAAAATAAAGTAGGGAAACTCGAGTTCACACACTACTGAACGCGCACTCTTAAGTGCATCAGCAGTGCACTGTGAATCGGAGAGTTTCACAGGCCTCTCACAGATAAGAAATGCTATCAAAACGAAATCCTACAAAACAATATACTACTGGCCGGCAGCAATTCATACCCGGACAATGTCGGCACGGGCTGCTATCAACAATGAAATCATAAACCAAGGACTTATAGAAATTGAAGACTCACTGTGTTGAAAAGAAACAAGGCAAAAAATTGTTCATAGACGCCCCCTGTGGCACAGGAAAGACTTACCTAATCAACCTCATACTTGCCAAGGTTCGATCTTCTGGGAATTTGGCTCTAGCTGTTGCTTCATCTGGAATAGCTGCCACTTTGCTAACAGCTAGTAAAATAGCACATTCTACTTTTGAACTGCCTCTAACAGTTTCCCTTAAAAAGGACCTTTGGGGACACTGCTTCAAAATGTGTCTCTTATCATGTGCGACGAATGTACAATGACACACCGCTCACATATTGAAGCAGTTGACAGAACTCTCAAAGACATTAGAAATTCATACAGCATAATTGGAGGTGTTACTTTTGTGTTTGCTGGTGACTTCCGACAAACTCTTCCTGTGGTGCCTACAGGAATGCGGGCTGATATACTAAAAGCATGCTTAAAAGCATCACACTTATGGAACTCTGTACAATCTATCACCTTGCGCACTAACATGAGGACACATTTAGGAGGTGGAGATACACAATTTGCAGATCTTCTAATAGAAGTGGCCAACGGAGACATACCTGACACAAATGGCTTTATCAACATGCAAAACTTAGGTAAGCGTCTCTGTACCCTACATGAACTCATACAACATGTTTACCCAGACATCAAGCATCTTCTCAGCAAAGATTACACATGGATTTGCGGAAGGTCTATAGTTGCCGCCCGAAACTCTGCAGTGCATCATATTAATGAACACATACTACAACTATTTCCAGGTAAAACAACAATATATAATTCCATTGATGCAGTATTAGATACACAAGACGCTGTGCATTATCCCCAAGAATTCCTCCACTCACTTAACCCTTCAGGGCTTCCCTCTCATACACTCCAAATGAAAGTAGATGTTCCTATCATGTTATTACAAAACCTACATCCACCAAATCTCTGCAATGGGACGCGCCTACAAGTTAAATCTCTTTTACCTTATGTAATAGAGACTACTATTCTCACTGGCCCTGCTGCAAGACAGTTAGCCCATATTCCCTGGATACCCATGATCCCTACTGATCTACCATTTCAATTCAAATGCTTACAATTCCCTAATAACATTGCTTTTGCATCCACCATTAACAAATCACAAGGTCAGACATACAAAGTCATTGGGATAGACTTACGAGAGGACTGCTTCACTCATGGACAGTTATATGTCACGCTATCGAGGTCGGGGAATTCCGACAACCAATTTATTCTACTTCCTGATTCTAACGAAACACGAAATGTGGTGTACCATGAAGTTTTGAAGTAAATGTTATTTTCAATACTAAAACCATTGCTGCCTAGCCTTTTTTTACCTGGACAATGTCGGGACCGGCCGCTAGTTCCTAACTATATAAGGCCTAAAACCTATGGTTTTTTCAGTGAATATATATATATATACACCACGGATGTTCTCATTTTCCGAAAAGCAGCAGTCACGGACGCCAAAGAGTTTTATGCAGCAAACCTTAATTTATTTAGCACTCGGGTCTGGCAAGATTTACACTCAACGCATTTCAGGATCACTCCCTTGTTCACTTGTTCACGAGTGCTTGATCCTACGTTGCTTTTCATTTTATAAAAACACACGTGACACCCTTTCACCATAGTAGGTGAAGACAGACTAAGCTTATTATACATAAACTTTTCAATCAGGTTTAGCTCAAAAATGCGAAAATAATCATAAATGTGAAAAAGCATACATAAAAGTGAAAACGCTAATGAAACGTAAGAGAAAGCATTATTATACCATGTACTGCCGCAACTTACTATAGTAAGTATTAGTTTGTGCTCATTGTAAACAATAAAGTTGCAGCTTAAAGAAACAGTGTCGTACTATGTAACCACTAGCATCGGACTGATCGCTCCTTTGCTTACCCACATCTTAAAAGCAGAATAACATGTGTTCAAGACCTCAGTGGGTGTATAGATGAATAAACAAAGTTAGATTTAGATGCCCATGTGGGCTGCACACCGCTGTTCTTTATAACACTGAAGGGTAGCTTACGGGTAGCGTAACGGGAGTCCGCCATCTTGCGTTAAGGTCTAATTTGGACACAAGATGGATGATAAACAATGCTGGGATTGTGTAAAAGGGGGCAAGGGAGACATATCCTGACCCCCTAGGTTTTGTGAGGGTGGATGAGGAGGCCCATATATGCCCAAAAAAGAAAAAAAAATCAAATTTTCGCGCAGTTAGCGCCCGGTGCGCGAACCGGGTAGCGCTCCGGAAATCGTAAATCGTGAAAATTAGTAAAAAAAAAGTTACATTTAAAATATATTTAGAGTGATCATAGTTAGTGTAGCTCTGAAAAGAGCTTTTGGGTCTGTGGAAGATTTAGGTACTTATAAGTAGGTACCAATACACAGTCTTAAATTCTGGATGAAAACTCTGTTCCCCTCATCTGATAAGTGCACACCATCTCCTCTGTAGATATCTTGCATGTAGTAACGCAAGTTATTGTTGTAGATGGAGCCCATTCCATGGTCTCTCATGTAAGCTGAAACAGACTTATTTACATGCTTCCTCGCTTTCTCAATTTGTGGACAAAATTGATTGGAACACCTCCATTTCTGTCTTTGGCATATATTGGAATATACCAAGGCAGTTTGAGGAAAAAGTGCCATCAATTGCTCAAAGGTGTCCTTTAAAAGCATTTCCAGACCTACCCCAGTCAAAGTGCCCAAATCATTTCCTCCACAGTGCACTATTATGAGGTCAGGGTTTGGCAAATGCAAAAAGTTTTTCACCAATGGTATCAATTAGTGACATCTCAATCCTCTCTGGCCAATCCATTTGATTTCCACATTTTGTAAATTGAGGTTGTGTAAATTTCTGTTATCAGCATACCAGTCAGATGAAGTGTGGGAATGAAATGGCAGTTGAAACAGTAGGAGTTTGTAATGAAAAAAACTGTGGAGTTTCAGTGCTAATGATTCAGTAGCAGTGATTGGTGGATTTTGATTGCTGAAAACAGAAAGTTAGGGTGCATGGATTTGTTCTTTGAAAGATGTAATTCGAATGGTTAACAAAAAATCATTTTAAGAAACATTGCACTGGATAAGCAGGTGTACTGAGAGTTCAGAGTTCATTTGAAACATTGTTGAGTGAACTTGTAAACATGAGAGGTCTTTCAGGATGTAGTTGCTATGGAAAAAAGGCAGAAAGGGCAGAGGGGGAAGGGTGTTGATTTGAAAAAAGTGAGGGAAGAGTTTTGATTGGGTGACATGAGAGATATGTGTGATGAATTACAGCATTTCTGTGCCATTGGTGGTTGCAGCCTCTATAGTGCACACCCTTTGCTCTGCTAAAGAAAAATTGGTGTCTGTCTGAGACTGTTTTGAAATTCAAAAATCATTTGCTAAGGTGGGAAAAGATTCATTTAATTTAGATAGAGACTAGTATGCTTTAGGGAGAAAATTAGGAAGAAAGTTGTGTATTTAAAATGTTGCATTGTGTCAAGTGTTTTACAAAAAAGATTTTGTTTCTTTGAGAAATTGTAATTGGAGATAATGTGAAGTATTAGTACTAACAGGGTGTGCTTGAACATGGGAGCTGCGCTGTGTTTTCAAATTATGACTTGAAAATCGTTTTTAAGGAAAAGGAATGCTTTTTAAATTTATGAGAAGGAAAAAATGGTGTCTGCTTCTTTAAACAAATATTTCACTTGCCCCATGATTCAGGGAGAATAATTTGTTTACTTGATGTGTTTAAAAACGTTTCTTGAAGTCATTTAGGATTCTTGATATGTACTGCTAGAGTTTCATAGCCAGCATGGCGCATATTTATAAGGACTTAGAGCCACTTTCACGTTATTTTCCCCATGTTAAAAGTGACGCAAACGTGGTGCAAGGGCCTTGTAAATACGCCCTCATGTGTGTTAGGGCATTTTAAGTCACTTCCCCATGAATCTGGGAGAATAATTTGCTTACTTGATGTGTTTAAAAACGTTTCTTGAAGTCATTTAGGTTTCTTGATATGTACTGCTAGAGTTTCATAGCCAGCAAGGGGTATATTTACAAGGCCTTTGAGTCACTTTCACGTCATTTTTCCCATGTTAATAGTGACGCAAAAGTAGTGCAAGGGCCTTGTAAATACGCCCCCACGTGTTAGGCCATTTTAAGTCACTTCCCCCATGAATCTGGGAGAATAATTTACTCACTTGATGTGTTTTAAAAATGTGTTTTTTGACTTAAAATGGCTCAAAGGCTTTGTAAATATGCCCCATACTGGCTATGAAACTCTAGCAGTACATATTCTGAAACCTAAGTGACTTCAAGAAACAATTTTAAACACACCCAGTAAGCAAATTATTGTAGAAGCATTCCATTCCATTGCTACTATTTGTGGGTTTTACATTTGTCTATGCTGCTAAATTACCGTAGGTAGAATTGACAACTAGTGTGTTAATTGTTTGCTTACTGTTATTGGTTTACTGTTTGGTAATAGTGGTTAATAACATTTTTTTTTTAAATTTACCACAGATTCAACTCAAGATCTTTTGAAAAATTCAAACATGCCCTCAAGGCAAAGAAAAAGAAAAGAAGCAAAGCGACTTACACCCCACCTTGGTGAACCTTTGCAGCAGTCCTCTACAATAAAAACTTGTCAAGTCACCAAAAAAACTCCGGGTAAGACAACAAAATCTTTTTTAAGAAACATTTGCAGACGAAAAAGTATCACTACAGAACATGTTTTAGTCCAGAAGAAGAGAGCCAATTTAAACGGGAAGGAAAGGCCCCTCAAAAATATTACTGCTAGAGCAGGAGATAACTCTGTGCATGGTAGTAGAAGGAAAAATCTGTTTAGAGACATTCGTAGACAAAAGTTCCGCAACAGGATAATTGGCAATTTGTTAAAAAATATTAAGAAAGGTCAACAGAAAGTGGCTTTTTATAAGAGAAAGAAAAATGTAGAGAAAATTATGGATCAGGCTTTCGAAATTAAGCGAAAGTTATTTATTTTGATAATCAATAGAATTAGGAAACTAAACAAGGCAATTTATGATTTCAAATCAAATAGTAGATGGAAGAGAACAGTTAATCGTAGTAATTTTTGTGAAGTTTTTTCAGGAGAATTGATGCATAGTTCAAGTTGTGAGGCATTTTTTAATGAGGAGAGTTATTTCCAGGACAATGATTTGGTGCATGCAGTTGACACCAGTGGTCGAGCATATGAGGTGAAAGACGGTTGAAAAAGAAAAACTTGTGTCAACAGAGGCAGAAGAGGTGTTAGGTAATGAAGTTTTAGGAAGACGTCCTAAGGGACCAGTGTACACCTGAAAGTGTAGTAGTATTTGCAGTGTGCGACAGGATTCCATCAATTTGCTTTGTGATTTTGTACGGACATTTAATAAGAAAAGTTTAAAACAGAAAATGAAGTTGTTGCAAGAATTAGATCCTTGCAGAGTGAGATAAGTGACAGGTTTGCATGGTCATTCACTGGCTTGTCTTTCCAGGAGAGTATGCCAGAGTGTTTTTCATCATTTCAGGATGCTAGCAGTGCATCATAATAAAGTGAGGAAATTAGTTAGAATGTTGTATTATGCTAAGAGTCCAGCAATTATGCTTAAACAATTAAGCACTGCTCTTTTGCATGGTTCTGAAGTAGATGTGAAGAATATTTGTGAAGAAATTGAGTTTTGTTACTTTGCTAGTAAAGAGAACAATGTTGAAATTGACCCAGTAGAAGAAGGTAATGTGGAAGAGAGTGTACAGATTTCCAGTACAGATAAGTTTCACAAGGAAATTTCCACGTTTATGGTGAAATCAAGTGAGAGGCCTAATTTCACTTGTGTGTGTTGTCGACTGACTTATTATAAGAATCAGACTAAGTTAGTGGATTTATATACAAAAAGTGAAATGGTAAACAATAGTGAATGGAAGGATTTTGCAACATACTTGATGGTAGAAAATTGTTTTGATTTGGGATCAGATCAACGTATGTGTACTTATTGTTTTAACAAATTAAATCAAAACCGGATGCCTGCTAGAGCGGTTCATAATAATCTGGAATTGGTTGACATTCCTTCTGAACTGAAGGATTTAAATACTTATGAATCTATTTTGATTCAAAGTGTCCATCCTTTTCGGGCTATTGTTCGAATGGAGCCTAAGACAGGGAAATTGCCTCCTTCAGATTTACAGAGAGGATTAAAGGGAAGAGTTGTTGATTTGCCTCTGGATTTGAAGAAAAATATTGATACAATTGGTGTAGACAAAGTGGAAGAGGAACCTCTGGTTATCCTAGTTAATGGGGTTCCGACAAAGAGTAAGAAAATCTGGCAAGATTTAGTGGATGTTAGGAAAGTCAAAAAGCCAACGTTGTATTTGATGAAAAACAATGAGTACTACAAGAATGTATGTGTTGCAGAAGACGAACTAAGTGAAGAAGAGGACAGCGATTTGTGTGCTGGACAAATAGAGAAAGTAGATGCCTCTAAAAATGAAGAAATATATGAACATTATAGTGTTCATCCTTTGCATTCTAAAGAAGTCATTGGGAAATGCTATTGAGTTGTTTCAAATGAAACAAGCCAAAGGGAGTCCCATTAGTGTGTGGGAGGAAAGTTTGGAAGCTCAGTGTTTCCAACAGTTATTTCAACAGGTCGAGAAGGAAGATATGATGAGCGACCTGATCAAATTCCTGCTTCTGAATACCGGACTTTACGATTGTATGCAGAAGATCCTAGGTTTCGTCAATGCATTCCCTATTTGTTTCATCTACTGTATGAAAGTGATCTGTCTTGACTGTCTTGTGCAGTGAACCACATCCTGAAAAGTGGTATACAGCTGCAAAATATCTCGGCAAGAGAGTTTATGGATAAAGTCAATGTGCAAGACAGTATTTTGGATTCTCACCTGATTAATCTCATGGCATGTCAGCGTGGTACTAATGAGTATTGGTACCGTCGTCATGGTGACTTAAAATGTATGCTGAGGAACTTAGGAACTCCCACATGGTTCCTCACTCTCAGCTGTGCCATGTATGGCTGGGAAGACTTACTTGAATTTCTACGAGAGGCAAATGGAAACATTGAAAATATCGAATTCAAGACACCCGGAGAACTGTGCTCTTTGGATCCAGTCAATGTATGCAGGTACTTCAATCATAGATTTGAAGTTATGATGTCTTTCATTACGAACAAGAAAAATCCACCTCTTGGAGAGGTGTTGGATTTCTTCTGGAGAAAGGAGTATCAAGCAGGAGGTGCTCCTCATATACATATGCTGCTATGGATCAAAGATGCACCCAAATTTGGAACAGATCCGGATGACTTAGTGATGAGTTTCATAGAACAGTATTCTACATGTGCTGTTCCAAAGACAAAGGAAGACAAAAGTTTAAGAGAACAAGTTTTACGGTTTCAAAACCATCGTTGTGGAAAGTACTGTCGTCGTAAATTCAGAAACAAGAACAAGTTCTTTACAAAATGTCGTTTTGGGTTTCCACGATCAGTGATATCTGAAGGAAGAGTGAACAATTTGATGTCTTCGCTGCGACATAATGTGACGAGGAAATCACCCAAAAATACATAAAATTTGAAAAGAAACGAAGAGTCCAAGTACATCAACGACTACAACCCAGTGATTTTGTCCATGTGGAATGCTAAAATGGATATACAGTTTGTGGCTGACAACTGTATGGCTGTGGCTCGGTATGTGACGTCTTATATCACAAAAAAAGAAAAGACAGAACTGAAGGATATGTGGGATGACATTTCACATGAAAAGAGCCTCAGTAAGAAGTTGTACAGTTTCAGTCTAAAGATCTTGTCGCATCAAGAAATCGGAGCATACGAATGTTCTGATCGGTTATCTTCAGCAAGTCTCTATGCCAAATCTAGGAGTATAATTTGGGTGAGTCTTGGTCTTGCTGCGACACGTAATCGAGTTCTGAAACCTGTACGGGAAATTGGGTATTTGGCGGAGAAGGAGCCAAACAGTACAGATATTTTGAAGACCAACATGTTGGATACATATTATCCAAATAGAAGCAGTCATCTCGAGAATGTTTGTCTGTATGAGGTTCTACAAAATTACATATTCAAGAGGAACATCAAAGAAGATATTGATAAAGGAGTGTATGCTGTAATTGGAAGTGAGGGATGTCTGGTCAAGCAAAGAAAATGCCAATTGGTAAATCATCGAAAATTGAGTTGCAAATCTCCTGAAAGAAACGAGTTTTTCTATTTAGCTCTTTTGCAACTTTTCAAGCCTTGGCGTGCAGAAGAGGAACTGCTTGGAGATTTCCTCTGTTATGAAGATTCTTTCAATGCAGCCAAGGAGTCCATAGAATGTTCTGTTTTTCCAAAATATCTAGAAATGTTGAATGCAGAAATCGAGCAGGAAGCAACAATTGCAGCCGAGATTGCTAGAGACAGTTCTCAGGACAGTCAGAGTTCCACTTCATTGAGTCAGGATCCACTAGGAGGACCAGTTATCGAAAATTAAGCTGCCACTGCCATGATTGAAGTGGAAAGAGCCATGGCACATGCTCAGGAATATGCGGTTAACTTAGAAGATTTGGAAAGACAACTCAACGTTGAGCAGAGGAAAATATATGACTAAGTTACCAACCAAATTGATCATGGATTAAGTCATGAGAAGAAAGAGTGCTCATGTACGTCGTTGAAGCCTGTCCGACTGTACGTGAGTGGAGAAGCAGGAACTGGAAAAAGTTTCCTCATTAAAGCAATTTCATGTTATTTGCAGAAAAGGACTGAGTCATCGCTGTCTTGTGTTGTCACCGCTCCAACTGGTCTGGCAGCACATAACATTAAAGGTATTACTTTGCATCGTCTACTGATGCTGCCAGTGGAGCATGATAACAAATTACAATACCACAAGTTATCTGGAGATGCTTGTTGTGAAGTTTCAAGAGTCCTAAAGAAGATGAAACTTCTTATCATTGACGAATTAAGCATGGTTTCCTATGTCATGCTTGCCTTTGTGCATTTCAGAATGCAATAAGTTCTTAAAACAGAGTATGATGTGTTATTTGGTGGCAAACACATCATTGTTTTCGGTGATCTTCTGCAGCTGACACCAGTGAAAGGACAACCAGTGTTTAAACTACTTACGCATGAAGATACCAGGAAGTGCCTAGGGAGCATTGGCAACGTTAATATATGGTTAAACTTCAATTATGCTGAACTGCGTGAAAATATGCGTCAGGCGAAGGATGAAGATTATAAGAATATTCTACAAGATGTTGGAATTGGAAAAGTGACTGAGCATGGGAAGGAAGCTTTACATGCACGATTATTGTCAAATTTGTATCCAGATGAAGACGTTCTGCCAGAGAATATTTTTCAGAAAATTACTGAGAAGAAATCTGGGATATGTTTGATGCCAACTCTGCAAGAATGTTCCATCTTCAACAACAAAATGTTGAATTTAGAAAACCAAGACATAGTGAAACTGGAAGCTGTTGACAGAATTGAGCATATGGGAGCAACAATTATTTTGTCTGAAAATTTGAAATCTAAATTGGATTCATTAGAGAAGACTATATCTAAAACTGCGGGTTTTGAAAAGACTCTGAACGTGTGCTTAAATTGCCGTATCATTTTGAGAAGGAATTTAAATGTTGAAAGAGGTCTGGTCAATGGATCAATGGGTAATGTTGTTTTTTTGAGAAATACAGAAATAGAGATGGAATTGAATTTATAAAAATTAAATTTGATGGCATTGAGGATGTACAGCAAATTGGTCGTTGCTCTGCTAGGTTTTTGCTTGTTAAAGACTTATATGTTTGCCGTAAGCAGTTTCCTGTTTGCTTGGCATATGCGGTGACAATCCATAAATCGCAAGGTTTAAGTGTAGACAGTGCTTTGGTGAATATTGGCAGTTCTGTGTTCAAGGAGGGTATGGCTTATGTGGCATTATCACGAGTCAGAACTTTATCTGGATTGTACTTGATTGAGTGTGATGAGACAAATGTTTGTGCAGATCTAGATTGTGTTAAGGAATACAATAGGCTAAGAAGAGAGTATGCGCCACATTTGCCTCAATATCCTTCGTTTGAAAAACTTGTGGTAGGCCGGAAACGAAGAAATGTGACCAATAGTAGGGAGGTTGTAGCAAAAACACGAAAAGTCGATGAACCCGAAATTGTAAGCAGAAAGAAAATGGATGCTGTTCAAGATGTTGTTGGTTTTCAATTTGAAAATAGTTCTGGTGTCAACTGCTATGCTAATGTAGTGGTTAATGTTGTCTTTTCTCTACAAACATTAAAAGAACAGATTGTGGTCAATTCAGATCAAAGATTTTGCTGTTTGGTAAATTCTGTGTTAGAGAAATGTAGCACTGATAAAAGAAAAATAGAAAGTGTATCTGAAATTCGAAATCTCTTAGACAAATGTTCAGGTCAAACGCAATTCTCTCAAAATATTCAGCAGGATTGTCAGGAGTTTTTAATGTATATGCTTGATGTTTTGCAAGATGAAGATGTAGATGTAGATTATCTGTTTGGCATTTCTTATCAATGGCAGCATGACTGCGAGAACTGTAGGCTATCAAGTACTACTAGTGTAGACTCAGAAAGATTTATATATTTAACTTTGCCTGAATGTAAATCAGTATCCTTTAATAAGCTAGTAAAAGCAGCCGATCAAAACATGGAGTGTACCCAATGTAAGTCTGCAATGCTGTCCACATTATTTATACGAAGTTATAGCCAGTATGTCATTTTAATGTTCCAACGATGTAGGTCTGATGGAACTAAATTGACAACTTTAATTAAAAATTTTGTGGCTTCGCAGTTGTCAATATCAGGAAGGACTTTTGTAACTGCAGCAATTATATATCATGACGGTCCTTCACAACTTCAGGACATTACACAGCTTATTTAAAATCTGGAAACGGCTGGTCATTCTGCAATGATTCTGTTTTAACTTTCAAAAAACGTTTACCGTTTGACTTAAAAAATTCTTACCTAGTGTTTTTACAACCAAAAATTTTAGGGAAGGAAAGTGGCCTACGAAGATTGGAGCAGTTGATAAATTTTAGTCTGCTGTTTTAAATTGCTTTGTGAATTAGAGTGATCATAATAAATAAAAATGTAAAGTAGTCATAGATGTACATAACTGGTCTATAATGATTCAAAGAGTTGATATGATTTACTCTGTTGTTTTAAATTGCTTTGTTAGTAACTGAGATCAAGAGAATGAAAAAATTGGAAAAGTCATAGAGGTAGTGTAAGTGTGCCTCATAGTAAGTGGTATCAATGTTATAGGAAATGTGAAACATGAGTAAACTAGAAGGGGAGATATTATTAGTACAAGATTGTGAAAGTGATTTTGGACGTTTTCTTTCTGAAAGTCGGGGAAAAAGAAAATGACGGGATTTGCTTTGAGGAATTCGAAGAGTTTAAAATGGCTCTTACACGATTTGTTCTTGAGGAGAAGTGTGGTAGAGAGCAAAAAGTCATTTATTGTTTCTAACATATTACTCAAAAAGAAAGAGCTTTTCTTTCAGAAAGTGGCGGGCACAGATTTTTTAGAGCACAACAGCGTATAAGCTGTTCATCGCATATCATTTGACGTCATGGAAAGTAAGTGTACTTTTGATGAGTTCTGATTTCTGATTTGTTATATTATATGGGTTTTTTAAACACAATCATTATGATTGTGTTTTTTTTTTCCCCGCTGTTATATGATGAATACCTTCAACTCACTGTTTTTAGTGAAATTTGATATATTCTGAGAACAGCAAAAATAAACCATTTAACATGTATAATTAATTCTATATTTTGTATTGTGATTTTTAATTTGTACTCATCTTGTCTCATGCTCACTTGTCTTTTACTACCTTATATCAATTCTCTTTACATACTCACATTGCCTTTTGTTTTCTTCTCTTTCACCTTTGTTCTCTAACTCCTCTTATATTTCAACCTTTGTTTCCTTATTCCAACTCTGCTTTTTTCTTTTCTCTCATGCACCATTTTCTAGCTTTTAGACCCTCTGCTTCGCTTCTCTTTTCCATCTTTTCTCCCTTTTGTTTTCGAAATCAAATAATTTTAGGTACTCCTTTTTTGTTGCAATCAGTTAAAATAACTCACCTTCACTCATTTATCTTTCTTTGTTGCTTCACTCAGTCCGTATCTGACACTCTTTCCTTCACTTTCTCTGTCCCCTCTCTTCCTCACTCTCTTTTCCTTATTCACCCTTTCCTTACTTAGCTTACCTTACTCACATTCTTTTAGTATCTTACACATCTTCAGTTTATTTTTCTCTTCTATCCTTCTTTTCTGTCACTGAATCTATCCTCCTTTTTATTCACTTAGTAATTTACTCTATTTCTATTTCTTTTTGACTCTGTCTGTCTCTCACCGTTACTTTCTTTTCTTTTCTGAATGTTTATCTCTAACTTTATTTCTTTGTAAAATTGTATGATTTTCAACCTTATGCCTTGTCTTTTCTATTTTTTAAATACATGTTTTAATATTTTTCAAATTTTTGTTCTTTCTTTCACAGATTGAAAGTAAAAAAATTATAAGTGATGGAGTTAACAAGAACTATAAAGTAAGTATTTAGTACTTTTTCCCTTACATCTCTATCACATTCAACTTCTAATACTTCCACTGCTTTATTTCCTTAACCCTCAGTTTCCCTCCTTTGCTTTTTCCCTCATTCCTTTTCAATTACTTACTTACTCCACTCCTTTTATCAGTCCCTCTGTTCTCACAGTTCCTCACTCCTTTTCACTCAGTCTGTCTCTCCTACTCTCACTGTCTCTGTCTCTTCACTCTTTTACTAGTTGTTCATTATGCTTTCTCTCTGTAGTTCAAGCACACTATCTTATTTACATTTTTTTGCTGCTTCAATTATTCTTTTTCTATCACTTCTTCTTTTCTTCTTTCTGTTTTGTCTCTCTGTCATTCCACATGTTTTAACCTTATTCACTATCATACACCTTGTTTTAATCCTATTTACTTTCACTCACTGTTTTTTTAACACCTTCCCTCAGGGTTGTTGTTTTAGTCCGGTTCTATCCCTACCTCTTACTCCACATCCTTTACTCTCTTTCTTTTTAATTGAAGATTCATTCACATTCTCCAAATAACTCTTGTTTATTATTCTTCTTCACTCTTTTTTTCTTTCACTTCCTTTTCTATTTTCTTTTTCTCAATTTTACCCTCTTACATCTTTTCTTTGTATAATTATCTATTATACAGTATCTCTGTGTTACTCCCTCTAGCTGTCTTTCTTTTAACATTATTCTCTCTGTCTCCTTCCCTTATATTCACTCTTTATTTTTTTTTTTCATTTTTTTTTTGGTTTGCTTCCGGTTCGCATACCGGCGCACGAACCAGGAAGCGAATAAAAAAAAAGAGATTGCCAGAGTGCTAAACATTTTAGCATTTTTTTATAAATGGGAGGTAGTTCTTAAAAGAACTTTTTTTTATTGTTTTTGTTGTTTTATATTTTTTTAAATTATTTTTCTTTTTTTTTTCTTTTTTTGTATTTTTTGAACAATTTTAAATTTGTTTTTTTTTTTTGAGGGGGAACAACGAAAAACAGGCATTAGAAAGGGCTCAACAGGAGCAAAAAAAAATTACTTTTTGGGGCGTTTTGAGCACTTGTGGTTTTCATATGCTCTGTTCATTGAATTCACACTCATCTCCCCATAACAAAGTAGTCCCCCACAATAAATACACACTAGCTTTATGTGTGCAAAATTGCTCTGGATACTGGGGACCGTCTCCCTCGCCTCTGGTCCTAAAAGACTTTCCTGTGTCGAGGTGGTGGCCACAGGAGTTGGTGGGTTTTTGCGGAGGTGACGCACCTCAGCCACGCTGTAATTAATTGGATGCCACCTCTGCATGTGGCAATGCATAGTATAGTTCCCGTAACTATATTTTTTATCTGTGCCTCGGGACAGAACTCCTTTACATATGAGGCATGTCACATGTCGGGCATTAATCTTTTTTTGGCCTTGAGGGAAAGAAAAAATTGCCAAATAAAATTGTCTTTGTGGTGGGATTTCCGGGGCTGTTCAGGCAAGAATTGTCTCTCCTGTACCTCCTCTTCCTCTTCTTCCTCCTCTTCCTCAGGGTTGGGAAGGAACTGTGTAGGTGGTCCTTCCTTTCTAGGAGGTGGTGGTGGTGGTGGGGGTCCACCAGCTGCAGCTACTACTGAAGCCATCACTTAATAATGAAAAACAGGTCTTCCTCTCACAAAGTTGAAAGTCAGAGTGAGAAAAAAGGTGGGGGCTTTCATCAATTGGGAAAAAAAAATTTCTAAACCAATGAAAAGTGTTAATTGCAGGTCACATGACCTGTTACGCTTATGTTACGCGTCCCGCTATGCACCCAGAGCGCTTCTGGGGTGCTGCGCTTCGCGCCTCGGTTCACGCTCCGGAGCACTTCCGGGTGCGCTAACGCGGCGCGTCATAAGACGCATTGCGCGGCAACGCGATACGTTGCGCTTACGCGACGCGTCACGATGTTGTTTTCGAACACGGCATTTGCACTAATGTAACGTTTCCCGGTGCGCGGACCGGGTCGCGGCACCAAATTGAGCTAACGGGAAGCTACCCGGTGCACGGACCGGTAGCGAAACAAAAAAAATAATTAAAAAATATATATATACATAAAAAAATTATATTAAAAACATATAAAATATATTTTTCCATTAAAAGAAGAATACATTTTACAGCTTTTGATATTTGCTATTAAAAAACCATTGAAATTCACTGAAAAAACCATAGGTTATAGACCATATATAGTTAGGAATTAGAATTTACAAAACCTTGAAAATTCACTGAAAAAACCATAGGTTATAGACCATATATAGTTAGGAATTAGCATTTACAAAACCTTATTTTACTCACACAAAACCATTGAAATTCGCATATATAGTTAGTTGCACTAACTATATATCGCGCACCCGCAATCCCCTGCTGATGATGTCACATATTACATCATTCATGACATGGTCAGTGACCCAGAGCGCTACTTTCGTTCGTGAAAAAAAATATGAATGAAAAGTTAATAATAATGCAAAACATTTCGTACCATACAAATAAAATCATTTTTTTTAATAAGAAAAATGATTATGCATTTCCGTAAAAGTATGATGACGTCACTTCGGCGCGCAACGTAAGCACCCTCGGAAGTGCCTACATTCGCGCCGCGTATACGCCCCCGGAAGCGCCTACGTTCGCGCCACGTATGCGCCCCGGAAGCGCCTACGTTCGTGCCGCGTGTGTGCACCCGGAAGCGCTCCGGAGCGCGTAGCGTAAGCGCGTCGGGTCAAGTGACCTTAAAATAACACTTTTCATTGGTTGCTAACAGTTTTTTTTACAAAGAATGAAATCCCCACCCATTTCCTTCACTTCTTCTTTCACTTTTGTGACTGCAAGACCTGCCTTTTTGCTCCTGAATATTTGTTGGCTTTACAATGGTTGCCAGACAATCCAGCAGTGAGGATGAACCAGAATTCATCAATGAAGAGCCTCCTCAACGAAAAGTTAAGGAACATTTCATTTGGAAATTTTTTAAAATCCCACCAAAAAAAGGTGAATGCTCCAAAAGTGGAGTGCAGGATCTGCAAAGAAGAGCTGTCACGGGGTAACCCTTTAAAAAAGTACTCTTTTGAGAACTTCACAATGATCCGGCATGTGGAGAGGAAGCACCCCCAAAATTTTGCCCGGGAAAGTGTCAGGGCTCTGGCACAAGAGGTTCCCAGTGATGGGGCCTCTACATCAACCGGAGGAGCAACTTCTTCTGGGAGGGGGAGATCACAAGAGCTGGTTCCGAACATTCAACCTGCTTTTAACCATGGTGCCCTCAGATGCAGATACTGCAATCAACTGCTTACCTTTGGAGAACAAAGTGTACAGCTCATGGTTCGAGCATTAGAAAACCTTCGCTGCCCTTCCCACCCCTAATTTTTTTTGTTTTTTTTGCTCCTGTTGAGCAGTTTCCATTCCCTGTTTTTGTTCCTGTTTAGAAAAAAGAAGAAAACCAAAAGTTCTTTTCAGAACTACCTCCAATTCTCATCAAAGAGCTATATTCTTAAAAAAATGAAAAAGAGTAAGTGAAATAGAGTGCATTGATAATGGAAAGGAGAATGAGTAAAAAAGAACAGAAAGGTATGAGAGGAAAAAGGAAGTGAAGTAGGAGGACTGAAAGAAGGTGAGTGTTAGCAAAGAAAGTTATGAGAAGAAGAGTGAATATGGGGAATGTTGAAATTCAATGAAAATGTTGAAAAGGAACAGGGGTATGGAAGGATAAGAAAAGATGCATTGCTGGAGTTGAAGGCAGAAGGCCTCATTTATGAAGCCATGTGTCACTTTAACATCACCAAAGCATCACTTTTTGTGACACAACAGTCCAATAAAAAATGCACCTTATTTATTCATATTTACAAAGTGGCGTTTCTAGGTAAATACGTCACTTTGTAAACCCCTGTGCCACATTATTCCTACGTCAGGTGTAATGTATGTAAACGGGACGTATTGACGCAAGAAAGGGTCGTAGAGGCGACACAGTGAATAAACTGGAGGCCTCATTTCTCAAAAGTGACGCATCGCTACGTGAAAACAGCGATGCGTCACTTTTCTGTGCGCACTCCTTACGACATTCAAGATGTGTCATATTTAATGTATGACGAATCAAGTCGCAAGGAGTTACAGATACGTCAGTATTTCTGACGTATCTGTAAACACAAAAGTGACGCATTGCTGGAGTGCGTCACAAAAGGGACGCAACTCCAGTAATGCGTCCTTTCACATGGGGAAAGCACCATGTGAAAGGTCTTGCGTCTGTTTTACACCTGCTGTGAGGCAGGCGCAATATTTTGACGCAACAGCATCCTAAAAGTGACGCAGTGAAATCTCATAGATTTCACTGCGTCGCTATTACCAAGCTTTTTGTGGGGGAACGCCCCCTCTGCATACATTATACCTGACGCAGGTATAATGTGGCGCAGGGTTTTAAAAAGTGACCCATCTACCTAGATGCGTCACTTTTTAAATATAGCGCAACGAGGCGCATTTTTTACACCGCTAGTGCGATGCGTCACTTTTCTGTGCGCACTCCTTACGACATTCCAGATGTGTTATATTTAATGTATGACGCATCATGTCGCAAGGAGTTACAGATACGTCAGTATTTCTGACGTATCTGTAAACACAAAAGTGACGCATTGCTGGAGTGCGTCACAAAAGTGACGCTACTCCAGTAATGCGTCCTTTCACATGGGAAAGCACCATGTGAAAGGTCTTGCGTCAGTCTTACACCTGCTGTGAGGCAGGCGCAAGATGGTGACGCAACAGCATCCTAAAAGTGACGCAGTGAAATCTCATAGATTTCATTGCGCCGCTATTACCAAGCTTTTTGCCGGGGAACGCCCCCTCTGCATACATTATACCTGACGCAGGTATATTGTGGCGCAGGGTTTTAAAAAGTGACCCATCTACCTAGATGCGTCACTTTTTAAATATAGCGCAACGAGGCGCATTATTTTACACCGCTGGTGCGATGCGTCACTTTTCTGTGCACACTCCTTACGACATTCCAGATGTGTCATATTTAATGTATGATGAATCATGTCGCAAGGAGTTACAGATACGTCAGTATTTCTGACGTATCTGTAAACACAAAAGTGACGCATTACTGGAGTGCGTCACAAAAGTGACGCAACTCCAGTAATGCGTCCTTTCACATGGAGAAAGCACCATGTGAAAGGTCTTGCATCAGTCTTACACCTGCTGTGAGGCAGGCGCAAGATTTTGACGCAACAGCATCCTAAAAGTGACGCAGTGAAATCTCATAGATTTCACTGCGTCGCTATTACCAAGCTTTTTGCGGGGGAACGCCCCCTCTGCATACATTATACCTGACGCAGGTATAATGTGGCGCAGGGTTTTAAAAAGTGACCCATCTACCTAGATGCGTCACTTTTTAAATATAGCGCAACAAGGCGCATTTTTTTACACTGCTGGTGCGATGCGTCACTTTTCTGTGCGCACTCCTTACGACATTCCAGATGTGTCATATTTAATGTATGACGCATCATGTCGCAAGGAGTTACAGATACGTCAGTATTTCTGACGTATCTGTAAACACAAAAGTGACGCATTGCTGGAGTGCGTCACAAAAGTGACGCAACTCCAGTAATATGTCCTTTCACATGGGGAAAGCACCATGTGAAAGGTCTTGCGTCAGTCTTACACCTGCTGTGAGGCAGGCGCAAGATTTTGACGCAACAGCATCCTAAAAGTGACGCAGTGAAATCTCATAGATTTCACTGCATCGCTATTACCAAGCTTTTTGCGGGGGAACGCCACCTCTGCATACATTATACCTGACGCACGTATAATGTGGCGCAGGGTTTTAAAAAGTGACAAATCTACCTAGATGCGTCACTTTTTAAATATAGCGCAACGAGGCGCATTTTTTTACACCGCTGGTGTGTCACAAAAAGTGACGCATAGGCGGCGCAAAACTGGCGGCGCAAGGCCTTCATAAATATGGTCCTGGATTTTCCCCTTACTTCGCTCCCTGGTGCGCTTCCCGGTGCACGTACCGGGCGCTCCCCCCGCGCAAATTGAAAAAAAATATTTTTTTAAAATGACCCGCGGGACCCTATTTTAGCCCCCACATTAAACCTAGGGTGTCAGGAGGGGGTCTACCCTGCCCCCTTATGGTCAATTCCCCCCTTTGTTTTTACCACCTCTTGTGTCTCGATTTTACCGAGACACAAGATGGCAGCCACTCCAGACTGTTTAGAATGTTTTCAGACACCCAAGAGCCAATCAGCTTTCTGCACGCAAGTCGCGTGGCGCGCCCGGTGCGCGTACTGGGGCGCGCCTATAGATATAAATATTTTTTTGAACCTAAATTACTCAAAATCCACTGGAGCACATATCTTGAGACATAGCAAAGGCACATTGGGCTACTAGTCCCTACAATTTTGCCAAGTTTGGTGTAAATCCATTCAGCCGCTCGAGCTAAAAGTGAAATCGACCGCCCTATGGAAATTAACATGGGGAAAACGCGTTTTGGGACCCCCCTTTTATCTCAGACCCCGCTTGACGAATCCCCTCCAAACGTTCAGGGAAGGACCGGGGCGCCGCGAGGCCATTTTGAGGAAATTTTCAGGCAGATTTGTCAACCGGGCCCAAAGTTATTCCAAATAGAATTTTGAGATTTAACATTGAAAAAAATCCTAACTATAACTACCTACTAGCGACCGCCAGTAGGTAATAATATATATATATATATTACCTCCTGGCGGTCGCCAGTAGGTAGTTATAGTTAGGACCTAGTTTCCATAGGAAATCAGCAACATTCTATTTGGAATAACTTTGACGCCGGTTGACGAATCTTTGCGAAATTCTCCAAGAAGATGAGGCACTCTGCTCCGCTTCTATCCTGAAACCTTTGGGGTGATTCCTCAAGCGGGGGTCGAGAAAAAAAGGGGGTCCTAAAAAGTGTTTTCCCCATGCAATTTTCCATAGGGACCTTTAGACACGGCTGCAGCCCGAATGCTGAACGGAATTACCCCAAATTTGGCAAAAAGGTAGAGTTTGGTTCACAGATCATGCTTTTTGTAAATGGTGCAGTAGTTCCTGAGAAAATCAAAAGTAAATTCATAGATATATCTATGGATGAAGTAGGGTAGACGTATCCTCCGAGGATCATACTCGTACCCTTACGAGCACGAGCTGCATGCTAATTGGCAGTCAACTGTCTGGATTAAAAACCAAGTCACTGTGGACCCCTCAACTTTCCTCAGGCAAAGTGATAGATGCTTTTTATAAAGCGGTGAACCTGGAGATAGACAGGTCAATTGATATAGGAAGCAAAGACAACAATAAATTACCTATCCGGAACAATTTAAAGAGGAAAGAAAGAGAAGCATTAAGAGCTTTGACCAATAACCCAGACGTGGTTTTTAAAATGGCGGACAAAGGTGGAAACATCGTTGTAATGAATAAATATGATTATAACCAGGAAGTATTATCCCAACCTAATGATGACAAATATTATGAAAGAATGACAGCTAACCCTTTACAGTCAGTTACGAACAAGATTAACTGTAAACTTAAAGAATGGTATGACAACTCCTTATTAGATCATGATGAAAATATGCATTTACATGTTGAATTTCCACGATCACCATGTTTATATTGTTTACCAAAAATTCACAGAATAAACAAAAGCCACCAGGGAGACCAATTATCTCGGGGATTGGGGGGCCAACTGAGAAGATTTCACAGTTTATTGATATTTATCTTAGAGCATATGTTCAGAATTTGCCATCCCATATAGAGGACACTAAACATATTTTGAACCTGATGAATGATATATTATGGGAACCAGGAATGATACTAGCTACATTAGATGTAGTATCATTATATACTAATGTAGATCATGATCTGGGACTAACTGCTTTGGAGAGTTTCTTTCTTGAACAAAGGACCAGGAGAACTTTACAATCATACCAAAATGATACCAGAAATTACGAAAATGATACTTGAAAATACCATCTTTCTATTTGATGATAAATGGTACAAACAAAAGCTTGGTACTGCGATGGGTTCCAGATTTGCTCCGTCTTTTGCCAACCTCTTTATGGGTTGGTTCGAGGCGGAGTGCATCTGGGGCCCTAAGGGTAGAAAATGGATTGATCACATCTATTACTGGGGATGGTTTATAGATGACTCTCTCCTCATATGGAGAGGGACAATAGATGAGATTAAAGCATTTTTTGAATATCTGAACACTAATGAAGTCAACATACAATTTACTACAGTACATGATCTTGAACATCTTTTCTTTCTAGATGTTGAATTATTTGTGGAAGAGGGCAGGTTATGTAGCAGAATGTTTTGCAAGGAGACCAGCTGTAATTCATTATTACATGCGAGTAGCTGTCACCCTAAAAGTCAAATTAATGCCATCCCTTATGGGGGAATGTTAAGAGCACAGAGAAACTGCTCTGAACAGAGAGATTTAGAGATTAACCTTGAGGACATGACAACTAGATTTAAAGCCAGAGGGTATCATGAAAGGGTCATTAATAAAGCAAAGGCAAGGGCAGGCAAACTGAAGAGGGAAGAAACCCTTAGAACTAAAATCAGATCTCCCCGAATATGAGACAAGCAAGAAACAGCCAGACTGGTTACCAATTTTGGTGAAGGGAACCAAAAATTACATGGACTGCTTTCCAAATATTGGCATCTTTTGAAGAGTGATGGGCATATCACCCCATTTCTGAATGACAAACAGAGTATTGCTTTCAGGAAAGGGATTACCTTAAACAATATTGTAAGTCCCAGCTATCCCAAATGTGTAACAAATACCAACTGGTTAACTAACAAACTGAAAGGTTTTTAGTGTTGCAGTAAATTGATGAATTTAGTTACAATAATACAGGTAACTACAAGATTAATACATTTATAAACTGTGATACGACTTTTGTCGTATATGTAATTGTATGTACATGTACAAAAGTTTATGTGGGGAGTACCATCCGTAGATTAAAAGATCGGATGGTAGAGCACTTCCGAGCACTCAAGAATGGAGACACAAGGTATCCAATTGCGGCTCATTTGATACAAAATTGTGACGATCAACATGCTCATAAATTTAACTATAATGGTATAGATCATATCAAATTGGATAGGAGAAGTGGTAACAGGACCATACAATTAGGACGTAGAGAAGCTATGTGGATACTGAAATGGAGGGTCGTGGAAAAGGGATTACATTTAGATTCAGAATTACAATATTTTCTTGGACAATAGAATATTGGTTATGTCTCAGGTGTGTGAACATGTGGAATTAGAAGTTGGATTTTATTCAGGATCTGTATAGTTTATGTACTATTAAACCTGTGACACTATGTGACGTTAAGTTCAGAGATGCATCTGTTCTGAAATGAATGAACTTGCTATGTTGTCATAAATAATTTTAAGAGGAACTATTCATGTAAACATTATATATATAACAGATTACTCTGTTATGTTAGATGTTTATATATTGTTTGGAAGACAACGTATGTTACATTATTAACTTGCCCTTGTTATATTGCCCTATACAGGTAATCATATTATTATCTTTGTTTCTTTCCTAAACCTCAGACCTCCATCTTTTTCCTATACTTAATTCATCTTATTCTTCTTCACTGATTTGATGCATTAGCGATATAACAAGTTAAGTAATTTGCTTGGTCCACGTAAAAGCACTAGGAAAGCCTGGCTCAAACTGAATGCAATGGTCTCGGAAGCACGGAAACACGGGTTCGAGACTAGCTATAGGAAGTCTAAAATTTTTAAAATATATTTTTTTAATTTTGTGATTTTAGGATCAATGACAATATGAATATGCAATACTTTTGGTCAGAAGTTCTTAATAACCTTGGATATTGAATTTAGAATCTTATTATATCATTTACTGGCTCAATACAAATACGATTAAGTGAGCTGAATTTATGCATACAATGGGTACGACTAGTAATGAAAGACGGACTTAAGGTGACAAATAGGTTGATTAATCAATTCCAATACCTACTAATCTATTTTACACACATTATTATAGCCATATTCGGGCTAATATTAATAAGTACGTAATTTATCAGAAAGATTACGAGTATTAATGTATATTAGTGTGACTTTTACTCTTTCAAGATGGCACTTACCAATCCAGTATTTATATAATAGTTTAGTAATGGCGCTCGTGCTGTACGTGGAAACCTTTACTAGGAGAGACGGAGACGTCGGACTAGGTGAGGACTGTTTTTGCTCTTTTGAACTTGAATAATCAAGTTTGTTAAATAGAGAACCGTGAATTTACTTAAGGCTTGTTTATTTCAGGTCATCTACTTGTGATTACCGAACTACGAGGTAATACAGGTGAGAATTATTTTTGGCTGCCTCTATTTAGCTTGAACATGTACTATTTGCTTTCCTCACCAGGGTTGATTCTGGCGAGACTATATCGAATGGGTACTTTATTGCAGTATTTGTAGAAACTGAGATACTGTATTTTTTAACTCGTATTGATTCGTGAATTACACTCTACAGGTTACATAGACTTGGTATGTCATCCCTCGTGGATTTAGAGGTGAGAGGTCTCTTAATAGTACTGGTATTTATGTTCTTATTGTGAGCATTTATAATATTATTTACCTGATTCCACTTATATATATATCTTTTTGGTTTGGTGTATATTTACCATTGGAGCTTACAATTTACAAATAAACTGTATTCATCTTAACTAAGTGACAAATTAAATATGGCGAGCTGTACTTGACATTTAACTCTATTTATCACTAAATTGGAATATAGAGAGTATATATTTTTACATTGTATGCATATTACAGGACGGGGGTGAATAAGACACCTGTGCCTACATCTTCATTTATTTACAACTTCATGCTGGCTTACTAATACATGTGAGCCTAGTAATACATGCGGACTACTAGAACAGTTTGAAACTATGGATGACTGAATTTACTGAGAGCGCCATTAAGATTTCCCCAATAATTTATTTGGGCCAAGTGATATTTAAAAACAGGTCACGACAATTATGATGTCTCTTAATAATTATAACTGCTATTAGATGTAGCATGCTTAGAGTCCGTGTAGAAGACTGAGTACATCGACAATTTATTTGGGCTAAGTGAGATTTAAAACAGGCCACGACAATTATGATGTCTCTTAATAATTATAAATGTTATTAGATGTAGCATGCTTAGAGTCCATGTAGAAGATTGAGTACATCTACAATGTGCATTTATGGATTATAGTGAAATAGATGAGCGCATAGTAAGCATCTGATATCTTTACAGTGGCCATCTATTTTTGATTTCGAACAAACGTAGTACTGGTAATTCTAGGGACACAGCCAATGAGGTGATTTAAATGTCCATTGAATATATTTTCTTTCTCTGGGTGGAACTGTGCACTATGGTGACCTGAACAACTTGGTGACTTGCTGTATTTTCACTTACTTCTATCTGTATACTATTTCGGTGATATTCTGTAATTATCTTTTCATCCTTATGCTCAGTTGGTTTAAAACATACTTGGATTGATCATAATATGGAACGTTGTTCAAATTTCTTTGTTATTATTAATTTCATTTGTACTTTATTGATATGTACATTATTGTTGTTTGGATTGCAGCCCTGATGAAGTCATTTAGCACGGATTAGTGCATGACGAAACACGTGTTGGCTGCCTATGGGAAAGAGGAAGAACTGGTGTCTCTTTTGGGACTATTGACAATTGAACTGAAATAAACATATTTCAAGATTTCTGAGTTGGACCATTGTTACAAGAACTAATTGGATGAATTGTGTTATGGACTATACGCAGCATTGACTGTTGGAATACGCTATATGTCTTTGCGATATCTTTTTTGTGTTGGATAACTGTTATTATTTTTGGGTTGTATCTATTTGAAGAATTTGATTGTTTAAGACCTATCAGGTTCTACATTGACATTTACCTTAAGAGTGCTCAGGGATGAGTGCATTTACATACTTACAGTAACTTGAACTTCCTTCCAAAGGCTAACATTGACTGGTTTCACTTGGAAATTCTTCTAAGTGTGGAGTTTTGGAAATTTAAAATATTCCTATAAAATCAGCCGAACTACGACTTCCGATTTACTCACCTGTTTTCAGGAAAGACCTCAGTGCTGCATCTTTCAGCCCACTACTGATCCTGAAAAGTAATTCTAACCATACTTATAGTAACTTGAATCTCCTTCTTAGGGTAACATTGACTGGTTTCACTTGGAAATTCTTCTAAGTGTGGACTTTTGGAACTTTAAAATATTCATCTAAAATCAGCCAAACTACGAATTCCGATTTACTCACCTGTTATCGGGAGAGACCTCAGTGCTGCATCTTTCAGCCCAGTACTGATCCTAAAAAGTAATTTTAACCGTTCTTAACAGTAATTTGAATTTCCTTCCATGGGATATCATTGCCTGCTATATAATATGTATATATATATATATTCACTGAAAAAACCAGAGGTTTCACACCAGTTATAGTTAGCTGGAAATTTTACTGACATAAAACCATTGAAATTCCCACGTTATAGTTAGTTGGACTCACTATAACTTGCGCGCCTGCAATGCACTGCTGATGACGTCACATATTACATCACTCATGACATGGTCAGTGACATCACTCATGACATCACTGATGACACCATCCAGTGAATGTGTGTCTTTCTGAAAAATAAATATGTTTTATATATGTATATGTAAAAGTCAATGGAAGAATAAATGTTTAAATAAGTGTCTAAATGGATGTTTTTTAAAAAAAATTGATTGGTTAACTGGCTTATTAAGTGTATCTTAGTGAATACATATATTAGTGAGAAATGTTTAAATATTTAAATATATGTATTAGTGTTTCACTTTGTGTATAAGTGGCTGCATGGGTTTGCGAGTAGCTACATGTGTGTGTACATGGGTTATTAGATGTTGTTTTTAGTATCAGTATGAGTGTCTGTATGGTTTGGTGGGGGTATGACTTAGCACATAGATGCATCAATGACTGACTCTCTGTCTGTATGTGTTTTGAACACAACATATGTGCAGGACTGTATGGGTGGATAAGTGTGTATATGTGTGTGTTATTAAGTGAATGACTGTCTCACTAGTGTCTTTATCAGTGACTACATATGTTTTAATCTAGTGTATGTGAATATTGATGTATATAAGTGAGTATATGTGAGAGTAAGAGATTGTAAGAGTTCCTGTTTAAATAAGTATGTGTTTCTATATGTGATTGTTTAAGAGAGTAAGTATGTGTAAGTTTCCTTAGAAGTAAGGTGGTAGTGTGTGTATAGCTGTAAATGCAAATAAATGGATGTTCAAAAGTTTATTTGCATGTGTGAGTATGTGTGTGAGTAACTTTTGGATGACTGTCGGTGTGTAACAGGATGTGTAGGTGTTTCACTATATACTATACTATACTGACTATATAGAACTGTTGGTGAATGAGTCGATGTGTATATATATTGGTGGTATTACTGAATTGGTTGTTGTAACTGGTATGGGTATCTCCATTTTTTTGAAAATGTTAGTTTCTATTTTTGAGTATGTGTTTCAATGGTTACATTACACTGAAAGGAGGTCTGTCACTCTGTCACAAGGATGGTGTCATCAGTGATGTCATGAGTGATGTCACTGACCATGTCATGAGTGATGTAATATGTGACGTCATCAGCAGTGCATTGCAGGCGCGCAAGTTATAGTGAGTCCAACTAACTATAACGTGTGAATTTCAATGGTTTTCTGTCAGTAACATTTCCAGCTAACTATAACTGGTGTGAAACCTCTGTTTTTTTCAGTGAATTTAATAGGTTTTTTAAATGCTAATTCCTAACTATAACTGGTCTGAAACCTATCGTTTTTTCAGTGAATTTCATAGGTTTTTTAAATTCTAATTCCTAACTATAACTGGTGTGAAACCTATGGTTTTTACAGTGAATTTCATAGGTTTTTTAAATGCTAATTCCTAACTAAAACTGATGTGAAACTTATGGTTTTTTCAGTGAATTTCATAGGTTTTTTAAATGCTAATTCCTAACTATATATAAGGCCCCAAACCTATGTTTTTTTCAGTGAGTTTCAAAGTTTTTTTAATAGCAAATGTCTATAGCTATGAAATGTAATATTTGTGAAAATGAATCCTATATTATATATTTATGTTAAAAAAATTTTTTATGTTTATTGTTTTTTTATTTTTTTTATTCTTTTTTTTGCCCTGGAGCGCTCCCGGTGCGCGCCCCGGAAAGCGTAGTCTTTTGAAGCGCCCCGGGGTGCATACCGGTGAGCTTCCCGTTAGCGCTATTGCCGCGAACGAAAACAACATTGTGACGTATCGCGTAGCGGCGTGATGCGTCATATGACGCACAGCGTAAGCGCACCCGGAAGCACGCGAGCGCATACGATCGCAAAACGTCCTGACGCGCTTACGCGGCATGCCCCGGGGCTTGTAGCATAAGCGCGTCGGGTCATGTGACCTGAAAATAACACTTTTCATTGGTTCACAACACTTTTGGTTTCCAAATGATGAAAGCCCTGCTCATGTGACTTGAAAATAACACTTTTCATTGGTCCAGAACAGTTTTTTTTTCCAAATGATGAAAGCCCCCACCTTTTTTCCATATTCTGACTTTGTCCTTTGACTGAGGAAGACCTGTTTTGATATACGTCTCTAATCTTTTCTAATTTTAAATGGCTACAGTAGCAGCAGCAGCTGGAGTATCTGCCCCACCACCACCACCATCAAAAAGACCACCAGAAGATCACATTGGTGGTCAAGAAGAAGAGGAGGAGGATGATGAAGAGGAGGGACAGACAAGGCATTTCCTGCCTGAAATTAATCAGCCCTACAAACACAAAGAGCACTTCGTATGGCATTTCTACAAAATCCCAAGGGGTTTCAAAAAAGTCAACGCTGCGAAGGTAACTTGTCTGATTTGTGATGCAGAACTGTCCAGGGGGAACCCTAACAAAATATATTCCTTCGGGAATCATACCATGATTCGGCACATGATCCGTTGGCACCTAATCAACTATTCTGCTGCAGAGGTAAGGGACCTCTGCAGTAAGCTACCCCCATCAACATCTAGACCCTCATAATCGAAAGAACCAACTCCATCGGATTCAGAGGCAACAGAGACAATGCCTATCATACAACTAAAATTTAACGATTTTAAAATCATGTGCAAATATTGTGGAAAGTTAATTTGCTATGGTGAGCAAAGTATAAAACTTATCATCTGTGCTGGGAATAACCATAAGTGCCCGAAAAATCCCTAATTTTTTCTGGTTATTTTTTTGCTCCAGTTGAGCCATTTACAATTCCCTGTTTTTTGTTTCTCCCCATGAAAAATACAAAAAAAATATAAAACTGTTCAGAAAACCCCAAAAAAGTAAATAATGTTAAAAAAACAATAAAAAAATATAAAACAACAAAAAGAAGAAAAAAAACACTTCTTTTTAGAACTACCTCCAATTTTTAAAAAAAGACTACATTTTTTAAAAACTCTGTCATTCTTTTTTCCCCATGGTACGCTCCCCGGTACGCTCCCCGGTGCGTGTACCGGGCGCTCCCCCGCGCAAATCGAAAAAAAAAAAAATGTTTGCCCCGCGGGGCCCTTTTATGGCCCCCACATCAATCCTAGAGGGTCCGGGAGGGTCTACCCTTCCCCCTTTTGGTAATTTCCCCCTTTGTTTTGGCCACCTCTTGTGTCTCGATCCTACCGAGACCAAAGATGGCGGCCGCTCTGGACTGTTTGGAATGTTTACAGACACCCGAGAGCCAATCAGCTTTCCGCGCGCGAACTCGCGTACCGCGCTGGTTCGCGCCCCGGTGCGCGTACCGGGGCGCGCCTATAGATATATATATTTTTTTTAACCTAAATTACTCACAAAACTACTGGAGCACATATATTGAGACATAGCAAAGGCACATCGGGCTACCAGTCCCTACAATTTTGCCAAGTTTGGTGGAAATCCATTCAGCCGTTCGGGCTAAAAGTGAGGTCGACCGCCCTATAGAAATTAACATGGGGAAAACATGTTTTGGGACCCCCTTTTTTCTCGGCTCCCGGTGACGAATCCCCCCCAAACTTTCAAGGAAGGACCGGAGCTCCGCGAGGCAAATTTGATGAAATTTTCAGGCAGATTCGTCAACCGGCGCCAAAGTTATTCACAATAGAATTTTGAGATTTTGCATTGAAAAAAATCCTAACTATAACTACCTACTGGCGACCGCCAGTAGGTAATATATTAAAAATATATATATATATATATATATGTGCAGGACACCACCACTTGGTTTAACATTTTACCTCCCCACTTACCACCAGCCCAGGTATGTTGCATCCTGGGAGTTGCAGTACCTACCGTGTTGCCTCAGGTGGAAGATCACATGGTTGGGGGAGGTGCCTGCTCTTTATCACGAGAGCACTGCAGGAACATTTACAGCGGAGGCATGTTCATGACTTTGGTAAGAAGCAGGCATCCGATGAAGGCGTCACAGCCGAAATGCATTATGCCCTAACTGCTGTCTAATAAAGCCTTTCCCTGGATTCCTCGTGTGTGGCTGCTTCCTTCTGCTTTGTGGAGGGGTTCCTGGCATATTTCCACGTCGGTCAGAGGCGTGTCAAGCAGTCCGGTTACAAAAGTTGGCTGGCGGTTATTCTGGCGTCTGCAGGAGCAGTTCTCCTTTTTCCATGGTAATGGATTCAAGTCAGCCCACCTGAAAGCATCAGTTTGGCAGAGGCCGCTGCCTCGGCAGTTCGTGACTTCACGACGGAGTGCGTTTCACTGCATTCGACTCTCGGCAAGCAGGACTTTTTGCTGGAAGGTGTAACGAAAAGCGGGGACCCAGGGAGGCTTAAAGACTTCATTTCGCCTGATATCACGCGCCTTGCCCTGCAGGACACCACCACTTGGTTTAACATTTTACCTCCCCACTTACCACCAGCCCAGGTATGTTGCATCCTGGGAGTTGCAGTACCTACCGTGTTGCCTCAGGTGGAAGATCACATGGTTGAGGGAGGTGCCTGCTCTTTATCACGAGAGCACTGCAGGAACATTTACAGCGGAGGCATGTTCGTGACTTTGGTAAGCAGCAGGCATCCGATGAAGGCGTCACAGCCGAAATGCATTATGCCCTAACTGCTGTCTAATAAAGCCTTTCCCTGGATTCCTCGTGTGTGGCTGCTGCCTTCTGCTTTGTGGAGGGGTTCCTGGCATATTTCCACGTCGGTCAGAGGCGTGTCAAGCAGTCCCGTTACAAAAGTTGGCTGGCGGTTATTCTGGCGTCTGCAGCAGCAGTTCTCCTTTTTCCATAGTAATGGATTCAAGTCAGCCCACCTGAAAGCATCAGTTTGGCAGAGGCCGCTGCCTCGGCAGTTCGTGACTTCACGACGGAGTGCGTTTCACTGCATTCGACTCTCGGCAAGCAGGACTTTTTGCTGGAAGGTGTAACGAAAAGCGGGGACCCAGGGAGGCTTAAAGACTTCATTTCGCCTGATATCATGCGCCTTGCCCTGCAGGACACCACCACTTGGTTTAACATTTTACCTCCCCACTTACCACCAGCCCAGGTATGTTGCATCCTGGGAGTTGCAGTACCTACCGTGTTGCCTCAGGTGGAAGATCACATGGTTGGGGGAGGTGCCTGCTCTTTATCACGAGAGCACTGCAGGAACATTTACAGCGGAGGCATGTTCATGACTTTGGTAAGCAGCAGGCATCCGATGAAGGCGTCACAGCCGAAATGCATTATGCCCTAACTGCTGTCTAATAAAGCCTTTCCCTGGATTCCTCGTGTGTGGCTGCTTCCTTCTGCTTTGTGGAGGGGTTCCTGGCATATTTCCACGTCGGTCAGAGGCGTGTCAAGCAGTCCCGTTACAAAAGTTGGCTGGCGGTTATTCTGGCGTCTGCAGCAGCAGTTTTCCTTTTTCCATGGTAATGGATTCAAGTCAGCCCACCTGAAAGCATCAGTTTGGCAGAGGCCGCTGCCTCGGCAGTTCGTGACTTCACGACGGAGTGCGTTTCACTGCATTCGACTCTCGGCAAGCAGGACTTTTTGCTGGAAGGTGTAACGAAAAGCGGGGACCCAGGGAGGCTTAAAGACTTCATTTCGCCTGATATCACGCGCCTTGCCCTGCAGGACACCACCACTTGGTTTAACATTTTACCTCCCCACTTACCACCACCCCAGGTATGTTGCATCCTGGGAGTTGCAGTACCTACCGTGTTTCCTCAGGTGGAAGATCACATGGTTGGGGGAGGTGCCTGCTCTTTATCACGAGAGCACTGCAGGAACATTTACAGCGGAGGCATGTTCGTGACTTTGGTAAGCAGCAGGCATCCGATGAAGGCGTCACAGCCGAAATGCATTAAGCCCTAACTGCTGTCTAATAAAGCCTTTCCCTGGATTCCTCGTGTGTGGCTGCTTCCTTCTGCTTTGTGGAGGGGTTCCTGGCATATTTCCACGTCGGTCAGAGGCGTGTCAAGCAGTCCGGTTACAAAAGTTGGCTGGCGGTTATTCTGGCGTCTGCAGCAGCAGTTCTCCTTTTTCCATGGTAATGGATTCAAGTCAGCCCACCTGAAAGCATCAGTTTGGCAGAGGCCGCTGCCTCGGCAGTTCGTGACTTCACGACGGAGTGCGTTTCACTGCATTCGACTCTCGGCAAGCAGGACTTTTTGCTGGAAGGTGTAACGAAAAGCGGGGACCCAGGGAGGCTTAAAGACTTCATTTCGCCTGATATCACGCGCCTTGCCCTGCAGGACACCACCACTTGGTTTAACATTTTACCTCCCCACTTACCACCAGCCCAGGTATGTTGCATCCTGGGAGTTGCAGTACCTACCGTGTTGCCTCAGGTGGAAGATCACATGGTTGGGGGAGGTGCCTGCTCTTTATCACGAGAGCACTGCAAGAACATTTACAGCGGAGGCATGTTCGTGACTTTGGTAAGCAGCAGGCATCCGATGAAGGCGTCACAGCCGAAATGCATTATGCCCTAACTGCTGTCTAATAAAGCCTTTCCCTGGATTCCTCGTGTGTGGCTGCTGCCTTCTGCTTTGTGGAGGGGTTCCTGGCATATTTCCACATCGGTCAGAGGCGTGTCAAGCAGTCCCGTTACAAAAGTTGGCTGGCGGTTATTCTGGCGTCTGCAGCAGCAGTTCTCCTTTTTCCATAGTAATGGATTCAAGTCAGCCCACCTGAAAGCATCAGTTTGGCAGAGGCCGCTGCCTCGGCAGTTCGTGACTTCACGACGGAGTGCGTTTCACTGCATTCGACTCTCGGCAAGCAGGACTTTTTGCTGGAAGGTGTAACGAAAAGCGGGGACCCAGGGAGGCTTAAAGACTTCATTTCGCCTGATATCATGCGCCTTGCCCTGCAGGACACCACCACTTGGTTTAACATTTTACCTCCCCACTTACCACCAGCCCAGGTATGTTGCATCCTGGGAGTTGCAGTACCTACCGTGTTGCCTCAGGTGGAAGATCACATGGTTGGGGGAGGTGCCTGCTCTTTATCACGAGAGCACTGCAGGAACATTTACAGCGGAGGCATGTTCATGACTTTGGTAAGCAGCAGGCATCCGATGAAGGCGTCACAGCCGAAATGCATTATGCCCTAACTGCTGTCTAATAAAGCCTTTCCCTGGATTCCTCGTGTGTGGCTGCTTCCTTCTGCTTTGTGGAGGGGTTCCTGGCATATTTCCACGTCGGTCAGAGGCGTGTCAAGCAGTCCCGTTACAAAAGTTGGCTGGCGGTTATTCTGGCGTCTGCAGCAGCAGTTTTCCTTTTTCCATGGTAATGGATTCAAGTCAGCCCACCTGAAAGCATCAGTTTGGCAGAGGCCGCTGCCTCGGCAGTTCGTGACTTCACGACGGAGTGCGTTTCACTGCATTCGACTCTCGGCAAGCAGGACTTTTTGCTGGAAGGTGTAACGAAAAGCGGGGACCCAGGGAGGCTTAAAGACTTCATTTCGCCTGATATCACGCGCCTTGCCCTGCAGGACACCACCACTTGGTTTAACATTTTACCTCCCCACTTACCACCACCCCAGGTATGTTGCATCCTGGGAGTTGCAGTACCTACCGTGTTTCCTCAGGTGGAAGATCACATGGTTGGGGGAGGTGCCTGCTCTTTATCACGAGAGCACTGCAGGAACATTTACAGCGGAGGCATGTTCGTGACTTTGGTAAGCAGCAGGCATCCGATGAAGGCGTCACAGCCGAAATGCATTAAGCCCTAACTGCTGTCTAATAAAGCCTTTCCCTGGATTCCTCGTGTGTGGCTGCTTCCTTCTGCTTTGTGGAGGGGTTCCTGGCATATTTCCACGTCGGTCAGAGGCGTGTCAAGCAGTCCCGTTACAAAAGTTGGCTGGCGGTTATTCTGGCGTCTGCAGCAGCAGTTCTCCTTTTTCCATGGTAATGGATTCAAGTCAGCCCACCTGAAAGCATCAGTTTGGCAGAGGCCGCTGCCTCGGCAGTTCGTGACTTCACGACGGAGTGCGTTTCACTGCATTCGACTCTCGGCAAGCAGGACTTTTTGCTGGAAGGTGTAACGAAAAGCGGGGACCCAGGGAGGCTTAAAGACTTCATTTCGCCTGATATCACGCGCCTTGCCCTGCAGGACACCACCACTTGGTTTAACATTTTACCTCCCCACTTACCACCAGCCCAGGTATGTTGCATCCTGGGAGTTGCAGTACCTACCGTGTTGCCTCAGGTGGAAGATCACATGGTTGGGGGAGGTGCCTGCTCTTTATCACGAGAGCACTGCAGGAACATTTACAGCGGAGGCATGTTCGTGACTTTGGTAAGCAGCAGGCATCCGATGAAGGCGTCACAGCCGAAATGCATTATGCCCTAACTGCTGTCTAATAAAGCCTTTCCCTGGATTCCTCGTGTGTGGCTGCTTCCTTCTGCTTTGTGGAGGGGCTCCTGGCATATTTCCACGTCGGTCAGAGGCGTGTCAAGCAGTCCCGTTACAAAAGTTGGCTGGCGGTTATTCTGGCGTCTGCAGCAGCAGTTCTCCTTTTTCCATGGTAATGGATTCAAGTCAGCCCACCTGAAAGCATCAGTTTGGCAGAGGCCGCTGCCTCGGCAGTTCGTGACTTCACGACGGAGTGCATTTCACTGCATTCGACTCTCGGCAAGCAGGACTTTTTGCTGGAAGGTGTAACGAAAAGCGGGGACCCAGGGAGGCTTAAAGACTTCATTTCGCCTGATATCACGTGCCTTGCCCTGCAGGACACCACCACTTGGTTTTACATTTTACCTCCCCACTTACCACCAGCCCAGGTATGTTGCATCCTGGGAGTTGCAGTACCTACCGTGTTGCCTCAGGTGGAAGATCACATGGTTGGGGGAGGTGCCTGCTCTTTATCACGAGAGCACTGCAGGAACATTTACAGCGGAGGCATGTTCGTGACTTTGGTAAGCAGCAGGCATCCGATGAAGGTGTCACAGCCGAAATGCATTATGCCCTAACTGCTGTCTAATAAAGCCTTTCCCTGGATTCCTCGTGTGTGGCTGCTTCCTTCTGCTTTGTGGAGGGGTTCCTGGCATATTTCCACGTCGGTCAGAGGCGAGTCAAGCAGTCCCGTTACAAAAGTTGGCTGGCGGTTATTCTGGCGTCTGCAGCAGCAGTTCTCCTTTTTCCATGGTAATGGATTCAAGTCAGCCCACCTGAAAGCATCAGTTTGGCAGAGGCCGCTGCCTCGGCAGTTCGTGACTTCACGACGGAGTGCGTTTCACTGCATTCGACTCTCGGCAAGCAGGACTTTTTGCTGGAAGGTGTAACGAAAAGCGGGGACCCAGGGAGGCTTAAAGACTTCATTTCGCCTGATATCACGCGCCTTGCCCTGCAGGACACCACCACTTGGTTTAACATTTTACCTCCCCACTTACCACCAGCCCAGGCATGTTGCATCCTGGGAGTTGCAGTACCTACCGTGTTGCCTCAGGTGGAAGATCACATGGTTGGGGGAGGTGCCTGCTCTTTATCACGAGAGCACTGCAGGAACATTTACAGCGGAGGCATGTTCGTGACTTCGGTAAGCAGCAGGCATCCGATGAAGGCGTCACAGCCGAAATGCATTATGCCCTAACTGCTGTCTAAAAAAGCCTTTCCCTGGATTCCTCGTGTGTGGCTGCTTCCTCCTGCTTTGTGGAGGGGTTCCTGGCATATTTCCACGTCGGTCAGAGGCGTGTCAAGCAGTCCCGTTACAAAAGTTGGCTGGCGGTTATTCTGGCGTCTGCAGCAGCAGTTCTCCTTTTTCCATGGTAATGGATTCAAGTCAGCCCACCTGAAAGCATCAGTTTGGCAGAGGCCGCTGCCTCGGCAGTTCGTGACTTCACGACGGAGTGCGTTTCACTGCATTCGACTCTCGGCAAGCAGGACTTTTTGCTGGAAGGTGTAACGAAAAGCGGGGACCCAAGGAGGCTTAAAGACTTCATTTCGCCTGATATCACGCGCCTTGCCCTGCAGGACACCACCACTTGGTTTAACATTTTACCTCCCCACTTACCACCAGCCCAGGTATGTTGCATCCTGGGAGTTGCGGTACCTACCGTGTTGACTCAGGTGGAAGATCACATGGTTGGGGGAGGTGCCTGCTCTTTATCACGAGAGCACTGCAGGAACATTTACAGCGGAGGCATGTTCGTGACTTTGGTAAGCAGCAGGCATCCGATGAAGGCGTCACAGCCAAAATGCATTATGCCCTAACTGCTGTCTAATAAAGCCTTTCCCTGGATTCCTCGTGTGTGGCTGCTTCCTTCTGCTTTGTGGAGGGGTTCCTGCCATATATATATATATATATATATATATATATATATATATATATATATATATATATATATATATATATATATATATATATATATATATATATATATATATATATATATATATATATATATATATATATATATATATATATATATATATATATATATATATATATATATACATATATATATATATATCCACCACCACTCCCGCTTCTTGACAAGAAACGGGACCGACACATGCGTTTTGGAGGGGTCAGGAGATTTATTTCGCCACCATCTTGACAAGTAGGATTAAAAACACCTGGCAGACGCGTTTCGGCGTGTGCCTTATTCATTGCCAGCTCCGTGTTCTAAAACCATGTTGTTACAGTTTGGAACTTTAACTAGTGTTTCTGATGTTCCCATTGGTGCCGATGCACCCAATCACAGGCCAAAGATTTTCCTTTGCAAGCAGTGTTCGCTAAGCATGCTGTTGCATGTAGTCCCAGTGAGTCAGTTAGGGTCCCACAAAGCCTGGTCACAGCCTCACCTTGTGAACTTCGATACAGTGATCCGTTCATGCATCTAGTAATGCCCCAGCTGTTGCTGGCACGTGAGTCTGCTCATCCACCGCCTCAGGGACCAAGGTTGCAAAATCGTCTCCCAACTCCATCCAACTCGGCAGCAAGCTGCCGCTCTCTCCTCGAACCAGGAACAACGTCTTGGGCGAGGGGGCGCCGCTTATTGCGCTTCCAACACATACACCACCAGGATGCCGACTTGAAGCGGAGCACCAGATCGAGAGGCGTGCCGGTTCTGCAGCGTCGACTGCTGCATACATATCCACCACCACTCCCGTTTCTTGACAAGAAACGGGACCGACACATGCGTTTTGGAGGGGTCAGGAGATTTATTTCGCCACCATCTTGACAAGTAGGATTAAAAACACCTGGCAGACGCGTTTCGGCGTGTGCCTTATTCATTGCCAGCTCCGTGTTCTAAAACCATGTTGTTACAGTTTGGGACTTTAACTAGTGTTTCTGATGTTCCCATTGGTGCCGATGCACCCAATCACAGGCCAAAGATTTTCCTTTGCAAGCAGTGTTCGCTAAGCATGCTGGTGCATGTAGTCCCAGTGAGTCAGTTAGGGTCCCACAAAGCCTGGTCACAGCCTCACCTTGTGAACTTCGATACAGTGATCCGTTCATGCATCTAGTAATGCCCCAGCTGTTGCTGGCACGTGAGTCTGCTCATCCACCGCCTCAGGGACCAAGGTTGCAAAATCGTCTCCCAACTCCATCCAACTCGGCAGCAAGCTGCCGCTCTCTCCTCGAACCAGGAACAACGTCTTGGGCGAGAGGGCGCCGCTTATTGCGCTTCCAACACATACACCACCAGGATGCCGACTTGAAGCGGAGCACCAGATCGAGAGGCGTGCCGGTTCTGCAGCGTCGACTGCTGCATACATATCCACCACCACTCCCGCTTCTTGACAAGAAACGGGACCGACACATGCGTTTTGGAGGGGTCAGGAGATTTATTTCGCCACCATCTTGACAAGTAGGATTAAAAACACCTGGCAGACACGTTTCGGCGTGTGCCTTATTCATTGCCAGTTAGGACATAGTTTCCATAGGAAATCCCCAACATTCTATTGGGAATAACTTTGGCGCTGGTTGATGAATCTTCGCAAATTTCTCAAAGAAGATGGCTCGCTCCACTATTCTCCTTCCCTGAAAGTTTGGGGGGGATTAGTCAAGTGGGGGCTGAGAAAAAAGGGGGGTTCCAAAACGTGTTTTCTCCATGTTAATTTCCATAGGACCTTTAGACACGGCTACAGCTTGAACCGCTAAAGGGAATTACACCAAACTTGTCAAAATGGTAGTGTCTGGTACGCAGATCATGCTTTTGGTAAAATAGTGTAAATCCCTCCAGTGGTTCCTGAGAAAATTAAAAGAGAATACAATTATATATCTGTAAGCTCGCACCGTGCGCGCACCCCGCGATTTTTCGGAAAATAAATTGGGGGGGCTTCTCTCTTTTATTTCAATCTGTTTTATTTTGATTTCGAGGGTGCCCACCCCTCGTTTTACCCCCGAGATCACAGCCGCGGCCCGAGCCGCCTCAAGATGGCCGCCGCCTGGTTGTGGGCGGGGCCGGGAGGACGTCAGGGAAGTAAACTGTCTCCTGGTCCTTTGGGTGGGTGTGAGCTGTAGCAGCGCCCTTGACGAACCTTGTCGTGTGTGCCTGTGACGGGCGCGCGTTGGCAGTGCTGTGTGTGTATGTTTGTTTCTGACAGGGGCCCCCTACATTTGTGTCCCTGTATTTGACACACGTCCATAGATGTATAGAAACAGACACATACAGCCCACACGCGCAATTAAACTGCAGTCACATGCCACGCATACAATCAGCCGCGTACCTAGGGAGGGCAAGGGGGGCGGTCCACCCCGGGCGGCACTATTCTGGGGGTGGCAGCAGCGTGGCCCGTTGCAGTGGCCTTTTTAAAAGTTAAATCATTAAGAAAGTTCTTAGTTCAGCTTCCCTGATTACAGCCCTGGGTCCCAGTAGTTTAAAATACTGAAAGTCCCTGACCTCTGATGACGCACTGCACCCTCGCTGATTGCAAGCAGCCTGGGTGCTTTAAGCAGAAACCCAGGGTTTCCAAGGCTGCTTGTCAATCAGCAAGGGTACACCTCCATAACCCCACCCCATCCTGCCTGGGAAGAGCTGCTGTGCACCCGAGGCTGCCTACGAGTACGACCGGGCCTGATCTGCAGCACACATGCTTTTTGTAAAAACAAGCAGCAGACTTGCTCGGATCGGAGGAGGCTGGCACTGGCAGTTCGTCTCAGAGCAGAGGCAAGTTTTTTAATTATTCTACAGCACATTTGCGTTCTCTAAAGCAGCATGTTTGCATCAAAATATATAGGTGGACATGAAGACACCCATGCTGCACTCATAAAGCGTCTCCCTGATGCATAGTAATGCAGGCAGCACTATGCACTGCCTCACGTTTCTTTAAGGTGAAAGTCCCACACAAAGCCTCGCAAATCTTGATTTCCGTGGCGCAAAATCCAACAATGATTTTGCACTGGGGCTGCACCACAGGGGGAATCTGCTGCGAAATCTCAGTGAATCTGGACCTCGAGCCCTGCTGAAGTGTGACACACAAAATGTGTAGCGCGCCTGGGCGTAGGAGACACTAAAATTCTGGGGGGGACAGGGACAACCTTGTGGATTTTCCATTGACCCTATACAAATCACCGCCCGTTAAACAAATACAGTTGCATAGTTTTGAAGTGAAATATTGAGAGAAGCAGGCATGTAGTCACAGTTTGCATGTATGCTTTATTGTTATTTACATTCACATAGTAATCAGACCTAATGTTAAAAAAACATGTATATGAATCTTGCATCTTCATGCACCAAGCAAGAAAGGTTGCTGACTTCGGGTGAGGGCGTCATGTTTGTAAGTGCATTATGGTTTGAAAAGTACCTGCTGCAGCATTCCTAGTCTCCAGCAATTTTCAGGCAACAATTAAAATGTGAACATAACTTTGGTGATTAATTATCTTTATTGAGAGAGATCAGAGGTCTGACTACTGGACGCTTTGTCACATGGTAACGTAACCACGTGTTAATATGCCTGCTGCAAAGAACATGTACCACGCAGATCAAAAAATGCATATAATGTAAATAGGTCAGTGAGTTACTGCTTCTGTCTGAGAGATTATTTTGCTATTTGCAGTTTATAAGTTAAAATCCTAACATTGAACAGTGAGCTATTAACCGTCATCAAAGAGCTGCATGAAAACTGCAAGGTATAGATTAGAACGTTATGATTTTTACCCAGTCTTTCATTATCCGAAGGTTGGAAAATGGGTTCATTAGGATGGAAATCAATTCTGATTATTAAAGAGAACCCCCAATCATGGTGTTATGTTTTAAATTCTGGGTTTGTGCTTCTCTAGTGTTGCAAAGCGATCTGTGCCCTGGGCAATCCCCAACTTTTTGCTGACTGGTACTGGTGGTACTTGACTCTGGCTGACCCTGGCCTCTGACTAACCAGGCCCAGGGCCAGTGCTATGTTGAAAGAGACACTTAGAAATACAGTAAAAACACCTACATACACTAGGGTGCACTACGGGTTAGAGTACCCCTATGATTGACCTGACCTCGCCTACAAAGGCCCTAGTACATAATAGGGCATGCAGATTTAAACTACCTTTAAGTCCCTAGTATATATTAGGGCATAGTGGTTTAGAGGCCAGCAGCCCTTCCTGCACTTGCATGTGTGCACTGCTGTAGCCTGAGGTCAGTTTAAAAGCAGGCCCATGTTGGAGGACTGCTTTTAAAATGCAAATTGTGCACTGACTTTTGGGTTTGGGGCACTTACAAATTGATAAACTACAATGTTGGGGCATATTAGGTATCCCCAGGGGTTCCCCTAGGTGTCCCAGGGGTTAGAGGTAAGGTATCTACAAGGAGGACCCTTATAAAATTAGTGTTATATGCCCTGGGTTTAGTGAAATTGCACATTTCACTGCCTACATTGTAGTAAAGTGCTTCCCAAAATCGGCTTTTGTGCTAGGAGCACTGTGAAGTGAGGATCTGCAACATTTTGATATAATCAGAACCCCTAAAGTCTTTCCTATGTATTCTATGGGTGGGGTTCCTGTAGGTATAAGGAGGATCCTCATATAGACCCTGGTATTGGATCAATTGGCCAGTTAATTTTTCCATTGCAGATCCCCAGCCCATAGGTTAACGTTGCAAGAGGTTATTAATTAATAACTGGAGAAAGGAAAGCCATACAACTAGGATTAAAAGACTCAGAAGAATGTTAATGGTAAATGCAACAATGTGGTATTGTTGAATTTATTCTAAAATGTACAGACAATAAGTTATAAGACTTTCTTGTCTGTAAGCCACAATTCAGCCCTCTAGTTCCCTGCCTTGATTTGTCAGAGGTAAGTGGATTTCACTGGCTGTTTTAAGAGGTGATAAATGACCCCTGGAGTTAGGAGGCATATCTGGGAGTAGAGGTTGCTGGTCATGGGAATGCCAGAGCCAGAGGGAGGGGGTAGTACATAATGCTCTTCAATGGATAGAGGAGACAAGCTGGGGTAATCACTTTCATTTACATCTCTCTCCCCACAGTCGGATGAGGGGATTAAGGATGAATTCCCAGGTATAAGGGGAGTGGACCTAGGTAGATGAAGCCATCCTGTAGGCTGCTTTAGTTATTAGTTCTGCTCCCTCTGCTGGAAAATAAATCAGCCATGAGGAATTTTGGAGAAATTGTGCTCTTTGGGAAAATAATGCCACACTTTAGAGGATGTGGTCATACCCTGGAGCATTCCCCTGCACCTCATTGGACAGCAGTGTCCTCCTTCTTGACCCAGAGAACTTGGAATACGTATCTGAAAGGGACAAAGCCTCTCAGATGATGCTGCTTCAAACTTAGGAGAAGAAGGGTCCCTGCTGAGGAGTTTGATTTGCACCAACCAAGCCCTGGACTCTGAAGATTGTGCCTGTTGCACAATCTGGAATTACAGTCCTATGGACTACCTTGCTGCAAAAAGACTAAAGAGTGGACTCCTTGCAAGCTGAAGGTTAACAGAGCACACCTAGACCACCAAGAACCCTCAGCCTGGAGAACTACCAGTTAATTTGAAAGGGGTTTGTCCAAGTGGATTGTGGTAACTGAAGTCCATTTCAAGGACCATCTTGGAGATTACGGACCCTTGGAGTAAGTTTTGGACACTTTGAGACCCTTTGAAAAACTTCAGGAAGAAGTTCAAGATGTTTGGAGAAGTTTGGAGCAACTTTGGTAAAAAGCTCCATAAGTGGACTTTGGCCAGCCAAGCCGACAACCATCAACCATGAGTTGGCCTGCCGCCCAGGTTCCTCTGGCTGAAAAGCTCCAGGCGGGCGAAGGCGGAATCCCAAGCTGGTGAACCCACACCGAATCCGGCCTAGTGAAAAGCATTGAGGGACCATGCAAACATTTCTAATTCCAAACTTAGAAAAGGTGACCGGGGCCAACCATGAGAGCCAAGCCACCCACCATCAACTGTGTGCCAGCCTGCATCCCTAACTCGTACGGCTTGAAAGCTTCGGAGGTTGGACTTCCATAAGTTTGACCGGGACTTCGTTGCAAGGCAAGCTGGCGGACCCTCAGCGAATCAGGGCTGGCTGAGAGCTTCGACGGACCCCGTGAAGAAAAGCTCCAGAAAAGTTTCTAAGTCAGAAGGTAAAAACTTTGACCGAGACCTACCGCAAGGAGTAGTCCCGCAGGGCTTCATCATGGTTGGTCTGAAACTTTGACTTTGAGCAGGTCCAGCTTGACCAGATGTACCAAAAGGGGATATACGTTTCTATGTGCTACATCATGCTAAATTTTTTAAAAGTCATATTCCCGGTTCCCTACATTGGATTTTTTTCATTTGAAAGAAAAAAATATTTTGTATTTTTATAAATTGGTGTTGGATTTTTATTGTGTGTTGTGTCTTAATTACTTACTGAATTGGTGTTTAAATGCTTTACATACCTGCCCACAGCCAAGTAACCAAGGGTTGAGCATGAGAATACTTTTCGAAGACTGGTACGGAGCTATATATTGAGGTAGTGTCCTTATTGCCGGGGACAGATATACATTTGCCCCTACTATTAACCCACTTTCCAAAATCCAGACCAAGCACTCTTAAACAACACTGTCTACAAGTATGGATGACATGTGACTCCTACACTCTGTAGTTTTATTTACCATTACCTATACACAGATTTACACACCTATGATTGACTGCCTCTGTGTAGTGTGAATGATGTAAAGTGTTTACACCCTGCACTGGTATGAGTGCCGCTATATAACTAATTAAATGCATCTGAGAGAGTGGTTATGGAGACTTGGGCAGCACTATTAAAGGGTGGTGGTAGTGAGGGAATCTGGGGCGGAGCTGGGTTGTTGAATACCAAGGCTGTCTATCTGATTTCATCGCCTGCCTCCTTTATCCACCAACATACTCTCCCTCCACATTATCTCACTCTTCCAGGTACTTTCTCATCTTTGCTTTCTCCTTTTTCTCTGTTTTCCATATTTCCCTTCCTCCTTCTGCCAACAACTCTTGATGCCTTTCTCTTGTTCGGTTTTAGTCTGATGGTTTAAATAATGTACCGGTCTCTAAAAAAGAATACAGTTACGCCTCACCTGCAGACACCAACTTAAATTAAGCATCATTAGCTTGCAGCCCACAAAGGTAATGCCAGAGTGGCTATTCTGGCCCTTTCTGCATTGTATATCCTTCCTGAAGAGCAGATACACACTTGTCTCTCCTTTCTGCAAGACACAAGGATCCCAGCCTTCTCCCTTCCCTATGGAAGGGAGAAGTGTGCGTGGCGATTGGTCTCTCCGACTGCCAGCAACCGCCGATATTGTAATATGGCGGGCAGTAATGCAGTCATCAATGGCGGTGGGACTGTCAACGACGCGGTGATGTGGCAGTCCCACCACCATTATAATCACCCCCTAAGTTTAATGTGCATGCAAATCCAACATTACCAACCCCTGTAAGTTGTACTGCTAGAGCTGAAAAAGTCCAATGGAGGTACCAATGGACGAGGTGGACTGGCCTCAAGGGTCTTATGACCTCAGTGACAGAGTCACTGTCGCTCTAGTGTGTGCTTCTTCGTATGCCTGCTCACAAGACTGGAGGTGAACTGCATGGATTGTGGTGGACAGGCCTTCAAGGTTAACCCACACTTGCCACCATTAGGGTCCACCTGCTGGTGCTCAGACACCAGGGCTTCTAAGGTCTATTGGGCCTTCTAAAGTGTAGCATCCGAATGAGCTCTGTCAGGATGGACTGGTCATGAAGGCTGAAAATGGTGCTCCAGTTCCAAATTTGGCAGCTCTGGCCAGAGTGCCACATCCTCTCCCCCTCTGAACACCATACTGCCCCACTGGGAGAAACTGGCACTGCCTTCAGCTACAACCCAATTGTGCTGAGATTCAATTCAAATTGTGCATTGGACAAGATTAAAATGCTTTCTGAAAAAAACGTAACAACACCCTGTAAAAAGCAAACACCGAATGCAAGGATGAGCAAAGCATGTGAAATGTAAGCAGCATGTAACAACGTGTTTACCTGAACGGTTTTTAACTCATTATTCAGAAATTAGTAAGTGATTTTGCCTGAAATGTTCAGGATATGACTACAGGACCAGGAAGGGACCCGTTTCAATGTTCATTGCTTATATCCTTTCAAAATGTAAGGACTTTGGTTTAAAAAAGACCAAATCCTTCAACACAGAGCTGCTGTACACATTTTATAGGCTAAAATAATTATAACAGTTGAAAACGCTCATATTAAACGTTTTCCAGTCCACCCCTCAACCAGGTATTGCAGTCCCTTTATGAATGGTGCACTTCCCCACTCTGGGAAAACAATGTTGTTCAAAGAAAGAAGATAAAAAGAAAGTAGCGCTTCACTGGAAAACTCTGTAAAGCAGCGCTAAGGTGCATGGGTGTAAATAATAATCTGTCCTGTCTGCTGTTCATTCTGTATTGCTTTATTTGGTTATTTAATTATTTTTCTTATTTTGATACTTTTTTCTCTCCGCCCAAGGTTGTACTTTGGGATAGAACCCTGTAGGAAAAGGAGGACATTTCCAGCCAAAGTGTTCTGTTCGTTTTTGGATCCATTTCACGGGGAAACAAATAAAGAAAAGGAGAGGCAAGAGAGTGTATGTAACAGCTGTCTTTTGAAATCAGCACTTAAGGATAAGTGAGAAAGATACAGAAAGAGAGTGAGGAATAAAGAGAGAGAGAGAGGGGGGGAGGAGGGAAGCTACCAGAGGCAGAGCAGGAGAAGCGAACACTGTCCTTGCCTTCTCTGGGCATGAAAGAAAAGAGACAGAGTTGTTTTCTTTCTCTGCCCTTCCCAGACTGGCCAAGCCTTACATAGCTGCCAAGGTTTCAGATTGATATGTGTGACATTTTCATAGCTGCCAAGGTTTCAGATTGATATGTGTGACATTTTCATAATTTCAGTGTAATTATGAGTGACATTTCAACAACTATGAGTGACACATTCTCATGAGCAAAATCAAGACGAGGGAAACATATAAATACCTGCAATTACACCCATTTGGGCAATGAGAAACTCTAAGATCTTAAAACTGTAGAAAGGTACCAGGAGAGGAAGGGCCCTAGTATGGTGCCCTTGTAACCTGATTGTACTGTTAAAAACAAATGTGTACCATGATATTAATCAAGTCTTTCAGAGGCAGTTCTTTATTAAAGTTCTGTGCACATATGCAGACACAGGCAGTTAAATACAAGATATAATACATACTGGATACAACAGATTGTGATTTGCATTATAAAATAGACACTATACTTTTAAAGTCCATATGTTTTGGGGAGAGTGTTGGGGACTGATGGTAGCCACACATGCCTAAAAATCTCCCCAGACGCCTAAAATGTCCCCAGATGCTTCTCTGCAACTTTGAGAAATTGCTAAACAGCTCACTGGCCTTTGTTTCCATAAGCGGCACAAAATCACACTTTCTTCCGTGATATAAGAGAGAAACTCATAGGTAAAGTCGACATTTTAAAATATATTTTTTCAATTCCCTTTTTCTTTACCCAGAGGAATAGTCTCTGTCTCCTAAAATGTACAGATAGGGTGTCCGCAGCAAGAAAGCTCAGAGGGTTGAGCACTTGCTGGAGTGATGTGTTTATGCCATGAACTGGCCTTCTGGGCTACTTCCCACAGTTTGGACTGCTAACGTAGACAGGTGTTGGTGGCTGCACTTCAGTAACGTGGCTTCAGCAGCAGAGTTATACTCTGGGGGTACGTGGCTTGTGCGTCATCAGTCACACAACAGGAAAATCAAAACAAACAACACAGGCATTTAAAATCGAAACTGAGTTAAGGCACAAAAAAAGCAATGCTTCTTCATTCTACTAGAGCATCTTACTGATCCGCAGCTTATCAAACAACGGGGTAAAAGGTAGCTGAGTTATAACCCAAATATCAATAATTACTGCACACACGGGTCACACGCTGGGTGACTGTTTTATAGCTACGAGTGGGAGGGACATAGGTTACATTTTCTGAAAATATAAATACACCAACGGGGGCGGGGCTGAGGAGGCATGTCTCTTTTTGTGACCCTTTTACTCCACACATGGACCACCTGGTGGCGTAGGTTTGGTAAATACTGTGTGTTTATGATAGCACACGGGTCACCCACAGGAGGAGCAGGGGTATTGTCTGGTTTCTGACCTGGTTATCGCACACGTAGGTTAGAGTGAGTCCGTAAGTGCCTTGCGTGCTGCATGTTTTACTATTGCTGAATAGTTTGCAAAATAATTACATTTTTTACGTCTCACATAATTTAGTCAACTCTGCCACATCATTTGAGCCTCCATTACCTTAGGGTCCCTGGCACTAGATGCAGCATGTGCATGGTAACCTTGATTTTCTGTTTCGAATGAGTCGATCAGAGGCACACTGCTTGCAATATTAATGTACTGAGCAAAAGCATCTGTGCTCTACCTTTTATCTTTAAAAGTGCGAACACCCACATTTGTTTGTCATGATTGCTTGTGGGGCGTCGCGCTAGCTCCCGTCATTGGATGACTGGGAGAGGAGCCGTAGTGCGGATGGCTGGAGGAACCACCAGCTAATCAACGAAACTAGATTAAAACTTAAATTAGGGCTCAGCAAAGTAAAGCCTATTTTTAAACACGACGGTCACTTTTAAATGAGTGTTTTATGAGGCGCATTTGTAAACATCCGCCGATTATGGGAATAAAACACTAACACATGAGGAGGGACATGAGATACAGGTTGACTGAATGCGTGTGACTGAAGATCTTCGGTAGTAACAGCCTTACTGCAGAATAACAAAGGGCAGAGGGCGGGTTTCCTCTTTGACTGCAGGGAGGTGAGGTCACGGGTCAAGTACAGGGCCATTAGGTAGCGCTTTCGCACGCTAATGGCCCTGCGAACAACAGAAGGGAGAGGGGAAATTGTTTTGTCCCCTCGCCCCCCCACCCTTGTCCCCCGTGTCCCCCCCACTCAAAAATCTGGGGGGGATATGTCCCCCGCGTCCCCCACACTTCCTACGCCTGTCAGAGGACTCGTGAGGTGGATCCTATGCACAGCGCATGTACCAGGCCGAGCAGAAAGGTGCTAATGTGCACACTTTGCACGTCTCTTCATACATCCACGAAGCGCTTTACGTGTTTCTTGATTCATTTATTCATGCCATAATTGACATGTTCACCCATTCAAGCCATGCTTTACTTGTCTCTTCATTTATTCACATAACACTTACGTGTCTCTTCATTCATTCACTTATGCCGCACTTTACATGCCCTGTTATTCATGCCATGCTTTATGGCTCTTCATTCATTCAAGACGTGCTGTACGTGATTCTTCATTCATTCACTCATGCCACATTTTCATGTCCAGTAATTCATGCAGAGCTTTACACTTCTCGTCATTCATTCATGACATACTTTAGATGTTTCTTCATTCATTCACTTATGCCACACATTATGTGTCCATGTATTCATGCCATGCTTTACACGTCTCATTATTCATTCACTTATGCTACACTTTACATGTGCTCTTTGTTCATGCCATGCTTTACACATCTCTTCATACATCCACGCAGCACTTTACCTGTTTCTTCATTCATCCATTTATGCTGGAATCAGGGACATTTTTGCCCAGTCGAGGTTACTGCAATTTGGCACAGCATTAAGTGAATCCGTAAACCACATAAGCTCCTGATGCCAGCACTCTTGCTAGGGCTTGATCTTGCTTGCTATGGATCAGTGTCCAACTTCTCCCCTGGGGTTAGTGCCTACCACTTGCACAAATGTGCCAGCAACAGGCACTTAACACACATCGCTATCTTTCGACAGCAGCATGCACTGCGTACTGTGCCCGACTTGTGCTACAGGCGTCACTGACACTGCAGCAAAAGCTGCTTCAGGCTCTGTTGACAGAGCAATTTGAACCAGTCAAATGTGCAGCGCTGCGATATTTGAATTGATGTTTCTTTTCCGTGCTGTTATCACCAGGAACAGCAAACTATAGTGCCTTCTTTCTGGGACATCCATTTATAAAAAGTAATTGGTTAAAATATGGCATTTATTCATTACCAGTGTTCACTCTAAATTTAAATTGAATTATGATGTAAGCAAAACTAACTGCCTCCTGGCTCCGGTTAGCTCCTATCAAAAGTACTTTCATTTCAAGGACAACGACACGAGTACACCCTGCTTTATGTAAAAAAATAAAAAGCAGCAGACATGCTCAGATTAGAGGAGGCTGGCAGTTTGTATCACATGCAAGTTTAATTTAATGATTCTACAGCACCTTTGTGTTCTATAAAGCTGCATGCATTGCCCACTCGAGGTCGCTGCATTGGCACAGCATTTGGTGAATTGGTAAACCACGTAAGCTCCTGATGCCGGTAAATAATGCGTAGGACCATGGGTAACGTAACTGGTGCTCTAGCAAAGCACTCAGAGACAAATGGGGTACTCTCATAATACGATGCATGTCTGTTTGCCAAAGAAAGAGCCCCACGTGTTCTAGAAATATATATGGATTTACAAAGAGCATGACACTGTATCACGGCATTAGTGTGAAAGGATATGGTGCCTAAGTTAAAGGTTCATTCAGTTTTATTACAATGGCACATAGTGCTCTTTGGGCTTGATATGTACCCAATATGATTTAATTTCAAAATCTTCCTGCAGCCTGCTTCAGTGAAAGAAAATGTTTTGCTCAAGATATAATATGCTCATTTGGATGGTACTTTGTTTTGATACTCTTCTCATGGCCATGTTGTTTCAGTAGGGGGGACGAGCTGCCCAATATCTGGTATTGTATCATGTCAATTGATAAGTTTCAAAGTAACAGGCGGTTATGCGTGCCTGGCCCCCCTTTTATCAAAAGTACAGTTAATTTCCTTGCATTTAATGCATCACATTATATCTCCTTGGTGTTAATGGTGCACAGAATGCGTTCAAGATTTTCGTATTATTTTCTCAGGGCTTGCACTAGATCTGGAAGGGCAGGAGTTAACAGACGGCCCTAGGCGCTGGGAGCTCAAGCAAGCTGACCATGGGTATTGGGGCAGGAATGATTATGTATTATGTTATTGCTCAATAATTGACCCATGTATCCTGCACTAAACAGAGTGGGGGCCAGTCCTGCCACATTGTGTAGCCATTCGCAATGTCCTGAGCTGAGCAAGCAGGCAGGTTGACTCAAAAGTACTATTACTGCTCAACTCATTATTAGCATATACAAAATTATGAAAGGGCATGTTGTTGTAACCAGAGACACATGAACCACTGACTGTCAAGTTGAGCAGCAGGCGCATGAACCGCGTGAGCTTTCTTTCACAACACTCGATGTCACTGTTGCTCTTCATGCTAAATTAACCTCAAATATATTTTGCTCATGGATTTTTGAGCTATCCCTCAGGTGCTAGCTCTCCTGGCTGTTTGATAAGGGTGTACCTGCTGAGTTTACCGTTAGTTTACATTTGAAGGAATTGCCGGTTAGTTACAAGAGAGCTGCTAATATCTGTGTGTGGTTTGGTCACGACTTTGAACCCCTGCGCGGCCAACAGGGCCGTTCAGCCTGATGACATCCAGTAAATGAGGTTTATTAAAAAGAGAGAACATAGCGCCTATTTCCAGGGCTTATAAAAGCAATATATCCACAGCGTTAAGTGGCATATAATCTAGTGTTTAGAGCATTATTGAAAGTGGACAAAAGATCATGGAATATTTGAGTTTCTATAGTTGGAGAGGCAGACACTGAGCGCAAACAACCACTGCACGTCATGTTGAATTAAACCAAGCAAAGATAGATTAGAGTGTTTTTACTTTTATTTCCTGGGGAAAATATCACACTTCACAGCAATTTTACTGTAAAAATGTGCATGGGGACAAGAGGCCTGCATGTTAGTAGTGATGGAGAGGGGGCATCCATCCTAAGGGATCGCAAAAGTGAGACAGGGTTTTACACATTACTCATGGGACTTTCATGTGAGGTGAGGTCTTCAGTGTATCCTCGTTCCAGTAAACCAGTAATAATAGCAAGTGTCTTCTTGTGATCACCCAGACACATTTAATAGTGATGTAGGTGCGTGGCATCGGTGCACAGGGGCATCAAGGGCTGCTGAAACCATGAGTATTGCTCTACTTTGCTATGCCTACACCAGGCAGGGGCCCCAGTTTTCCTGACTGCACAAGGTTAATTGTTTCCTTGTCAATCTCTTTCTTTCACCTCTCGACCTTTTAGCGATATTTTAATTATTATTGCTCCTTACTGTTTATTTATCTACCTATGCTTGGACCATAGGTATCTCGTCGTTCTTGTTAATTCCTGTATTCCCCTAACAGTTCTGGTGGAGTTACGAATTCAGGGTGGATGCAGCGTATGCAAGGGTGAGGCTGACAGTGCTCCAGGAAGCATTTGACTTATGCCCTCGGATTAGATCTATAAACAGGGGCTTAGAAGCCTATAGGTATCCACCAAGCACCCTCAGAGATAACTGTCCAGAACAGCTCTTAATGCGCTCATAGGTAATGCGAATAATGAGGTCTAGAACACGCAACAGGGATACCATCCTGGGGGCCAGTTTGCTTCAAAGAGGACCTGTAACGTGGTCATATCCCAGTCTTACTTTTTAAATTGCACCGCTTTTTAACTGTTGCTGTCTGCCAGCCACAGAGTCTTTGGCTCAGTCTGTCGAAGGGGACCCCGGAAGCTTCAAGCAGTGATTGCTTACACTTTTCTGTCTCAACCTGACTTGGCAGAAGTCTTCATCTAAGTCTTTGCCTGCTCCCCCACTGAGCGCAGGGCAGGATGCTCGCATCCACACACCGACCTGATTGAAATGTAAAACATAAGTGTGTCATAGGAGCTAAATACCTTGACACTAATGTACAGGACACAGCGAGTTGGAGCACCACCACTGTATGGGCCAGAGCTGAGCCACATGACTGCTCCCGGGTAAGGATTTGTGCCGTATTCTCAGGAAGTATAACTTCAGGCACTCTCTCACGCATAATTTCTCACCTGCGTTTACAACTGTGTAGCCTTGGACTCTGTCATGTATGTGCATGTAACTTGCACGATCGGGTTAAACTATTAGCAACGATACTAAGTGTCTCTCGGACCTCTTTCAAGTGCTTGCTGTCCTTTTTCCCAGCACACCTCCCCTAGGGGCGGCAATCTGAGGGATATCCCCGGGCGCCACAAGCTCTAGCTACGCCCCTGCATACAATTAGTTGAAACACTCAAAACTATTGAAAGGAATTTGTGAGGATATGTGAGTTTTGAAAACGTATTTGCCTCAGCAGGTCACTGCCTTTTAATATGAAGACACGGGGAGGGCATTGCCTTTATCTAGTAGTACAACCCACACACAGCAGCAAAACCTACATTTTCACCAGCCTTCCAAATATGCTGTTGGCAATCGAGTGTGGAAATGTCTGAGTGGATTCTGCCGTACAAGCTATTGCGTGGAACCAACCAGCTACTGACCTAACTGACTGTTTCGGCACATGTTATATACACACAGACAGAAGTGGAGGCATTCTCGGAGCGCTTTGTGCAGCTTTAAATACAGGGGGCCTCATTTATGAGGCCTTGCGTCAGTTTTGCGCTGCGGATGCGTCACTTTTTGTGACGCATCTGCGGCGTAAAACATGCGCCTTGTTGCGCCATATTTAAAAAGTGACGCATCTAGGTAGATGCGTCACTTTTTAAACCCCTGCGCCACATTATACCTGCGTCAGGTATAATGTATGCAGAGGGGTGTTCCCCCTCAAAAAGCCTCGTAATAGTGACGCAGTGAAATCTATGAGATTTCACTGCGTCACTTTTAGGATGCGGTTGCGTCAAAATCTTGCGCCTGCCTCACAGCAGGCGTAAGACTGACGCAAGCCCTTTCACATGGGGCTTTCCCCATGTGAAAGGACGCATTGCTGGAGATGCGTCACTTTTGTGACACACTCCAGCAATGCGTCACTTTTGCGCTTACAGATGCGTCAGAAATACTGACGTATCTGTAAGTCCTTGCGACATGATGCGTCATACATTAAATATGACGCATCATTGGTGTCGCAAGGAGTGCGCAGTGAAAAGTGACGCATCGCTGTTTTCACGCAGCGATGCGTCACTTTTCATAAATGAGGCCCAAGGACTGTATATCTGCTGATTGCTATGTGGCTCCTTTTATCGAAACTGTAACTATTGGGAACATAACACCTCATGTAACCCCATGAGGCCGTCGATTGCTCTTATGAATCATTACATTAATGTACATCTCTAGCAGATTGTGATCACAGCAGTACAAAACAGCATTAATGGGGGGGGGGGGCGTTAGATAGCGCACACCAGTGTTTCTTGAAAAAAATGTAAATACATTAGAGTCGCGCAAGTCGCAAACATTTGTGAAAGGGTAAAGAGTTTCAGAAAACAATCTTTTGTCATTTTGACATTTGAATACAAATGACAAATAAAATAAAAAAAAATTATATTCCCACTTCAGGAATGTTTTTTTTCCAAATAAAGAGATTTTCTTGTAATCAGTTCCTTGAAAGGCGTGTCTCCAGCTTGCTTTTAGGAATTTCACAGTGAACTTCAGTTTCAAAACACTCAAAAATGCTTCTCGAAATCCTGCTTAGATTTCTCAAACAGTTTGTAAAATTCGAAGACCTATAACACAACAGACAGTAATGGACATTTTTTCTGGAATGCAAATGTACCTCTCACCGCAGCCAGTAACAAGTGCGTTCGTAAGTATATCATTCATTCATTCCATCCAGACAGGCAGTGCTCTGACTGAATATGTACTAATCACCCGTTGCGCTTTGCACAAAGCAAGACGACGCCGAGCGGACAGACACAGCACCCCGGAGGCCTTACTGATGCTGGGGCTCGCCAGATGACAAACAGTGCAACTCTGCGGGAGAACTTATAGACAGTTACATAACCATGACTTTACACTTTTAGAAACCGGCGGGAAAAATAAAGAATGTTTTAAAAGGAAGGAAAAGAGTAAAAGGTCCCTGTTCTGTTCGCATGCCTGAATAGTACTTTATCATATTAGAAAATGGATGTAGGCGAATTTCATGTACTTGGTGCAAGAGAGGGGTTTATGCGTGGGCCACTCGCGACTAATATGTGTAGGCATGCCTATGTGTCTGTGGGTGCACATGGCGCCCACTAGACAGTGTCTTCAGGCACCTTCATGCAGTGAGCACACGCGACATGCATGTGCTCCAGTGTTTGCATATGGCGCCATTAGATGGTGTTTGCACGCACCTTCAAGCCGTGAGCACACGAGACACATGTGCACCTGTGTGTGCGTGGGGCACCACTAAACGGTGTCTGCACGCACCTTCATGCAGTGATCACAAGACATGTGTGCGCGCCTATGTGTGCATGAGGCGCCACTAGACGGTGTCTGCATGCACCTGATGTAGGGTGACCAGATTCTCAAAACAAAAAACGGGGACCGGTCATAGACATAGAAGTAGGACTACAGTTTGCAGTAACCATCGACATAAAAGTAGCATTATTTGACAGCTGTCATAGACATAGAAAAGGGACAACAACAACAGCTCCCTCCACAGACCGAGCTTTAGCATTACAGACAACACATCCGAGGTCTTTTATTGGCACCCCTCTCCTTTACACAGCAGCATTAGTACTTCTTATTACATTTACACTTTTAAGGACTACAGCATATATTTGCCAAAAATCAATAAAACATCACAGGCTAGCAAATGCCAGTGCAAAGAGAGCATGCGCATGCATGCTCAACTGGAACAATGAAAAACAGGGACATTTATGTGTTTACCTGGGACACTGTTTGAAAACGGGGACATTTGAGTCACTTGGAGAAAAGTGTCGGGACACAGGGACATTTCTCTAAAAACGGGGACCGTCCTGGGAAAACGGGGACGTCTGGTCACCCTAACCTGATGTAGTGAGCACATGCGACATGCGTGTGTGCCTATGTGTGCCCATGGCGTCACCGGACGGACTGTGTCTGCACTCCCCTTCATACGGAGAACACAAGCGAATGTGGAATAGATCTTTCTGAAAAGACTGTTTTGTCTAGTTTACTTTTTCTTTTTTTAACTCAGAGCTGGGATTATCTTAGTACTTGCCTAGTACTCCGGTACATTAAGAAGGTCGTGGGTGTTAAAAAAAAACACACAATAACACGCGCATCTGTAGAGCACAAGCTTCCATACACGGAAACCTAAAGTACGCATTTGTCTTAAATATTCCATGCCCGAATTTATAAAGTTAAAAACTTTTCCAGACAGTCATGTGATCTCTGTTTGCTAAACCCACATAGATAATTATATATAATCATAGCTGTATTTAGGATCATAAACCAGTTTGTCATTTACAGAATAACACCGGGTATATATTTAATGTCACCAGCACACCTCATTCGACTTTAACTGAAAGACCCAACACCGCAATAGGAGCTCTCTAGATAGCGGCATAGGTGTGTGTGTGTAAAATGACACCACACACACCCAGGTGTGTGTATATATATACATATATATATATATATTCACTGAAAAAACCATAGGATTTAGGCCTTATATAGTTAGGAATTAGCATTTAAAAAACCTTTGAAATTCACTGAAAAAAAACATAGGTTTTAGGCCTTATATAGTTAGGAATTAACATTTAAAAAACCTTGGAAATTCACTGGAAAAACCATAGGTTTCAGGCCTTATATAGTTAGGAATTAACATATAAAAAACCATTGAAATTCCTCCTATATAGTTAGTTGGACTAACTATATATGGCCCACCCGCAATCCACTGCTGATGATGTCACATATTACATCATTCATGACATGGTCAGTGACATCACTGATGACATCACTGATGACATCTCATTTGACATCACTGATGACATCTCATTTGACATCACTGATGACATCATCCAGTGACTGTTTTTTTGTAAAGTTTAAATATGTTTTACATATTGAAGAATGAGTGGATGTATAAGTGTCTGGATGAAGGATTTAGTAGGTGCGTGACTGACTGTATGAGTGAGTGAATAATTGTGTCTTACTGAATGCATAGGTTAGTGACTAAACTGTGAATGTGTGCATCAGTATGTCTGTTGTTGTGTAAGCTGCTGCATGCGTTGATCAGTAGCTATATGAGTGGCTATATGGGTTATTGATTGGTTGCCCAAATATTTGTATGGGAGACTGAGTGTGTGTGTGGCTGGCTGGGAGGTGTGTGACTCTGTGCAGATCAATGTGTACTTGTATCAGTGATTGTATAAGAGAGTAAGTATGTGTTAGTATATGTTTGAATAAGTAAGGTGTTGTGTGTATAACTATATAGATGAGGAAATGGAAGTGTGATTGATTCTTTCATGACTGACCAGGTGTGTGAGTAACTCCATGGATGAGTGGCAGTGTGTGAGTGTCTGCATAGGTGTATGAGTGCATATGATAGTGTTGCATTGATGAGTGACTGTATGTATGAGTGATTGTATGGGTGAATGAGTAAATGTGTGAGTAGACCTAGGAATCAGTGAGTGCCTATGTAGTAACTGGTATTGGTGTGTCAATAGTTTAAAGAATGGTAGTCTGTATTTAACACTGGGTGTATCAAGGGTTATTTTAGAGTGTGAATAGGTGCATTGTATTATCACATGAATGATGTAATCAGTGATGTCATCAGTGATGTCAAATGAGATGTCATCAGTGATGTCATTTGAGATGTCATCAGTGATGTCATCAGTGATGTCACTGACCATGTCATGAATGATGTAATATGTGACATCATCAGCAGTGGATTGCGGGTGCGCCATATATAGTTAGTCCAACTAACTATATAGGAAGAATTTCAATGTTTTTTTATATGTTAATTCCTAACTATATAAGGCCTGAAACCTATGCTTTTTTTCAGTGAATTTATATATATATTCAATACAGCGCAACCAACAATCATATTACCCCCTCGCTTTTGCCAGGTATTACAGCATGCACCAAGCAACAACTTCGCCAATGCACTTACCACTCAGGTGCATGATGGGAGTTGTGGTCCAGAAGCACTCTGACTACAGCTGCCAAAGATTCGGCGTGGTCAGCTGACTCCCTTGTTCAGGGGAGGACCGCAGGAGGACAAAAGGAGGAGTTTGGTAGCGTTTCCTGTTTGCTACAGCGTCTGAAGAAGGCTTGAAATGCCGAAATGCATTACGCTTTGCATTCTGTCACTAAAGTTTCCTCCAACAGTTCCCCGCAGTGGCCTCTGATCACTTACACATTAAGCGGTCCATTGGAAGCAATTTTATGCGTTTGTCGGCAGCGCAAAGGGGCCCCACTCTCCAAGTGTGCTGCGGTATTTGCTGACACGAGTGGCAACACTTTTGAAAAAACTCCCAAGGTATCGGATTACCGCAGGACAGCCGTTTACAGCAGCGTGGGCAAGAGGCTACTGCCATGAGCAGCTCACCATTGAGAGAAGGTGGGATCACTAAAATCCACGCCTTCAGCCCTACCCGACATCGTTGTACTCAGGCAGAGTGTTGGGGACCTGAGGAGGTACTGGACATTCAATACAGCGCAACCAACAATCATATTACCCCCTCGCTTTTGCCAGGTATTACAGCATACACCAAGCAACAACTTCGTCAATGCACTTACCACTCAGGTGCATGATGGGAGTTGTGGTCCAGAAGCACTCTGACTACATCTGCCAAAGAGTCGGCGTGGTCAGCTGACTCCCTTGTTCAGGGGAGGACCGCAGGAGGACAAAAGGAGGAGTTTGGTAGCGTTTCCTGTTTGCTACAGCGTCTGAAGAAGGCTTGAAATGCCGAAATGCATTACGCTTTGCATTCTGTCAATAAAGTTTCCTCCAACAGTTCCCCGCAGTGGCCTCTGATCACTTACACATTAAGCGGTCCATTGGAAGCAATTTTATGCGTTTGTCGGCAGCGCAAAGGGGCCCCACTCTCCAAGTGTGCTGCGGTATTTGCTGACACGAGTGGCAACACTTTTGAAAAAACTCCCGAGGTATCGGATTACCGCAGGACAGCCGTTTACAGCAGCGTGGGCAAGAGGCTACTGCCAGGAGCAGCTCACCATTGAGAGAAGGTGGGATCACTAAAATCCACGCCTTCAGCCCTACCCGACATCGTTGTACTCAGGCAGAGTGTTGGGGACCTGAGGAGGTACTGGACATTCAATACAGCGCAACCAACAATCATATTACCCCCTCGCTTTTGCCAGGTATTACAGCATGCACCAAGCAACAACTTCGCCAATGCACTTACCACTCAGGTGCATGATGGGAGTTGAGGTCCAGAAGCACTCTGACTACAGCTGCCAAAGATTCGGCGTGGTCAGCTGGCTCCCTTGTTCAGGGGAGGACCGCAGGAGGACAAAAGGAGGAGTTTGGTAGCGTTTCCTGTTTGCTACAGCGTCTGAAGAAGGCTTGAAATGCCGAAATGCATTACGCTTTGCATTCTGTCAATAAAGTTTCCTCCAACAGTTCCCCGCAGTGGCCTCTGATCACTTACACATTAAGCGGTCCATTGGAAGCAATTTTATGCGTTTGTCGGCAGCGCAAAGGGGCCCCACTCTCCAAGTGTGCTGCGGTATTTGCTGACACGAGTGGCAACACTTTTGAAAAAACTCCCGAGGTATCGGATTACCGCAGGACAGCCGTTTACAGCAGCGTGGGCAAGAGGCTACTGCCAGGAGCAGCTCACCATTGAGAGAAGGTGGGATCACTAAAATCCACGCCTTCAGCCCTACCCAACATCGTTGTACTCAGGCAGTGTTGGGGACCTGAGGAGGTACTGGACATTCAATACAGCGCAATCAACAATCCTATTACCCCCTCGCTTTTGCCAGGTATTACAGCATGCACTAAGCAACAACTTCGCCAATGCACTTACCACTCAGGTGCATGATGGGAGTTGTGGTCCAGAAGCACTCTGACTACAGCTGCCAAAGAGTCGGCGTGGTCAGCTGAATCCCTTGTTCAGGGGAGGACCGCAGGAGGACAAAAGGAGGAGTTTGGTAGCGTTTCCTGTTTGCTACAGCGTCTGAAGAAGGCTTGAAATGCCGAAATGCATTACGCTTTGCATTCTGTCAATAAAGTTTCCTCCAACAGTTCCCCGCAGTGGCCTCTGATCACTTACACATTAAGCGGTCCATTGGAAGCATATATATATATATATATATATATATATATATATATATATATATATATATATATATATATATATATATATATATATATATATATATATATATATATATATATATATATTCTCGCTCCAAGGTTGTCCACCATTGAGTAGCACACGAGCAGCAGCTTAATTTATGCGTAGGCGAGGACGGGAATCCGCTTGCAGATGCCGCTCCGTAATGGATCTGCCCGACGCGTTTCGAAGCTCCATATGCTTCTCTTCAGGGGCTTTATCGTAAGCGGCGTGCATGACCGCCAACCAACTTCTCCATTTTCCATATGCCACACCCACCATTGGGAGGCTCAGATGAGACTGTACGTTATGGGAAGTATGGTGTGGAAAGCACAAATCAAGTCCTGTATGGACCCCGCAAGAGTGCCTGTCCTCGATTCCATGTACGGCTGCTGCTTCACTGCCGTGACCCCCAAGGCTAGCGGGGTGGTGCCTGCTCTGCGGCTGGACGGCCGCATGTATATTCTCGCTCCAAGGTTGTCCACCATTGAGTAGCACATGAGCAGCAGCTTTATACATGCTTGGATGAGGACGGGAGTCCGCTTGCAGATGCTGCTCTGTAATAAATCTGCCCGACGCGTTTCGAAGCTCCATATGCTTCTTTTCAGGGGCTTTAACGTAAGCGGCGTGCATGACCGCCAACCAACTTCTCCATTTTCCATATGCCACACCCACCATTGGGAGGCTCAGATGAGACTGTGCGTTATGGGAAGTATGGTGTGGAAAGCACAAATCAAGTCCTGTATGGACCCCGCAAGAGTGCCCGTCCTCGATTCCATGTACGGCTGCTGCTTCACTGCCATGACCCCCAAGGCTAGCGGGGTGGTGCCTGCTCTGCGGCTGGACGGCCGCATGTATATTCTCGCCCCAAGGTTGTCCACCATTGAGTAGCACACGAGCAGCAGCTTAATTTATGCGTAGGTGAGGACGGGAATCCGCTTGCAGATGCCGCTCCGTAATGAATCTGCCCGACGCGTTTCGAAGCTCCATATGCTTCTCTTCAGGGGCTTTAACGTAAGCGGCGTGCATGACCGCCAACCAACTTCTCCATTTTCCATATGCCACACCCACCATTGGGAGGCTCAGATGAGACTGTGTGTTATGGGAAGTATGGTGTGGAAAGCACAAATCAAGTCCTGTATGGACCTCGCAAGAGTGCCCGTCCTCGATTCCATGTACGGCTGCTGCTTCACTGCCGTGACCCCCAAGGCTAGCGGGGTGGTGCCTGCTCTGCGGCTGGACGGCCGCATGTATATTCTCGCTCCAAGGATGTCCACCATTGAGTAGCACACGAGCAGCAGCTTAATTTATGCGTAGGTGAGGACGGGAATCCGCTTGCAGATGCCGCTCCGTAATGGATCTGCCCGACGCGTTTCGAAGCTCCATATGCTTCTCTTCAGGGGCTTTAACGTAAGCGGCGTGCATGACCGCCAACCAACTTCTCCATTTTCCATATGCCACACCCACCATTGGGAGGCTCAGATGAGACTGTGCGTTATGGGAAGTATGGTGTGGAAAGCACAAATCAAGTCCTGTATGGACCCCGCAAGAGTGCCCGTCCTCGATTCCATGTACGGCTGCTGCTTCACTGCCGTGACCCCCAAGGCTAGCGGGGTGGTGCCTGCTCTGTGGCTGGACGGCCGCATGTATATTCTCGCTCCAAGGTTGTCCACCATTGAGTAGCACACGAGCAGCAGCTTAATTTATGCGTAGGTGAGGACGGGAATCCGCTTGCAGATGCCGCTCCGTAACGGATCTGCCCGACGCGTTTCAAAGCTCCATATGCTTCTCTTCAGGGGCTTTAACATAAGCGGCGTGCATGACCGCCAACCAACTTCTCCATTTTCCATATGCCACACCCACCATTGGGAGGCTCAGATGAGACTGTGCGTTCTAGGAAGTATCGTGTGGAAAGCACAAATCAAGTCCTGTATGGACCCCGCAAGAGTGCCCATCCACGATTCCATGTACGGCTGCTGCTTCACTGCGGTGACCTTCAAGGCTAGCGGGGTGGTGCCTGTCTGCGGCTGGACGGCCGCATGTATATTCTCGCTCCCAGGTTGTCCACCATTGAGTAGCACACGAGCAGCAGCTTAATTTATGTGTAGGTGAGGACTGGAATCCGCTTGCAGATGCCGCTCCGTAATGGATCTGCCCCACGCTTTTTCGAAGCTCCATATGCTTCTCTTCAGGGGCTTTAACGTAAGCGGCGTGCATGACCACCAACCAACTTCTCCATTTTCCATATGCCACACCCACCATTGGGAGGCTCAGATGAGACTGTGCGTTATGGGAAGTAGGGTGTGGAAAGCATAAATCAAGTCCTGTATGGACCCCCAAGAGTGCCCGTCCTCGTTTCCATGTACGTCTGCTGCTTCACTGCCGTGACCCCCAAGGCTAGCGGGGTGGTGCCTGCTCTGCGGCTGGACGGCCGCATGTATATTCTTGCTCCAAGGTTGTCCACCATTGAGTAGCACACGAGCAGCAGCTTAATTTATGCGTAGGTGAGGACGGGAATCCGCTTTCAGATGCCGCTCCGTAATGGATCTGCCCGACGCGTTTCCAAGCTCCATATGCTTCTCTTCAGGGGCTTTAACGTAAGCGGCGTGCATGACCGCCAACCAACTTCTCCATTTTCCATATGCCACACCCACCATTGGGAGGCTCAGATGAGACTGTGCGTTATGGGAAGTATGGCGTGGAAAGCACAAATCAAGTCCTGTATGGACCCCGCAAGAGTGCCCGTCCTCGATTCCATGTACGGCTGCTGCTTCACTGCCATGACCCCCAAGGCTAGCGGGGTGGTGCCTGCTCTGCAGCTGGACGGCCGCATGTATATTCTCGCTCCAAGGTTGTCCACCATTGAGTAGCACACCAGCAGCTTAATTTATGCGTAGGTGAGGACGGGAATCCGCTTGCAGATGCCGCTCCGTAATGGATCTAACCAACGCTTTTTCGAAGCTCCATATGCTTCTCTTCAGGGGCTTTAACGTAAGCGGCGTGCATGACCGCCAACCAACTTCAACATTTTCCATATGCCACACCCACCATTGGGAGGCTCAGATGAGACTGTGCGTTATGGGAAGTATGGTGTGGAAAGCACAAATCAAGTTCTGTATGGACCCCGCAAGAGTGCCCGTCCTCGATTCCATGTACGGCTGCTGCTTCACTGCCGTGACCCCCAAGGCTAGCGGGGTGGTGCCTGCTCTGCGGCTGGACGGCCGCATGTATATTCTTGCTCTAAGGTTGTCCACCATTGAGTAGCACACAAGCAGCAGCTTAATTTATGCGTAGGTGAGGACGGGAATCCGCTTGCAGATGCCGCTCCGTAATGGATCTGCCCGACGCGTTTCGAAGCTCCATATGCTTCTCTTCAGGGGCTTTAACGTAAGCGGCGTGCATGACCGCCAACCAACTTCTACATTTTCCATATGCCACACCCACCATTGGGAGGCTCAGATGAGACTGTGCGTTATGGGAAGTATGGTGTGGAAAGCACAAATCAAGTCCTGTATGGACCCCGCAAAAGTGCCCGTCCTCGATTCCATGTACGGCTGTTGCTTCACTGCCATGACCCCCAAGGCTAGCGGGGTGGTGCCTGCTCTGCGGCTGGACGGCCGCATGTATATTCTCACTCCAAGGTTGTCCACCATTGAGTAGCACACGAGCAGCAGCTTAATTTATGCGTAGGTGAGGACGGGAATCCGCTTGCAGATGCCGCTCCGTAATGGATCTACCCGAAGCTTTTTCGAAGCTCCATATGCTTCTCTTCAGGGGCTTTAACGTAAGCGGCGTGCATGACCGACAACCAATTTCTCCATTTTCCATATGCCACACCCACCATTGGGAGGCTCAGATGAGACTGTGCGTTATGGGAAGTATGTGTGGAAAGCACATATCAAGTCCTGTATGGACCCCGCAAGAGTGCCTGTCCTCGATTCCATGTACGGCTGCTGCTTCACTGCCGTGACCCCCAAGGCTAGCGGGGTGGTGCCTGCTCTGCGGCTGGACGGCCGCATGTATATTCTCGCTCCAAGGTTGTCCACCATTGAGTAGCACACGAGCAGCAGCTTAATTTATGCGTAGGTGAGGACGGGAATCCGCTTGCAGATGCCGCTCCGTAATGGATCTTCCCGACGCGTTTCGAAGCTTCATATGCTTCTCTTCAGGGGCTTTAACGTAAGCGGCGTGCATGACCGCCAACCAACATTCCCAGAGGATATGGAGGAACGTGCCCACCTGCCCTCAACCTCGCCTGCACAAACCATTGTCAGATAGCCCCATCCGGACCAAGCGTGGGCCTGCGACATACACCCTATGTAGTATTTTCAACTGGACTAGTCGCAATCGTGCTGGGATCGCAACCTCCTTTGGGGAGGACACAGCCGACTGCCAGTCCTCGTCGTCCAGTTCAATACCATCCCTCATCCATTTATCTCTCAACTCTAACAGGAGGTCTGCTCTATGATTGCTCAACTTCCTATAAATGAGGGAAATAGTTTTCTCTGGCAAATTACCATCCAATATTCTATCTTCCAATGGCGAGGCCTCAGGTATGTCCTCCTCCACTGGTACCACTGATCGCTGCGCATGTCGGACATGCGCATAACAGAGGTATTCCGCCCCATTCAACTCAAACTCAGTTTGCAGTTCAGAGAATGTCTTAATCCTGTCCTTGACCCAGACATCACCAATCCTAGCAATCCCTATTAAATTCCATTTATCGAAACCTTTCGTGTTCCAATGTTTACCCAGCCTTTCTGAATCAAATAATGGAGTAGCCAGCTTGAGGCGGCCTTTCCATCCCAGAGAATTGGTGGCGTCGTGCCATATCCTGACTGCCACATTGGTGGGTCCTGTCAAACTTTTCCTTGCCAACTTGGCATATGAAGCTCTATTGTAGTTAACACCTGGGAGTAGCCATCTATCCATTGCGTAACCTGGGTCTGAGCCAGGCCCATATGTACCCAGGTTTATGGCCGCCAATTGAGAAGCCCAATAATATCGCCTGATGTCTGGAAGGGCGATACCACCATCATACCATTGTTACATCAACTTAGCCAGAGCGATACGTGGTCTGCCCTCCCATAATAATCTACGTTGCACCCCCTCCACCTCTCGGAAATAACTGGCTGGAACTATATCTAATGTATTCTGAAGGGCGTAAAGAAAGCGAGGAAGGGACATCATCTTAAAAAGTGTTGCCCTTCCCAATAGGGAAAGAGGCAACTTCCTCCAGTTGTGTACGTTGCTTTTTAATCTAATCAAAGGGGGAAGAAGGTTCTTCTCGTATCGAATTTTGGGATCCAGTGAAATAAAAATCCCCAGATATTTAAATCTATCAGTAGCCACTTGAATCGGGCAATTTCGTGGGGGAATGGGGTATTGCCACTCAGAACAAACATATTGGATTTCCCCCAATTTATAGTGAACCCCGAATTCCTACCGTAGGAGGCCAAAAACATCACAGACGACAATTAAGGACTTTCTGAGTGATGTTAAATAGAGTAAAATGTCATCCGCATATAAAGAGGTCCGGTCCTCCATCTAGGGGGGACCATTGGATACCTCGAATGGAAGGCTCCCAGCGGATCCATGCTGCCAAAGGTTCAAGTGCTAGTGAGAACAGTAGGGGGGAGAGTGGACACCCCTGTCGGGTGCCTCTTCCCAAACAAAATGCTGCCGAAACTCGGCTATTGACTACCACTTGTGCAAGAGGCTCAGTATATAACAGTCTAACCCAACTAATAAATTCCGGTCCAAATCCAAACTTAGCCAAGACCGCCCATAAATAAGGCCATTGTAGCGATTTCCTGGCGCTGCAAGAAAAATCGTCACTGTTATGCAGTGAAAAACGCAATAGTGGGGAAAAAGTGCACTAAACTACATGTCCCAGCATCCCTAGGCTTGACACTGGCGAAGAATGAAGGCGGTGCACACTTAAGGGCCGCCCAGAGAACAGGAGAGTGCTTGTCAATTTTTCCTCGAGGGTTTGGAATGGCGGATGGTGCTCCCCGCCGGAGTTCAGCTTGAAGAAAGAATGAAAGCCATGTTCCAGTGATTGTCATCTTGCTGAACTGTGTTTCCTGGAAGACTGCGTTAGAACTTGACTATTGCCAGGTATTCGAGTCGGAGGAAGCTTCATGAGGAAGCAATCATTTTTGAATCAGTCTTTGCAATTGAAAACTGTCTCGAGCAGCCGCTGTGCTTTGAACGCAAGAGATGCGCTTTACAGGGCATGTGAGAAAATAGTGAAAGTGTTTATCAGAGGTGCATCTGAATCAAAGACGCCCTCTGTTGTAACGCTTTCCTTAGTGGCAAAAATAGATACAGAACTACAAGGCAATTAGTACCGTGGCAGACTTTGTTTGTTTAGTTAACTAATACTCTATCCGGAAAGAAGATTTTTGGTGCAGTAAGAAAGGCTTCAGCAACGCCGGAAAACTGTTTTGTGTGGTATGAAGAAATACCATTGATGAAAAAAGAAATGCTATTAGCCTATTATGCAGATAAATGACTGTGCATGTTTTTGATTTATCCGAAGAGTACATTTTTGAAGTTGTATCCAGTGGAAGTATTCTGTTCCTGATTATATACATAGAACAGAGAGCCTCTTTCAAGAGACAGCTTGTGAGCTATGGGTGAGTAGGAGAGGAGAATAGAAATAATAGGAATCCAGTTATTTTCTTTCGCAATACTTATACCCATTCTTTGTCGTCCTACTGTAGTGTGCACAACTTTGGGTCTTCGCTGACGGTTGGCCAGGACTACCAGTGATACACCGAGACCACAGCTGCTTTATTATTTTTTCCCTTTTCCCTTCTTCCCTGGGGGCAAAAATTCACGCAGAGGTATTTATTTTGCCTTTGTTGGGGGTCGTGTTTCGGGGGATTAGGGGACTTTCATCACACGTCGTCTCTGCTTGGCATTTGGAAAAGGTTAGTGGCTATTTTTCTATTCTTGAGCTACAGCCAATCCTGATAGATTGACAAGCCCAAGTATACATAGCCAGCCTGGACGATGGAGGTCGAGACTGTGTTGACCTCTGAGGTGGAAAGCTTAGCGGCCTTACAGCTGGAGGTAAATGCTTCCAGATCAGAGAATCAGGCCTTGTATAAAGAAGTAGGCATTCTCCGGAGGGAGGTAGCAGGACTTTCTCGAGTAAGCACTGGGGGGGTTCCCTATATAAAGCCTGCTACGTTGCCTCCTCCAGTATCCACGACGTACACTGCTCCACAAGGTGCAGAAGGGGGTGAGTTTTTTGTAACGCCGCCAGTAACATCCCCTCCCACTGACCCTGCTCAGACGGTACATGTAATTCAAAATATGGGAATACCCTTAGCTCCTCCTGAACGTTTTTTTGGGGAAGCACGTAAATTTGAAACCTTCCTAAATCAGTGTAGGTTTCATTGCTTATGCAAACCCGGGGTATTCCAGGATGACTCTGCCAAGACTGCCTTTATGATGTCCTATATGGGAGGGAACGCGGCAAGTTGGACGATACCCTTACTAGAAAGAAACGATCCAGTACTACATAGTTTTCCTAATTTCTGTTTGGAGCTTCGTAAACTTTTTGATAGGAAATCCCACATGTTGACTTTAGATAGGGAGTTGATTACCTTGAGGCAGGGAACACAAGATCTTCTTTCCTATATTACCACCTTTAATAGGTTAGTGGTAGAAACCGAATGGCCTCCTGCAAAAAGGAATTCCTTGTTCTATCAAGGATTGAGGGGTGAACTGAAGGACGTCCTGTCTCAAGTGGTCCAACTTCCCAATACCTGCGAAGAATTGATAGATCTAACTGTTCAGTTGGATCATTGTCTCTTAGAACGAAAAGGGGATAGAAATAGAGGGGAAGGGCGATACTTTTTTCCCCGAGTCAGGAGCCCTGCTGAGGAACATCCTAAGGTAACTGAAGGTGCTGAACCTATGCAGATAGGAGGTATTCGGGGCCCCCTTTCACAGGAAGAAAGAGACAAAAGACGAAGACTGAAACAATGCATGTATTGTGGAAAAGGGGGTCACTTTATTAAGGATTGTAGAGCCCGTAATGCAGTACCTGGAAAATCCTTTGTTCCCCGTGTCCAAGCCAGTATCCAAGCACGTGAGCCGGTGGAAAACTGACGAACCCAAATCAGGAAGAGATCTCTGCCTTGGGTTCCCACTCTCCAATGATCTCACCAGTACTTGTTAATACCTTGCATCCAGCTGTGGCCCATATGAATTTGAAGGTCAAGCTTTGGATCACTTCTCACGATTCCTTGGATATTGATGCCTTGTTGGATTCTGGGGCAACCGGTAATTACATCGACCAAGAATACGCAATGAAGATCGGGATCGTTTGCATAAAGAAGGAAAAACCTGAGTTGGTCAAGGCGGTGGATGGAACAGTTTTGTCTTCAGGCCCTGTGTCATATCATACTCGTTCTTTGTTAATGCAGACCAGTGTAAACCATCAAGAATATATTCAGTTTGATGTTATTGATGCCCCTCAGTTTCGACTCATCCTGGGCATGCCTTGGTTGACACTTCATGATCCTCAGGTCAGCTGGGCAGCTCGCACCATTACATTGTCTTCGGAATATTGCAAAGAGCATTGCATTCAAGACTCGTTTAGTACCAGCTCCACTGGTATTAATCCTTCTGTATGTCTGGCTTCATCCTGTTCTCTGGAGCAGTATTGTTGTGCCACCATCCTTCCTGCGGAGTACAGTGAATTTGCTCCAGTGTTTGATAAACAAAAGGCTACCCATTTGCCTCCGCATCGGGTATATGACTGCCGGATAGAACTGGAGCCTGGGGCTGACATTCCGTGCAGCAGAGTCTATGCTCTGACAGAAAAGGAAACAGAGTATTTGAAGAATTATATTGAGGAAAACCTTTCTACAGGTTTTATACGGCATTCGACTTCTCCTGCTTCCTCGCCCATGTTCTTCATTCCGAAGAAGGATTGTGCAGAATTGAGACCCTGCATCGATTATAGAGCCATCAATCGTGTGACCATAAAGAACCGGTATCCTCTCCCCTTAATCCCAGTGCTCATGGATCAGCTGAAAGGAGCCCGATATTTTACCAAGTTTGACCTTCGCAGAGCCTACCATTTGGTACGAGTTAAAAGAGGGGATGAGTGGAAAACGGCGTTTCGGACCAAGTTTGGGCTGTTTGAATATCGGGTGATGCCCTTTGGGCTGTGCAACGCCCCCGCCGCTTTTCAATATTTTATGGACGAGGTGCTACGGGGATGTCTGGAAACCTTCTGCGTCGTATATATCGATGACATTTTGGTTTATTCATCAACCCTGGCAGAACATGTAAAACATGTCAAAATCGTGCTTGGAAGATTGCAGCAATACACGCTATATGCAAAACTTGAGAAGTGCCTATTTCATGCGCAGGAGGTGTCATTCCTTGGCTATGTGATTAACGCCCAAGGCTTCCAGATGGATAGTAGTAAAGTCGAAGCCATAACAGAGTGGAGTACCCCCCAGAATGTCAAGGCGGTACAGAGTTTCCTCGGTTTTTCTAATTATTACCGAAGATTCATTAAGGATTTCTCAAAGATCATACATCCCATCTCTTGTCTTTTGCGAAAGAACGTTCCTTTTGTCTGGAGCGAGGAGGCAGACAAGTCGTTCAGATATCTTAAAGAACGTTTCACACAGGCACCTATTCTCTGTCATCCTGATTCTCAGATCCCCTTTGTACTGGAAACCGATGCATCCCAATATGCAGTTGGAGGGGTTCTGTCACAACGTCATCCTGTGTCAGGTCAATTACATCCGGTTGCTTTTTTCTCAAAGAAACTCACCCCTTGTGAGGTCAACTATTCTGTCTCCGACAAGGAACTCTTAGCTATAAAGAGAGCTTGTGAGGAATGGCGTCACTATCTCTTGGGAGCTGTGCATACCGTTGAGATATATACTGACCACAGGAACTTGTTGTTTTTGAAAACTGCCAAGGCCCTTAGTCCTCGGCAATTAAGGTGGACCCTGTTTTTTTCCGATTTTGATTTCGTAATTAAGTACAAACCAGGACCCCAAAACGGGAAGGCGGATGCTCTATCCCGTATTGGTGAAACAGGAGAACAGAGAGAGATCGAAGAAGTGGAATCTCCCTTGATACTTACTGAGGTGGAAGAGCCTTCGTCGTCAGTGGCCTTGTTATCTTCACATGATTTTCTGGAAGACGTTTGAGTTGCTGTGGCGGAGATGGATATCCTTGAATGGATACAGGAGAATCCAGAACATCGATCACAAAAGGACGACCTTGCATATCATCGCACTGCCATCTACGTTCCGACTGATACTCTTAGGCAACAAGTATTAGCTTGGACCCACGATTCCCCCTTGGGTGGACATCTCGGAATATATAAAACTATTGCCAGTTTGGAGCGTTCATTTTGGTGGCCTCAACTCCGTGAAGATGTTCGGCTGTACGTTAAGAACTGTGCTATTTGTGTGCAAGGAAAATCTCTCCACGTAAAACCTGTTGGACTCCTCAGACCATTGTCTATCCCTCCTCAACCTTGGCACACATTGTCCATGGACTTTATAGTTGAAATGCCACCCTGTGATGGAAAAACAGTGATCCTCGTTGTGGTTGGCCATTTGACGAAAATGGGGCATTTTATTCCTTTGATTGGCTTACCGACTTCAGCAGGACTAGCGGCAGTCTTCCTTCAACACATAGTGAGAGCTCATGGTATTCCTTGTGTACTGATTATGGATCGGGGGGCCCAGTTCACGTCTCGGTTTTGGAGGGCTCTTTGCAAGACCTTGGATATTGTTGCCCGTCTGTCCACCAGCTACCACCCTCAGACAGATGGTAAAACGGAACGCCTGAACCAGACGCTGGAACAGTACCTCAGGTGTTTTACTCAGCAAAACGGATTGGAGTGGACTACGTTGATCTGGATGGCTGAATTCGCATACAATAATGCCCAACATTCCACATTGGGTTGCTCCCCTTTTTTCTGTTTACACGGCTATCACCCCAACTCCTTACCCTTTGATATGCCTGTTCGTTCCCCTGTGCCTAGCATACATGAACATCACGCACATCTGAGGGCAGTACTGATTGCAGCCAAGCGTAGTTTGGCTGCCGCACAAACATCTCAGAAACATTTCGCTGATAGGCACAGAACAGAGGAACCAGCCTACAGGGTGGGGGATAAGGTTTGGCTCTCCACAAAAAATCTCCATATCAAAGGGGTATCCAAACTAAAACCTAAATATGTGGGTCCCTACAGTATCGTGGAGGTCATTAACTCTGTGGCAATGAAGCTTTCCCTTCCGGCGTCTTGGCAAATTCATCCAGTGTTTCATGTGTCTCTTCTCCAACCCTGTCTTCCTGGTATGAGACTACAGGAGAAACCTCTTCCAATTGAAGTTGATGGTGAAGAGGAATATGAGGTTCAGTCTATCCTTGATTCCCGTATGTTGAGGGGTAGAGTCCAGTATCTGGTGGAATGGAAGGGATATGGGCCTGAGGAAAGGACATGGGAACCTGTGGGTAACTTGCATTGTCCTGAGTTGGTGGATCGTTTCCATGCTGTGCATCCAGGCAAACCAGGTCGACCGCCGGGTCGGCAGTCCTCGAGAGGGGGTTCTGTAGCGATTTCCTGGCGCTGCAAGAAAAATCGTCACTGTTATGCAGTGAAAAACGCAATAGTGGGGAAAAAGTGCACTAAACTACATGTTCCAGCATCCCTAGGCTTGACACTGGCGAAGAATGAAGGCGGTGCACACTTAAGGGCCGCCCAGAGAACAGGAGAGTGCTTGTCAATTTTTCCTCGAGGGTTTGGAATGGCGGATGGTGCTCCCCGCCGGAGTTCAGCTTGAAGAAAGAATAAAAGCCATGTTCCAGTGATTGTCATCTTGCTGAACTGTGTTTCCTGGAGGACTGCGTTAGAACTTGACTATTGCCAGGTATTCGAGTCGGAGGAAGCTTCATGAGGAAGCAATCATTTTTGAATTAGTCTTTGCAATTGAAAACTGTCTCGAGCAGCCGCTGTGCTTTGAACGCAAGAGATGCGTTTTAAAGGGCATGTGAGAAAATAGTGAAAGTGTTTATCAGAGGTGCATCTGAATCAAAGACGCCCTCTGTTGTAACGCTTTCCTTAGTGGCAAAAATAAATACAGAACTACAAGGCAATTAGTACCGTGGCAGACTTTGTTTGTTTAGTTAACTAATACTCTATCCGGAAAGAAGATTTTTGGTGCAGTAAGAAAGGCTTCAGCAACGCCGGAAAACTGTTTTGTGTGGTATGAAGAAATACCATTGATGAAAAAATAAATGCTATTAGCCTATTATGCAGATAAATGACTGTGCATGTTTTTGATTTATCCGAAGAGTACATTTTTGAAGTTGTATCCAGTGGAAGTATTCTGTTCCTGATTATATACATAGAACAGAGAGCCTCTTTCAAGAGACAGCTTGTGAGCTATGGGTGAGTAGGAGAGGAGAATAGAAATATTAGGAATCCAGTTATTTTCTTTCGCAATACTTATACCCATTCTTTGTCGTCCTACTGTAGTGTGCACAACTTTGGGGTCTTCGCTGACGGTTGGCCAGGACTACCAGTGATACACCGAGACCACAGCTGCTTTATTATTTTTTCCCTTTTCCCTTCTTCCCTGGGGGCACGAATTCACGCAGAGGTATTTATTTTGCCTTTGTTGGGGGTCGTGTTTCGGGGGATTAGGGGACTTTCATCACACGTCGTCTCTGCTTGGCATTTGGAAAAGGTTAGTGGCTATTTTTCTATTCTTGAGCTACAGCCAATCCTGATAGCCATTCTATTGTAACAAAAGCCATTGTCGCGTCAAGCAATGCTATTATAGCTTGTTCTCCCAGGGTATGAGCTCTGGCCAAAACTCTGTGTAACCTACGAAGGTTCAACGCCGTGTTTCTATGGGGAATAAACCCAGATTGATCAGCCTGTATCAAGCCACTAATAACCTTGACAAGCCTATTAGACAACAATTTTGCATGAATCTTGGGCTCAGCATTTAATAAAGAAATAGGCCTATAAGAGGCCCACTTGATTTTTGGTTTCCTCTCCTTATGGATAACAACTATTGACGCAACTCTTTGATCAGAAGGCAACTTCCCTTCCTCTCGAGCTGCTACAAACATATCTTTAAGATAGGGCGCAATCCTATCGGGTCTAAGCTTATATAACTCAATCGGGAGTCCATTAGGGCCTAGCGCCTTACCCGAATTCAAGGAGCGCACTGCCAGGGCCACTTCATCCGCAGTGAGGGCACTGTCCATAAAGTCACGATCTTCCTCAGTTAGGCCCGGGAGTTGGATATCCCACAATAGCATGTGGGAGTCCTCCTCTGGCCGCCCAGCAACTGAAGTGTACACTGTACGAAAATTGTCTGCAAAATTGTACACTATACATTGGGGGTCTGTTATTTTTGCGCCCTCTGTTGTCTCCAGTTCCGGAACCACCCGATCAGCCCTGCCTTTTTTATCTTGCCAGGCAAAAAGCTTCCCAGCCTTATCTCCGACATCCTGCTGCTCTCTACTTAAGGCTCTGGCACTATCAGTGACTAACGCTTTATGCTCAAGTTGCTTAAGATGCAGGACATGCAGTTTGGCCCGGGTTACCTCCTGTTCCAAGTCCGCCTCGATCCTAGCAATTTCAGATTCTATGTTTACCACTTCTTCATTCCGATCCTTCCTTGCCCCTGCAATTAGCGACAAAGCCTAACCCCATATGACCACCTTAAAAGCCTCCCACAGTGAAAGTGGAGACGATACCGATCCTTAATTCTCCTGAAAATAATGCTCCAACACTTTTAGCAAGTCCTTACGGATTTTAGGATTACGTATATGTACCAGGGATTAATAGGAGCTATTCTGCGGCTCGAGTCCATATTAATGTAAAACCTGACCCAGAGTGGTGAATGATCTGATATGCCTCCAGCCAGGTGTGTAGCCTCGGTGATGCAATACGCCTGAGCCGCCGGCACTAAACAGTGATCTATACGTGAAAGACTATCATGCGCACCAGACTGAAAGGTGAACTGACGCTGTTCCGGATGAAGCAATCTCCAACTATCAATCAAACCCAATGCATCCATAAACTCGGGAAGCCATCTTTGTGCTCGCCCCGTATCCCTGTGGGGATGTCTGTCCATAGTGCCTGAGACCACAGCATTAAAGTCACCTCCCAAAATCAAAAGACCCCTCGGGAAGTCCAGTAGGGCTTTTTCTAAATCTACAAACGTGGTTGTTTTCATACCTGGGGGGGACGTATACCGACAACATGGATAGGATATGTCCCTCCCAACTGCCCGATATTCCTACATATCCGCCCCTGTCATCCTCAGTAACAGAATCAATCGCCATCGGAAGCGTTTTCTTAACTAGAATCCCCACCCCTCTGGACCCTGAAGTGAATCCCGCATTTGCGACCAATCGGTACCTCATTCTGTGCATAGCCCTACATGAGTTAACCACTAAATGCGTCTCCTGAAATAGGACTACATCCGGAGCATGACGTCTAAGATACTGAAGTACCACACTATGCTTAATTTTGTCCCCCAACCCATTACCGTTTCAGCTTAACACTTTCAGACCCCTACCCCCATCATAAAACATGAAATGGGTCAGTCGTCTCTCCAGTTCCTGCACCGTGAACATGCTACAATTCTGAATGAACTTTTCGTGAGTCACAGGATCGAATTTACTGGTGTATTACAAGGTACATTGTTATACAAAACATGTCTTAAGATAGCCTCCGCTATTCTGGCATGTCTCACCTGTATAGTTAGTCCTTTGTTTATTGTGTTTTTTACTGTGGGGTTTACGTGTGTATATGTCCATTTAGACACTTATTTACACATTTATTCTTCCATCAACCTTTAGATATACATATATAAAACATAATTATTTTTCAGAAAGACGCACATTCATAGGATGATGTCATCAGTGATGTCATTTGAGATGTCATCAGTGATGTCATGAGTGATGTCACTGACCATGTCATGAGTGATGGAATATGTGACGTCATCAGCAGTGCATTGCGGGCGCGCGAGTTATAGTTAACTATAACGGGGGAATTTCAATGGTTTTGTATGAGTGAAATGTCCAGCTAACTATAACATGTGTGAAACCTATTTTCAGTGAATATATATATATATATATATATATATATATATATATATATATATATATATATATATATATATATATATTTCAAACTCCACAGCAACGGCGAGGGTGATTCCAGCTCCCAACGCAGCAACGCAGACACGGACCACCGTAGATTAGTGCAAAGAATTTTATTTAGTTGCAACCCGCCATAATGTTTCACCGCCGTAGAGGCTTGTTCACATGACAATGTAAATCAGGTAAGTTACAGTTTTTAAAGTGACAGTGTAGGGTTTAAAATGCATCACTTGACAGTACCATCAATAGAGATAAAAAACATACTCCGTAGTTTTAAACACAATGCTTAATCCAATGCTTTGTAAAAATTATAAACTGGTAGTTCTAAATATAAATGTTTGCTGTATTGACATAATTTTATACGTTATTGGTATAAATAACGGTAAAATAGACATATTTACAAAAATTTGCAAGCTATTTACATCTTTGTATTCGGCCCTAAATAATACGAGCTAAGAATGATTCCGGTCAGTCATGGTTTATAATTAGAAACCAAAGAATGAAAAGAATGTGTAAAAATACCCAATTGTGCAAATTAAGCGACATTGTTTTGATGCGAACATTGTGCATGTCAATATGCTCATTTAATACTGGCTCTGTGACCTCAAAGAATATATTTCTCTTGTTATTAATAGAACTAACCATGTAAAGCATTGATATTATTGTGTTACTTTTATAGGTATTAATAAATCAATGTATTGGAACACCAGATAATAATATGTTCAGGCTGTTGCCCCCTAATAATTTGACGGGCACTTGGAATGTTTGTACTGCTTGTTATGCTACGTTAATATACAGTTGTGGCGGCATTTAGAATATCCGGATAAATTCCTACTGCATATTGTTCTCTTATGATGACCCCACTTTAACCTCATCCTATGAGTGATCAGCCCTTTTTAACATTGTACTAAGCCTGTATGAGATAAACCAACAATACCTTCTCTGGTACTGTACACATTGGTGCAGTTAAAGTGCATAGGTGCCCAGAATATATGGTGATATTTGAAAACTGATGCCCATTTAACATCCGCTAAGAAGGTTTATAATTCAATCTACATAGTTTCTTCTTATTCTGGTTTTAGATTTAATGATGGAGCTAGTTATATAGGCTATATAATTTCCTTTACATTATTTTCATAATCCTTTACTACGACCCATCTTAGCATGATACTGGGCATAATTGTATCTGTAGAGGTCAAATGCCTCATTCTGTAAAAAGCTCTTTTGCAATTAGATGGTAATTTGCTTAAAGAAAGATAAAACATTGGCGAGAAATGCGTCCACATTCCTTCTGTCAATGTGATATTTGATGCTGATACTTAAACTGAAGGAGGGAAACTTGGACGAGGAGACTGGAATGATTGGCGAAGGAACTAAGGATCCAGTTAGGATAGACATGTGTGTAAGTCCTCAGTTATGTTGAGACCCTTGGGAGTCTTGGAGTCAAGTAACAGTATGTAACGGGTTTCAAGTTTCCGTAGCCTCGACTCTCTGTTCCCACCCCTCCTACTGGCGCTTACGGCATCTATGAGAAAATATTTCAAGCCTGAGTTGTCACTATTGTGTTTGTCTTTTTAATGCCTCGCAACCGGGTAGGTATTATCCAGGTTCGTAATCGCCCGGAGATGTTGTAATATACGTTTGTGCGCAGGCAATTTTGTACTGCCCACGTAATCATCCCACATGGGCATATCAAGACATATACAACAAACTCAGTCTTGCATGTTAATAATTTGTCAATAGGATGTTCTCTATTGCTGAATGCATCTACATAAGTTTTGGTGTTAAGTCCATGGATGCATGATTTGAACGTTTTGCACCTGTAGAAACCCTTGTTGGTCTGTAACCAGAAAGTTTTTTCCATAACCTCTGGATTGGTATTGACCAGTTCATCCCTCATTGAGGGTGCCCTACTGTATGTGAGCGATGCTTTTCGCGGTAAAGTGGGGCCTATGACTGGGTCATTCAGGATTAACGGCCAGTTACGGTTGACGATTTTATAGATATCTGAATGTTGTCTATTGTAACTTGAGATAATTCTGAAAGGACCAGGTTCTGTTTTGGCCAGACTGGTTATAGTTTTCACACTAACTGTACTGTTAGTGTAGGATTCTTTCTGACTGTAGGTACTGAGGAGCTGATGTCTGTCTACTAACATGGATTTGGCAATGGCGGACTCAATGACTTTGACCGAATAACCACGTTCAAGAAATCTACATTTACAGTCAAATTGTGCCTGTTTGAGATCATCCTTGTTACTACACAATTTTCTTAGCCTCAACATTTCCTCTAGCATATATATATATATATATATATATATATATATATATATATATATATATATATATATATATATATATATATATATATATATATGCTAGAGGAAATGTTGAGGCTAAAAAAATCATATGTGTATATATATATATATATATATATATATATATATATATATATATATATATATATATATATGTGTGTTCCTTTGTTACTTGAATAATTGACAGTATCATATGTGCTCATTCATCGTGCTGTTATGTTTGTAAAATGCCGTTTTTGCAATACCAACAATTTTGTGCACATGTAAACACCCCACACCAGAAGTCTATCTCCTATGTCCATCATTAGAGCACGTGGTGTCATTATGAAAAAAATGAGTGTGTGCCCTATTTAAAGTGAACATTACTGCATGTCCGCCATGTGATCAAGGGCAGTTCCTGCCCGAAACGCGTCATGCCTACCTTAACTGCGAATGGATAATAAACCTTTGCTGTGAACACTCTGCAAGCCGTGTGGTGGTCCGTATTTTCTGTGGTTTCAGCCTGGGAAGCAGAAATTAACCTATATATATATATATATATATATATATATATATATATATATATATATATATATATATATGAATTCCAACCGGAAGGTTAGTGCAACGCCTTTTGCACCAAACCCAGTGCGCAGACACAGCTGATTAAATCCAAGCCAGACTTTCTTCGGATATAACTCCTTTATTTCATAAGGTGCAGAGGTGCAACACACTGCCAAACAGACGCGTTTCGGGCGTGAACGCCCTTGCTCACTGTCAGCGGGTTAACGGTACAACATCAAGTTAAATACATCACTTAATTACACCAGTGCGCGCCAAAAACGCTCCTCAAACAATTCAGTACAATCAAAATAGGACTGAAGTGGGAACCCATTTCCAAAACACACACATATTGGTCCCGCCATTTTGGAGTGGTGTGTGATTGAGTTAAAACAAGCCATATTTATACAATTTGACAACTATGATGTTTACGTTGTCAAAACCGGAGTCAAGAGTTTGGTGATTATGACAATGGTACATTTGATTAAAGAATAGTCCAATATAAAGTGCAAATGCATAGAAGTTCTCAAAGTGCAAATCTTGTTATGTGCAAATACGCAAAGATTTATAACTGTGCAAATACGCAACATAATACCTGTACAAATACATTACTCGGCAAATGAAAATATTTCATATATATACACACATTAAAATCTATTCTTTATACTCATTCTTTTGTACCAACGTTTCGTAGTTTGTCATACATAAAAAACCACATTTGTTTGTGCAAATACGCAAATATATACAGCAAAATAGACTCCATATGATGCAGTAACCTTCATATTTGGCATATTTTAGGCTCTTATTAATGTATCAACATGCTCGGGTTCCTAAAGTTTAGATTTAGAGGATCTATGTATGTACGCGACAGAAATAAATCCAAATGATGTTTAAGTGTTCATGTACCGTAAAAAGTGCAAAAATAATGTGAAGGTGAGGGAGTGCTGAGATGTCCTGCTAGACTAAACAAGACAACATCAAGGTTTATGTGAAACAAAAATAATCCAAATACTCATTAAATCATTGTGCTTAGCTGCTTCAGTTACATTTAAAATATGCTACTGCATAGAACTTCAACATTGCCCGTTAGTTCCGCAGGTGGATGTGAGTGGATATGACATATGTTGGTACTCTAAGGTCCCTGCCACAGACCCTAGATCTACCTATGGATAAACAGAGTCATATGTTGAACAATAGAATAGCATATACAGCATTGATTTCAAAAAGACAGCAAAAACGCGACTAAAAATACAATACAGAAAAGGTAGCCGGACTGACAATGCACATTTGCCCATTCCATTATGTCCGATCAACAGAACTGGAAATATTCACAGAAAGGTGCTAAGGTCTTCTCCCATGTTCAACCCTCCTGGGATCTTGGTATTAAGGCGAACTATGTACAGGGACTCCATCTGTCTTAATTTGCTTTCGTAGTCCCCACCCTTCTTGCTAGTTCTTACCGCATCTATAACATAGTAGCTAAGATGGGATAAATTTCTGTTGTGAAATTGATCGAAGTGGCGAGCCACAGGGTAGTTTTTGTCACAGTTCACTATAGCTCTCAAATGCTGTAGAATACGTTGGTGTACAGGTAATTTTGTACTTCCAACGTACCTCAGATTACACGAGCAAGTGAGAACATAAACTGCTAATTCAGTCTTACAGGTGTAATGAGACCTTATATTGATTGGTTTATCGCTGAATGGTGTCGTGTATGATTTGGTGTTGGTGCCAAACTTGCACGCTCTACACGATATACAGCGGAAGAAACCCTTCCGAGGAGACAACCAATCTTCTTTCTTAGCTGTTTCTGGTGAACTCGAGACTAGAGCATTTCTCATGCTGTATGCTCGCCTGTAAGTCACTAATGGTTTATTGGGCATCAATTCTTTAAGGATGGGGTCAGTCAGTATAACTGACCATTCTTTCCTGATTAACTTTGAAATTTGACTGGCCTGACGACTGAAGCCAGTGATCAATCTTATTGCTTGTTGGCTTTCATCACGGTTATCAAGTAAAGGCATTACGTCAGAGGGGGCCTGTAGGAGACTAGTCCTATCAATCTTATTAGCTTTGCTCATTGCTATTTTCAGGGCACTGCTTTTATAACCCCTAGCTTCTAACCTCTTCATAGCTTCCATTTGGTGGAAATTCCTTTGTTCTGCTGAGCTACACGTTCTGTGTATCCTAAGGAATTCTCCATACGGGATAGATCGAATCGTGTGCCCCGGGTGAAAGCTTTGAGCGTGCAGAATGGTGTTGCCTGCTGTGCTCTTTCTGTACAGGCTTGTTGTTATGGAGCCACTCACTATGCTCACTTGAACATCCAAAAAGCTGACATCAGTCTTGCTAATATCTGCACTAAAGATAAGGTTGGAGTTGTTGACATTAATAGCATTGACAAAACTTTCTGCCTCCTCTCTGCTCCCTCTCCAGATTATGAATATGTCATCAATATACCTCATATATTTAACTACATTTTCCTGCCAAATGGTGGAGAACTGCGTCCTGAGGACATGCTCCTCCCACCAACCCACGTGGAGCCCCGCGTAGGTCGGGGAGAAACATGCCCCCATAGCCACACCTCGCAATTGTTTATACATTTTGTCATCAAACAAGAAAACGTTATTATTGAGGCATATTTCAACCATGGATAACAACATAGCACTATGTTTGTGTAATTCAACTGGTCTTTTGCCAAGAAAAAATCTCAAAGCTTTCATACCATCCTCATGTGATATGCTAGTGTATAAACTGGCAATGTCCATAGTGATCAGCAGAAAATTTGGAGACCATTTGCATTGTTCCAGATTATTTAGAAAGTCCGTACTGTCTCTAATGTACGCTGGAAGGGTGGTCACAAAGTCCTGCAAATAATGATCGATGTATTTCGAGGTGTTTTCAAACAGGCTATGAATAGCTGACACTATCGGTCTGCCAGGTACCGGTCTTACCCTTTTATGGACCTTGGGGATGAAGTATAAATTCGGTATCACCGGATGTTCTTTATACAAATATTTCATTTCCTCCTTGGTAAGAAGGCCATCCCTTTTCCAACCATTGAGTTGTTTCCAGTATTCCAATTGGATATTTCTGACTGTTCTTGAGTCACAAGGTTCATAACAAGCTGTGTCGTTAAGGTGGCGATAAGCTTCCTCCATGTATTCGGCTTTGCTCCAAAGAACCACATTACCACCTTTATCAGATTGATTAATGATGATGGTGTTATCAGATTGTAATTTCAACATTAAATCATTGTAAGCTTTGGTCTTGGGGTTGATGTGATTCTTACTTCTACTAACTTGAATGTGCAATTTTTTCAAACCATCGGTTAGTAGGTCTGCATAGGTGTCTATGGCATCCTTGGGCATAGATGGAATAAATGTCGAGGGTGGTTTAAAGCCACTGGGTTCACTTTGGCTGATTTCGATGTTTCCCTCGTCGGCCACTTCCTGAGTGCTAGGAGTTGATGTTAACTCGTTACGCAATCCATGCATTGATTTCAAAAGGGGGACATCTCTGACTTGCAGACCGCTTCTGTCTGTATTGAGTGTGGTTGACCCGGTTTTTTTGGGTTGAGTTAAACCCCCTTTGATGGCGTAGTATTTGCGTAACTTCAATTTTCTAATAAACTTGAAAACATCTACACGAGTGTTCCCATAGTTAAAATTGCTTTCAGGACAGAATGATAATCCTAACGCCAACAGTTGTTTTTCAGCTTGGTCAAGTTGCACATCAGTCAGATTAACAATGGTTTTTTCAATAGCTATTGCTTGTTCACCACGTTTTTCTTCCTCTGTGGCCTCCCTTTGCTTTTTGGCGCATTTACGACGTTCTCTACGCCTTGCGTTTCTGCGCCGGTTGGTTTCGCGTTTCTCGAGCGTAGAGTACCTTTTCTTTGAATCCTCACAAACTCCATCTCTTCGTCCAGGGTAAGCTGCCCCAAATCCCCTTCCTCTGAACCCTGGGCTCCTCCATCAGATTCCTCACTGCTTGGAACCAGGCTCTCTGATGAAATTGAGGCAGTAAGATTACCCGTTTCTGACGTGCTTGCCTGGACTTGGGGGGGGTGCAGGTGCAGTTTTGATTAGTTTAGCTCCTGTGGCTCTCTGTTTGCGTAGTTGATCGTACTTCCTCGCAAATGTATAAATTTGTCCGAGTTTGTAGTCCTGTTCGTCTCTGGCAAACTTATACACTTTCCTTTGCTTGATCGTGCTTTCATGCTTACTTAGTCTGTCTTTTATGTCTTTGCGTGTTTGCTCGATTAGGGCAATGTCCTTTGAAAACGTGTCCTTTGATAGTTCTTCATTAATTCTCGTTATTTCCAAAAGGTCCTTGTCCCTATCGATTTTTGCATATTTTACTAGCAAGCATAGAAGCCTCATGGACGCCTCCAGGTTACTCTCTGCCCAATCCTTCAGTAGTAATGGATTAGGGTTTTCAAAGCTGGGCACCAGCATAATTCTTAAGCCCCGGGGGACCCGATTCACCTCTCGATATTTTTCTAGTGAGCGGATCTCCCACCACTTCGTGAGTTCACTTCTCATGTGTTTCTCTAGCTCACGCAGTAGTTTTTTCGCATCGCTGTCTTTAACCACTGTAGCGCTTTTACTCATATTGCCACCCTGTTTCACTGTGGGCAAATTCTGAAACAGCTGCTCGAACGCCTCCTCCCGTTCCCGCTCCTCTGACATGGTTGCTCCTCAGTAGATATGCACGTATGTTATATGAAAAAGCAAGAGACTGCACATGTAACGCGCGTCTCCTTACCGCTGGCTGCTCGGACACTTCTTCAACCTGCTCCCGGGTTTCACTTCCGAGGATCAACAGTAGAACTGGACTTCCGTACCAAACGGTTCCGACTTCCGACGGCTCCCTCGGCACACAAAAAGTCCCGTCACTGGATTCAACGATAACGTGAATAGCTCCGAAATGCAGGGGGCTGGTGTGGTTTGCTTCCCAGCAACACAATCCAGATGGTCAGTCTTCTACCAGCCTGCTTCGTTTCAAGAAGGGTCTGCGTGTACAGGAGCCGACCTCGTCCTGTGTAATACGAATTCCAACCGGAAGGTTAGTGCAACGCCTTTTGCACCAAACCCAGTGCGCAGACACAGCTGATTAAATCCAAGCCAGACTTTCTTCGGATATAACTCCTTTATTTCATAAGGTGCAGAGGTGCAACACACTGCCAAACAGACGCGTTTCGGGCGTGAACGCCCTTGCTCACTGTCAGCGGGTTAACGGTACAACATCAAGTTAAATACATCACTTAATTACACCAGTGCACGCCAAAAACGCTCCTCAAACAATTCAGTACAATCAAAATAGGACTGAAGTGGGAACCCATTTCCAAAACACACACATATTGGTCCCGCCATTTTGGAGTGGTGTGTGATTGAGTTAAAACAAGCCATATTTATACAATTTGACAACTATGATGTTTACGTTGTCAAAACCGGAGTCAAGAGTTTGGTGATTATGACAATGGTACATTTGATTAAAGAATAGTCCAATATAAAGTGCAAATGCATAGAAGTTCTCAAAGTGCAAATCTTGTTATGTGCAAATACGCAAAGATTTATAACTGTGCAAATACGCAACATAATACCTGTACAAATACATTACTCGGCAAATGAAAATATTTCATATATATACACACATTAAAATCTATTCTTTATACTCATTCTTTTGTACCAACGTTTCGTAGTTTGTCATACATAAAAAACCACATTTGTTTGTGCAAATACGCAAATATATACAGCAAAATAGACTCCATATGATGCAGTAACCTTCATATTTGGCATATTTTAGGCTCTTATTAATGTATCAACATGCTCGGGTTCCTAAAGTTTAGATTTAGAGGATCTATGTATGTACGCGACAGAAATAAATCCAAATGATGTTTAAGTGTTCATGTACCGTAAAAAGTGCAAAAATAATGTGAAGGTGAGGGAGTGCTGAGATGTCCTGCTAGACTAAACAAGACAACATCAAGGTTTATGTGAAACAAAAATAATCCAAATACTCATTAAATCATTGTGCTTAGCTGCTTCAGTTACATTTAAAATATGCTACTGCATAGAACTTCAACATTGCCCGTTAGTTCCGCAGGTGGATGTGAGTGGATATGACATATGTTGGTACTCTAAGGTCCCTGCCACAGACCCTAGATCTACCTATGGATAAACAGAGTCATATGTTGAACAATAGAATAGCATATACAGCATTGATTTCAAAAAGACAGCAAATAAACCTTTGCTGTGAACACTCTGCAAGCCGTGTGGTGGTCCGTATTTTCTGTGGTTTCAGCCTGGGAAGCAGAAATTAACATATATATATATATATATATATATATATATATATATATATATATATATATATATATATATATATATATATATATATATATATATGTGCTAGGCGAGCAATCGCAGGCATAGCTTTTGACACTTTTCGTCCATTTCTATTACCTTTTTCAAATATAATTTTTGGAAATGTCAACGTTTCAGCCAGTTCAGCATGTAGAATTTAAGGACAGACACTAGGGCTCTCACATATGTAGTGAAATAGTAAAAGAGGATTTATAGATAGATAGATAGATAGATAGATAGATAGATAGATAGATAGATAGATAGATAGATAGATAGAATTAAGCTTTTTCTATATATATTTAGAAACTCCAGTTTATTCTGCATTGATCTTTTAAACATATATTGAGCCTCAATACCGGCATAATTTGCCTACACCACAACGTGAAGACGTCCTTTAAACCTTCCGGTTTGTTCTCTTCCCAGCACTGCCCTTTATAAGATAAATGTTCCATTTGAAGATCTCTCAACCAGAAGAATTGCTAATTTATTCGAATTGTCGTTGTTATAACTCTTTCTTAGACAAGGTCATCCCTTTGCTTTTACAGAAAGTGTTAACAGAAGAACTTTGTTGACCTTGCAGAACCATTTGGGAAAACAAGTCATTAGACAGAAGCTTACCTAAACAAACTGCAAATTAAGTTGAGTGTAGATTGACAATGATAACAAGAAAAGCAAAGCAGGTCTGCTTAAAGTAAAGTTATGTGAGTGCCCCAGGGAAAAGGCACGTGTGTCCTTGCTGAAAAGATTACTCTCAGGGTTGTCGTGGCTAAGTCAATAGCTCGCGCACAGTCCTTGTTAAAACGAAGGCATTTGTGTTGTTAGTGCAATCTGAACAAGAGCGGGCATAGCGTTTGACACTTCTTGTCCACTTCTGGAAGCTTTTTCAAGCATTTATTTTGCAAATGTTGACTTTTCAGCCAATTCAGCAATTTAAATGTAAGGAGAGGCACGAGGGTTCTCATCTCCCAAAGCACGTTAATCTCTAATGATTGTCCTAAAACGGGACTAGAAAAAATTGCAGTATTTACCCGTGTGTTGGGTTTGCATGAGACCCGGAGCAAATCCTTTGGGTACACTGGGCAGATTCTTAATTTGCACAGCTTGGAACGGGATAAAACTCACGTTATTAGTAATAACTTATTACCAATAAGTCCCTCAGTTCAAAGTCCTAAACTTGGAAATATATGTGTTTTGTAATGTTATGCATATTTGTTTAGTCCACAAAGCAACTAAGGGGCATATTTACAAAAACAATGTCGGAGGGCTGTGCTACACCAAATGTGGTGACACCGCGCTCCGACAGGGGAAATACTGTGTTCACAAGACTAGAGAGCATCCCTGTGTTTCGCCTAGCGCTGGTGCAGAAAAGCTGCCTAGCACCAGCGAAGGCACCCTGCTGCCATGTTTCAAGGATGCCTGCGCTGTTGGGGTAATTGTTTATGTGCATGATGAGAAAACTTCCTGCACATAGACAATCAATAATGCTTTTTCTATGTGTGCTGCATATTGCAAAACACATAGAAAGAGCAAAAACGAGGAGAAATTTCTCCTCGTATCGTGATTGTAAGACCAGGTATTCTTTGGCATTCGTTTTTGGCGCTGCATCAGCCTTGTACTTTTGGGGCATGGTCAAAAAGCAATGGGTAATGCAGTGGAATACCCACTGCAACACCTATTGCACTCCCCTTTGCCACAGAGGACTGCAGCGGAAAAGGGGATATTTACAAGGTGGCTTTAAGCCAAGTTAATTGACTTAGTGCCTCCTTGTAAATATTGGAAATGGCACTAAACCACCAGAGTGACAAACAAAGTGATGCTCCAGTGGCAAAGGAGGCCATTAAATATGCCCCTAAGAGTTTATCCTTGCGCTGATATGTTCCCTGGTAAATAAGGCCGTCAGTAGTATGAGAATTTTCCAGTGCACAGTTACGAATGCGGATTGCACTACACGTTTCTTCAGCTCTTAAGACTTTTCATCATGACAGGTTATTTGGGAGCTGTCTCTTTTGGCCGCTACAGCCACAGTTTTTTCTACCACATTGGCTGTTACTAAGAAAGCTTTGTAGCTATACCTTTACTGCAGGCTGCACTTGTGTACTCCACTCAGTGTCCTAGGTTATTGTAATACAAATATGATGGGAATTCCTAAAGTTAAAGGATCGGTACACTTTTTTTTTTGCATCGTCTGTAGAGTCCCTCGGTGCTCCTTTCTCAACCCAACTCTGTTCAGCGTGTACATGGCCCCTTCCATCTGCATCATAAGAACCCACAACATAACAATTGTCTCCCTCACTGATGACACTCAGCTAATCCTCTCCGTCAGCGACATGAGCAACACAACCAGGACCAATGTCACTCCCTGCATGTCCAATGTTGTCAACTGGATGTGAAAGAACTACCTCAAACTCAACATGGAGGAAAGTCTCTCCCTCTGACTGCTCCAGGTGACCACCTGAACTAGGTCCCTTGCTTACGCCTACAGACCCCACCAGAAACCTAGGCATCATCCTTGATGATAAACCCATGACAAACAAATAGGTCAATGCTGTGATCACATCCTGCTGCTACATCCTCAAAATGCTTCACAAAATGTTCAAATGGCTCCCTAGGGAACACAAGACGTGTGGTCACCCAGGCGCTCACCACCAGCAGACTCAAATACAGCAATGTACTCTACATTGGCGTCTCCAATCAACTCACGCAAAGACTCCAGACCATCCTAAACACTGTTGACAGACTCATTATAGAGCTTTCAGAAGTGCTTACATCACTCTCTACCTCCCTGATATACACTGGCTACCTATCCAGAAACATTGCAAATGTAAGCTGCTAGTCCATGCCTACAAAGTCCTCCAAAATACAGGAGGAGCATACCTCAACAAGCATTTCCAATGTTGCCAATCCTCCAGAAAGCAACGCTCCACCTCTCTCTCCCCTGCAAGAATCTCCTGTATCCACAGAAGCAAGAGAGGAGGGTGTGCTTTCTCCTTCATTGCTGCCAAAAACTGGAAGAAACTTCCTCAACACATCATGACTGCCACTCCACTTCTCAACTTCCGCAAGAAACTGAAGACCTGACTGTTCAACCAGAAGCACCGCTGGGCCTATGCTTCTGCACCATATAAATCTACATAACATAACGTAACATTGTCACTACAGACAGGGACCAACCATAGGAAAATTAGTTTTGGTTCTGTGGTAATAAGAAAATTCCAGCAAAAAGCTACCCTATGAACAGGAATTCAAGGTATTCATCGTCATTGAGCTTTTTCAATGGCTGATTGACCCAATAAGCAAAAAACGATGGGCTGGAAGGTAGCTCAAAGTAATTACAAGTGACGGAGATTAATTAAAGCAACATTCAACTTAAATTACTCCATTCCACTAATTGCCACTCTTTTAGGGTCTCATCAGTAAAGTGCAGTTTGATCAGGTATGGTCCTGTTGAGACTCATAAGTGCAGTGAAGCATGATTCCTTAAGCACATTAGGCACCCAACCCCTTCGCACTTAGGACTTCTCAGGAACAAAAACAAAAAAGCTTTGTCATAGCCAATAGGCTTTGCCTATGCCAGATCTATTGGCTTTGTCACTGTGTTAGTTTAGACATGTTGCACAGCAACAACAATGGGAGGTGGATGACCTGAAAGTAGCACCAGGGAGGGAGCAGTAACATCACGAAAAAGGCAGGGGAGGTTTTAGAAATGTGGTCTCTAGTTGACAGGGGCATGCACCTTGTCCAAGTAGGAACCCTTCCTTCTAGTCAGGATAAGGGGGTTGACACTTCTAAAACAACCCTTGGTAGCTTGGCACGAGCAGTCAGGCTTATCTCTGTGGCAATGTGTAAAGCATTTGCACATAACACACAGTATTACAGTGAAAACACTACAAAAGGACACCACACCAGTTTTAGAAAAATAGCCAACATTTATATGTGTAAAACAAGACCAAAATGATAAAAATCCAACATACAGTAATACAAATATGAATAGTGCGTAAATACTTAAAATGTAGTTCCTTGAAGTCGATAGCTCCGTCTGGGGCTATCACTACATCGTAAACAAACTAATCCAAGAGTTCAGACTGACCACGCCATTACAGGCCAGCTACGGTGTCGGGACGACCTGCAAACAGTACCATGGAAATGCAGGGTATCCTCGAACCTGTGATGAGCTCCTAGGAAGTGACATTGGCAGACATCGGACCCAGAGGTCAGTGCAGGACTCTTCGCTCCCTTGAAGTCACACCTGTTGCAAAGCATTCCATTCATGAAAAAAACACCCACACCAGACTTTTTCTGTGGTGACTGAAATTCTGACAGTATATTTTCCTTCTGATTTATAATTTCCACAAGAAAACATAGCATTTTCCAATACCACCCATTAGTGATATGCACCCTGCTAGAAATGGGGATCTCTAGTTGGGAAGGATTTGCAACTTTTTCCAAGTAGGGACCCTTACTTCTACTCAGGATAAGGGAGTTAAACACCTAAAATAACCCCTGCTCACCCCCTTGGTAGTTTGGCACGAGCAGTCAGGCTTATCTTAGGCGCAGTTTGTAAAGCATTTTCACATAACCAACAGTAATGCAGTGAAGACACTACAAAAGGACACCGCACCAGTTTAGAAAAATAGCCAATATTTGTAGACATCCAAAACAAGACCAAAAACTACAAAAAAAATCCACCATACAGTTCTAAGAAATCTTCAGTAATCAAAATAGACTTGAAATACAGATTCTTGAAGTTGATATCTCCGTCTGGGGCTATTACGGCGTTGTGAACAACAAATCCAAAGAGTTCTGGCTGACCGCGGCATCACAAACCAGCTACGGTGTCAGAATCAGGAACACCCTCAAAACAATACCTTTAAAAATGTAGGGTGTCGGCGACCTCTCAATGAGCGCTGAAGGGTCGGCATCCGCAGGCATTGGTTCCGGAGTTCTGTTCAGGAGTCGTCGGGCCCTTAAAGCCACACGTGTTGCAGATTGAACTCTTCACGGTTGAAGTCAGGAGCGCTGGGGTCAGCATTGATCCGGGCTGCGGTCTGAAGTGCACTGGTGCGGCATGTGGTGCCCTCTGGTCGCAGTGCAGGCCGCGGCTCAGTGGCAGTCATCAAGCGGTGTAGGTGAGACCAGGGCTGTGGTGTGAAGTGATGCGGTGCTCGTTGCGGTGCAGGCAGGTCTGGGGGCAAGCAACGGCGTCATCGTTGTTGAAACGCTGTCGTCGGCTGACGAACTGGACTCGATGGTGCCGGTGTCAGTAGGCCAAGGCTGCAGTGCGGGATGAGTACAGTGTATCATGTAACTTACAAGCGTTGCCCTCAAATCACTGTGCAAGCAGCGGTGTCGATGTTGGCATGGAGCGACGTCTTTGGGCAATACCAAGGCAGCATAGTGAAGTGAAGTGGTGTGAAGTGCAGTGCCCACAAGTCACGGTGCAAGCAATGACTCGGTAGTAGCATCGGGTGGGGTTGTCGGTGAGACCGGGGTTGTGGTGCAGCATGCAGAGGTGCCCTCTGTGGTGCCTTCTGGGCACGGAGTCGGCAGCGGTGTCATAGACGACGTTGGGTTGCTTTCTCTACTGTTGCAGCACAAAACACACAGTCCCCAGTGCTGGTAACAGATGAACTTGAGGTCTTTGCGGTTCCTGGGACGTCTTGAATAGGGGCCAAGCTTGACCTCAGCCCTTGGAGAAACTCACAAAAAGGAAGTTGCAGAAAGTTCAGTCCAGTTCTTTCGCTCCCCAACATAGAAGCAGCCACTGCAGGCCACTACAACAAAGCACCCATAAAAGTGGTAGTCTCTGCTCACAGCTTCTCCAATCCTACTAGTAACATTTGATTTACAGGCCCTGGCACACTCAGTGTACATTACTAGGGGCTTACCAGTAAATCAAATATGCCAATCATGGAAACACCAATCCATTATACAAATTTCACAGAAAGGATATGCACTTTTAGCACTTTATAGCAGTGGTAAAGTGCCAAGATCCTAAAACCAACAGCAGCAGGTTAGGATAAAATAGGAGGAAGAAGCAAAAAGTTTGGGGATAACCCTGCAAAAAGGGCCATTTCCAACACACCCTTACTGTTATTTATTCCTTTCTCTTCCATCACAAAAATCACATTTATACTATTTCACTTTTTCTATAACAAAAGAGTTTTACGTCTTTGTGCAAGTGCTCTATCTGGCCTAATTGTATTGACAGTGTAAAAGTAAGGATAGGGTAAACAGTTTCTATTGTTACATAACATCTAAATCATTTTGGGAATTTCACTATTTTACATTTTAGGATAAGATGAAATGTATATACAGTAAACAATGATTTAGATATATTATTTTATTCTGAAGAACAATTTCAGAAATAAGACAACAAACTGTATTTTGTCCTTGAAATTCCCATTAAAAGTGAAATTCATGTTTGTTGAAACAATCAGATATCACCACAATCAGACCCACATTTGTGCAGCCAAGTGAAACAGTTTTAAAACTGCTACTATTGAATAAGTGCACATAACAACTGCGATAATAGAAATGTATGAATATCATTAGTGTCTTCAGACAACTTTTATTATAATACAACTTAAATAATAAATTTAAATAAAATGTATCAACCTATACTAGAGTAATTTGGAACATTGCATTCCTAATGGAAACCTGTCTTAACAAACACTCAGCCCCTATTCTGGAGTTGCTTGCACCACTTGGCTATTCCATCAATAGGCGGTGCAGACCAGAATGAAACGGGCGGGCTAGAGATCACCCACAAAGAAGAAATCCTGCTTAACATCTTTGAGAACATGAACTACTCAACCTTAAAATTTCTCGGAGTCGAGCTAAGGACAAAGGCACCACTCCTATCAAGCTCTACTTCAGCTATCACCCCCCTGGTGATTGCATACTCTTCACTTAAGAACTTACTGACCCAGTAATGGCGTTCTCCTTAACTGACACCAAAGACGTGTTCTTAGGCTACATCATCCCGCACTGGAATGTCACAGAACACAACACAGTTCACAGCCTAATGCACTTTCTGGAAATCAGTGACCTCAAGCAACTCTACAACAAAGAGACCCAGAACAAACGCTGTACTCTAGATGCTATTATTACCAGTTGTGAGCTAGTCTCCCTCCAATCCATCATGTTCATCAACTGGTCAGACCACCTTCTAATACTGTTCAACCTCAAGGCTTACTCCAGATCCTACCCATCCCCATCCAAAAAACTCATGCACCGAGCAAGGAACATCAAACAAATCCCACTAACGGAGCTGGAATCCAGATTCAGCACCCATTTACATTCTCAAACTCTCCCTCACACTGATCAGATGATATTCACAGATCCGTAGATGAAGGTGACTCCTGCCTCCTAATCCTACTTGATTTATCGGCAGAATCTAATACAATAAATCAACAAGCTTTACTAGAGACACTCAAGAACCGCTGTGGTATCAATGGAACAGTCCTGAGATGGTTCATGTCCTATCTGCAACATCATTCTCAACAAATAAAAATCAACAGTTGTGTCTCAAAGCTTGCCCCACTTCCACAAGATGTACCTCAAGGATAAATCCTCTCTCCATCCCTATTTAATATCTTCATGGGACCCCTCATAGTTATCCTGAGCCAAGCAGGGGTCAAATATCACCTATATGCTGATGATACACAACTCTACTACACAATAAAATCACAGAGAGACATCTGTTATTTGAACGCCACACTAAATGAAATACAAACCTGGTTAAACACCAATCAGCTAACGCTGAACTCCAGCAAGACTGAACTACTACTTCTCTCCCCAAAAAATTAACCTTTACCAAGACAAGAATGGCTTAAGAATCTGAATGCGCTAAACTGTTCTCTTTTACTTTCCAGCACTATAAAATCCTTGGCTATCACCCTGTACAAAAGCATGTCAATGAAGGAACCCAACAACAACTCAGTGAAATTAGTGCTCTACACACTAACATTTTTTTTTAATCAAACCGTTTATTCCCCTTAACGATCTTAACATTTTGAATGTTATTGAAGATTCCTTTTTGTTCATTTCTAAACTGTAGGCTTATGGGAATAACCAGAGCAAGTACTTTGTGATTGTTTTCAACATTTCTAATATAAATGCTGCTGAATCTCCAATTGGTAATCACATGCTCATGTTCCTAGTCACTTATGACAGGAGAACAGTCCATCCGTTTAATGGACTCTCTAATGTTGTAAGTCCAACAAGCTATAGAATATTCCACTAATCCTGATTTTGTGAATCAGAATCTTAAAATTCTTTTTGGGTAGGTTATTTTTGTCCTCCCTAGTAGTTGTAACCTACAGGAGGAATATATTTGTCAAATGGACCCTGGAGAATTGAAATTATGTTTATATCCATTCATTTATCATCTCGAAAAATGTAAGCAAAAAAGCTTTATCTGTGCTGCCGAATGTTGAGACCAATGCATATCCCTAGGAGGTCTTTTGGGCTTTCACTCATGTAAACTTCTGGATGTGGGTATTCAGATATCCACCTAACCGGAAGCTCTTACCTTAAGCATGTGCCGTTCTCTGCCTCGCTGCCGCGCCAGATAGGCTCTTTCTTAGAGGGCTGTCATTAGAAGAGTATAGCAAATACTGTGGAATTTAAAAAGTGCATGTGTGTTAGGGTAATAAAATAGCAATCTTTATTCCACATAACAGCCAAATATTTTTATTTTTGTGTACAAATACATTCAAAATGTGCACCTAAGGCATAACATTTATAGGTACAGAAGAGATATGGAAAGCGCATTCCAGCAGAAACGCTTGTCTACTCTTGGGGTAACAGACCAACATTGTATTAGTCTTTCAAACCCTTTTGCATCCATTGGCTGCTGAATTGTGCTAACGACCGCCCACGGTCCTTCTTTTTTTAAATCTTTTTTTATATTAAGTTTTATATAGAGCTAGTTAGACCCAAAGTTATCAGAGCACTTTCCATGTTATGTGAATACGTTTACTCAAATTACATAGGAGTATTCGTGTGGGGAAAAACATGCACCAAAAGAGTATAGCACAATACAACATTGAGGTAGTCAAGATCAGTCACAAAACTGCATTACAGTGCAGCATTAAGGTCATTGCATTAATGGCAAGTTAGAAACTGAGCGAGTCATGTGACTGCACCAAGGTTTTTGACGATGGGGGCTAGAATTTTAGAAAACATAGCTTGGTTTGTGAATGAGTTGAAGTAGTCGTTAAGCAATAGATATTTAAGGTCTTGTTACAGTAGGAAAAGAAGGGGCTGCAGCGAAGATCCTTAACAAGTGTGTTCCAAATCCTCGGGGCATTTTCTGTGAAAGAGCATTTCTGGGATGATTTCTTCTTCAGCTTTGGAGTTATGAGAAGAAGTGAGTCTGAGCTTCTCAGTGCCCAGCTTCTTCCTGTATTACTTCCAGGTTTTTGGGTTATTTCTATGAAGTGCTTTGTCAGTGATACAAGCTGTCTTGAAGGTGCATCTTCCTTCAATGGTAAGCCAACTGAGACTCTTGAGGGCAGATGAGGAGTGATGAAAACCATTTGATTCCTGTGATTAGTCTGGAAGCCACATTGAAAAGAGGGCACAATAGAAATGCTAGCCTAAAAAATACCAATTTGTAAAGAAAGAGAAGAGGGATCATTCTTACTTATCCCTTAAACCCTATTCCCCCTGGTTGCCCTCAAGCTTTTGAATGTACTAATAAGAATAGAACCCTAAAGAATGCCAACTTGCCAAACCCACCCCCTTCTTACTTATCTTTTAAACCCCATCTCCCCCTGGCCCCCCTCCTCCCACATCAAGCTTTTTAATGTTCCGTAGAAACTGCCTGGTCTGTTTGACATTTTGACATTTTGGAAAACACAGGATTGGCCCTTATGAAGACCTTCAAGTTTGGTCTGTTGGACTAGCCCTGCTGGGGCCTCTAGGTTCTTAAAGTTATCAATCATTAGTTTAAACTATTTTTGCTGTTGAGCTGCTGAGATAGACTTATGAGAGAATACTCTAAAAGAGTATTTATCAGGAGTACTACATGCTTTGTCTCAAATGGCATTGGTCATCACCCTCTCCTTAACCCGAAAGTCACCTAAATTGAATAGAATAGTTCTAGGGTACTGAGAGTTCAGATGCCGAAAGAATGGAACTCGATGGGCATGGCTTTGGTAAGATAAATGTCCATGGTGCCTTCCTGTATCATCTGCTTGATAATTAGATCTGAGATTAGCTTAGTAACTGATTGGCTACTCTCCTGCCTCTCAGAAATTTCTGTAAAACCAGATTGGAGCATCATGATCAGTTTTAAACGTCTTCAAGCTTGAGCTATAACTCCGAACGTTCTGATTGAAGTCTCAACGTGGTAGGGTTGTGGGTATTCTTGAAATTCTCGAGTTCGGAGAGTCTTTGCTCCTGTTGTCCAACTTGTGACATAGATACTTGCATACTTTCATTGACCTGGCCCAGCTGGCTTTGTATCTCAAGGTGGGCTTTATCATTGGAGATCTTTATCTCTCGAATCTCACCATGTATTTGCTGCAAGATAAATTCAGTTGGTGGAGCTTGAGCCATCTGGGATTTGGATATAGGGCCTGTGTGGGAAAGTTGTTCTCAAGTAAAGATTGTATCTGAGGGTGTTTTTTTCCACTCTAACCATCAAGGATCTTCCCCATCTTATGATGCTCCACCGGTAAAGGTTCTAAGCCTAATGGAAGAGATCCATTTATGGCTAGGGATATGGCTTGGGCTTCTCAAGAGATTGCTACCTCCCCTGCTTTCCCTATGGAGCCTGGTGTAGTGAAAAAGGCTATATTGCTAATTTTTTGGGGCTACTGGGAATGCTTCAAGGTGGTTACTGGGAGGGGTTGGCTAGAAAAGCAGGACCACAATCGAAAGACATCTTTTGATCTAAGCTTCAATTGCGTGTAATATGTAGAGTTGATGGATCCTCTATAACTTACTTAGGTTGCTCTATCTCACAAAACTCCTTGGATTGTGTCGCACCAATGGTAATAGTTGTACCCAGGTGAGATTACGGCATTGATGAACTGCATAGCTCATTTGACTATGCCCGCATCCGAGGGAGGTGATTAGTCAGAGGGTGATAGCCCATTAGGATTGGTATTTTGTTCCCTCCTCAGTTGAACAGGGCAAGACCAGCCTTTGTCCTCCAAACTTTCAGAGCCAGGCATTCAGGTGGAAGACAAACAAGAACAAAGTTTGGCGCCACTATCTGCTTTTCCCGGTGGGCATACTTTCACTACCTCCCTTGTGAGTTGCTTCATTGCTTCCAGGATGTCAATAGTATAACCACTGCACGTACATGCCAGTAGTGGGATAGAGTCAAGTTATCAGACCGGCTACGGTGTTAATACCCAGGTAAGAAAGCCTAAAGAGTCCTTTGAGTTTAGTTCAAGTGCTTGAAGAGTGTCTTGGGTCTCTCAGGGAGGCCACAATCTTCATCTGTAGCTACATAGACTGCCTCTGCAACTTCTCCAAGGTATCTCCAAACCTCGAGGACTCCTAATGAGACAAAACAGGACATTCCTTACAGGAAATAATGTTTGCATCATTGTTAGTTATTTGAAAAACAGAATGCCAACTGCACACTTACTTAAGGTCCTCTTTTTTGAGGAAAAAACCAAGTGAAACTCCTGGGTTGATTGGGTATATTTTACTCTTACCCTCTTTAGTTTATTGTTTTCATTTTTTTTACGGTTTCACATATGAAAAGGACACTCAACGTTTTACTTTGTTTTACACATAAAAATCAATTTTCAACAACACAAGACATTTTTAACATAGATACACCATTTGTATGTACACAATTATTTGTTTTGTTATATACACACAGAACAAGCATTTATTTTCTTGCAAAGACAAGAGTCACGCTATGGACTCGGAATTTAAATAAACAATTAATGATTGAACTCAAAAAATTTGATAGACAACAAGTTAATGCAACCAGATATTCTTTTCAACAAAAATAGACATTAAATTTATTCATAAGTCCATTAGAAAACTGATGTCTATTCTCTTTTTGCGCCAACGCGTTTCGAACCCGGTAGGTTCACTCAACGGATTCTCATCAGGGCTCTGTCTTTTTAGATTTATCTAAAAGTGTATAAAAACAAAACTCATTTTAGCTTTTTTGTCTATGATTTATGGGCTTCCATCTGTCTAGTGATAATGTCACTGGTGTTACCTTTGTTCCAGCGTTCGCCGGTCCGCAAGTACTATTTTATTGTTGACTGGTTTTTTTTCACTCTGCACCTATAGATAAATAGGGACATAGCGACCTTCTCTATTTTATCCTGACAGAGTCACGGTGGGCACATTTCTGCTTTACATACCTTACTGTGTCGAGTCTTTGCCCTTTTAATATCCTCCGATTTAGTTTCAGTTATTGTCGGTTGGTCGCAGCCTACGATTAATGAGACATTTGTTTAGAATTGTGTTCACAATCAGATGAGAGAGACAATGCGCTCAATACTCGGTCGGGCATACCTGCTAGGCTTAACTCCCCGCTTCGGCTACAGACACTTTTTTCAACTTCATTCAACTTTAGCTGCAGGCGCTCGCTCTGCACATTTTCAATCAGGCTGTTACTGTCCTCCTGGGCCAACAGTCGTTTCCCTAGACATATACATTTATATTTACAAACTGAACATCGAATGTGGGGCAAAGGAGTTGCTACAATGTTGTCTGTTTTAAACTTACTTTGTATCGCGGCGATCCGGTGACTTGCTTATCAGTCTCTGGATGCCGCGGCCATCTTTAGATGGTATTATAAAGCTTTCAAATGAACATATTCCGCGGCGGCCATCTCTTAGTGGGTTTTAGGAAGGAATATGTTGCATATTTAATGCGCAAAGAAGGTGAATTGCCATTTGAGTTAGAGAACTTTTTTGCAATATTTACACTGGCGCTTTTTTCTTTCACACCATTTTTAAATAAAGGTGAACTTGAGTCCCTTAGATTTTAATGTATGGAATTTGACCCTGTGGTTACAACCTGGATACTTCAGATAATGAGTTGAGGCCAGTTAATGCACTATTAAATTTCAGTATCAAATACGCCTCTTTTTGTAGCAAGATTTTATCAGGATCCGTAGGTCTAGATTGTTGCAACACATACAGAATTGACCACTTACGGTCATTTTCAGTGTGTTTGTTTTCAATAAAGTGTTCCACCATAGGGGCGGTTAGCACTTTATTTTTCAATCTTGATTTATGTTGGGTTATGCTCGTGTTTACTTGCTGTGTTGTCTTGCCAATATAACACTACATTGCGTGTCTTGCAATTAGAGAAACACAAATGTTTCCACCTCAGACTCCCATGTTGAAATTCCTTCCCTTCTATTGTCGTCCCGCACGCCGCACAGGAACCACATTTGTGGTGTCCCTCTATGGGTCTCAACCCCCACTGTGACAATAAGTCAATTTTCAATTTATAATCTTTATTCGGTTCTTAAAAAGACACTATAAAAGCACAGATGAAAAATACACACACAGATTATTTTTTAAAAACAGCAAATGATATTCAATATAAAAAGTATAAATGTTAAGATTGTCTGTCCTCAGGGAATGGGCCAGGGGATTTAAAAAAATGTAAATGTTCAAGTCAAGTTAGGGGCCAATTTCTCTAGTATTCCTCAGTCTTATTGCTATTCGGATGAAGTTTATCGTACAGAACAGGGTATAAGCGTCCTCCGCTTCCTGTAGGAATCTCACCGCCCGTTTTGCATGTTTAAATTTTAACTCTTTCAGGATCCCCACCAGGAACTTGCGTCTTGGCATTGTGTAAAATGGGCACAATAAAACAAAATGAAGGGTATCCTGCGGAGATCTAAGATCGCAGCCGCAGGTACCCTTCTCCTCCACTGTGTGGGTAAACCCAGATGGCACCGCAAGGAGATGGTGTAGCATGTTAATTCTGAAGCAGGTCATGAGGTAGCGATCCTGCGCATTGTACATAACCCTCAAGTAAGGTTCCATGCCTTGCTTCACAGTGAGTTCATTGTAGGAGAGATTGGTGGGTTTGTGCTTCTCTTTTTCTGCCCTTGATATCTTCAGCTGTGTAAGGAAACGTTTTTTAACCAGGGTCTTGCTCTCCGGGGTTAGAGAGTCGGGGGATGAGAAGAAGTTAGTACAACCAATCTCTGTTAGCGACTTCTTAACATATTTCAACCAGGGGATCGCGTGACCTTTGTCTCTTTTGAGACAGTCCTCAATGATTTGTCTTGTAAGGGCCGCCTCTGGGTTGGTCCATACTTTCACCCATGCCAGGAGAGGTTTGGATTTGATTTTATCCTCTATAAAGGATTCTCCTACCTCTTCATGTATGATGTGGGCCGATACGCTCTGCGGAACTTTTAATATTCTTCTCAGGAATTTATTCTCTTCAGTCTGAAGCGGCTGTGCTTTTTTGTCCAAGAAGCCCCACACTTCTGCCCCGTAGCTTACTTTCGCACAGCAGATTGATCTGTATAAGTTCAATATTTGTTCCGGGGACCATTTCCCTAGTCTTTGCCCATACCCCATGATAGCTCCTACTGAGGCTGCCAGTTTTGTAGAGTGCTTTTCAATCAAGGGTTTGAACGTTAGGTCGTGATCGAATAATACCCCCAAAGACGTGAAAGTCTTGACCTGGTCTATTTTGTGTGACCCAATGTGATAAGTAAAGGTTCCTTTTGTAGGTTGCCCGGATGACATAATATAGGACTTTTCCAGGTTTGTTGCCAGGTCCAATTTGTCCATGAACTTGACAAACCCGTCAATTAGTTTTTGCAGTCCCAAAGGTGTTCTAGCGAGCAAAACCGCGTCATCGGCGTGGAGTAGTACGGGCACTGCTCGATGACCAATTTGGGGTGAGTCTACCTTGAGTTTGAGGAGGTCCTTTTCCAATGAGTTAATATAGATAGAAAAGAGGAAGGGCGCAAGGATGCATCCCTGCCTTACTCCACTGCTGCAAGTGAAGGGATCGGTCTTTTTGCCCTCCTGGCTGTACCTTACACTTGCAGAGGTGTTCCGGTGGAGATTTTGTAGGGTGTCAACTAGTGATTGGTCCACTCCTAATTCCTTTAGCATGGCCCAGAGCTTTCTCCTGTTTACGCGATCAAAGGCCGCTGAGAGGTCCATAAACCCCATATAGATGGACCCCTTCCCGGCGATGGTATATTTTGCTATCAGGAGGTATAAATTTAGGCATTGATCGGTGGTAGATCTACCTTTCCTGAAGCCGTATTGGATTTCAGAGAGGACTTGTTGCTCCTCGGCCCAGTCTTGCAATCTCAGTAAAATGACTCGCCCCAGAACCTTAGCTGTCACGTCGATGAGGGAGATGGGTCGGTAACATTGGGGGTCATCACGGTTGCCTTTCTTGTAGATGGGAACTATGGTCGCCGTTGACCAGGACTGGGGGAGTCCTGCCTCCACTGCCTCGTTTAGCACCCTGGTAAGTAACGGAGCCCATAGTTTGGGTCTACTTAGGAATAGGTCTGGTGGAATTCCGTCCGGACCCGGCGCTTTGTTTTTGCTGAGCCCGGCTATTCCCAATTCGACCTCTTTCAGAGTGAAGATTAGCTTAGCAGGCCAATGCATCTCAGGTGCCTCCTCCATGGTTGCCTGGCTTGAGTGATTGTATAGGCTCTGGAAATGTTTCTGCCATTGCTCCGGCAGGATGGTGTTCATGATTTTCGGTGCCCCTTGATCCTGGAAGCATGGGGAATTAATCACTTTCCAGAAGGTAATAGAGTCTTTTCTTTCTGCGGCGTCCCTTAAGTCTTCCCAGGCTTGGTTTTGTATGCTTTGCTTGCGCGCCTTCAGAGCTTTTTTGTATTCGGCTCTGTTCTGTGCAACCTTTGTTTTGTCCCTTGGTTGGGCATGGAGGCTATCCTTCAGATTTTTCAGCGCCTTTGTACAGTTCGAATCGAACCAACGAGGGTTTGAGGGCATTTTATTAGGCCCTGTGGTCTGTAAGGAATTATTTACGAACTGCGCAATTTCTTCGAATGCCTTCACCACCTCAGCTCCGGTCACACAGGGGTCAAGACATTTATCGATTGCTGCTGAGGCTTCGAGTAATAGTTTTTTATAAAAACTGTCCCCATCAATTTTGGCCCATTTGATTCTTCTTCCCTGGTCCACTGCTCTTTCCAGAATGTCAGGTCTCTTTGGGCGTGAGAAAAAAAAACCTTCCATTATAATGATCACCGGATTGTGATCACTAAATCTACTGGCCTCTATAATGGTTTTGCTGATGCTTCTTTTTAAATTAGGAGAGACTAGTACAAAGTCAATGTAGGAGTGGCAACCTCTACCTTTATATGTTGGAGTTAGTTCTCCTTTCTCACTTAGTGTAACAAGGTCTAGAGTTTGGGTTAAGTTGTGCCTTTTCATTAGTCTTTCTAGGTCCCAGCCCTCTTTTGAGTGAGTGAAGTGTGGGCCTTTCATAATCGTGCATCTTGACCAGTCGTTATGAAAAGGTATTAGTTTCTCACAAAGGTGGCAGTTAAAATCTCCCATTAGTATTAGACTCGTGGGATTTGGTGTCTTGGATAAAAAGTTCAAACAATTTTCTAGTTCATTTATGGCTATTCCCTTCTCCGTCGTAGCCGGTGCGTTGTACCAGTTCATTAGAAGAAAGGTTAGACTTGGTGAAGTGAACCTTAATACTTGAAGGTTGTGTGTGGCCCATTTAGTGTTGGACCAAGTACCCTTGGTGTCTAGATTGACGTAGACTGCGAGCCCCCCACTTGCTCTCCCCGAGGTTGCTTTTTTTGCAGGGACAAAAAAGCTTTTATAGCCTTCCAGACTATAGACATATGGTTCAGTGGCCCAGGTTTCTTGCAGGCATAAAATATGGAATTTATTTGTGTAGCTGAGCCATTCCTGAGATTCGAATTTGGCCGCTAGCCCTGCAATGTTCCATGATGCTATTAATAGATTTTCATGGGTCATGTCCTTTGATGTCCTTTTTGCCTCGCCTAGTGAAGGCTTTGCTTGTTTTCCCGTTTCAGGTGAGGTAACAAGGCTTAGTTGCGACCTGTAGGGGGTAGCGATTCTTCTCTGAATGGAGTGGGAGTTATCTATTACGGGGTTTGTCCCCTCTCCTTTTCCCCGGGTGGTGTTCAATGGTGTAATACTACCTCCTATGGTATGCTCGAGTTCCGGAACGCCGTCTTGACCCTGGTCTGCCCCCTTACTTATACCTGTTGGTGAAAAACTTGGCTCCTTCCTACGTTTGGCCTTGGAAGGTTGATAGCCCAATCTCTGTCAGTCAACCCCTTCAAGTGTGCTGAACCTGTTCCAATGTGCATACTGCATTAAGGAAGAGTCATAGGTTGGAAATACAGGATTTGGCCTTTGCCATTGGGGTGGGCCATATTGGAAGCCCAAATGCGGTGTTCTATTCGGTCCAATGTTCTGCCTGGGCCTTTGAGGTGCGAAGGGGTAAAAGTAGGATAGGTGTACCGGGTGAATTTGTGATCGAGTATAGCTCGGGGGGGTATTGCAGATAAAATTAACTGCCGCCATATCTCTAAACTTCACCGTGATGATGTCCCCTGCTATGGTCTTAGTACCTTTGCCAATCCACTCACCCCTTCTTACTGAAAGAATTTCCCCGTGAAAGTTAGGGGGCAGAGGTCTGTGTATTTGCAGCCACTGTGCACATTTGTTTTTTAGTTCAATTTGTGATTCCCGTTGGCCCTCCCTTAGAGGTGGAACTCCTGTTAAGACAACCACGAAGGGCAATGCTTCAGGCGGGAGATTAATTGTCCTGAAGCGAGTTGCCGTTTTCTTTTCTTTAGTGGTTGTCGCGGTGGGGGTCCGGGAAGACTTGGGATCCGCTTTAGGGGTTAGGGCGTTATTTCCTTCCAGCGTTTGAGAAGGTCCGGGTGGAAGTTTTTTGTTGCCAGTAGATGTTTGGTTTTTATTTTTGCCTATGGGCGAGGTAGAGGCAGCCTTTTGTTTATCCTTGACTCCTTTCTGTGTGACACTATTATTGTTGGACTTTGCCACCCCGTCAGTTATTGAAGAGACCTTATCTTTGGGTAAGCTTGTTGGTGTAGGGTCCTTTAATTTTGTTGAGTCACATTCCTGCACTGGGTAGATTTTCGGGCTGATCCCCTTGTTGTTAACAAGTGATGTCAGTCTATCTATTTTTGCTATAAGGGGTTTTAACAGCACCGTGATAGAGTGCTCAAGGTCAAGTTTAAGATCAGCCACCATGTTGGTTATCCAACAGGGTATTCCTGTTGTGGGTGGATTTATAGGCGTAATCAGGTTATGGTTACTGGTTTTTGAGGGTCCTTTTTTCCTCCCTTGTTTGTGGCCTTCCCTGTGCGGCATTTTCTCCGCGGGGAGTACATTTTTGTCATAGATGTTTGTTTGTGCACCAGGTCTGTCCCTGCTGCGGGCGCCTGGGCACAAGAAAGGTCGGCAAAAGAGGAGGGGGTTAGGGGCCGGCTAGTGTCGATCTCCTCCGCCAAGTCTCGGGAGGCTTCTGATAGATTAATCAGGGATTCCTGAGTTTCTTGGATGATAGTCACGGGTGGTAAGGACATTCTTCTCTCGGTGTTAGCTATGGCATTGGATACCGCCCCTATAGTCTGTTTAAGCATTTTATCAATGGCAGTGAGGGTTGGTAAAGGGGGTGGATGATCCGTTTTGGCTTTTGTGCTTGATCTTAGGGTAGGCATCCTGGTCTTCTTGGCGATTTACAAAAGGGGGTGGTGATGAACAGAGTGTCTGAGTTAAACAGACCACTCTTACCCAGTCCAAAGATCAGGGCTTGATCCATCACCGTTATTTATCTCACTGCCCCATCCCAGCTCAGAACCTGGCTATATGCAAATCAGTCTGTCCCTGGCCCAGTGCATCATGGGAACAGGGCAGACTAAACTACCAAGCCAATTCTTCACCAGAAAGGAGACAAGCTACCGGGGACCGGTTTCTGGCATTTCAGCCTTCTTCGGCCCGGCTTGCTTGAATCCTGATGGAGCAGTGAGAAAGGGACTCATGTCTGAGCATACCCTGCCACACATATAGTGGCCAAAAACGATTTACAAAAGGGGGTGGTGATGAACAGAGTGTCTGAGTTAAACAGACCACTCTTACCCAGTCCAAAGATCAGGGCTTGATCCATCACCGTTATTTATCTCACTGCCCCATCCCAGCTCAGAACCTGGCTATATGCAAATCAGTCTGTCCCTGGCCCAGTGCATCATGGGAACAGGGCAGACTAAACTACCAAGCCAATTCTTCACCAGAAAGGAGACAAGCTACCGGGGACCGGTTTCTGGCATTTCAGCCTTCTTCGGCCCGGCTTGCTTGAATCCTGATGGAGCAGTGAGAAAGGGACTCATGTCTGAGCATACCCTACCACACATATAGTGGCCAAAAACGATTTACAAAAGGGGGTGGTGATGAACAGAGTGTCTGAGTTAAACAGACCACTCTTACCCAGTCCAAAGATCAGGGCTTGATCCATCACCGTTATTTATCTCACTGCCCCATCCCAGCTCAGAACCTGGCTATATGCAAATCAGTCTGTCCCTGGCCCAGTGCATCATGGGAACAGGGCAGACTAAACTACCAAGCCAATTCTTCACCAGAAAGGAGACAAGCTACCGGGGACCGGTTTCTGGCATTTCAGCCTTTTTCGGCCCGGCTTGCTTGAATCCTGATGGAGCAGTGAGAAAGAGACTCATGTCTGAGCATACCCTGCCACACATATAGTGGCCAAAAACGATTTACAAAAGGGGGTGGTGATGAACAGAGTGTCTGAGTTAAAGAGACCACTCTTACCCAGTCCAAAGATCAGGGCTTGATCCATCACTGTTATTTATCTCACTGCCCCATCCCAGCTCAGAACCTGGCTATATGCAAATCAGTCTGTCCCTGGCCCAGTGCATCATGGGAACAGGGCAGACTAAACTACCAAGCCAATTCTTCACCAGAAAGGAGACAAGCTACCGGGGACCGGTTTCTGGCATTTCAGCCTTCTTCGGCCCGGCTTGCTTGAATCCTGATGGAGCAGTGAGAAAGGGACTCATGTCTGAGCATACCCTGCCACACATATAGTGGCCAAAAACGATTTACAAAAGGGGGTGGTGATGAACAGAGTGTCTGAGTTAAACAGACCACTCTTACCCAGTCCAAAGATCAGGGCTTGATCCATCACCGTTATTTATCTCACTGCCCCATCCCAGCTCAGAACCTGGCTATATGCAAATCAGTCTGTCCCTGGCCCAGTGCATCATGGGAACAGGGCAGACTAAACTACCAAGCCAATTCTTCACCAGAAAGGAGACAAGCTACCGGGGACCGGTTTCTGGCATTTCAGCCTTCTTCGGCCCGGCTTGCTTGAATCCTGATGGAGCAGTGAGAAAGGGACTCATGTCTGAGCATACCCTGCAGTTTTCCTCATTGCCAGAGATACGGAGTTAGGAGGTAACGGATAGTTGTAACTTGTATCAAAAAAGACAAGATGTCAAGCTGGTTGCCGTGAGACTGAGTACGATGGATTTGAAGGGCGATTTTAGGGGGCTGGCCCAGCCCGGCCTCTTCTGGCCCCTGAGGGCCAAAGAGGGCCCGCCCTTTACCCGGGCTTCGCTCGGCGTCCCGCTTGCGTCCCGCTAAGCGTTATTGCGCTATGTTTAAAGGGGGCGTTTCAGCCGGGGGCGTGTCTTGCTGGGGGCGCGGCCGTGCATACCTGTGCAGCGTGGGGACTCCTGGTCTATGGAGTCCCTGCCTCACGCGCCCCCAGTTACCTTGCACAATTCTTTCTTCCTCCCGGGTACTGGATGCTGGGTGTAGACCTGCTGCCTCGACCCCACACCAAAGCGCCGCGCAGCGGCACCCGCGAAGCGGGTGCTGCAAGCTGTTTACGCGGAGCTAAGGCGGTCAATCCCTCCTGGGACACAGGGAGGCTGCAGGAACGAGTGGCGGTTTCCAGATTCAAAGCGTCGGCGAGTATCGGCGTTCAGGTAGGGTTTTCACCATCAAGTAGGTCCCACTGCGCTCAGGGAAGCTTCGCTCTTAAACAGAGCTTGGAAGCCGGGGGCGTGTCTTGCTGGGGGCGCGGCCGTGCACACCTGTGCAGCGCGGGGACTCCTGGTCTATGGAGTCCCTGCCTCACGCGCCCCCAGTTACCTTGCACAATTCTTTCTTCCTCCCGGGTACTGGATGCTGGGTGTAGACCTGCTGCCTCGACCCCACACCAAAGCGCCGCGCAGCGGCACCCGCGAAGCGGGTGCTGCAAGCTTTTTACGCGGAGCTAAGGCGGTCAATCCCTCCTGGGACACAGGGAGGCTGCAGGAATGAGTGGCGGTTCCCAGATTCAAAGCGTCGGCGAGTATCGGCGTTCAGGTAGGGTTTTCACCGTCAAGTAGGTCCCACTGCGCTCAGGGAAGCTTCGCTCTTAAACAGAGCTTGGACAGCCGGGGGCGTGTCTTGCTGGGGGCGCGGCCGTGCACACCTGTGCAGCGTGGGGACTCCTGGTCTATGGAGTCCCTGCCTCACGCGCCCCCAGTTACCTTGCACAATTCTTTCTTTCTCCCGGGTACTGGATGCTGGGTGTAGACCTGCTGCCTCGACTCCACACCAAAGCGCCGCGCAGCGGCACCCGCGAAGCGGGTGCTGCAAGTTGTTTACGCGGAGCTAAGGCGGTCAATCCCTCCTGGGACACAGGGAGGCTGCAGGAACGAGTGGCGGTTCCCAGATTCAAAGCGTCGGCGAGTATCGGCGTTCAGGTAGGGTTTTCACCGTCAAGTAGGTCCCTAAGTCACTTTTAGGTTTGGGTAATTCAATATCTGCCCGTACTATTTGTTGCCCAATACTTTTATTTGTCCGGTACGCAAAGAGCGGACATGGGAAAGGACAATCTAGATTTTCTAGTAGGTGCCAGTTTTTTAGGACTACCTGTCTCAGTTTGTTAGTGTCAGGCCCAAATGTGGTGACACAGACTAGTCGGTCTAGTTCAGTTTTTGCTTTAGTCTGCAGAAGGCATTAGCGAGGTGTACAACGTGCCCGCTTGAATGAGTTCTTTAACAGTTTGTTGGGATATCCTCTGTTTTTTAATTCATTACAAAATGTATCAGCATGTCTTATATATTCAGACAACTCCGTACAGTTTCTTCTGATACAGAGCAGTTGGTCATACGGTAAATTGGCCTTCAGGTTTCTGGGGTGAGCGCTTTGATGGTGCAGCATTGTGTTTTTATCAGTCTTTTTTCTGTGAAGTGAAGAGATTAGCCTCCCATCTGTACATGTGATTTCCACATCAAGGAACATCATTTTTGTGTCACTATGTTCCACAGAAAATTTGATGTCTTGATGTTTGGCATTGAGCCAAGCGTGGAACTCCATCAACTCTGTGTGGCTCCCCTGCCACAGGAGCCACACGTCGTCGATACCCGTAACCACTGCTTAATGTGTCCACTGTATGGGTTATCATTTTCAATGAACTTTCTTTCATATTCGGCCATGTACAGTATAGCCATCTCCGGGGCATAAGGGCATCCCATAGCAGTACCTTTTGTCTGCATGAAGAATTGCTCATTGAATCGAAAATAGTTCTTCCTCAATGCTATTTCTGCTAGTTTTAAAATAAAGCTAGTGGGAACTCGGTGTGGTCTTTCACGAGCTTCCAGATATAGCTCAATTACCTCCAGTGCCTCATCCTGGGGTATCTGGGTGTAAAGGGACATGACGTCTATCGTCACCAATAATTGTGACGCTGGGTTAAATTCAGTCCCCTCCACTTTCAACAAGAAATCCATTGTGTCTTTTAGATATGATTTAACTTTACTCACAAACGGTTTCAAAAAGAAATCCACATATTTTGCGAGCGGTTCCAGGCAGGAGTCACACCCAGAAACAATGAGTCGTCCTGGGGGCTCATTCAGATTTTTGTGGATCTTGGGGAGGAAGTACAGGATGGGAGTACTAGCGAATTTTTTGATTAGAAATTCACCTTCTTTGGCACCCACATAGCCATTTTCCAACCCTGCTTTGACCGTATCGGCTATCAATCCCTGTATGTTTTTAACGGGGTCTTCCTGAAGGGTTCTGTACCAGACTTTATTGTTAACCTGTAACTTTGCTTCTGCAAGATATTTATCTCTTGGCCCAAGGACTACTGCACCGCCTTTGTCGGCCTGCTTGATAACTATTGACTGATCGTCCCTCAAATTTTTTAACGCACTCCTTTGCCATTTACTTATATTTTGTTGAAAGTACTTTTTATTCTTTTCCAATTTATCTATTGAAGATAACATGATTTGCTCAAAGGCATAAACCTGTTTTGGGAATTTCTGAGTGGGTATAAAAGTTGATTTGTTACGTAGCCCAGTAGTTTCTTTTTCAGTCATTGGAGGCTGGTTGGCAAAAAAAGCCCTAAGTTTAATTTTGCGGCAAAACTCAATAGTTTCAAGTTTCATTTGGGTAAAGTCTGTTTGCTGGTGTGGAACAAATTTTAATCCTAAATTTAATACAGACTCTTCATCTTTTGTTAGTATTTTAGGGGATAATTTGACTATTGTTGTTGTTGCCTTTACGATTTGTAGAAGTTCCACCTTGTCCGCATCTCCCATGGTACCTTGAACCTGGTCTTTACTTGCTGACCATTCTCTAAAAAAGACACTTGTTTTTTGTTTTGGTTCCCACGTGTATCAGAGCCCGATGAATCGTATGAAGAAGAAGTTTCAGAAAAAGTTTTGAATCTGTTGAGAGATCTGCCCTGATAATTGCGCAGTGCCCCCCTTGATTCTGCCTGTGTATAATACTCGTCTTTTAGAAACGGGTATGCCTTTTCGAGTGTGAACACCTTTGAGTCTCTCTCATACTGTGCGATTTTGTTATTAAGCGTATTGTCTTTAAAAGCCAAGATCTCCTTCTCTATTTTTTCCAATAGAGCTTTGGCATCAGAAACTGTTGGACTGTCTTTAATAGCCTGGGTCAATATTTCTATTTCTTCTAATTCCTTCACACTGAGTCTTTGTGCAGTTTCGATGGTATGGACCATCAGGTCCCTGCTACATTTTGTGTTGATACAACTGAATCCCTTCCTGTATTCAGCGTCCTCGGTGAAGATTACAGGGACGTTTTTCACCTGTAGTCCCCAGGGTATTGTCCCACCTCTCAAATGTTTTAACAAAAAGTGCCCGTGTAGTTCTGTTCTTAAATGTTTTTTATTCAGCCTAATCAATTTATCTGACTCATTCTGCTGTTGGGCAGAAGAGCTCAGAGCGACATTAGAAAATGCAGAGGAAGCTATGAGACTTTGTATGTGATCTTCACTGAACGATAAAGTATCCTTCTCAGACATTCCTTTTGGAAGGATAAAATATCCCTCCTTGAATTATTCATATATGCACCGAATGGCAACTTGACTTAATCGTGTGCCCTTCGTACTCTCGCGGGGGTGTCCCGCTCTATAATTTGAAAGAAAAGGGGGGAGTCAGGTCCTGGGACGTGAAGTCGGCTGGACCATAAGTAATAGTTATTTGAAAAACAGAATGCCAACTGCACACTTACTTAAGGTCCTCTATTTTGAGGAATAAACCAAGTGAAACTCCTGGGTTGATTGGGTATAGTTTACTCTTACCCTCTTTAGTTTATTGTTTTCATTTTTTTACAGTTTCACATATAAAAAGGACACTCAACGTTTTACTTTGTTTTACACATAAAAACAATTTTCAACAACACAAGACATTTTTAACATAGATACTCCATTTGTATGTACACAATTATTCGTTTTGTTATAAACACACAGAACAAGCATAAATGTTCTTGCAAAGACAAGAGTCACGCTATGGACTCAGAATTTAAATAAACAATTAATGATTGAACTAAAAAAAATTGGATAGACAACAAGTTAATGCAACCAGATATTCTTTTCAACAAAAATAGACCATAAATTAATTCTTTAGTCTATTAGAAAACTGATGTCTATTCTCTTTTTGCACCAATGCGTTTCGAACCCGGTATGTTCACTCAACGGATTCTCATCAGGGCTCTGTCTTTTTAGATTTATCTAAAAGTGTATAAAAACAAAACTCATTTTAGCTTTTTTGTCTATGATTTATGGGCTTCCATCTGTCTAGTGATAATGTCACTGGTGTTACCTTTGTTCCAGCGTTCGCCGGTCCGCAAGTACTATTTTATTGTTGACTGGATTTCTTTCACTCTGCACCTATAGATAAATAGGGACATAGTGACCTTCTCTATTTTATCCTGACAGAGTCACGGTGGGCACATTTCTGCTTGACATACCTTACTGTGTTGAGTCTTTGCCCTTTTTAATATCCTCCGATTTAGTTTCAGTTATTGTCGGTTGGTCGCAGCCTACGATTAATGAGCTTTGTATGCTCAAAAAAGTCTTCCATTGGATCCCCGCCGAAACAAGAAAGACTGTCACCCACGCACTGGTTACGAGTCGACTAGACTACGGAAACACCCTCTAGGCCGGAATTACAGCCAAATTACAGAAAAAACTCCAACGCATCCAAAACGCATCAGCGAGACTAATTTTGGACATCCCTCGCCATGATCACATTACCGGCCACCTGAAAGACCTCCACTGGCTTCCCGTCAACAAGAGAATAACATTCTATCTCCTCACCCACGCACACAAGGCCCTCTACAAACTAGGGCCCGAATGCCTCAACACTCGACTATCCTTCTACACACCCACCCGCCAACTAAGATCCTCCAATCAAGGCCTCGCCGCAGTTCCGCGTATCCAAAGATCCACGATGGGAGGTAGATCCTTCTCCTACTTGGCGGCCAAGACCTGGAACTCACTCCCCACTCACCTCCGCCTTACACAGAACCACATCTCCTTCAGAAAAGAACTTAAAACCTGGCTATTCAATAAATAATAATCCCCCTCCCCAAGCGCCTTAAGACCCTCTGGGTGAGTAGTGCGCTATATAAATATCTTGAACTTGAACTTGAACTTGAACATATGTTTAGAATTGTGTTCGCAATCAGATGAGAGAGACAATGTGCTCAATACTCGGTCAGGCATACCTGCTAGGTTTAGCTCCCCGCTTCGGCTACAGACACTTTTTTCAACTTCATTCAACTTTAGCTGCAGGCGCTCGCTCTGCACATTTTCAATCAGGCTGTTACTGTCCTCCTGGGCCAACAGTCGTTTCCCTAGACATATAAATTTATATTTACAAACTGAACATTGAATGTGGGGCAAAGGAGTTGCTAGTATCAAAGAAAAGATTCCTTTCTGGGTAATTATTTCACAAGATGACCATGAGGCCTATCCATAGTGGTTAGCTGTATTTAACATTTGCAATTGATAAATTCAAGAGGTCAAGATTTAATTTCCACACTAGGTGATTATACTTTTTGCTCAAAGTTTATTTTATAAAAATTCATATCTCGGAATTCATTTTAAATACACATTATAATTTTACACTGTGGTTCTCTGGTAAATACAACAATACAGTAAATTCATAAAAAACATTTTTTTCACAGTTTAAAATAGTCCAAAAAGTCTATCTGACTTTTTGGACTATTTTAAACTGTGAAAAAAATGTTTTTTATGAATTTACTGTATTGTTGTATTTTAAACATTGAATGCATACTATAAAGTGGTGACTTTGTGATAGAGAACCGTAACACGGAATTGTTAGCCATTAGATATATACTTGTACCAGAGAACCACAGTGTAAAATTATAATGTGTATTTAAAATTTATTTATTTATTTTTATTTGCGTGTTTGTACCGCGCTAGGATCACTTCCCGAAGGAGTATCTCCGCGCCTTAGGCAGCCAAAAAAGCAACTAGCGGACCCTAACCATAAACATAAGTCAATTTTGAAAAAGGAATGTCTTTAATTGCTTCCTAAAAGGAAGGTGGTCCTTGCACTGTCTCAAATACAGTGGGAGGCTGTTCCACAAAGTTGGACCAGCAACCGTAAGAGATCTTCCCCCTTGTCTCACTTTGCTAAATTTTGGAATCTGTAACAATGCCTGCTCACTGGATCTCAAAGAGCGTGTCGGTGTATACCAGGAGAATTTATTAATCAGATATGCTGGACCATTTCCCTGTAGACACCTATGCATTGTACAGCAGATCTTAAACTTCACCCTCTGTTTGATGGGTAACCAATGCAACTTCTCCAAAAGGGGTTTAGAGGGGGTGCGAGAGGGCTTGTTCAGGACCAGACGGGCAGCAGTATTCTGGACTACCTGGAGTCTAGAGATTACCGCTTCATTTGTTGACAACAACAGCCCATTGCAGTAGTCCAAGCGACTCAATACTAGGGCCTGCACCAAGGTTCTCCTAGTAGAGTCAGGTAGTAAAGGGAAAACCTTTCGAAGCATCCCGATGATATGGAAGCAGGAGCCCACCACTTGATTGCTATGATGTTTTAATGAAAGCTCCTGATCAAGTCGGACGCCAAGGTTTTTCACTACCTGCTTGGGTTCTGGAGCCGGGCCAAGATCTTGAGGCCACCAGTCTGGGGTCCACAGAAGTTTGGCCTCACCGAACAGCATCACCTCCGTTTTTGCAACATTACACTGCAGGAGGTTAGATGCCATCCAGTTTGCCACCGCCTTCATCCCCTGGGCAAAGGAGTTCCTGACCTCCACCGTAAGGGTTTTAAAAGGAAAGAGGAGTTGGGTGTCATCTGCATATGACACTGGAATAAATCCATACGATCTCATGATGTTAGCTAGGGGGGCCACATAGATATTAAAAAGAGTAGGGCTCAAACAAGAGCCCTGTGGCACCCCCTTAGAGATCTCCAACTCCTCTGACCGATAATCGCCCAGGGTGACCCTTTGGGTACGACCTGTCAGGAAACTCCTCAGCCATGACAACGCCTTGCCTTCCAGGCCGATGTTAACTAGCCTGGCTGTCATGATGTCATATGACACGGTGTCAAACGCCGCAGACAGATCCAGCAGAACCAGGATAACAGAATGACCTTTATCCTGGAACATGCGTAGATCGTCTGCGACTGACAGCAAGGTGGTCTCGGTGCTGTGTCTTGGTCTAAATCCCGACTGAGAAGGATCCAGACCGCCTACTAGCTCAATGTAGCTGGATAGGTGGCGATTTACATATTTCTCTATAATCTTCCCCAAAAAGGGGAGAAGAGAGATGGGCCTTAAATTCGCCAACTCCGTCCAGGGGATGGTAGTATTCTTCCTCAATGGCCTTACTAGCGCCCTCTTCCAGTCCATAGGAACCTGCCCTGTACAGAGGGAAAGATTAATCAAGTTCTGGATTTCTGGTCCAAGAACTTCTACCAGCTTAGGCAGGATGCGGGCAGGAATGCTATCATAGGGACTTCCACTCTTGATCTGTGCAACCAGTGAGATTACCTCCTCCAAAGAGATAGGAGGAAAGCTAGAGAGGCATTGAGTAGGTGGTCCTGATAGTACACTCGACTGGGATATGTTGTTATTACTTGTTCCCACAGCCGTCTTTGAGGCCATTATCTTCTCATAGATAGCCTCTATCTTCTCCATGAAGAAGGTAGAAATCTCATTGCACAGCTCTTGAGTGGCTACCTCAACAGTCTCACAGGCTGCTGGTCTGGTAAAGGTTTGTAAGATGTTATACAAAACTCTAGAATCTTTCCCTGCCTCTATGAGTTGTGCAGCAATATGGGTTTTCCGCGCAGTCCTGATGGCTTTATGGTACAATTTAGAAGAGGATTTATAGAGTGTTTTATCCTCCTGCTTTCTAGACCGTCTCCATAATTTTTCCAGTTTTCTGGTCTTTTGTTTCAAGGATCTTAGATCTTCAGAAAACCAGATTTCTTGCTTTTTAGCTGGGCGGGGTTTGTAGATTTTCTGGGGGATAGTATTATTTATTGCATCCTTAACTGCCTCGTCAAACCTGTACAATTCTGTTGTTATATCTCCTGTAGTGAGTCCATATAGGGGAGCTTTATACTGATCTCTAAAGGCTTCCACCGTTAGTTTATGCCAGGGCCTCCTTTTAGTGGCCAGAGTACTCCGCTTTTGAGGTTTATTGTTAGTAGCAGTGTGGAACTTTAAAATAAAATGATCTGTCCAGTCTACTTGTTCAGGAGGCATACATTTGATTAAAGGTGAGTTGGACATTACCAGATCCAACGTATGGCCTGCCTCATGAGTGGGGCCGTCATTGATCTTTTTCAGCCCTAGGGAGTCTAGGTCCATTAGGAGAGTTCTTGCCTCCCTACAGTCCTCTAACTCACTATGGACATTAAAATCCCCTACCAAGAGGAAATCCTGATTATCTTGTACAAATGGTGCTAAAGCCTCTATTAGCACAACTGGAAAAGTCCCAATCGGACCTGGTGGTCTATACAACAATGCACCCTTACTTTGATCTCTGGGATTAGGACTAAGTTTAAAAATAAGTAGTTGCATTTGAGGATTACTAACTTCCTCCAGTATAGTTAAATTCAATTCCTCTTTATACACAATTGCCACCCCCCCTCCAGTTTTCTTTAGGCGGTCAACCCTGGCAATCTTATATCCTAATGGGACACTAAGAGTGATTGCTGGAACCAAATGGGGCTTAAGCCAGGTTTCTGTTAAAAAACAGAGGTCTGGCTCCTCAGTCAGTACAAGATCCCATATCTGTGTAGAATGCTTCACTAAAGATCGAGTATTACAGAGTAGATTTTTACTCCACCTAATGGAGTTATCTGTCTGTATATTAATAGGAACACAATCTAGTTTTCTTGTTGGTATGACCTCAGCTACCTGTGAATGCCTGTTCCAGTTCATATCAAGATCAAACTGTCTATGGCATCTGTAACAGGAAAAAGGACCTTCAGCCGGAGTATGAATTTTTATAAAATAAACTTTGAGCAAAAAGTATAATCACCTAGTGTGGAAATTAAATCTTGACCTCTTGAATTTATCAATTGCAAATGTTAAATACAGCTAACCACTATGGATAGGCCTCATGGTCATCTTGTGAAATAATTACCCAGAAAGGAATCTTTTCTTTGATACTACCTATTGACCCAGTCCTTTCTGGTCCTTGGGAAACTCTCTTTTTTTGAGAAATAGCAAAGGAGTTGCTACAATGTTGTCTGTTTTAAACTTACTTTGTATTGCGGTGATCCAGTGACTTGCTCATCAGTCTGTGGATGCGGCGGCCATCTTTAGATGGTATTATAAAGCTTTCAAATGAACGTATTCCGCGGCGGCCATCTCTTAGTGGGTTTTAGGAAGGAACATGTTGCATGTTTAATGCGTAAAGAAGGTGAATTGCCATTTGAGTTAGAGAACTTTTCTGCAATATTTACACAGGCGCTTTTTTCTTTCACACCATTTTTAAATAAAGGTGAACTTGAGTCGGTTTGATTTTAATGTATGGAATTTGACCCTCTGGTTACAACCTGGATACTTCAGATAATGAGTTGAGGCCAGTTAATGCACTATTAAATTTCAGTATCAAATACGCCTCTTTTTGTAGCAAGATTTTATCAGGATTCATAGGTCTAGATTGTTGCAACACATACAGAATTGACCACTTAAGGTCATTTTCAGTGTGTTTGTTTTCAATAAAGTGTTCCACCATAGGGGCGGTTAGCACTTTATTTTTCAATCTTGATTTATGCTGGGGTATGCGCGTGTTTACTTGCTGTGTTGTCTTGCCAATATACATTTTTGCGCATGGGCAGGTAATTACATACACTACATTGCGTGTCTTGCAATTAGAGAAACACAAATGTTTCCACCTCACACTCCCATGTTGAAATTCCTTCCCTTCTATTGTCGTCCCGCACGCCGCACAGGAACCACATTTGTGGTGTCCCTCTATGGGTCTCAACCCCCACTGTGACAATAAGTCACTTTTAGGTTTGGGTAATGCAATATCTGCCTGTACTATTTGTTGCCCAATACTTTTATTTTTCCGATATGCAAAGAGCGGACGTGGGAAAGGACAATCTAGATTTTCTAGTAGGTGCCAGTTTTTTAGGACTACCTGTCTCAGTTTGTTAGTGTCAGGCCCAAATGTGGTGACACAGACTAGTCGGTCTAGTTCAGTTTTTGCTTTAGTCTGCAGCAGGTATTCACAAGGTGTACAACGTGCCCGCTTGAATGAGTTCTTTAACAGTTTGTTGGGATATCCTCTGTTTTTTAATTCATTACAAAATGTATCAGCAGGTCTTTCATATTCAGACAACTCCGTACAGTTTCTTCTGATACGGAGCAGTTGGCCATACAGTAAATTGGCCTTCAGGTTACTGGGGTAAGCGCTTTGATGGTGCAGCATTGTGTTTTTATCAGTCTTTTTTCTGTGAAGTGAAGAGATTAGCCTCCCATCTGTACATGTGATTTCCACATCAAGGAACGTCATTTTTGTGTCACTGTGTTCCACAGAAAATGTGATGTCTTGATGTTTGGCATTGAGCCAAGCGTGGAACTCCATCAACTCTGTGTGCCTCCCCTGCCACAGGAGCTACACGTCGTCGATATACCGTAACCGCTGCCTAATGTGTCCACTGTATGGGTTATCATTTTCAATGAACTTTCTTTCATATTCGGCCATGTACAGTATAGCCATCTCCAGGGCATAAGGGCATCCCATAGCAGTTCCTTTTGTCTGCATGAAGAATTGCTCATTGAATCGAAAATAGTTCTTCAATGCTATTTCTGCTAGTTTTAAAATAAAACTAGTGGGAACTCGGTGTGGTCTTTCACGAGCTTCCAGATATAGCTCAATTACCTCCAGTGCTTCATCCTGGGGTATCTGGGTGTAAAGGGACATGACGTCTATCGTCACCAATAATTGTGACGCTGGGTTAAATTCAGTCCCCTCCACTTTCACCAAGAAATCCATTGTGTCTTTTAGATATGATTTAACTTTACTCACAAACGGTTTCAAAAAGAAATCCACATATTTTGCAAGCGGTTCCAGGCAGGAGTCACACCCAGAAACAATGGGTCGTCCTGGGGGCTCATTCAGATTTTTGTGGATCTTGGGGAGGAAGTACAGGATGGGAGTCCTAGGGAATTTTTTGATTGAAAATTCACCTTCTTTGGCACCCACGTAGCAATTTTCCAACCCTGCTTTGACCGTATCGGCTATCAATCCCTGTATGTTTTTAACGGGGTCTTCCTGAAGGGTTCTGTACCAGACTTTATTGTGAACCTGTAACTTTGCTTCTGCAAGATATTTATCCCTTGGGCAAAGGACTACTGCACCGCCTTTGTCGGCCTGCTTGATAACTATTGACTGATCGTCCCTCAAATTTTTTAACGCACTCCTTTGCCCTTTACTTATATTTTGTTGGAAGTACTTTTTATTCTTTTCCAATTTATCTATTGAAGATAACATGATATGCTCAAAGGCATAAACCTGTTTTGGGATTTTCTGAGTGGGTATAAAAGTTGATTTGTTACGTAGCCCAGTAGTTTCTTTTTCAGTCATTGGAGGCTGGTCGGCAAAAAAAGCCCTAAGTCTAATTTTGCGGCAAAACTCAATAGATTCAAGTTTCATTTGGGTAAAGTCTGTTTGCTCGCGTGCAACACATTTTAATCCTAAATTTAATACAGACTCTTCATCTTTTGTTAGTATTTTAGGGGATAAGTTGACTATTGTTGTTGTTGCCTTTACGATTTGTAGAAGTTCCTCCTTGTCCGCATCTCCCATGGTACCTTGAACCTGGTCTTTCCTTGCTGACCTTTCTCTAAAAAGACACTAGTATTTTGTTTTGGTTCCCACCTTTATCAGAGCCCGATAAATCGGATGAAGAAGAGGTTTCAGAAAAAGTTTTGAATCTGTTGCGAGATCTGCCCTGATAATTGCGCAGTGCCCCCCTTGATTCTTCCTGTGTATAATACAAGTCTTTTAGAAACGGGTTAGCCTTTTCGAGTGTGAAGGCCTTTGAGTGTCTCTCGTACTGTGCAATTTTGTTATTAAGGGTATTGTCTTTAAAAGCCAAGATCTCCTTCTCTATTTTTTCCAATAGAGCTTTGGCATCAGAAACTGTTGGACTGTCTTTAATAGCCCCGGTCAATATTTCTATTTCTTCCAATTCCTTCACACTGAGTCTTTGTGCAGTTTCGATGGTATGGACCATCAGGTCCCTGCTACATTTTGTGTTGATACAACTGAATCCCTTCCTGTATTCAGCGTCCTCCGTGAAGATTACAGGGACGTTTTTCACTGTGCAATTATCAGGGCAGATCTCACAACAGATTCAAAACTTTTCTGAAACCTCTTCTTCATCCGATTCATCGGGCTCTGATACACGTGGGAACCAAAACAAAAAACAAGTGTCTTTTTTAGAGTAAGGTCAGCAAGGAAAGACCAGGTTCAAGGTACCATGGGAGATGCGGACAAGGAGGAACTTCTACAAATCGTAAAGGCAACAACAACAATAGTCAACCTATCCCCTAAAATACTAACAAAAGATGAAGAGTCTGTATTAAATTTAGGATTAAAATTTGTTGCACGCCAGCAAACAGACTTTACCCAAATGAATCTTGAAACTATTGAGTTTTGCCGCAAAATTAGACTTAGGGCTTTTTTTGCCAACCAGCCTCCTATGACTGAAAAAGAAACTTCTGGGCTACGTAACAAATCAACTTTTATACCCACTCAGAAAATCCCGAAACAGGTTTATGCCTTTGAGCAAATCATGTTATCTTCAATAGATAAATTGGAAAAGAATAAAAAGTACTTCCAACAAAATATAAGTAAAGGGCAAAGGAGTGCGTTAAAAAATTTGAGGGACGACCAGTCAATAGTTATCAAGCAGGCCGACAAAGGCGGTGCAGTAGTCCTTTGGCCAAGGGATAAATATCGAGCAGAAGCAAAGTTACAGGTTAACAATAAAGTCTGGTACAGAACCCTTCAGGAAGACCCTGTTAAAAACATACAGGGATTGATAGCCGATACGGTCAAAGCAGGGTTGGAAAATGGCTATGTGGGTGCCAAAGAAGGTGAATTTCTAATCAGAAAATTCCCTAGGACTCCCATCCTGTACTTCCTCCCCAAGATCCACAAAAATCTGAATGAGCCCCCAGGACGACCCATTGTTTCTGGGTGTGACTCCTGCCTGTAACCGCTCGCAAAATATGTGGATTTCTTTTTGAAACCGTTTGTGAGTAAGGTTAAATCATATCTAAACGACACAATGGATTTCTTGGTGAAAGTGGAGGGGACTGAATTTATCCCAGCATCACAATTATTGGTGACGATGGACGTCATGTCCCTTTACACCCAGATACCCCAGGATGAGGCACTGGAAGTAATTGAGCTATATCTGGAAGCTCGTGAAAAACCACACCGAGTTCCCACTAGTTTTATTTTAAAACTAGCAGAAATAGCATTGAGAAAGAACTATTTTCGATTCAATGAGCAATTCTTCGTGCAGACAAAAGGTACTGCTATAGGATACCCTTATGCCCCGGAGATGGCTATACTGTACATGGCCGAATATGAAAGAAAGTTCATTGAAAATGATAACCCATACAGTGGACACATTAAGCAGTGGTTACGGTATATCAACGACGTGTGGCTCCTGTGGCAGGGGAGCCACACAGAGTTGATAGAGTTCCACGCTTGGCTCAATGCCAAACATCAAGACATCAAATTTTCTGTGGAACATAGTGACACAAAAATGACGTTCCTTGATGTGGAAATCACATGTACAGATGGGAGGCTAATCTCTTCACTTCACAAAAAAAAGACTGATGAAAACACAATGCTGCACCATCAAAGCGCTCACCCCAGAAACCTGAAGGCCAATTTACTGTATGGCCAAGTGCTCCGTATCAGAAGAAAATGTACGGAGTTGTCTGAATATGAAAGACATGCTGACACATTTTGTAATGAATTAAAAAACAGAGGATATCCCAACAAACTGTTAAAGAACTCATTCAAGCGTGCACGTTGTACACCTCGCGAATGCCTGCTGCAGACTGAAGCAAAAACTGAACTAGACCGACTAGTCTGTGTCACCACATTTGGGCCTGACACTAACAAACTGAGACAGGTAGTCCTAAAAAACTGGCACCTACTAGAAAATCTAGATTGTCCTTTCCCACGTCCGCTCTTTGCGTACCGGAAAAATAAAAGTATTGGGCAACAAATAGTACGGGCAGATATCGCATTACCCAAACCTAAAAGTGACTTATTGTCACAGTGGGGGTTGAGACCCATAGAGGGACACCACAAATGTGGTTCCTGTGCGGCGTGCGGGACGACAATAGAAGGGAAGGAATTTCAACATGGGAGTGTGAGGTGGAAACATATGTGTTTCTCTAATTGCAAGACACACAATGTAGTGCATGTAATTACCTGCCCATGCGCAAAAATTTATATTGGCAAGACAACACAGCAAGTAAACACGCGCATAACCGAACATAAATCAAGATTGAAAAATATAGTGCTAACCGCCCCTATGGTGGAACACTTTATTGAAAACAAACACACTGAAAATTACCTTTAGTGGTCAATTCTGTATGTGTTGCAACAATATAGACCTATGGATCCTGATAAAATCTTGCTACAAAAAGAGGCGTATTTGATACTGAAATTTAATAGTGCATTAACTGGCCTCAACTCATTATCTGAAGTATCCAGGTTGTAACCACAGGGTCAAATTCCATACATTAAAATCTAAGGGACTCAAGTTCACCTTTATTTAAAAATGGTGTGAAAGAAAAAAGCGCCAGTGTAAATATTGCAAAAAAGTTCTCTAACTCAAATGGCAATTCACCTTCTTTGCGCATTAAACATGCAACATGTTCCTTCCTAAAACCCACTAAGAGATGGCCGCCGCGGAATACGTTAATTTGAAAGCTTTATAATACCATCTAAAGATGGCCGCCGCATCCACAGACTGATGAGCAAGTCACCGGATCGCCGCGATAAAAAATAAGTTTAAAACAGACAACATTGTAGCAACTCCTTTGCCACACATTCGATGTTCAGTTTGTAAATATAAATTTATATGTCTAGGGAAACGACTGTTGGCCCAGGAGGACAGTAACACCCTGATTGAAAAAGTGCAGAGCGAGAGCCTGCAGCTAAAGTTGAATGAAGTTGAAAAAAGTGTCTGTAGCCGAAGCGGGGAGCTAAACCTAGCAGGTATGCCCGACCGGGTATTGAGCGCATTGTCTCTCTCATCTGATTGCGAACACAATTCTAAACAAATGTCTCATTAATCGTAGGCTGCGACCAACCGACAATAACTGAAAATAAATTGGAGGATATTAAAAAGGGCAAAGACTCGACACAGTAAGGTATGTCAAGCAGAAATGTGCCCACTGTGACTCTGTCAGGATAAAATAGAGAAGGTCACTATGTCCCTATTTATCTATAGGTGCAGAGTGAAAGAAATCCAGTCAACAATAAAATAGTACTTGCGGACCGGCGAACGCTGGAACAAAGGTAACACCAGTGACATTATCACTAGACAGATGGAAGCCCATAAATCATAGACAAAAAAGCTAAAATGAGTTTTGTTTTTATACACTTTTAGATAAATCTAAAAAGACAGAGCCCTGATGAGAATCTGTTGAGTGAACATACCGGGTTCGAAACGCGTTGGCGCAAAAAGAGAATAGTCATCAGTTTTCTAATAGACTAAAGAATTAATTTATGGTCTATTTTGTTGAAAAGAATATCTGGTTGCATTAACTTGTTGTCTATCAAATTTTTTGAGTTCAATCATTAGTTTTTATTTAAATTCTGAGTCCATAGCGTGACTCTTGTCTTTGCAAGAAAATAAATGCTTGTTCTGTGTGCATATAACAAAACGAATAATTGTGTACATACAAATGGTGTATCTATGTTAAAAATGTCTTGTGTTGTTGAAAATTGTTTTTATGTGTAAAACAAAGTAAAACGTTGAGTGTCCTTTTCATATGTGAAACCGTAAAAAAACTGAAAACAATAAACTAAAGAGGGTAAGAGTAAAATATACCCAATCAACCCAGGAGTTTCACTTGGTTTTTTCCTCAAAATAGAGGACCTTAAGTAAGTGTGCAGTTGGCATTCTGTTTTTCAAATAACTATTACTTATGGTCCAGCCGACTTCACGTCCCAGGACCTGACTCCCCCCTTTTCTTTCATATGCATCATTGTTAGAGCATCTTAATGTTTTGCAAAGACGCAACTTTAGCAATCGTACAATCTTGAGGTCAAAAGTACTGAGTCAGTCCTTGCCGGTGCTCTCAAACTCCATTTCACCCATTTCAATCTGTTTTTGACGGTCCAGAATTGCCCAATATGAGGCCAAAAAGAAGCACAACTATCCAAATTCAGTTTAGGGTTTAATTGCATTTTCTTCAGCCATTGGCAGCTTGCTGGCTTGTAATATATGCATGCCACAAATGATTATTCAGGACACAAATCATATTATGCAGACCTCCCTCAAAGAGCATAACATTAGTTTGTTGGTTCTGCAAATTCTAGCGTATGACATCAAATCACCAGCAGAAGGCCTCTGTGAATCCCCCCAGCTGCTTCAACACACACAGTCAATTAAGGGGGCACACTCACTTCACTGAAACGTCTCTTACTGGTCCTTGAGTCCAGGAGTCAACCAGCCAGGCTGATTGGGGCTCCACTCCAGGCATCATGCTTCATGGTCAATCTCATTTAGGGCCCTCCTTTCAACCCAGCAAGATTATGCCGATGATCCAATGCGCTTCCAGGTCACCCTTGTGGTTAGGATTGTCAAAGATACCGCACTGCGACCATGCCACTGATTTTGCCATGTGGCGCTCAGCTCCCCATGGTTCTAGCAGTCTCTGCCCGCACTGGGAAGTATGCAGTAAGCAGCTGGAGGAAATTAACCACCACTGTGGAATTCACTCAGCTATCGGCTGAGGAAACTGGGGACAAGCAGAATGGCTGGGTTACACAGTTAGCGTAGATTCAGCATCTTGTTTCTGATGCTCCAGAAGCAATCAATCTTTCAGTTATGGAGCATAGTGGAAGCTCCTGTGACCCACAAGACACTTTTGTTAATTCACTCTTTAGTTTATATGGCAGTATGATGACAGGATAATTTTGCAGACAATTGCTTCTGATTTCCGTTTGCTTTCAGTCACTTGAGTGCCATGTCAAAGCACTCACCTAGTGGAAGGGGTATTGTGGGGAGCAAGATGTGCACATTGTGGTGACCTTTGATATCTCTGCAGGCGTCTCGGAGTAGGGAGGAAGGGGGAAAGGGGGCGAGGTTAAGGTCACTTCAGGGTAGGAAAAAACAGGTAGAGAAATTCAGTAGGCTATTATCCTATTTACATTTTGGATCCCTGCTTGCTAGGCTGTTGAGTCTCAAGTTATGTGGGAGAGAATAAGAAAGAGTAAGCCTCTGGTGAACAAGGTGCGGGTTTCAGAGTATTTTAGGTTGGTATCTTGGAGTGCAAATTGCATAAAGAACCAGACAAAGTTCAGGTGGACTTTGTCAAGGATGAAGTCCTTTAAGGCCCATATTATTCTATTTCAGTAGACCAATTTAAATGCCCTGGCCAAACAAACTAGTATTCTGGGATTTATCTTGCACGCCTTCTATGCATCTGCTAATGCTGAAGTAATGGGGTGACAGTTTTTACATCACGCGACCGTGCATGTGAAGTTCAACAGATCTCTATAAACCCACAGGCTAGGTGGATTATGGTCAAGTTAAGAGTGATTTCCCAAACTATGCATTTTATCAGTTACTATGGGTCTATTGAAGATGATTTTTACTTTCTTTGAAAAATTTATGATATACTTCAACTGAATTCAATCATCAAACTTGATTGTTGACCCGATAATAAACCACAAAAAAATTTTCAATCACTATACTGGATTAGGAAATTGTGCAGTGATCATGCCATGTTGGATACTTGGTGAGCGATCACAAGAAAAATAGAATTTATATATGCTTTTCGAAACAAAATAACTTGGCGTCAAGAATACACTTTTTCTAATTTCCTACATATGGAATCAAATACAGTTATTCTAACAAGGGGCATTATTTTGGAACGTCTTTCCTATGAAAAAGGTATGAGGATTTCCTGGTTAACCTATGTAAAAATGTCATACTTTAGGATTGGCAGCTGTGTGCTTTTGAAGATCCTGAATTTTGTAACAACCTCTGCAAAAAGCACATTCATCAAGCTTTGCATATCTATGGCTATTCCCAACCAAATGAAAGGGAAATGATTAAATCAAGTGTTATAGCTTACCATAGCAGGATTCTTCCAAACAGTGCCACCAATTACCTCTGTTCTGTATGTGGGTAGTGGAAAAACTCAATACTATTTTGCTTTAGGGCAGACACAGTCAAATTCTTGTGCTTCCCGTTAGCTTATGTACAGAATCTAGATGACCTTGCATGCCCCTGCAATGGCAAGTCAGGACATTCCATGTTGCACTTTGCATTTTTTTGTAATTTTTATTCAAAATATACAAAACATATTTTAATTGCGGTTTCAAAAAAGAAATGCTGGAATAATAGGTATGTGAGCCCAGCTTTTATCCTTTTTTTAAATTATCTGTCCAGAACTGTTTTGCATGTGTGTCCATTTTTAAAATCTACATTGAAAGCATGAAGCACTATGCTTTCCTAACTGTTGCTCACATGGCCTCATTTTTAGGGACATTTTTAGAATGTTGCTATGCATATCATATTCTCTTTAGTTTTAACTGTTTTGTCAATCAAGCTGCTTTTACTGTTTTAATGTAGGGCTGCTACTTGCATGCTGCTTTGTATATGGATTCATTGTTATAACCTGTATCATAATATCATGTGTTTTATCTGTCATGTATTGCTATGCAACTTTTATAGATGCATGTTACATCTGAATAAGGTTTTCTGAATCTGAATAGAGTTTTTCACATTATGAAATCCCCTTTCAGACCACTCAGTCCCCTATATTCAGGTACTATTGAAAGAATCATGGTCCCAACGACGACGATAGAGCCTTGATTGTCCATTATTGATGGACAAGTCTTGGGTTTCAGTAATGTGCCTCACCATAGATGAGTTTTTAGATAGAAATGTAGGTACCACCTCATCTTTCATGGTATGGGGGACATTCAAAGCATATCTTCGAGGTGAAGCAATTTCATGAAGAGTCCAAATTAATAAGCTGAGAAGAGACCAGCTGAGGGCCTTTTAGCTCAAACTAGATCAGGCTACTTATGTGCACTCCACTGTCCAGGTATCTAGAATGGATATCAGGCTTCAACAAGCTCATAAAAATGTGACAGATTTTTTTTATATCTAAGGAATTTGTAAATCGGCATACCTGCTTTCAAAACCTTTATGAAGAAAGTGAGCATGTAGGGCACTTCTTGGCATGTTCCGTTAGCAACAAAATAAGGAGATCATCAAAGCTATCTATGATAAACGGACATGGTTTTTGAGTCTGATCAGATTGGCAAAGCGGTTGTAGATCATTATGCAAGATTGTATACTCTCTCCAAGAGACTCTCCTCGGCTTCTATTGAGGAATATTTGGACTCTATACGATTGAAGACTGTCTCAAGTGAGGCGCAAGCCAGCATCATGCCCCCTATTATGTCCATAGAAGTATGGAACACAATTAAAACAACCCCAATGCAAAAGCCTGCGGATGCGATGGGCTACTAGCAGAAATCTATAAGTTATTTGAAGAACAAATCCTTGATATTTTAGTAATCTTATTTAACAAGATTCTCGCAGGATGGGAGATTCCTAGCTCTTTTTTAAAAGCAGTTATCATTAGCTTCTTGAAAAAAGAAAAACCTGTGGGAAAACCTGGGTCTTAATACCCTATAAGTTTGTTGAATAGTGATAACAAACTATTTACTAAAATAATCACACTCAGGTTGCTCTGCTAGCAACAAGAATCATTCATCTGGACCAAAGCAAATTGCTGCCAAGCAGACAAATTTTATCCAACACCAATATATTGCAAGCAATTGATTACACTTTTAATAATTCCACAAAAAAGTGACTATTATGGGGGGCGTGGCTAGCAGCCGATGATGGCGGCAGCAACCTAGAGAGGCTCCCGTAGCGAGGCGGCTTCCCGCAACAATCCGCATGCCTATCCGCTCACTGCTCAGTCCGAAGAGGGTGTCCTGGGTGCGGTGACCGAACGGCACCGGCACAGAAAATTTGGGAGCGCTTGGACCCCGGCATCGGGGCGAAACCTCATCTCCGTCCCTTGTGGAAGACGGGCCTGGTGACACGAGGCGAGCATCGGTGTCGGGTGAATCCTGAGGCCGGGCGGAAGTTCATCCTCCCCGGCGCAACCATCCGGAAGTAGCCGACGACGCCATCGCCCTACACTCTTGGCTGGCGATCCTCCCCGCCGCCCGCTCTATCCCTCACGCAGTGTACACAGTGACGCTGGGCAGCTGTGCCCCTTGGCTGCGCTCGACACAAGCCGGAGGACCTGTGCAGCACCAGTCGCCATTTTGCTTGACCCAGCCGAGGCCGCCACAACGCGGCGGCCGGCGGCACTCGAATAGCGCCAGCGACCTCTGGCCCCCACCCGTTCTGGCCCCCCCCCTGCATTCCCTTCCCCCCCGTGGACAGCTACGGACCACCGGCCCGCCCCATCATAGACTTTGTCTCCCTGGACAGTAATGGCGGGGAAGGGACAACGGCAGACTGCTGCTCAGGCGAAACTTGGGAAGTATGCCTACGATAACCAGTCATCCACCCAGCCTGAGCAGCGCAAATCATTGGGGAAGGGCGCTGACAACGACGGCGCTAAAAAGGCCACGCTGGACGACGTGCTACGGGCACTGGAGCAGGTACAGGCCACGGTGGGCTCGACCGCGGCGGAGGTTACCCTTATCAGAGCCGACCTCCAGAAAATGAGCGAAAGGGTGAAGCAGGTGGAGGTGGTGACTAAATCCTTAATTGAAGACGTTTCCGACCTACAAGTGGCAATGGAGAGGCTGCAGGCGGACAATAAACTTTTGAAAAGTAAGTTGGATGACCAGGAGGGGCGCTCCAGACGCAACAACGTCCGTATCTTGGGGGTTCCGGAGTCTGAAACAAAGGGGGCCATGGACCTATACGTTGAAGACCTTATAAAGACCAAACTGGCCCCGAAGGGACTGTCCAACTTCTTTACAGTAGAGCGGGCCCACCGGGTCCCGGGAGGGACGCCTACCCCGGGAGCCGCCCCGCGCCCCATCTTGGCGAGACTCTTCAACTTTCGAGACCGCGATGCAGTCCTCCAAGCCGCCAGGGTGGCACCGCCCATCCAAATCCAGAATTCACGGATTTCGTTCTTTCCTGATTACACGGCGGAGGTCACCCGTAAGAGGAGGACATTCCTCGAAGTTAAAAAGTCGCTTCGCGACCAAGAACTGCCGTACTCCATGCTGTTTCCGGCCCGGCTAAGAGTGGTGGCGGACAAGAAGGTCTGGTTTTTCGACTCAGCAGAGAATGCCAGGGAGTGGCTGGATGGCTGGCGCACTGTGGACCGCACCTCTAACCGTCGACGCAACAGGTCGGGAGAAGGGAGCCGGCGGGGCTCACGCTCTCCACCCAGGAACAGCGAAAATGGATCACCGTCACAGGAACAATTGGGAGCTGCTGGAGGCGAATGATGAGACCACAAGGGACTACCGAGTTACTCCTGAACTATACTCCCATTCTGATTCTTCATTGAGTCGTTAATGGACGCTGGCCCGGACGACCCGAGGGCTACAAAGGGACCGCCTGCTTTGGGGGACACTCTCCCCCGACGTGCAAGTACTCTGTTTCTGATATGGGATAAGCGCTCTGCTAAGTTGGGGTGGCGGGCAGTTTTGAGTCCGTTTGGCAGGGAGGCAGGGTGGGGGGTGTTGGGGGGGGGATTTGTTTGGTTTTACGGGAGATTCATGCTATCGATCAAAAAATGTAGAATGTACTGTGCTATTTACTGGAACGATGCTGGGAGGGTGGGCCATGTGCTGATGGTTTTTGTCCCTAAGTTTCGATGGTGGTGGGTGCACGGCCTAACGTGATGCAGGCGGGTGAGACGCGATTGGGCGGCTCCTCCCTCAAGCTTCTGGCCTGGAATGTGCGCGGTTTGGGTGATAAAGTGAAGCGTGGCCTTGTTCTGTCCGAGGTCAAGCGTCATAAACCTGACCTCATACTCCTTCAAGAGACCCATCTAATGGGTACTGCCACCAAGGCCCTGGACAGGCGAGGGTATACAATGTTGGCCCACTCCGAATTCTCCACTGGGTCCCGGGGCACGGGTATCCTGCTCAGAAAATCCTCTACTTTTATCACCATTAGCACAAAAACTGATCCACAGGGCTGTTTTGCGGCGGTGAGTGGTCAATGGGATGGGCGCCCCCTGACTGTAGTATCAGTGTACATCCCGCCGTCCTTGCACTCAGTGATGCTGCCTGCCCTGGGCGATTTCTTGCTGTCCCTCCCCGAGGGAGACACCTTGCTAGGCGGGGACTTTAATGCCCCTGCTGACCCACAACTCGACAGATTCCCAGCAACCGCTCTCCCCGGGGGTCCCTCCAGATTCCAGAGGTTCCTTGAGGCACTGGGGCTGGTAGACATATGGAGACACGTCCACCCAACACAGCGACAGTACACCTTCCACTCCACCGTCCATAATAGTCTGTCCCGCATTGACCACTTTCTGGCGTTGGGGGATGGGTTGCAGCGCGTCGAAGAGGTGCTCATTCACCCTAGGGGCATCTCGGATCACTCCCCGCTAACTCTCACCATTACTTCACAAACTCGCTCACGCCACCGCATCTTCCCGATGCGTGCCTCATATCTTAAGGTATCTAAGGTCCGGAAGGCACTGCAGACTGCCACGACACATTACTTCATGGAGAACGAGCCTACCGCAGCCTCGGCTGAGGTGCTATGGGAGGCTTATAAGGCGGTCCTGAGGGGGCAAGCCATTAGCTCCATAACTTCGTATAGACGAGAACAGGCGGCGGAACACTCGGCGCTCGAGCTACGACTGCGCGAAACAACCGCTGCCCATGAAACAGACCCCACTGACGACACACTGCATGCGCTCCTGCTGGCCCAGCGTCTCTATGCAGACCACGCTCGACACATTACACAAGGTCACATCACTGACACACAAAACCGCGTGTATGATATGGGGGACAAGGCAGGGAAAATGCTGGCTTGGCTAGACAAAAGAGGTGGAAGTACCAGGGGGATTCAACAGGTTAAGGACGAACAGGGGAACATTCACACGGACCCAGCTCGGATAGTGGAAGCATTGGCTGCCCACTTTGAGAAAGTCTACACCCCAGAGCGGGAGGTCACTGCGATTGCGGCCCAAAGCGCACTGTATGATCTGCCCATCCCGGCACTGTTGCCCGAAGCGGCGGCTGAGCTTGAGACGCCTTTTACTGCTGACGAACTGCGGATCGCCATTGGGGCCCTACGTGCGGGCAAAGCGCTCGGACCGAACGGCATCCCAATTGAGTGGTTCCAAGACCGCACTGCTGTTCTTAGCCCATACCTGCTTCGAATGTATGAGGAGTGCCGTACTACGGGGGTACTCCCGTTAGACCAACGAACGGCCACGATTGTGGCTATTCCTAAGCCTGGTAAGCCCCCGGAGGAATGCTCCTCATACCGCCCTATATCCTTACTTAACGCAGAAAGCAAAATTCTGGCGAAACTTCTGGCAAATCGTCTCATGCCCCACCTCTCTGACCTAATTCACCCGGACCAGTCCGGGTTTATGCCCCACAGGAACACCTCACTCAATCTACGACGGGTGCATGGGGTATTGGCCAAAACGGATGAAATCGGCGAACCCGCGGCCATCTTGGCCCTGGATGCAAAGATGGCCTTTGACATGGTCGAGTGGGCTTATCTCTTTGAGGTTCTCCAGTACATGGGTTTTGGCCCTGTCTTCATCTCATGGGTAAAACTGCTGTACACCATGCCGGTAGCGCATGTGGTGGCGAATGGCCACATTTCACGCTCCTTCCCGCTCAAGCGCGGCACCCGACAGGGTTGCCCTCTTTCCCCCCTGCTATTTGCGCTGTCGTTAGAGCCTTTGGCAATCCGCATTAGGACCACCCCCTTGCTTAAGGGGATTCAATGGAGGGAGGGCTGGGAAGACCGCATTTCGCTCTACGCGGATGATATGCTGGTCTACCTGACGGATCCTGAACACGGCATTCCGGCTCTCTTACGCATCTGCAATGCCCACGGGGAGGTGTCTGGCTACACCATTAATTGGACTAAATCCGAATTATACGCCCTGACGGGCAGCCCACCCGCGGTTGGCTCTGCCTGCCCCCTGCGACTGGCCGGCTCGTCATTTAAGTATCTTGGTATTCACGTCACGAGTGACCCGGCGGAATACGAAAGATTGAACCTGGCGCCACCGCTGGACCGCCTCAGGCAAGATGCGAGCTTCTGGGCAGGATTACCGCTAACGATGCTGGGGAAAGCAGCCCTCTTCAAAATGAAATCCCTGCCCCGCTTTCTATATATTCTGGACAATACCCCTTTTGCGGTGCCCCCCAGGTACTTCAAGAGGGTGGCGGCGGTGATCTCTGGTCTGCTATGGAATAACCGCCCGGCACGGATAGCTCACGCCAAGCTCTGTAAGGGCTGGTACGAGGGTGGCATCGCACTTCCTAACCTCCAACTTTACTATTGGGCGGCCCAGCTTAGGCCGATCAATCAATGGCTGCACGCATCGCAATCGGACCCTGCATTCCAGGCGGATCGGGCCCAGCTGGGAGCTGGTACCCTGCTGGCCCCGCTTTACGATAAACGTAAACTCAGGTCGCTGAAGGGGCCCACTAAGATCACGGTGTCCACCTGGCATGCAGCCACCGCTGCGCTGGGATGGAAAGATACTATCACCAAGCTCACCCCACTCTGGGACTCACGTGCTCTGGGCAACCTTCGGACCAGCAAGGGGTTCTCCCGCTGGGACGATATTGGCATCTCAACAGTGGGGGACATGTGGGACCGTGGGGCTGTCATCACGTTTGACCGCCTGAAGGAACTCTACGAAATGGGACCACATGAAACCTATCGGTATGTCCAAGTTCGTCATGCTCTGCTGGCGGTTATTCCGGTGGGGTCAACTCTCCCGGAGTCGTCCCCGCTAGAAGATCGCCTCTTGACTGACTATATGGTGGAAAAGGCCACCTCCCTTACCTACCGGAAACTCCTAAATAATTCCCCAGACCCGCTAGTGCCTCTTAAGGGAAAATGGGAACAGGACGTGGGAGAGATGGATGAACACGAATGGAATGAGGCACTGGCATCCCCTAAAGAAGCGGGCATATCCTCTAGAATGAGACTCATCCAACTCAAAGTTCTGCACAGAACATATTACACCAGAACATTGCTTCACCACATACAGCGAGCCCCTGACCCCTTCTGCTTGCGGGGCTGCGGGGAGGAGGGCACACTATTCCACACACTCTGGGACTGCTCCCTTATACAAACCTATTGGCGTCAGGTCCTGCGCACCGTCTCACAAGTGCTGGAGGTCTCCGTGCTTCCAGAGCCTCGTCGCTGCCTTCTTAATGTGTGGGAACCAACTGACTTGTCCCGGCATGGCCGCCTCTGGGTAACGATTGGTATGATGATGGCTAAGAGGGATATCGCGCAGCGCTGGGGGGTGGCAGATCTACCGAAGGCTTCACAAGGGTGTGTTATTATGGACAGGGCCATGGTCACGGAACGGGCAGTGTATTTGACCAGGGGATGCCCGGCCAAGTGGAACAAAGTTTGGTCCCCATGGAATGCTTACCGAGGTGAGATTTGTGAGCCACTTCCTGAAGGTGACACACTAGAGTCGGACGAGGAAGAGTGAATGTGCGGGGAGGGCTTGATGGTGGGGGAGGGCGACACCGGGTGGGGGCGAGGTAACGGAATGGGACGACTAATACGGTGCCTACCAAGGTGTGCAAAGTGCTGTTGGCATGGACTCTGAAGTACACTCCCACCTAACTGGCATTAAGTTTCCTGTATCGATGGCAAAGTGATTTCCCGAAGTTTGAATGTTCTTTTTTAGGTACAAAACAGAAAACGAAAACCTCCTAATTCGGCATGGTCCATTCGCAATCCCTTCTTCACAATTTCTTTTTGGAGCTTCATCCCCATGTCCTCACGACCGCAGGTGTAATTGTACTGTAATAATGCATATTTATTTGCTTAACGCTTTCTTAGCGGCCGGCCCGGTTGGGTTGTAGGCGACAAGCTGTGTAACAACTGTGAAGGCTCAATAAAGGTTTTAAAAAAAAAAAAAAAAAAAAAGTGACTAATATTATTTTAGATGCTGAAAAAGCTTTGGATTTGGTACGATGGCAAACGTTGTTTTCTATTTCGTTTATTTAATAGTAAAAATATATCAGAAGGCCTAAGCAAGATTTAACTCCCAGGTAGTAGGGCATATCACAACTCAAAGAGGCACATGCCAAGGCTGTCCTATGTTGTCTGTTCCATTTGTTTTGTACATAGAATCATTGGAAGCAGCTTTGAGGCAGGATCCACCAATTAGATCTCCGATGTTGGGTGCACAAAGCTAAAATTGTTCGTAGACAATATGATCCTCTACTTGGCCGCTGAAGAAAAAAATATTACCAAATCCCTGGCTAAGATTCACTGACATAGGGGGATACAAGGTAAACCACACAAAATCAGAAGCTCTTCTTTTTACCAGTCCGCCTTCAGCGTTGCCTGTTTTTATGCCCCCTCGGTATCAAGGATTAGCTCATTTAGATACCTTGGTATCCATGTTTCTCAAAAGTTTGCAGATTTATATCAAAATAACTATATTACCATCATTAAAAAAGTGCACAATTAACTCCAATAGTGGAAATCTTTACCTCTTAACATGATAGGTCTTGTAGCTTTAATCACAATCTTCCACTTTTTGTGGATATTCTCATTAAAATTCCACAGTCTTTTTTTTAACAAATTTGCTCCTTGTTTCGTCATTTTTTGTGGCAGGGGAAAAAGGCCTGCACCAAGCTGATAACTCTGCAGCTGAAGTTCGAAAGACGGGGATTAACCATTCCACATTTTAAAAAGTACTACCAAGCAGCTTTCCTAGACTGGTAGATTCAGGTGGCCAAATGCCACCAATTTATTAGATTATTTTTTATCTTGAACAGATGCTAATCGAGGGTAATATCCAGCTTCACATCGTTTTAGAAATTGCAAGACTACCCAAACACACAAGATACAAGTTGTCCTTCATTTTAGTTTCCAGATTCGTACATTTCAAAGAGGAATTTAATCTTCTCTTAGTACATCCTTCAATCCTATTGCGGGATTCCCTTTGGTTGGAAGCAACCTTAAAACTGGCATATAGAGGATATTAGTTGTGCTTATCTTGAGAATGACTTCTCAGCATAGGCAAATGTTATCCTTTATTATCCCTGGCATTTAGCTAAGCAGTACTTCCTGATTTTTTTTGTAATGTCCAGGCTCTTACGGACTGCAGGATGGATAGGGAGAAGTGGATTTGCTACAATAAATGGTCTGTAAAGCTATTCAAGGGGTGACTTTCCAAAGAATGGCTTTTTATTCAAAGTGGATGCTTAATTTCACCCCTGCAAGGCCACAAAAAAGTTCCCCTTTATCTCTGTAGCATGGTTTGATGTGGCAACTGGAAGGGTGATTGACCACATATCTGTTCAACATGTACCACGCTTCAGCAGTTTTAGCACAATGTCTTTGGCTGTATCAGTGATGGATTACAAACTAAGATTGACCCAGATTTAATAAGCACTTTATTTGGGATAGCTCCACTATCAAACCAGTTAAAGGTGCATCAGCAACATTTTTTGTTTATTGACATATTGATAGCTAAATCTTTGATACTGCAAAGATGAAAATTTTCTTAGGAACCCAATTTTAATCTATGGTAGGCGAAGATGAAACGGTCTAGGTGTAATCAGCAGTTATACGCTCATAGGGTGGGTCCCTTCCAAATGTGGCATTTAAAATGAATACGCAATATTTATATTTATTTGATGTATTTCATGAATTTCTTCTACCTGAGGACAAATAAAAAATCTGCTGTTCATTGTATACCCAAGGTCAAATTTTAAAATATATCTGAAAACTTAGGTAGAAGATGATATATGTTCCTTTTATTTTGAACATTCTTTTAAGAATGCAAACAGAGCCAGGGAGCATCAGAGCACTACACAATTTATGGCTTTTGAAAAAAAGAGCAAAAGGAGCAAAGACTACTCTAGCAAGTTTACAGCATCTCTAGGCATGTTTGTACTGTTTGGAAGCATACTACTCTCTGAGTGCATGGGGTTCATTTTTAGGGCTCATTGCGGGACGGGGGAAAAGGGACCGTTTTCAGGGCTGAGTGCAGGGTAATGATCTTTAGCACACAGGTTCCTGTACCAATCATGTCCTTACCACAAAATTGAGTGGTAAAGGGACATTTGTGGCAAAGGCATGCATTGTTCCATCGCACAACCATTTTGTATTGTTACAGAACATACTATAATATGCTGTTCATGAGCCAGCATGCAAGGTGTACTCCCCTCCTCTTTTTTTGTGCTAGGATCTCCACCCTGATAATGAGAATGAAGTCTCCACAGTCTTAAGCATAGATTATAGTAGTAAATGTAGGATGGATGTGAGATGGGGAAGGTTTACTACTAAAGGGTAAGATATTAGGGCTGAGTAAAGAAGGGTTAAGGAAGGGTCATAAAGTGTTTAGTGAGTGATATGATCACAAACACAAAATAGTAAGTCCATTGCTATTTACAAACTGCACTTCAAGAGTTACTGCAGCCAAATACTACAACTGAGAGCTGAAGTAAGTCCAGCACCACATAGGACCAGCAACTGGTCCAGCAACACCTCCCCATCGAAATTAATAGAGTTAGGAACTTTAAATAAAACCCCCATAAGAAATAATTTACAATTTATATTCCCCAAATTTTTGTATTTGTTCCGCACTATTCCACTTTTGTTTTCCTCTGCCTTTTTTAATAAACTAGAGAGATCCACCTCTAGGTTTATATGGGGATACCGGAGAGTAACAAGATCTCTGAAATGGTGTACTATGTCTAAATTAAGAGGAGGATTGGGGGTCCCGAACTTTCGACTATACTATTGGGCAATCTTTCTAAAGACAATGGGTATTCTAATCTTTCCAGATATTTGTTTGGAGGAAGCAATGGCTCCCTCTATTTATGAAATGTTGCTAGGAATTGAGGTCCGACAGTGCTTTTTGAGACTGTTAGAACCAAGTTATTATAAGAAAACAAAGTTTAAAGTTTTGATTTCAGCCTGGCAAATTTGGAAACAATTTAGCAAAAAGTTTTGTTTCAATCTGAAGTTAAACTATTATACACCATTTCTGAAAAATCTCTAGCTCCCCGAAATTTTTGGGGATTCTATCATGCAGAGGTGGAATAATCTTAAGATCTCCAGCAGGTCCTGTCGGTTCTTGTTTTAAGATCTGAGCAGTGTATATTGGCTGGTGATTTCAATTTCCATATGGATGATCACCAAGACCAATATGCTATCAAGCTATTGGATATTACATCTACCATGGGCCTGTCCCCCTATCTCTTCGGCCCGACCCATGATAAAGGCCATACACTTGATCAGATCTTTTTTTCCACTTCGCCTATCATGGCTGTCACACTTTTACCGGTCTTATGGTCTGATCATTGTCTCGTTCACTTTGAAATATCCTCCACTGTGAAACCAATGGTCAGTGCTACGAGATTACAGGGTAGCAGCCATAGGGCGTTCCATCGGGTGACACCAGATCTGTTAGCTCAGGCTATGGTGGATCATCCTCTGTCTTATTCGGGTGATCTGGACAATGACCTTGAGAGCCTGCAATCCTGGCTTCTAGCTAGATTAAATGAGCTCGCCCCACTACAGCCTGCCAGGTCTGCCACCCATCGGATTTCGGCCCCTTGGTTTACGGAGGAATTGGCCCATCACCGTAGGCAGTGTAAAGTCGCAGAACGGGCTTGGAGAGCCCAGTACGATTCAGAGGCTAAACAAAATTATAAATCCATGATGAAATCCTATCATGATTTAATTCTTCAGGGCAAGAAATGCTATTTTGCCAAAAGAATTGAGGATGCGGCAAACTCCTGTAAGGAGATTTTCTCAATTGTTCGAGAATTTACCACCCCGCGCTCAATCTCAGCTCAGTACGCCCCGGCAGAGACCTGGGCCAACACCATTGCCAATTTTTTTACCACCAAAATTAGGCAAATACAGGACTCTTTTCCTCCGAGATCAATGGATGACCCGCTGACTCTGCCGATCGAGACAGCTCTTCCGTCGACCTCAGGCCCAGTCCTGTTACACTTCCCGCCCCTTACGGTTTCCGCATCCTTAGCTTTGATGAGGAACCTTAAATCGGGCTCACCGCTAGATCCTTGCCTGGCAAAATTCTTAGCGAGAATGGCAGATGTTGTCAACCCTATAGCCAATCCCATTCTTAACCTCTCCCTGAGTCAGGGATTTCTGCCTCAATCTTGGAAACAGGCCATGGTGTTACCTCTTATTAAGAAGCCCAATCTGGACCCAGAAGTGCCATCCAATTACAGGCCGATTTTGCTCCTTCCAGCACTTACCAAAATCTTAGAGAAACACGTTCACAGCGTGTTATCTAACTTCCTGGAGTCAAACGACCTACTCCATGAGTCCCAATCGGGCTTTCGCTCTAACCTAAGCACCGAGACGGCGCTCTTGGAAGTCTCTGAGATTGTGAAGGAGGTGCTGGACACCGGAGGCAGGGTGATGTTAGTTATGCTAGACCTGTCGGCGGCGTTCGACACCGTCCCCCATGAGGATCTCCTCACTAGGCTTCATGACATCGGTCTAGGGGGGACGGTGCTCAACTGGTTTCGTTCCTTCTTAGCCAACCGCCGACAGACGGTCTGTGTCCCACCTGGATCTGCCGAAATGCCGCCATTGGGAGTCGGAGTCCCTCAGGGCTCCGTACTGAGCCCCACTCTATTTAACATCCTCATGACCCCTCTGGCAACATTGGCAGAGTCCTATGGGGCCCGGATCGTCTCTTATGCTGACGACACCCAGCTTCTGTTCACCTGCCGCAAGAGCGAAGATTTCGATGGAGCAAGTCTCCGCGAGTGCCTTGGGGCTGTTTTTAATTGGTTCCAACTTAACAGCCTCAAGTGCAACTCGGATAAATCCGAGATACTATTCTTCGGATGCCCATCGGAACCAGTCTGGCATGGCTGGTGGCCCGCTGACATGTTCCCCCCAGCTCAGTCATCTAAATGGGCCAAGAACCTGGGAGTTAAAATTGACAACGAGCTCTCGCTCAAATCCCAGGTCTCCACTCTTACGGGAACGTGCTTCGGGATCCTCAGGATGCTTCGTAAATTCTTTCCTCTTCTATCCGAGGAACATCGGAGGATAACTGTCCAGGCACTTATAGGATCCAGATTGGATTATGCAAATGTTCTATATCTGGGTCTGCCAGAATATCTCCTACAGCGCATGCAGGTGACCCAGAAAGCTGCAGCTCGAGCGATTTTTGGCCTGCATCGCCGCACTAGTGCCTCAAACCTTCTTCGATCCCTCCATTGGCTTCCTGTATGGAAGAGGATAATGTTTAAGGCCATGACTTTAGCCCATAAAGCCCTGCATGCCAACGGTGCAAAATATCTTCAGAAAAGACTGGATTTTTATCGGCCTACACGATCCCTAAGATCGGAATCATTGGCTCTGGCAGTGGTGCCACGGATAAAAAGGGCCCGACTGGGCGGCCGGTCCTTTAGACTCCTTGCCCCCCAGCTATGGAACTCCCTACCGCTGTCCTTGCGGACCACATCGCATCTGCTTGCCTTTAGGAAAGGGTTAAAAACTTGGTTGTTTTCTGGTTAGTGTGTTTCTTCTTTTCTAGGTTTCTGTTTTTATTTACTGTTATGTTTTCCAGTTCTTCTCAAGGTCTGGAGCACAAAGCGCCGGGACACTCCTTTGGAGTAGCCGTTGCGCTATAAAAGTCCCTTTTAACATAACATAACATAACATAACATAACATAACATAACATAACATAACATAACATAACATAATGAAATGAAATGAAATGAATGAGACTTTTATAGCGCACGACTTACCCTGGGGCATCTCAGCGCTTGCTTAGGGAACCCGTCCTGGTATTCCCCTGTGAGATAACCCTGGCAGGGTATCCACAAGGTGAAAGTCAGGCATCCCACCGCGAGGGGCCGTTGTGAAGATTAAGCAAGCTATTGCCCAGAGTCGCAGAGTGTGAACCCGTGAGTCGAGAAGGCACCGGAGCGAGAATTAACGAGTCCGTGGAATTTTTGAGCCCAAAACCCGCCGAGGCGGGGAATTTAACCCTGGTCCCGGGCCGAACTCAAGCTCCAGGTCTGCCGCCTCTAACCCCTGAGCCAAACTTCTCCACATAACATAACATAACATAACATAACATAACATAACATAACATAACATAACATAACATCAGCTCTTTTGGGGATCTATTTCAGAATGGGCAAATGGTATCATACTCGTTCTTCCAGGATAAATATAGTCTAACAAGGAGAGATTTCTTTAAATATCTCCAAATCCGTAGCTTCATAGTGTCCAAAAATCTTTTTAATAACAGTTCTATGAATAAAATGGATGTACTCGAAAGCTGTATCAGGAAAAATAGAATTGGCACAATATACCAACTCATGTTGAATAGACTAAAAGACGATCTTGAGTTATTTGCTGATAAATGGCAAAGGAACTTCGGAATAGCTGAGGTTGATATTTCTAGATCCTTAGAAATGGCCAGTCTGGTCTTATTCAATGGGTCTTTTAAAAGCCAACATTTTACAGCTGTTTTCGACTTATACTATACACCATCGAAATTGGCGCTATGGAAAGCTAAGGGTGGCACAACATGTAGTTGTTGTGGATATGTTGCTACTAATTCAATCCATATGTTTGTTCAATGCCCAAAACTGAACCAATTTATACGAGATGTGCAAGGTTTCCTATATAGCATTCTAGAATCAATAATAGTACTGTCACCAGAACTAGTGATATTGGGAATTCAGGCCGAACAAGTTGGTATCAGAACAATTGAAGAAGAAGGCTTTTTATTTTTAGCTATGTCTGTGTATAGATATTGTATCACCTCACGCTGGCTGGATGTGGACCCTCCGGTTTTCTATCATTGGCAATCCAAGCTGTTAAGTGTATATCGGTTGGAAAATGCGGTATATAGACTCAAAGGCCGGCGTAAGAGGCTGTTTGGTCAAAAATTATGGGAACCTATTAGTAACTGGATCTAACTGATTTATTATGTTTCTTAAAAAAAAAAAATAAGTGTACTTGCCTTTTTTAGGACAATGCTATTTTGTACTCGGTACCAAATATGTATTATTCATGTGAAAATGGTGCTGCATTTATTTTGCCTCTTTTTTTCTCATTATGAATTACTTTTTGTATTTGTATTTTGCTACTTTCCACTGCCAAATAAAATCCAATACATTTTTTTTAAAAAAAGGAACTTTAAATAAAACCTCCATAAGAAATAGTTTTAAATGAAATTCAATTAATTCAGATAGTTAAAATATAAATAAATATATAATTCAATGTTAATATATATATATATATATATATATATATATATATATATATATATATATATATATAATAGTACAGTTGTTAATGTAAATATAAACAATTGAATTATCTTTTTGAAAGTTTTAAATGTATGTAACAATACATGTGTTAAAAATAATTTTTTTAAATTTGCATTAATTCTAGACACACTTTGAATTCTTATTGATGCATTATAGCATTTTTATTTAACTTTTGTTGGAAGTCTATTTTAATTTTAAACATGAGAAAAAATAATTCCACATAATTTAGTATATTTACATTAATTATAGATGTATTATAAAATGTAGTTATTAGTACTGTAGCATTGTGTATTTAGTTTTTCATTCGTGATAAATATATAACGTTAATTTACATTAATATTTAAAACTAAAATATTGTTATAAACTATTTTCAACTTTAATAAATGTTTTTTACTTTTCCTTATACTTTACCACAGGGAGACTTTGCAGTTTGGGCAGAGACCTCTGTATGGTAAAGTGTCGGTGAAAAGTAATCTTTACATTACTATAGGGAGATCCCTGCATTCTTAGTGGAGATCTATGCATGGTAAAGTATAGGGGAAAGTTCCTGATAATTTACCACAGGGAGATCTCCACCAGGTAGGTACTTATGACTAAGGGAGAATTCTTTTGTTGCTTCTTTCACGAAGCCTATCTGCAAGCATGACTACACTTTGTGAACAAAAGCTTTAAATCCAACAATGTGTTATTATGAGAGAAAACTGAATGACATGAATGTGCAAGTGCAATTAGTCAAAACACTGTGAATTTATAAAAGGCTTGAGTACCAGCATGTCCTAAACAATTAAAAGACAGAAATCAGCAAATAGCCTATCATCTTTGAAATGCTGTCAGCATTTTGGACACCCCATTCAATAAAAAAGCACTATAAACACATGGAAGTTAATGACTGAATGGAGCTGACCTAAATCTAGGGCCTCTGTAATTATGTGACAGTGGAGGTCAATATTACTTGAAAATGTTGTTCTTTTTTACTTTGCCATTATCTAAACCTTTTGATTTTCCTAAAATTACATCTATAAAGTAGTTACTTGTAAGGGATTTCATCCAACTTTCTTCATCTGTTGGCCTGTTGTTGTGTGATTCAAGTTTTTCATCTGCCCACCCAAAGCAAATAGCATGGGGCAATAGTTCAACCCACATCAGCCATTGGCTTAATCTGCTGAGTGACACCGTTCAGTCATTTCACAAATAGCATATACAGACACAAATCATTTCCCTTCAATGTATGGAACAGATATGGTAATATGTAATTTTTTAAACCCTAAAGTATTGCTGCTTTTAGCACTGGTAAAGGCGAGGCAGCTTCCCTAGCAATGGAATTTTTCCCTTCGCCCCCCCCCCCCCAAGACACCCAAAGTAAACAAAATAAAACAAGCATTGAAAAAGCCAAAAGACTGCCAGTTAACTCCAGAACTATTGGATTTGCCAATGCTTACTACACCTGTTAATTCTGTATTGGCAAAAGCTGCACCTCATTATCATTGGCCGAGCCCCTAAAATACAGCAATCAGCAACTTCAAGATGACCAGTTGACCTTTGCAAAGGGTTCTTCCTTGAGCTGCAACACATGTGGCAGCTCTTTTATTAATTATTGATACATATGAGCTAGAAATATTTTTTGTTAATATCTGTAAATTGTGCATCTTATGATGATTTTGTATTAGATTCAGAAATGCAGATATTGAGGAAGGAAAAGAAAAACTGTGTTAGTGAAACATGAGTGGCATGCTTTCTTTTTTGTTAAAATGTGCATTTTCCTTAAATGAATATGTTCAGACGTGCTACTTTTAACTGAGGCCCTACTTGCCTATCCAAATTGTGCACTCTTTCATTACTGCTATTAAGGATTGCCTCATAAATGGTTAGTACCCTTTAATTTGCACATAATTCTACCTGATCCAGGAGTGTGTAAATTGGATTTACACACAATTTGCATCCCCGATTTGCTGAAGAATTTACTTCTCACAAAAGGTGGGTGCAAACTTTGGCATCTGATGCAATTTAATTTTGACTTTGCATCTCATTTTTAGTGGAAGACGGAGTTTATGTCTGTAACAGGATTGCCTAACGATAATCATGGTCTGAGTGTTTCTGACTCACACTCTAGCTATGTATGTGGTATTTGTATAGCTGTCATCTAGCCTAAAGGCAACAGAACATTGTACAAGGTCAATGGAAAAGACACACCCAATGTGTGATTAGAGAGGTAGCTGATTTCTAAGAGAGACTGTGACTGTTACTACATCGTGATGTAGTGCTTGTCAAAGAGGTGTGGCTTAAACTCTTTCCTAAACTGGAGGAGGGTTTGGGCAGCAAAGAAAAGACTCCCAGTATGACTAATTTTCAGCAGTGTCTGGGGTTGGGGTTGCTGTCTGACCCTGGTATTAGATACCACAGCTACCCACACCCTCTGAAAGATTGGCATTCCAAGGAAAAATCTTGAAGTCTCCATGTTGCATATTTGTGCCTCTACTGTTGTGAGTGAAAAGCCCACCGACACAAGTTGGGTATTGCTTTTATTGAGAGAACTTTGGCAATGTTGAGTGGTATGTTTTTGTTGATCCCTGTACATTGTCATTTTCATCACATAATAATGAGGAAAGTCTGTTAAATTAGCCAAAGTTTGATGTTTGCAGGGCAGCTGATGATAGGCCTAAATAGTGTTGCTACCGACAGCTCCCGAAAGATTGAAAGTTCAAGGAAAACTTTGATGTCTTCTTTTTGCATTTTGAGTCCTCGTCTATCTATGGTGGTAGGCTCACCCACACAAGTGTTGACCACATTTATCAAAAGATGTTCGGAAACTATGAACGTTAGAACATTTAGGGGCTAATTACGATCTCCCGCAGACTCAGGTCCGCCCAGGCCATTGCGGATTGGGAACAGCCCGACCTCAGGTTGACGGTTCTGATTGTATTATTTGGATGCAACAAACATCCACTTTTAAATGCAAGCTTGTGTGGCGGCCAGGAAAGGCCTGCAGCACAATCTTCCATTGAAAATGGATGCTTTCAAACATCCTTGCACCGTGTGGCAGGCACCACACCAGCATCATGATCCCGACACCAGAGGCACAGTCATTAAAGGATTATCCAGTGTTTTCAACGGTCTCCTTGAGCCCTTCGGAAAGCGTTGGACGGTCCCTATGCCTGCTGCCTCCGACTGCATGCATTGTACTGTGTCGGTCGAACAGCAGCAGCAGATGGCAGTCAGACCGAAACCGACAAGCCATCGTAATCGGGCCCTTAATATTATTTATTGAATTTCTCTCCATATGTCAGTGTGCAAGAAAGAACCCTATTTGCAAAACACCCTCTGAATCACATGATATTATGGGTAAACCCAAGTTCAAACTTTTACTAAGAACCATTATTCCTAACCTCGGATTCTTTGGCATTTTGGAAAAACCAAAGTTTTTCATGCCAATTTTACATTCATTTCATTTTACCCTATGAATTGATGTATGGTTGAGATACAATGAGAACTCATTAGAAGCTGAAGCTGTGTTGGCGGGTCTGGGTGTCACCTATGTTTTGGCAATCAACCAACACTAAATATCCCTGTAGCAGCCATTGGGGCAAAAATTAATGGAAAAAAACATTTGCATCTATTTCTCTTTTTACTGCTAACCCATTATATTTTCATTTTAAGGATTTGTTTCTTTGATAAAATCCTGGGCTATCTATACTAATGACTCTTTACTGTTTTGCAATTTTGTCTACTTCTCAGTAGTACAGTATTCTGAATTAACCTAAGATTTTCAAATCCTTTCTCTATAGAAACGTCAAGTGGATAGAAACTGCCGGCCTCATTTATGAAAAGTGTCTCATCGCTGGTTAATAACAACGATGCAAGACGTTTCACTGCAGCCTGGTTGCTACACATTGGATGCACCATATTAATAGTACAGTGCTCCATGTCACAAGGATTGACCAGATACATCAGAATTCCTGACGTTTCTGCTGGTGCAGTAATGACACATTGCTGGAGTGTGTCCCAAAACTACCCAACTCCAGCAGTGTGTCATTAGACATGGGCAAGTCCCATGTAAAAGGGCCTGCATCAGTCCTTACGCCTGCTATGAAGCGGGCGTGAGGATTTGACGCAGTGAACTTCTAGAAGTGGTGCAGTGAAATCTCATAGATTTCACTGCACCACTTCTACAAGCCTTTTTTTTACGGGGGAACGCCCACCCTGCATACATTATACTTGATCCAGGTATAATGTAGAGTAGGGGTTTACAAAGTGACACATTTGCATAGAAGCATCACTTTGTAAATATGGCGCAGTATGGTGCATTTTTTATGCTGCTGAAGTGACACAACAGCAGCGTAAGCTCTTCATAAATGAGAGCCTTCACACATGGAAATGTTTGACAATCACTTTTATTCCAAAACAGTTTTTTATAACTATTCTGACTATTGGCCAAAACTGGGCAGAGCGCAATTCCAGCATAGTAAAACCTTTGTTGAGACAACGTTTATGTAAACACAATTTCTTGTGCATCACTTTTTCCCATTTTAAAAAAAGCAAACTTCATAATGTTGCTACATTTTTGCTCTTGCTTCAATTCTTTCCAGGGGAATCCACACACTCTGACCACCTTTAGAACCCCCAACATTTGGGAAAAGGTTGCAAATTTTTCCGGTGTTGGTTTTTGTGGAAACAAAGGTGTATGAACTACCCCAAATGTGGAATAGGACACAACAGTCAGTCAGGAAACCGGAGCATGTCGTAACATTGCTTCATGCGGATACAAACACCCGTGAACTCTCCGCGCTAATAATAACAGTAAGTCGCATCTTCAGATCATTACGACCACTGACACGAGCTCCTCACATAAATTCCATAACCAGTCCTTTTTATCCCCCTCAGATATCCACTTCCACCCGAATTTCATTCCAGTTAATAACACAGCCGCAGCAGGCGTAAGACTATGTGAGTAGCCACGAATGAATGTTTCCTTCAAGATTGTGTGAACGCCTCCCTGTCTTGTTTATATTAGAGGCTAAAAGTTACTTCATCTTTTGTCCACAGTTACAACCACAAAAGTGAAGCCAGCAACTGAGAGGTATGATTAGTTTTCTCTATCCCCACTGTAGCGTTGAGAGGCTTTGGTTTTGTCCACCCGCCTGACCCAATTTCGTTCTCCATTCACAGGCATATGGTCCTGATGAGATTTCCCCATAACCAGGGGTTATCGAAACGCGTAGACCTCTTCTACTCAGCATTAGGAATCCTTGACTAACTCGGAAACATACCAACATTGTTTACTTGCTCATTTCCAATGCTTTGTTTTTTCAAATTGTGATATTGTAAATATTTGTAAAAAAACTGCAATGTATGTAGATATGATGTGTTGTGTGGTATGAATGTTGAATGCAAGTCGTGATTTTTGTGAAAACACTACATTCTTTTTGTCTCTTGTTTAATTCGTGTTTATTGTGATCTATTATGTGGAACTAAAGAAATGTTTTCTATTGAAAAAAAGAACAAAGGTGCACATTGATTTGATATATGCATTAAGTAAAAAATAAAACAAATTTGATTCATTCTGAAATAAGATTCCTTGAGAATTACTGTTTTAGTCAGTGATTCGAGCGATCACCCGTGATCCACAACACAAGTAGTGTGGCAATATTGGTACCGCTTTTGGTTTATAATTGAAGTGACACAACAGCAGCGTAAGCTCTTCATAAATGAGAGCCTTCACACATGGAAATGTTTGACAATCACTTTTATTCCAAAACAGTTTTTTATAACTATTCTGACTATTGGCCAAAACTGGGCAGAGCGCAATTCCAGCATAGTAAAACCTTTGTTGAGACAACGTTTATGTAAACACAATTTCTTGTGCATCACTTTTTCCCATTTTAAAAAAAGCAAACTTCATAATGTTGCTACATTTTTGCTCTTGCTTCAATTCTTTCCAGGGGAATCCACACACTCTGACCACCTTTAGAACCCCCAACATTTGGGAAAAGGTTGCAAATTTTTCCGGTGTTGGTTTTTGTGGAAACAAAGGTGTATGAACTACCCCAAATGTGGAATAGGACACAACAGTAGTGGGAAAAAGCCGGACCACTTAAGACAGGAAGTAGTAGAAAAATAGTTCATGGGATGTGATTGTTGTCCATGCCCAGGTGAAAGGGTTGCCCATGTACCTGACTAAGCAATACTGGGCCACTGGAGGTTCTGGTTGTGGAGAGGGGAGTGATGGGTTTGTGAGGGATGCAGATGAGTTGTTGGTAAGGCTTCTGCGAGGAGTGGCCCTTGCAGATGGATGTTCTGCCCCAGTTGACCAAGATGAACATCTATTTTCTGTAGGTTGACACAGGCACCTATATCATGTGGTCTGTATCATCTTATTATTATTACTATTATTATTATTATTATTATTATTATTATTATTATTATTATTAAGAAACTTGTAGTGCACACAGCTACTCCAAGGAGTGTCCTGGCGAAGTAACTGCAGTACAGTTAAGCAGGCAGCATGTACAGTTTATTTAAAGAACCACGTTTTCAACTTATTTTTAAATAAACTGGTATCTCTTACAGAGTGTAAATCCAGCAGAAGCTTATTCCATGCTGCTGCACCAACAGGGCCAGCGATCTGCCACCAGCTCTCTGACTATGAATCCTGGGCATGTGGGCCAGCAGTTTATTCAATAATCGCAGTTGCCTCAAAGGGATGTAGAAGCTGAATCTGGAGCACAAATAGGAAGAACCTTTGGCGTACAAGGCGGCTTTGGACCAACACCAGGGTCTTGAACTTCACTCTGTCCCTAATTGGAAGCCAGTGGAGATCCCGAAAATTTGGGAGGTTAAGCAGGATCCGAGCAGCCGCATTCTGGTTCACCTGGAGTTTGTCAAGAAGATATTCTGGCAGACCTGCATACAGGACATTGCATTAGTCAATGCAGGACATGATAAGTGCTTGAATAATCGTTTTCTTCACATGCAGAGGTAAGAGCGGCAGAAATTTCTTTAGTGCTCTCAGAATACCGAAGTAGGTTCCAACCAGGCTTTTGATTTGGGTCCCAAAAGACAACCTGTCATTAAACTAAATCCCCAGATGTATTACCGGCCCACCATGGGGAGCCGGCGGGGGTGAATCATCCAGCCAGATAGAAAGCCAAAACTGTGGGGGGAAATCCCCAAAGAGGAGAATATCTGTTTAGTCCTCATTAAGTTGCGCTTTTTGCAGACAGTGAAAAACTGAACTAAAACAGGATTTTACAAGAGAACAATCTGCCTCTCACCCCTTAATCCAGGAAAAGAGCAGCTGTGTATTGTCCGTATAGAAGATAACTTTTTCACCACATTTATCTGCTAACTGAATTAAAGGGGTAAGGTTAACTATTGAACAGCATGGGGCTCGGTGCCGAGCCCTGTGGAACCCCTTGTATCCAATTTTTGAGAAGCGGCTGAGAAAGGGGGAATCCAGATTTGTTGGCTTCTGTCCTCCAGGAAGGATTTTATACAGATCCATGTTGAACCAGACACTCCTATCTCCAGCAGACGGTCTAATAGAAGGGCATGCGGCACTGTGTCGAACACCACTGACAAGTCCAGTAGTACCAGTCCCGCCTTGACCCCTGTATCCAGGGTGCCCTCATAGGTTCTACTGCCTCAACTAGCACAGTTTTAGTACTGTGCAAGGCCCTGAAACCTGATTGACCTGAGTGAAGGAGCCAGTTGTGCTCCACGAACACCTTGGCAGCTGTCTATTCACCTGTTTCTCAAGAATCTTAGAGAAGGCTGGAAGCAAGGACATTGGCCTTTAATTAACAGGTAAGGAGGTATCTGCAGAAGTTTTTTTTAACCAGGGGAAGAATCATTGCATGTTTCCAACAGCTGGTTACCTTAGCATCTGCTAAGGATAAGTTAAACAGCATATTAGCCAGAGGATTAATAACCTCTGCCCCTGCCACTAACAATTTGGGGAGACAACGGTTGATTGGGGAGCCTGACTTTAGCATTTTGAGAGTGTTGAGGGAGCCCTCCAGAGAAATGGCTTAAAAGGTGTCCAATTTGAGGTTAATAACCGGACTCCTTATGACATGGACTCCTTATGACAGGGGTTTCATCTTCCGGAACTTGCCTTCTTGCCTGAACAGTTTAGACCTCTGCAGCAAAAAAGACCACCAGTTTGTCACACTACTCATTTAGAAGCCTCCTTGGAGTGAGTACTGGCAGCTGAAGTCAGGAAACTCTTAAATATTCCCAAAAAAATCTTTAGAGTTATTAGCTGAGCAGACAATGCACTCTGCATAGTAGAGGCGTTTAGCTCTTAGGATAGCAATGTAATTATTCTTTTGTGCTTTTGAAAGAGCTCATCATCTGCTAAATTACAGTCCTTCCTCCATTTACGTTCTAAATTCTTGCAGTGATGTTTTTCCAGTTTCAATGACCCGGAAAACCAAGGCTTAAAGGGGGTGCTTCATCCTCCTCTTTGCTGGATGATGGGAGCCAATTGTTCAGCAATTCCATTAATCCAGTTGTAGCAGCTTAATGCATCAACCTCGATATCACCAGAAACTCAGGGGTGTACAAGGCTCTTCATGAATTGAAGAGGGTCTATCTTATTAAAGGCTTTCACTCTCTGTATATTTCCATTTGAGTCCTGTTCTGGTTTATTCAACGCCTGCCAGGCAAACTTAATCAGAAAGTGATCTGACCAGATCATGGGAAGGGGATCATCCATTATTATTGCTCCATTGGAGCAAACTTGATCTAAAATGTGTCTTCCTAGATGAGTAGGTTTCACCACAAATTGTGTGAGGTTTACTTGGTCATGGATTTAGGAAACTCAGAAGCCTCCTCATCCTCAAGTTTATCTAAGTGTGGATTAAAATCACCTAGGACCATGAAGTGGGAGTATCTTAAGACCAGGTGAGAGATTGCAGTGTCCAACATTTATTTTCAAAAAGGCACTGGCTGGTCCTGATTGTCTATATATCAAGAGTCCTGCTACTGCATGCTGGGGAGAGTAGTTAATGCAGAAACTCAATGATTCTGCCCCCATAAACTTTGCCAGCTCATTCCACTGGCAGCTTCATTGTTCCTTTAACAAAATTGGTAATCCGCCTCCCCTTCCCTCTTTCCAGTTCAACCTGATAACCGTGAATCCCTTAGGAACAGCCATCCCAATGACCGGGTTCGAAGTTTCGGTCAGCCAAGTTCCGGTAAGGAAGAGTAGGTCGAGAACCACCTTGTTAGACCTGGCAAACCTTGGAGTGATTACCCCTGACTTTCTGCATCTACCACCTTTGCTTTTAAGATGCTGATCAGTGTCAAAGTACAAGAGTTCCCTGTTTAAAATGGATTGGTTGGCCATGATTGGTATGTTTGCCTTACTAGTAAAAGTCCCTAGTGATGTGCACTGTGTGTGCAAGGGCTAGAAATGCAAGGGCAAGCAGAGAAGTTAACGCAGGCCTTCCGTGTAGGGCCTGTGCGCAGAATGCTAAGTTAGCATTTTGCCCTGACAAGTGCAACCACTTTTAGGCCTGACTTTCCCTTTTACATACACTTTGGGCACCCCTGTGGTAGATCCTAGGTAACCCCTGGGCAGGGTGCAGTGTAGGTAAAAGGCAGAACATATACTGAGGTGTGTGCTATGTTCTGACAGTGAAAAACTCTCCATTTCGTTTTTCACGGCTGAAGGGTCATCCTGCCCATAGGCCAGAATGGGGAGGCTGGGTGTTGTGTTTGTTAGCCTAGTTTCCTGTCAGTTTTTAACGGAGAGGTGAAGTTTAGTATGTATGAACTCACAGTGTTATAACACATCTTTCTGTGAAGGTGGTTTTGTCACTGTGTGTTCATAAACCACTCTTTTAGAAAGTGGCTGAGTCTTGTGCTCTGAGAATTTCTGTGTGTCTCTGAAATGTTGATTGTCAGGATCACTGGAAGAATATCGAGGAGCAAAATATCGACCTGCCAAAATATCGAGAAAAAAATATAGAATGCCAGAATATATAATTCCTATCTACAAACAGGTAAGTACAAAAATATTGAGTCCATAATATCGTTGTAAATAATATAGTTTATTAAAATATCGAATTTTTTAAATGTCTTAAAAGTAATGTAAAATTAATTACAAAATAAATTTAATTAAAACATACTTAAAAATACTTACATAACCTTACAATTAATAAATAATTAATGTAAGTAAAACAACATGCATTTTTAGTTTTAATACAAATATATATTAACTTAATATTAACATAAA